>NC_133325.1:566871156-567505117 GCF_042186555.1 Aquarana catesbeiana
CACCAAATAGAGACATTGATAAATGTAAAACTTATACTGTTGTTGAAAAATTATATAAGAAAGTTGAAAGTGGGGGCGTGGCCTGAGGAGCTATGGAGTAGGACGTTTGGAAAGAGAGCTCCCTTTGCCCAAAATCCTGTAACCGACATCCTACTCCAATCCTAGCAATCCTGACAGGACAAGACACTTCAATAGGCTTGTCCCATCATCTGTGTGGCCCTGGGTGCTGCCTGGCCGTCTGGAGCGCTGCTCGAGGCCGCGGAGACCGGATCGTACCGCCCCGGGCCCGGCCTGTAGGAAAGTCCCCGGCTTCGGCCTAGTGCTTGGAGCGGCGGCCATATTGCTCCACCCGGCGGCGGCTCCTACTCATCCCCTGGCTATACAAGGCTCCCCAGAGACGGATCTTTGCCTGCCTCGGCCCCCGGACTGCCTGTGGCCCCCGGCGCTGAACTTCTGCACCCTGAAACAGCTCCTGGGACGGCCCGAGGATCCGGCCTGGTCCTCGGAGCGGCGGCCATCTTGCTACACCCGGCGGCGGCTCCTGCTTATCCCCCGGACATACAAGGCTCCCCAGAGACAGATCTTTCCCTGCCTCAGCCCCCGGACTGCCTGTGGCCCCCAGCGCTGAACCTCTGCACCCTGAGGCGGCTCCTGGGACGGCCCGGGGCTCCGGCCTGGTCCTCGGAACGGCGGCCATCTTGCTGCACCCAGCAACAGCCCTGCAGATTCTCCTGACTTGCCGAGCCCCCCAAAGGACTACTTTCTGCGTGCATGGGCCTCCAGATCTCCTCTGGGGACACAGTACCTGAGGAGAGGCCTGAAAGGTGAGGGAGTGAGATACAGACAGAGCAAACTTCCAGCACACAAACTCCTGATAGGGGTCCTGAGGAACGATACACCAAAGTAATTCATCACAAGGGTTCCCCTTCTGTCCTGGGACCGCTGAGGACTATGTCACCACCAAAGCGGAACACTGGGACGACAGACAAGCTCGCGCAATTTCGCCGCCTGGAGAAAGACATGCAGCAGGAGGGCAGCGCAGACACGTGTACGGGCCCCGCTCCTCAGACGTCAGACACCGACAAAGTGCTGGACGCTATAGCCGCCTTGCAAGGTACGCTGACTGCGAAGATAGACGAAGTAAAAATCGATATATCCCTGATCAGACAGGACTTCTCAAAACTGAAGGACAGGGTTACGGAGGCAGAAACCAGAATCAGCAACGCGGAAGATGCCCTGCACCCCATGAGACATACTACAGAAGAGATGCAGAGACAAATACAGCAACTTAATGCCCATCAAGATGACATGGAGAACCGCCTTAGACGCTGTAACCTCCGCTTCATAGGACTGCCGGAGAAAGAGGAAGGCACAGACCCGGCAACCTATCTAGAAACGCTCCTGCTCAAAACGTATGGCCGGGAAGCCTTTTCAGTAATGTTTGCGGTGGAGAGGGCGCACCGCATACCTGCGCGGCCACCACCACCTGGAGCGCCTCCCCGCACATTCATCGCCAAATTTCTAAATTTTCGGGACCGAGACAAAATCCTTAAACTCACCCGGGAGAGAGGAAACATACAGATCGGGAACAGCCAGATAGCAGTATTTCCGGATTTTTCCAGCGAGGTGCAAAGGAAGAGAGCACAATATCAAGAGGTGAAGCGCCGATTGAGGACCCTCCATCTCAAGTATGCGATGTTATTCCCTGCCCGGCTGTGGGTGGAGGAAGACGGAAAAGTACAGTTCTTTGACGACCCGGCGGCAGCGACAGCATGGCTGGATCGTAGAGACAGGCCGGCTTAATCTGTCTAAGTTCATACAACCACAGTGAGTACTTTCTGACCTTGCACAAAATCCTACAATACAAATGTCATAAAGACTTTTTAGAAGGGATCCAGAATCCAGTTTAGGGATATAAAGAACGGGGACACACACAGCTTGTACACAAAAGCAGTGGATGAGGATAAGAGAGCTAACTCCTGTATAATTCTGACATGGAACAAGCGGGATCATACAATAAAGTTGCGCGGGTTACCGGTTGCGCCCCTACATTTTGAGAAGAATGGGGACAGTCTACAGTGATATGCTCTGCAAGACTCCTAAATGACAGGGTTGAACTGTACTACAACATCCTGGAATATGAGTCATAATTTGACCAGTTGCAAGGAAGAAAAGTGCAAGGGGAGCTCACTGACTGAAATGTGTGGTAGTCCTGATTATAACTACTCCACGAGCGACAGGAAAACAGTCGCCCCCTTAACAAAGTTGTTTCAGCATAAAAGGACAACACATCTATTGCTATTAAGAAATGTGCCTCCAGCGGAGTGTATCCGCTGGATGATATGTTATGTGCTGACAGTTTGGGTAAATATGCTCACATCAGGTTGGGGAGATGTGCAGCTGGGAGGGATGGGAACAGTTAAAAGGATAAGTTTTGTGTTTTACTTTGGGAATATAAGTATTGATGTGACCTTGATACGGCTAGACAGACAATATGCATTCAACGTTAAGATAGGTATTAGCAGACTGGCACAGTGGAAAGGGCAGACTAAGGAGGCACCACTGTCTTGGAATCTCAATAGATGGCAGCCACACTATTATAATCAGAAACCAATATGGCCGATGTAAAGTTTTTGACGTGGAACGTACGCGGTATGCGGAATAAGGTAAAACGAACCGCAGCCTTAACATTTCTAAAATCACAGAAAGCAGATATAATAGCTTTAATAGAAACACACATCACAGGCCAGATGCAGGTAGCCTTAAAAAAACCGTGGATAGGATGGTTATACCACAGCACACACACCAATCAATCAAGGGGGGTATCGATACTGGTCGCCAAAAGAGTGCCCTTTGAACTAATTACTCTAGAGTCAGATAGATTAGGAAGATATATCTTCCTGCACGCCATCATAGGAGGCAACTCTTTATTGATTCTGGCGTGTTATATCCCCCCCCTTTTTCGACCGAGGTAGTACTCAAGGGACTGGCATTCATGGCACAACACCCATCAGTTCCTGCTGTATGGATGGGCGACTTTAACCAAACCATGAATCCAGATTTGGACAGACCAGGCCTGGGAGATACATCCAGGACTGTGCCTCACCAAACCAGACTATGCAGACTATTCACAGAATTTGCGCTAACAGACGTATGGAGATGGCAAAACCCGACTAAAAAAGCATACACATGTCACTCGGCAGGCTGTGACACGATGTCCAGGATTGATTTTATACTGGTCTCAAATGCATTACTGCCTAAAATAACAGGGTCGGGTATGGCTCCACGAGCACTATCGGACCATTCACCCTGTTGGATAACAATATCTCTATTAAAGGCAATGCCCACTTCTAATTGGAGGTTGAATCCATTCTGGCTGTCTGTCCTGCCTGATCTCGAGAGCATAGGGCAAGAATTACAATATATCCTAAACAACTTAAGATTTACAGATTCAGACACTGCAGTCTGGGACACCTTTAAAAATCAAGCTAGTAGACTACTTTCACTAAGAATAAATAGATTTAAAAATTCCACCAAACTGCTATTACAGATGACCACTGACAAACTACAGGAATTGGAACAGGTATACGCACAAGAACCCAGTACTGATAATCTCCATAAACTACAAATGCAATCCAGAACAGTAACCCAAATGCACATAGAGAAGGCCAAACAACAGGTTTTTTTCAAAAAACAAAGAATCTTCGAACACGGGGAGCAAGCAGGTAAATTACTGGCATATTTAGCCCATTTAAATGAAAAACCTCCAGTAGTGGTGACCCTAGCTACCTCACAGGGAGACGAGGTGACCGACCCACAACAGGTAGCAGACATTTTCCTAAACTTCTATAGGAATTTATATAAAACTCAGACAACACAATCCACACACGAAATTAAAAACTATTTACACAGAATTCAGTTCCCTAAACTCACATTAGAACAGGTTAAGCTACTAGACGCCCCCATTAGCCAGGAGGACATATCTGAAGCACTGTCCCAACTAGCTAAATCCAAGGCCCCCGGACTGGACGGCCTGCCACTAGAATTTTACACTGCATTCCCTGATATACTAGTCCCGAATTTGCAAAAAGTATACCAACAAATATTTAAATATAAATCACTCCCTCCATCAATGCAAGAAGCACAAATAATAGTTATACCTAAACCAGGAAAAGACCCTAGATATCCCGAGTCCTACCGTCCAATCTCACTATTACAAGTAGACATCAAGATACTGGCCAAAATCCTAGCATCCCGTCTAAATAAAGTTATTCTATCATTAATTCACCCAGACCAGACCGGCTTTATGCCCGGGAAAAATACGGCCATGAATATAAGAAGACTGTTTCTAAATATTCAAGCACAGCACGATAATCAGGGTACCAGAGTAGTGGTGGCCCTGGACACAGCAAAGGCCTTTGACTCAGCGGAGTGGTCTTTTCTTTGGGAGTGTCTACGAGAATATGGATTTGGTCCCAATTTCATACAGTGGGTACAAATACTCTATCAGTCACCAAAAGCACGGGTCCTCGTTAACGGTTGTATATCGGGACAATTTCCCCTAGAGAGAGGCACACGCCAGGGATGTCCCCTTTCTCCACTGCTATATGCCCTGGCAGCCGAGCCATTGGCCATAGCTATAAGAGCTGACATGGGCATAGTGGGACTTAAAATAGGCAACTATATAGAGAAGATCGGACTATACGCAGACGACACAATACTCTGTCTAGCCGATCAGGGCCCATCACTTCAAGCAGCTTTGGACACTATAGATAAAATGGGAAAACTCTCAGGCCTACGGATAAACTGGGAAAAATCACAGATACTCCCCATAGACCAATTCCCCCCAACCAATATACATCCAGAACTACCATTAGTCAGGGTAAACACCATTAAATACTTAGGGGTACTGGTTACAAGAGACCTACGCGAATACACAACCAACAATATAGAACCATTGTTTGCCATGATAAAAACCAAAACGCAAGCCTGGTCCAAACTACCACTGGGAGTAATGGGGAGGATAAATATCATAAAAATGATTATTTTACCCAAGATCCTATATATGGTATGGCACGCCCCACTATATATACCTATCGGGATTTTCAAGAAAATGGAATCTATTTTGAACACCTTTGTCTGGGGACATCAAAGACATAAGGTAGCTTGGCATGTCCTTAAAAACCCTACAGATATGGGAGGAACAGCTCTGCCAGATCTGCAGGAATATTACATAGCGGCGCAGATGTCGCACATGCATCACTACCACAATAACGAAAGACAACGCTATAGTACACTAGTATCCAGTAGCCCAGACAGTCCTTTATCTACCCCACTTCAAATTATACTACGAGGGGGCCAATTTAATAGGAAAAGTCCAAATTTTAATGATGGGGTACTCAACCATCACCAACGAATATGGGGATTAGCCCTGAAAAAACTTAAAATAGGGTGCATTCATTCCCACACTCCATTATGGGCGAACAACCAACTAGCGGAGCTTAAAAAAATACCAGACCCTAATCTATGGGCCAGATATGGAATTATTTACCTGCACCAGGTAATGGCAGGTACTAGGCCTAAAGCATTTCAAACCCTTAAGGAAGAATACTCTATACCACAACAATTAATGTTCAAATACATGCAACTCAGACATGCCCTGCGTTTTCAATTTAGGAACGAAAACTGCATCCTGGAACATCCCCAAATATTGGACATAGTAATGGGAGCCGACCCACAAAAATTGATATCCAATCTCTACTACTCCATAAGATTACCCAGAATCAAAGAAGTGACGCAAAAAGCCAAAACAAGATGGGAAAGAGACGTAGGTGCAGTTAGTGATTCGGATTGGGAGGAAATTTTAGAAAATGTAAAGGTGGCATCTCCAAAACTGTCTGATAGGCTAACACAGATATATATCATTCATCAAGCGTATCTAACACCTAACATAATAAGGAAGTTTCAACCTACACGCAATATAGCATGTCCTCACTGTCAGGCAGAGATGAGTAGTTTTTTTCACTTAATTTGGGAATGCTCTATTCTTCAATCATACTGGAGTCAAGTGATTAAGTTCTTACACGACCAGATGGGTTCCCCTGTGGTATTAGATCCAAAACTTTGTATATTGGGTCTTCTTCCAGATGTGGACATTGGTAAATACCAGGCCATATTTATATCTGAAGTCCTATTCTTGGCCAGAAAAGTAGTTGCCAAGACTTGGATGCAGAACGTAACCCCCACCATAACAAGCTGGAAGAGAGATGTTAATAATTCCCTCCCATACAAGCAGTTGATTTACAAACACAGGGGAAATAGTCAGAAATACTCAAGGATTTGGGATGGTTGGCTGGGAGATGGGGAGACATGTGTATAGCAATGCGTGAAAATAAGTTTATCAATACCTAGCAACTAAAACGTACAACCATATAATAGGTAACCCGTTTAGGTCTGTCAGAGCCTCACCGAATCACCAACAATTGGTATATCTCTGTTATGAAATGCCAGCCTTATAAGACTCTACTATATGTTAACATACCACATGTGATTATGTTTCATGTTTTTATACTTGGACCTCAAATGCGCTGTATTAATATCTGTCTAACTTCAATAAAGATTATTTTTTTTCCCAAAAAAAAAAAAAAGTTGAAAGTATAGAATAAAAATATAAAGCAATGCAGGATAAGAGAGTGAAAGAGGATGATTATTTACATAACGACTTGAATCTATGTTAAATCCAAAAATGTATAGTAATAATTTTAATCATCAAAATGATGATAGAAGAAGAAAAAAAAGCTAAAAGGCAAAAGGGAAGGTAGCAAGAGATATATAAAAAGGCATAAAAGAATTGGAAAAAAAAGACCTAGTTATTAGATGTGCAGATAATGGAGGTGGAATTGTGATCTTAGACAAAAAGGACTATTAGGAGCAGATTGAGCGGCTGCTTGGAATTGATTGATTTAGATTTGTGGGCTAGATGTAGTGAGGTTGAGCTTGGAAAACAATGTGGTGCTTAACCGGTTCCCGACTGGCTCACGCAGATATACTGCGGCAGAATGGCTCCCCTGGGCGAAATCTCACTAGAGTACATCCATTCCTTTAGCGGCCACTAGAGGGTTTGCCCACTGCATGGCGGGGGACCCGATGCACGTGGCCAGCAGGCATGATTGCCACTGGCCTCACGCGATCAAGCGCTAGCGCAGGGATTTGTGTGTGTAAAGTAAACACACAAATCCCTGTGTTGTCAGGGAAGAGGAGCCATATAGTTTTTCCTACTTAGTAGGAACAAATGATATGTCTCCTCTCCTAGTCAATCCTATCCCCCCACAGTTAGAACACACTGAGGGAACACACAATTAACCCCTTGATCGCCCCTTAGTGTTAACCCCTTCCCAGCCAATGACATTTACACAGTAATCAGTGCATTTTTATAGCCCTGATCACTGTATAAATTCTAATGGTCTCAAAAAAGGGTCAAAAGTCTCCAATCTGTCCAACGCAATGTCTCAGTACTGCTAAAAATTGCAGATCACTGCCATTACTAGTAAAAAATAATAAAATAAAAATAATAAAAATAATAAAAATAATAAAAATGCCATAAATCTTTCCCATAGTTTGTAGACACTATAACTTTTGCACAAACCAATATACACTTATTGCGAATTTTTTTACCAAGAAAAATGTAGAAGAATATATATTGACCTAAACTAATGAAACTAAGAAATGTGTTTTTTTTAAATTGGGGATATTTATTATAGCAAAAAGGAAAAAAATATTTTTTTTTCAAAATTGTCATTATTTTTGTTTATAGTGAAAAAAATAAAAACTGCAGAGGTGATCAAATACCACCAAAAGAAAGCTCTATTTATGGGAAAAAAGGACGCAAATTTTGTTTGGGTACAGCGTCAAATGACCGTGCAATTGTCAGTTAAAGCAATGCAGTGCCAAATTGTAAAAAGTGCTCTGGTCAGGAAGGGGGTAAAATCTTCCAGGGCTGAAGTGGTTAAAGAGACAGAATTTATACTTGAATGTTTAGATCTAGCAGTGAAAAACATATTTTTTCTGGTACAACAATAAGTACTATTTACAAACAAGGGGTGTGGCGATGGGGGTTAAATATGCCCTCAGTGTTGCAAATCTATTAATGGGGAAATGGAAATCAGAGATTATTTATGGGAAAAGAAGAAAGGAATTTGCATTTCACAAATGTTTTATACACAATGTGGTAATAGTATGGGAAGGAAGTGAACAAACCTTGACATTTTTCCTAAGAGAAATCGGTAATATCAGATGTGGTATCTTGTTCTCAGGAACATTGAGATATGAAAAAATTTATTTTTTGGATTTGACCATTTTTACAGATGGGGTAATTGTACACTAATACACACTGACACTGACAAACTGACAGGAAAATGTTCTGCCTACAAACAGTTGCCAGCATCCTAAATGGATGGAGACATCCCGAAGGAACAAATGATTAGGGTGAGGAGAAATTGTTATTCGGAGAAAGACTATAATGAAAAGAGTAATGTCCTAATAGAGTGTTTTGTCAGAGAAGGGTGTAAAAGACATAAATTGGAAGAAATAAAAAAGGAGGTAGGTAGAATAAAGGTGGAAAAACTATTAATTGTTACATGGCAGTACTACTCGGTTGTGTCCTTCTAGTTGGACGTATATATAGAAGTGCATGTGTGGGGCCCCTAGGTCTGGCGCCTTGGTGTGACAACATTGTCATTTTTTCACTGTTTTGTATGTATGTTTTTTATTGATGGGTTTTGATAGAGTAATATTCCTCGCGTGTATTATGTTACATTTTGTGGAATTTTAACACATCTTTTGATACAACAATAAAGTTTACAATTTATTACACTATACTGTGGTTGATTCTCCCTAAGGGCTTTTCAGGGGGCCCCACTTGGCCCCATCCTCTACCATTTTTTTCCCCCATGCTTTTCCATTGCTCTGGAGGCATCCCGTCCAAAACTGTGACAAATCGGTAACCATTATCTTTAGCTGTTGATACTATAGCAGTATACTGGATTTATGTGTGTTTTTACCCCCCTTTTTTTCACGGAAGAACTATTAAGTAGAGGACAAAGAAACAGAAATAAGGTTATGGAACATGTCTTCATAATAGAATACAGTAGAGATTATAGAATGGTAGAAAATATCATAAAATCACTGTCCTATCCTATTGAAGGACAAACTTAAAATGCAACTCACGGGCCACTCACGAGCCGCGGTGCTCTATGGGTAGTGTAGTTCTCTACCCAGCGTTCACCAGGCCCTGTGTGTGTATCGCGCCATCCACTTCCCCACATCATGTGATGCGGGATATCACGTGCACGGTGTGTGCACACATAAAAGCACCCTCTCTCACACAATGTCAGACACTGGATGGGTTTGCCATGCTGACACATCTTCCTACGAGGTAAATCATTGAATTAAATACTTTTTTGCTATCTCCCTGGTCTTGACTTTTTTCCAAGTTTCGCTGCATCTGATTAGATATGCTTCTCATGCAGGGCATCTATCTATTGTAATTACCTGTTACCGTCTGTACATTTTCTCCCTACCTTTTCTCAAAGTGGGGACAGACGATCTGTATACAGGAGTATGGTCTTCTAATATATAAGATGACCAATATATATGTACCTTTACACTGCTTGAAAGTACAGCCATCTTTGATTTAACTACATCGCTGCAGAGTGTATCTAATCTGTATGCACCATTAATTGAAACAGATATTGATTATGGCTTATACTTTTCCAACTAGATAATACCTTGCTTTTTTGGCACCCTTGGCCTTTCCCTAGACCCAGCTTGGTTGTTTGTAAGTACACTATATTAAATCACATTTGTTCACACCTTCCCCGTTTTCACCCCACTGTTCACTGCTCCCTTCTTTTTCTTGGCCATCCTTTTTTCAATCCCTGGCGGGACCTATACATCACTGTACTCACACATTATCCCACTCCACCATCCCTTCACTGTCCCCAACACTATCTTCCCTCCCCCCCTCCCTCCCTTCCAGTGCCCTTCTCCTTGTCCCCCCCATGATTTTTTTCATCAATTAACTAGATGTGTACTGATGTCTGTGTAATATATGTATAGCCAATACATTCTTTTAAATTTGTCTTTTGTGTAATTCATTTTGATATTTTTTACTACTTTGTGTATTACTAGTAATACTATTTGCCTGGCACCCTGAAAATCCCACTAAATCATCCTTCTGTCTATATATATTATTCAGGGATGGTGGTGCCTTTCTGTTGACACTGTCACCTATCCATACCAACCACTAACCATTAAAATGCAACTGTTCATGACCTCTTGTTCTGGTGCCTCATTGGGATAGATGCAGCGAGGAGAGCTCCTATCTGCCACCTATTTATTCCTCACTACACTCCACCAACAAGTTCACTGTCAGTTCTCAATGTCTAAGAGACTGGAGATGGACAAATTCAACTCATGGATCTAGAATCCAGGGTGAGTGAGGGGGAAGATTCAGTACAAAAGGCCAAGATTTTGACTACAGCTATTAACTTATGCTTTCTTCAACTACTCAAAGAACTGAATGGGCTTGAAAACAGGTCCCATTGGAATAATCTTAGACTAGCAGAACTGGCAAAGAGCAATTGCTCAATGGACCTGGTGCGCTTCTGTGCAGACACCATCCTTCTGGCACTAGGTATATCCACGCATTGCAGGGTAACTAGGGCACACCACCTAGGACTAAACATGTGCAATTCATTTCATTCCAAATTTGTTTTTCGACTAAACTTGACAAATTTGTTAATTTGGAAATATTCAGATTAACGTAAATCTGTTTAACAAATTTTTCCGAAAGCGACAATTTGTAAATTCGTAAATTCAAAAATCCAAAAATGTGAAAATAAGAATAAAAATCCAAAAATTCAAAAGAACTAAAATCCGAAAATAAGAACTAAAATCCGAAAATGTGAAAACCCAAAATAATAACTAATAATAATAACTATTACTAACTATTAAATTATAGGTATTGGAATTTCGTTTCAAATTTGGCTGTTAGTGAACGTAACGAATAAGAATTTATCCAAAGTTACGAATTATCCGAAACAAATGCCGCATCTAAACAAATGGAACGTAATGAATTATTAATAAATAATAATAATAATAACTTTTATTATTAATAATTAATTAATTAGGTACCATTCATTTAGATTTCAGATAATTCATAACTTCTTATAAATTCATAAAATTTGTTACCTCCATAAACAGACAAATTTGAAAGGAAATTCCAATACCAATAATTTAACCCCTTCAGATCTGGACCTACTTTTCCGGGAGGCCATCAATAGACATCCTGCCCTATGCATGCTCCCCACGTGCCCCCTTCAGGGCACACACGGCGCGAGCTGTGATCACCGAGTCAATGAGAATCGGGTGATCACAGATCAGAGTAAGGGGTTGATCATGATCCCTTACCACGTGATCAGCTGTCAGCCAATGACAGCTGATCATGTGATGTAAACAGAAGATCAGTAATTGTTTTTTTACTCCTCATGCTGACGGCGTGAGGAGAAAAAAAAGCTGATTACCAGCTTCTGTGCAAGGGACATCAGTCCCGAAGAGTAAGAGGCAAAGCCGTCTCATCTGTGCCAACCAGTACTGCCTGCCAGTGCCACCTGCCAGTGCCCACAGTGCCATGAATCAGTGCCCACCAATGCATAACAGTGCCAGCAACCATTGCCACCCATCAATGCCCACAAGTGCCACCTATCAATGCCCACCAATGGTGCCAATCAGTGCCTCATCAGTGCCGCCTAGCATTGCTGACTATCATTGTCACCTACCAGTGCTTATCAGTGCCCATCACTGCCACCCATCAGTGCCCATCACTGCCACCCATCAGTGCCCCACCTATCAGTGCCACCTATTAGTGCCCTTCAGTGCCACCTATCAATGCCCTTCAGTGCAGCCCATCAGTGCCACCCATCAGTGCCACCTCTCAGTGCCCACCAGTGCCGCCTATTAGTGCCCATCAGTGCCACCTTATCAGTGCCCATCAATGCAGCCTATCGGTGCCCATCACTGCAGCCTCATCAGCGTATATCAATGAAGGAGAAAAATTACCTGTTTGCAATATTTATTAACAAAATATAAAACAGTTTTGTATTTTTTTTTTTTAATTTGGTCTCTTTTCATTAAAAAAAAAAAATAAAAAACCCAGAGGTGATCAAATACCACCAAAAGAAAGCTCTATTTGCTCTATTTGTAACAATTTCATTTGGGTACAGTGTTGTATGACTGCGCAATTGTCGTTCAAAGAGTGACAGCGCTAAAATCTGAAAATTGGTCTGGGCAGGAGGGGGTTTAGGTGCCCAGTAAGCAAGTGGTTAATAGTTATTATTTGTTAGTTAGTTATTATTTAGAATTTTAGAATTTCTGAATTTCCAAATTTCTGAATTTCCAAATTTCAGAATTTTCAAATTTTCGAATTTACGTATTTTCAATTTTTTCGAATTTACAAAATTTTAAATTTACGAATACCGCATTTAAACAAATGGAACATAACTAATTCAAATTTTTCTTAAGTTACGAATTTAAACATAATGAATGACTCAAAAAATGAAAAAACAAATAAACAAATGAATAAAATGAAAACAAACACATTTTTTGGCAGTGCACATGTCTACCTAGGACCCTCATGCATGGGCATAGGAGATGCAACAGAGCATATTGGCTGATAAACACAAATCACTGCTGTTCACAGATTATTCCATGGAGCTCACAAAAACCTGCAAAATGTTGAATCTGATCTGCCAGAGGCTTTTCCACAACTGGATCCATTTTGCATTGGAGTTCACAGCAGTTCTGTGGGTATGTGGCTGTTAAATGCATCAGTAATGATAGACCAGAATTCCAAATTAAACTGGTTAACCATCTCTTCTGAAATGAGTGAATACCACCTTTTGTTGTTCAAAATTGTGCAGTGCCCTAGCACCTTATGCCGCGTACACACGATCGGACATTCCAACAAAATCCTGGATTTATTTCCGACGGATGTTGGCTCAAACTTGTCTTGCATACACATGGTCACACAAATGTTGTCAGAAATTCCGAACGTCAAGAACGCGGTGTCGTAGAACACGTACGACGAGCTGAGAAAAATGAAGTTTAATAGCTAGTGTGGCTTTTCTGCTTGAATCCGAGCGTGCATGGAATTTTGTGTGACGGAATTGTGTACACACGATCAGAATTTCTGACAATGGATTTTGTTGTCGGAAAATTTGAGAATCAGCTCTCAAATTTTTGTTGTTGGAAATTCCGACAAAAAATGTCCGATGGAGCCTACACATGGTCGGAATTTCCGACAACAAGCTCCCATCGAACGTTTGTTGTCGGAATGTCTGATCGTGTGTATGCGGCATAGCTCTGTTAACTCTTAACTTTTCCTTCATCCCTTTTGCCAGGCAATCTGGCAAACGAAACTACCAAGAACATCGAGTCCTACCTTTAACGTCCGCTCACTTTGAAACAGGAGTAGGTGTCCTAAATCCTTTTTAACCTCAGATGGGATTGAAGTCTTTTCACTTGGATTAAGCTTTTTTCCTTGTGTCAGTGTAGACATATTTGAAATTATTAAAGATCTCAAATTGTTTGCATGTAAAATATAAATCTTTCTGTCCCACGACAAGACCTCTGCAGATGCTAATACTAAAAATATTTCTTTAAAAGAATGTAGAAAGAAAAAAAAGAAAAGAATGTCTTTGGTATGAAGAAAGTAATTACACTGACCTTATTTTTTTGTTTCAGTGTTTTTATTGAAGAATTTTCACATTACGTCTAATCAGACAGAGCAAAATATCATTACATCTTATTCCAATCTTGAAATGCACTGTTGAACTGAAATATTATCAACAATATGCCTATAAAATGCAGAAGAAATACAAACAATCAAGTACTAACCTCAACACTCTGCTAGAGCCTGTAAAACTACAAGAGGTTTCTTTGAACTGAAAAGGTGCTGTAGCATCTCTTGGAGGGCTCTCTACTTGCTTACATCGAAAATGTCTCAATGAGATCGGGTATTCAGCCTCAGCACCCACACACACCTGTCGGGAACTAACTTATACTGACCTTATTAATACAATTGATCTTGATGAACTATTACAAATAAAGGATTACACTTCTTCTACTTCAGCTGTTGATCTCAAACGCAAATCACAAAAATAATCTATTGGTTAATTCCAATCCCAATGTGGCAGCCTTTTTGAAATGTGTAACCAAGGCCATCGAGATCATTCCGTATGAAAAATCCTCACTTGTAACTAAGTCAGCCAATAAGTGAGGTAATACGGTCGTTGTGGATAGGAAAGATTATCAAGCCATGTATTTGGCAATCTTGAACAACAAAAGGTTGTATTCACTCATCTCAGTAGCTATGGTTAACTCGTTTAACCTGTTACCAATCAGCCGTCGTCGTTATACGGCAGCAGGTTGGCATGGCTGCGCAAACCACCATAGGCATAGTTTGGCCACTTTAAGAGCTGTGGGAGGTGCACGCCCACCTGTGGCATGACAGCAGGGGCCTATGCGTGTGGCCAGCGGCCGTGATGTCTGCGAGCCAGCCATGATTGCTCCACAGAGAGCCAGATTGGGGATCTGTCAATGTAAACAGACAGATCCCCATTCTGACAGGGGAGGAGAGAGAGATCTGCTGTTCCTAGTGATAAGGAACAGTGATCTCTCTCCTCTTTGCAGTCAGTCCCATCCCCCCCCAGTTAGAAACACCTCCCAGGGAACACATTTAACCCCTTGACTACCCCCTAGTGATAACCCCTTTCCTGCCAGTGACATTTACATAGTAACCTGTGCCTTTTTATAGTTTTTTTTTAATAAAAATATGTAGAAGAATACATATTGGCCTAAACTGATGAAGAAATTATTTTTTTTGGATATTTATTATAGCAAAATGTAAAACATATTGTTTTTTTTTCAAAATTGTCAGTTGTCAGTTAAAGCAACGTAGTGCCGTATCGCAAAAAATGGCCTGGTCAGGAAATGGGTAAATCCTTCCGGGGCTGAAGTGGTTAATTTGGAATTCTAGTCTATCATAGCCAATGCATTTAACAACAAAGTGATTTCCATGGAAACCTAGGATTTTATTTAATACATTTCCCAAAATCCCATTAGTTTATGCACTTCCTAAAGTGCATAAACTAATCAATAATCCACCTGGTAGACCCATCATATCAGGTAACCAAAGCCTTTGCGATAATGTTAGTAAGTGTGTTATTACATTTTTACAACCTTCGGTTTGGAGTCATCCTTCCTTTGTAAAGGACATCATACACTTTCTTCAGCTGATAAACCATTGTGTAGTCTCTTCCGATGCTCTATTAGTTACTATAGATGTGGAATCCTTGTATTGTTCAATTCCAAAAGGGCGTTAATGTTATCTAAAACTTTTTTGATCAAAGTACTCAGCATTCTAAGGTGGTGTTCTAGTTTGTTTTACAAGTCCTGTCCTTTATTCTACATCACAGTGTTATTACTTTTAATGGTTCCCACTTCCTCCAGGTACAGGGTGTAATATTGGGAACATGTTGTGCCCCATCCTACACCAATCTGTACCTGGGGGAGTGGGAGCGCTCTTTTTTGTTATTGGATGAGTTATCAGTATATTCTAGTCATATCCTCACTTGGTTGAGGTATATAGACAACATTTTTTTCAAGGCCTTTCAAAGATCCCAAACCAAATTGTTGTTTGGTGCCAAAACCGACACTAGTGCCAGTCAACCATTACGTATCAATGTAAAAAAAGTTGCGCTACATTAAATATTTCTTATGTAAGAAATAGTGTGAACCAATACCATACAGAAAACCAGGACACACCCGAATCAAGAGTGCACCCTGAGCATCCTAAACTCCTTCAGGTGATGTATACATAAATGAATTGTGAAATAAACAAAATAGCGACAGCTGAAAAAAATCATGTGCACATCAATCAATAAATGAAAAAACAATGTCCATAAGACCATTAGTGTCCATATACAAATAAAATAAAATGAGCAGCGTTTTCTTTAGATGTAATAGAAAAAATATGTGAGTTATAATCCACAGCAGGTATCAAGGTCCAGATATTCAGCCTTAAAATGTCCACAAATTAAAGACTGCTCGATGTAAACTCTGTATGTGATAACCCTTACCGGAATCGGTGGACCCCCTAAAGAGCGGGATCATACGAGCAGACAGATATAGCCCTCTGCGGGGACACTTTAATCCTCTGGTATCTTGAGTCCTTTGGTTGCCTTGAGCGGTCCGCGAGGATTTCGCCAGATAGCAGTAAATGCTTAGCAGCTGGATATCCCCAATCTGAAAAGAGAAGCACACTCGTGCTCCCAGCCACGAGTGAGCAGACAAAAAGGGACTCCAATCGTGTAGTAAGTTAAAATTAAAAATTTTAATGTTAACTAGATAAGCAAAAGCTTATAAGACAACATGTACAGAGGTAATGTACAGGGATATTGCACAGAAAAATTGTATAAAGGTGCATGAATAGATAAAAAGCCGGCTAGCTAAAACAAACAATAAAAAGCACCCGTGTACCGGGTCACATGTGGCGTGATTGTGTCAGCACAACGCACAGCCCATTACGTATCAATACCACCTACAATACCAAACATTCCTTGGTCACCAAATGCATTCAGAAATATTAGCATTTTTCAGCATCTGATTCCATAATTATGACATTTATTGTTCAGAGACCTCAGATTACATATCGAGAGGCTATGTCCCTATAAGACCAGTTGGTGTCTAGTGTGTTCTCTACAGAAAGGCATAAGAGGTACTTACCCTTGTGGTGCCTGTAAATGTTGTCAATTCTTTCATTCGGCACAGCATCCCATTTACCTAATGGCAAACTATTGCATCCTAAGCATTTTGTAAATTGACAAACTTGGGGAGTCATCTATATCATGAAGTGCTCCTGTGGCTCCTTTTACATAAAACAAAACAAAAAGGGAGTTCTGACGCAGGGTCCATGTGCACACTCAGGCCGCCATAATTGGCAATATATACTCCCCTATTAGGAGACCTGTTGCCTCCACACACCATTTTCATAAGCCAAAATTAATATTTTTGGCCTTTAAATGTGTTCCTCCTGACATGCATGGTGGGAATTCGACTAAGGCGCTATTGTAAAAAGAAGCCCGCTGGATTTACACATTGAGGGTCACAGACTTGTCTGGTCTTAATGAGATATTAACCTTTTTTCATTTCAGGCAAATCCGAACATCTTATGTAGATCCATTGTCAATCAATGGATTAAGCCCCTCACCCTTTTTTTCTTCCTTCCATACAATAGGATATATAATATCAAAGTATTAATTTATTAAATTGGTTTACAATTATGTACTATTTTTGTTTTCTATATTGTTAGGTTTTTTACTTTTGTGGTGATGTAAGCAGAGGTCCATCTTCTTCTTACCTGCTGGTCCCTAGGCGGTCTAATTGAGTGCCTGGCACACGCAGCCCCTGCACTGGGGGCTCTGCTCCCTCTGCCCCAAAGCACCTTGTCCCCATGTTGATGGAGACAAGGGTCTCTTCCTGACAGCCCTGGGTGGTGGTTGTGGAAGGGTCTGTGGGCAGGGGGCTTATCAGAATCTGGAAGCCCCCTTTAACAAGGGGGCCTCCAGATCCCAGCCCCCCATGTGAATGAGTATGGGGTACATTGTACCCCTACCCAGTCACCAAAAAAAGTGTCAATAGTGTGGGATTTTTCCTCCTGGTCTGATGAATGGACCTTTTTCCATCTCCCATCCAGGAAGGGGGTAAATCCTTCTGGGGCTGAATTAGTTAATAAGACACAAAGTCACTCAATACAATTAGAAGAAAAGAGGTTTAACCTTAAACTGTGTAGAGGGTTCTTTACTGTAAGAGCGGCAAGGATGTGGAATTCCCTTCCACAGGCAGTGGTTTCAGCGGGGAGCATTGATAGTTTCAAAAAACTATTAGATAAGCACCAGAACGTCCACAACATACAGGGTTATAAAATGTAATACTGACATATAATCACACACATAGGTTGGACTTGATGGACTTGTGTCTTTTTTCAACCTCACCTACCTAAAAAACAAACACAGTTTAACAATTCCTTTAATAAAAAAAATAAAAACAATGTCCCCCGATGTAGATCTATCATCAATCACAACGTCCATCACCACTGCCTGATCTGAAAAAAGAAAAAAAATGTCTGTCCGTGAATGCCTGCTCTGCCGGGAAACAGTTCTTAAATAGGTAAGGGACAGGCCACCTGGGGACATCATGTATGACGTCAAAGACACATACAAATTTTTAGCTCCAAAAAAAGGGCGTAGCAATGGGGGCTAAGTTTGCCCCCAGTTTGGCCAATATTTTTATGGCCAGATGGTAGGAGGATGTCGGCTATGCCCTGGACCCTCCAGAGATGGTTCTCTGGGCCAGGTACATAGACGACATCCTCCTCCTATGGAGAGGTAGTATGAAATCTTTGGATATATTTATGGCTTTTCTTAATGATAACCATGTGGGAATTAGGTTGACATATGAAGCTGGTCCTTCCACCATACATTTTTTGGATTTGGAAATAACAGTAGCCAACAAACAATTAGTGACGAAAACTTTATTCAAGGCCACCGACCGGAAAGGCTATATTCCGGTCGACAGTTGTCATCACGCAGTATGGCTAAAGTCAGTGCCCCGGAGCCAACGTACGTGGATTAGATGGAATTGTACTAACATCCCTGATTATTTCAATCAAGCACAGACCCAAAAAAACCCAGATTTGAAGATAAGGGATACGATTCTTCACTTATAGATGAAGACATCAGGAAGATCTCTTTGTTGGATAGGAACTCTCTAATATCAGAGCAACCAAAACGAGCACAAGATACAAAACATAAATGGTCTTTTATTACCACTTTCTCCACACAACATAAACCATTCAAAGATATTATTTATAGACATTGGAAGGTCTTTAAAAATGACCAGATACTAGGCCCCATGCTTCCAGATCAAGCTGGGGTGATCTATAGAGGTGCCCCTTCATTTAGTCGACAAATTGCCCCCAATGTCATAGACCCCCCATTATTCCTTCCTTTTTTCAAAATATGAAGGGCTTCTTCCCTTGCCGAAAGTGTAATGTGTGTATACACAACATTTGTGGACATAGGAAGACAGAAACCTTCACATCTAGCTCTACAGCAAGGGAATATCACATTAAACATTTTTTTATGCCATACTCGCTGTGTTGTATATTTGATCACATGCCCTTGCAGCAAGCAATACGTGGGTCGAACTTTATGTACCTTTGCCGTAAGGGTAAATGAGCACATAGCCAGTATAAAAAAGGGCCACACAAATCATAGCATCCCCAGACATTATCTTCATTGTCATAACCAAAACCCATTAGGTACAAAGTTCCAAGTGATAGATAAGTTTGTCCCCCATTGGAGGGGCGAGTCCAATTTGAGGGGCGTGTCCAAACTTGAAACTTTTTGATTTACCAACTGAAAAGTTACACCTATGGATTAAATATAGATTGGGACATTAACACCTTCATTAACCAATCTTGAACATAATTCTATGCTTGGAACACAATTTCTGAATATTTCATTTAATTACATCCTTTCTATTCCAATTTTTACCATGTGATGTACCCCATTTAAGGTTATTTCATAAGGTTTCTTCATTAGTATCCAGATATTATTATTATTATGTATGTAAGATTTTACTCTTGGTAACATCCATTCAACCTGGAATTGGAATATTGTTCCACTGACTATCTGTTCTGTTCTCTCTACTTCTTGTCTTATATTGCATATTCTGGTTTATACTGACCGGGTTTGGAAGAGAGTTTAATATGGAGCTAAGGTGACCCATGGTTATGTTGCATGTAGACTGCTAGTTATCATTTTTATGAGTACCTGCAGTGGGACCTTATGGGTCAATATGCCCACATTGTTGGTCACTGGGCAATGACATAATTTCCTCACTCTCTACATAGAGTTAGACACCAGTAAATGCTTTCATACATATAATTTTTCCCTTTTTTGAGGTTATATATATATCACTTTGTGATAAGGATAAGATGTATATGGAGATTTATTTTATCGCACCTATTCCATGCATTGACCGTGTGGAATTTCACTTCACAATATCATAGCTAACATGATTAGAGATGAGCTTCGAGTTCGAGTCGAACTCATGTTCGACTCGAACATCGGCTGTTCGCTAGTTCGCCGAACAGCAAACAATTTGGGCAAATTCGAAAGCCGTGGAACACCCTTTAAAAGTCTATGGGAGAAATAAAAAATGCTAATTTTAAAAGCTTATATGCATGGTATTGTCATAAAAAGTGTTTGGGGACCTGGGCCCTGCCCCAGGGGACAAGGATCAATGCAAAAAAAAGTTTTAAAAACGGCCATTTTTTCGGGAGCAGTGATTTTAATAATACTTAAAGTCAAACAATAAAAGTGTAATATCCCTTTAAATTTTGTACCTGGGGGGTGTCTATAGTATGCCTGTAAAGGGCGCATGTTTCCCATGTTTAGAACAGTCTGACAGCAAAATGACATTTCAAAGGAAAAAAAAAGTCATTTAAAACTACTCGAGGCTATTAATAAATTGCCGGTCCGACAATACACATAAAAGTTCATTGATAAAAATGGCATGGGAATTCCCCACAGGGGAACCCCGAACCAAAATTTAAAAAAAAATGACGTGGGGGTCCCCCTAAATTCCATACCAGGCCCTTCAGGTCTGGTATGGATATTAAGGTGAACCCCGTGCCAAAATTTAAAAAAAAAATGGCGTGGGGTCTCCATCAAAATCTGTATAGATTTTTAAAATCACTGCTCCCGAAAAAACGGCCGTTTTTAAAACTTTCTTTTGCATTGATCCATGTCCCCTGGGGCAGGACCCAGGTCCCCAAACACTTTTTATGACAATAACTTGCATATAAGCCTTTAAAATTAACACTTGATTATTCATGTTGGTGTCCCATAGACTTTAACGGTGTTCACGTGTTTGAACAAATTTTTTGCCTGTTTGCAAGTTCTGGTGCAAACCGAACAGGGGGGTGTTCAACTCATCCCTAAACATGATTACTCATTTATCGCAAGATATATGGGTTATCCATATAACGTCATTTGTCCCGTATTATAAGTATATGTTTTTTCTTTAATTTTCATTTTCACTACACAAAGTCACCATGATTACTTGGAGCGCATGCGTGTTCCACGTTCTCACATTGTTATATTGGTTAATTCCTATGACCAATGCCTTCAGTTATCCCAATTCTCATGATTCGGGGGGGATACATTGAGTGAGCTCTGGGAGGTGACTTGCCCAGTCCAGCCCATTTCACTTTACATAATTTCTGTTGTTATACGTGACAGGCCTACACGATGATGATTCAGCCTATGGAGGCCTTACACGTATTTGTGCGTGACGTTCTTGGTCACGCATTTGATACTAGCTGCTTCGATTGGATATCCTAATACATGTGTTAGGCATGGACGCCAGTGATTTGACTGATGTTCCTGCCACACAGAGAGGTGTGTGACATCTTTTGTCACATGCCAGACCCCAAACAGAGCAGACTGGACATTGAAGGCTTGGCTTCATTGAGCCTTAATTATAATACGTCCTCGCACGTCGACTATCTGGTCACATGATCTTGGTTGGAACGCATGCCCTGAGAACCCAGAAGTTAGATTCCACATGGTCGGAACAGGTGTTTTAAGGTTTTATGATCCATATGTGTATATATAAGCGCAATGAGTGGCTGGCCAGCATACACCCCAGTCAAAGTCTCCTAAGATGAAATGCGTAGGGTTGCTATGCTCGCTGAGCCACGATTTTATTGCGCTTTTATCTGTATATAATACTGTTTTTTTATTACAACGCCCCTGCTGTTTGGGTGTTAAAATATATTTTTAAATAAATTTGTGTTATTATATTTGGATTTATACTATGTGGAGGCATTCTCTTTTTTCCTTTCTTTAACATCATTACCACCACGAAGAGGACTAAAAGATGATGTACGGTATTTGAAACCCCATTGATCGTTGATATGAATAAGAGTTCTACTCATGTCCATTATATTCCAGTGGTGAGTAAGAGCCTGTGATCAAAATATCGACTATCCGAGGACAAGCTTGTCCATCACATCCTTCTGGACCTCATCTATACCATCTTTATTCCGGTTTTTCCGGTACAAGCTCGTTTGACTCACCGCCAACAGCCTGTGAGTCCACCAGTTCTGGTAAAAGTACCATATCTGTTTTCATTTACTCTTGGATATTGATAGTATAACCTGGGACTCCAGTTTGATTGCAGTATTAAAATATACGCATATACACCTATCAGTCTGCCTTCACCTGCAGGAACTTAAATTTTATTGTACCAGTATGGACTTTCAACCGTCCTGAACATAGGACAGTTTATTTACATTTCATTCAATACTAGTGGGTATTCAAATACTATTGTGTGGCATATTTTTATTGACAACCCAGTGTACTGACCCCACTGGTCTTTTGAACCACACATCAACAGACTACTTGGTTTGGGTTAACAGGATAATTGGATATTGTTTTATCACATTTATTCATTGTTGTGTGCTTTAGCTATCACCCATTTTTCGTAACATCCAGCCTTTGTAGGTTATGAGTTCAGTCTTATGGCTTTATGCGACATCCAGGTTGCCCATATTTTCATGTTTTTTTAGATTTATTATTTGAATCACCTTGTTCACACTTTTAAATTTACACATGTTGAACACGTGTCACTTTATGTCACTTTATATTTAGATTTAGATCCATATATTATAATATATTGGTTGTCACTATATCTTTTTGCACTATATATGAGTTTACTTATGTAGTTGCTTATGCTTATGGTCACCGTAATTGGATGACCATTGGGCGTCTTTTTATAACACTTATACACTTCATAGAGTGTTTCATCATTGTATCTGCAGTACATTTTGCTTCCAGATTTGTATTCTGGTCAAGCATATGTGTAGCATACACACCACTAGCGCTGCACTTTCATTACACATCTTAACCACAATCAGTCTGATTGTTGTGTTGGCTGCTTACATTTAAAGTTGGCGCAGTATTTTCACTTTACCTTCACTACATATATACATCCACTGCATTCTAGTCTAGCCAAGCCTATATCTGACTGCAGGCCATTCCTGGTGTACGATTTCAAATATACTTTCAGGCAGGTGATTCCGTGAGCTGCAGTGCATAAAATGTATATATACAGTCTCCTACATATATATCCACTGCATTATAGTCTAGCCAAGCCTATATCTGACTGCAGGCCATTCCTGGTGTACGTTTTCAAATACACTTTCAGGCAGGAAGGCAGGTGATTCAGTGATCTGCAGTGCATAAATATGTATACAGTCTCCTACATATATATCCACTGCATTCTAGTCTAGCCAAGCCTATATCTGACTGCAGGCCATTCCTGGTGTACTTTTTCTAGTAAACTTCAGGCAGTGTTTTGCTAATAAAATTTTACAGCATGTCCGGAAGGCCACCAAGGAGAGGCAGATGTTTACAGGCCACTAAAAGAGGGCAAGCAGGCTCTGTGTCTACAGCCAACAGTGCTTGTCATGAACACGGTGCATCCTCAGCACGTGGCTGTGGGGCACAATTGTCATTTTTTTCGGCAGCTGGCTGCGTTGATCCACAACATGCAGAAGAGTTGGTAGAGTGGATAACTAAGCCATCCTTGTCCTCCTCATCCTCTGTCACCCAGGCTCAGAGTAGTTTGCTTGCCAATGCAGCTGCCAAAGTGGCCTATTCCATCGGCTTAATGTCATAAGTCACTCTTTCCCTAGCCCCACCATCATGCATGGAGGAGTCCACCCGAACTGTTCAACCACAGTGTCGGGTACATGCTACGGGAGGATGCGCAGCGTTTTGAAGGCTCTGATGATGGTACCCAGGTTGAGGAAGGCAGTAACCTGAGCCCAGAGAGAGGGGGTGCCAAAGAATAACAAGAAACTGGCAGTAATGCTCCCCCAGCTGCAGCATACTGCCAGGTTTGCTCCAGTGATGAGGAGGGAGGGGATGATTAGGTCACTGACTCTATGTGGGTGCCTGATATAAGAGAGGAGGAGGAGGCACATCTCCAATGAGGCAGGATGCCCTCCAGGGGCCAGCTTAAGGGCAGCCACCCGACTGCATCACACCGCCGAGCTCGGCATGTGCAGGGCACTGCTGACTCCCCGCGTATTTTGAAAAGTTCTTTGGTGTCCATTGGCAACAGTACTTAAAAGACCCACACCAAAGAACAAGGCGGACCTCTCCTTGCTCCTCATCAGCTGGGATCTCCAACCCCACTATACCTTCAGTTCTCTCAGAAACCTGCACTGAGAGGAATGAAGGTGTAGAATTAGGTGTGCCACGTACTTGCGGGCAATCTGCTATCGCTACAGTACACCAACATCCAATTGTAGCAGGCAAATTTCCCTACCCTAGTTGCTAAACCGTCAAAAGAAATTCGGTCCCAGCCATCCTTATGCTCAGCAGCTGAATGCTAGCTTGGCTAAATTGCTAGCACTCCAATTGCTGCCTTTTCAGCTGGTAGACTCTGTCCCCTTTCGTGAATTTGTGGAATGTGCGGTACCTCCGTGGCAGGTTCACAAATGCCACTTCTTTTCATGGAAGGCCATTCCAGCTCTCTACCGACATGTGGAAGGCAATGTCTTGGCCTCGTTGGACAGGGAGGTCAGCGTTAAGGTGCATATTACCGCTGACTCATGGTCCAGCAGGCACAGACAGGGACATTACCTTTCTTTCACAGCGAACTGGGTAACTCTGCTGGCAGCTGGGAAGGATGCAGGACAGGGTGCAGTATTGTTGGAGCTTATTCTGCCACCACGCCTCCAAAATGCTAGTAGTGGTGATTCTGCCACACCTCTCTCCTCCACCCCTCCTCTTCTTCTTTCTCTATGGCCTCTTCCTCTGTAGATTTGTCCTCAGAACCAGCGGTGCTCCGTATGCGTTCAAGGGGCTATGCAAGCACTCAGGCAAAAAGATGCCATGCGGTGCTTGAGTTGGTCTACTTAGGGGACAGGAGCCACACTGGGGCAGAGATTCTGTCAGCTCTGCAGGGGCAGACTCAGAGGTGGTTGACGC
The DNA here is from genome assembly GCF_042186555.1 of Aquarana catesbeiana. Classification (NCBI taxonomy): domain Eukaryota; kingdom Metazoa; phylum Chordata; class Amphibia; order Anura; family Ranidae; genus Aquarana; species Aquarana catesbeiana. The sequence continues at coordinate 566,896,344 of NC_133325.1, forward strand.
CACGCCAGCTTCAGCCAGGAATGGTGGTTTGCTACAATGGCACCAACCTCCGCTCCGACATGGACACTTGACCCATGTTCCCTGTTTGGCTCACGTCCTTAATTTGGTGGTGCAGTGGTTCTTGTGCAGGTACACAGGCTTACAGGATCTCCTGAGACAGGCCAGGAAAGTCTGTGGGCATTTCTGTGGTACTATATTGCCAGTGCTCGGCTGGCTGACCTTCAAAAGGAATGCAACCTGCTCAAGAACCGCCTCATTTGTGACATGCCCACCAGGTGGAACTCAACGTTGGCAATGCTACAGCAGCTACACATGCATCAGAGGGCCATCAATGAGTACCTGTGTGAGTATGGCACCAGGACAGGGTCAGGGGAGCTTGACTTTTTTCGCCACGCCAGTGGCTACTGATCAAGGATGTATGCACTGTCCTGTCACCATTTGAGGAGGCCAAGAGGATGGTGAGCAGTGACAGTGCATGCATCAGTGATACTTGTCTTCCTGTTGGAGCACACACTTCATGGAATAATGGACAGGGCACTTGAGGCAGAACAAAGGGAGGAAGAGGAGGACTTTCTTACCTCTCATGCCTCCTTTATCCAGACAGCATTCCTGCAGGCCCGCCGATCACACAGGAAGAGGAGGAGGAGGATGAGGATTGTGTCAGCATGGAGGTGGAACCTAGCTCTCAGCATCAGCAGCAGTCTTCAAGGGATCGTTTTCAGTCCCCAGAAACCCATGGACTTGTACGTGGCTGGGAGGAGGTGGCTGTGGATCATGTCATCCTTAGTGACCCAGAGGACTCCGAATCGAATGCCTCAGCAAACCTTCACTGCATGGCCTCCATGACCCTGCAAAACCTGCGAAAGGACCCTTGGTTTCGTGGTATCAAGGAGAAGGATCATTACTGGCTGGCAAGCCTTCTTGATCCACGTTACAAGGGTAAGGTTGCAGAACTTATCCAGCCTTCGCAGAGGGAGCAGAGGATGAAACATCTTCAGGAGGCCTTGCAGAAAGGTTTGTGCAATGCGTTTCCAGAGCTTGGGAGGTTACAATTTCCTGGTCCTCCTGGACAACGTGTTGCTGAGGCTTCGGTCAGTCACAGAAGGAGCGGTGGAGAAGGTGGCCCTCTGACCAATGCATTCAGACAATTCTTTAGTCCACAGTCCCAAGGTCTGATCGGTTCCAGCAACCATCACCAGCATCTGATTTACATGGTGCAGGAATACCTAGAGGCAAGATCAGACTTGGAGACCTTTCCAACCGAAAATCCACTGGGTTACTGGGTCTTGAGGATGAATCACTGGCCAGAGCTTGCACAATATGCAATTGAGCTACTGGCCTGTCCTGCATCCAGCGTTATTTCTGAACGCAAATTCAGTGCTGCTGGAGGCTTTGTAACCAATCACAGAGTGCGCCTGTCGACTCACTTGATCGGCTCACCTTCATAAAAATGAATCAGTCTTGAATCAGCAGCTGCCAAGCACCTGATGCTGATGTAACCAATTAATTTTTCTATGAATGTGAGATCCCTTGAAGACTGCCTATGCTGAGTGACTTTCCTATTCCTCCTCAATGTTCATGTTGATAGCTTCTAAGAACATTTTTGTTTCAGGGCACCACCACCAGTGCCTAAGGCCCAATTTTTCTGCCCCTGTTTAACAGGGGCGTATAATTATAATTTTTGCTGTAATATTTCACAGCAGGGCTTGTTCTTGTGCTCAACTAGAGTATCTGTTAGGGATTGCAGTCTTGTGGCACCACCACCACTGCCTAAGGCCCCCAAAGGGCCTGGTAATGGGCTGGGGGGTACCCATGCCATTTTTCTCAATAATTTTCATACATATTGCCGGGACCTGACATTACATTACAGCTGCAAGCATTTTTAATTCCTTTAGAAATGTCATTTTGTGCAGGGACTGTTCTAAACACGGGAATCATGTGCCACTTTACAGGCATACTATAGTCACCCCCCAGGTATGATATTTAAAGGAATATTTCACTTTTATTTTTTCACTTTAAGCATTATTAAAATCACTGCTCCCGAAAAAAACTTTTTTTGCATTGATACATGTCCCCTGGGGCAGAACCCGGGTCCTCAAACACTTTTTAGGACAATAACTTGCATATTAGCCTTTAAAATTTGCACTTTTGATTTTTCATGTATGGGTCCCATAGACTTTAATGGTGTTCCAATGTTTGCGTGAACTTTCGGTTCCTTCACATGTTCTGTCGTGAACCGAACCTGGGGGTGTTCAGCTCATCCTTAGTAGGGATGAGCTTCGAGTTCGAGTCGAACTCATGTTCGACTCGAACATTGGCTGTTCGCAAGTTCGCCGAACAGCGAACAATTTGGGGTGTTCGCGGCAAATTCGAATGCCGCGGAACACCCTTTAAAAGTCTATGGGAGAAATCAAAAGTGCTAATTTTAAAGGCTAATATGCAAGTTATTGTCATAAAAAGTGTTTGGGGACCCAGGTCCTGCCCCAGGGGACATGGATCAATGCAAAAAAAAGTTTTAAAAACGGCCGTTTTTTCAGGAGCAGTGATTTTAATAATGCTTAAAGTCAAACAATAAAAGTGTAATATCCCTTTAAATTTCGTACCTGGGGGGTGTCTATAGTATGCCTGTAAAGGGGCGCATGTTTCCTGTGTTTAGAACAGTCTGACAGCAAAATGACATTTTGAAGGAAAAAACTCATTTAAAACTACCCGTGGCTATTGCATTGCCGACAATACACATAGAAGTTCATTGATAAAAACGGCATGGGAATTCCCCAAAGGGGAACCCCGAACCAAAATTAAAAAAAAAAAATGACGTGGGAGTCCCCCTAAATTCCATACCAGGCCCTTCAAGTCTGATATGGATATTAAGGGGAACCCCGGCCAAAATTAAAAAAAAAAAAATGACGTGGGGTTCCCCCTAAATTCCATACCAGACCCTTCAGGTCTGGTATGGATTTTAAGGGGAACCCCGCGCCAAAAAAAAAAAAAAACAGCGTGGGGTCCTCCCAAAAATCCATACCAGACCCTTATCCGAGCACGCAACCTGGCAGGCCGCAGGAAAAGAGGGGGGGACGAGAGTGCGGCCCCCCCCCTCCTGAACCGTACCAGGCCACATGCCCTCAACATTGGGAGGGTGCTTTGGGGTAGCCCCCCAAAACACCTTGTCCCCATGTTGATGAGGACAAGGGCCTCATCCCCACAACCCTGGCCGGTGGTTGTGGGGGTCTGCGGGCGGGGGGCTTATCGGAATCTGGAAGCCCCCTTTAACAAGGGGACCCCCAGATCCCGGCCCCCCCCCTGTGTGAAATGGTAAGGGGGTACAAAAGTACCCCTACCATTTCACTAAAAAACTGTCAAAAATGTTAAAAATGACAAGAGACAGTTTTTGACAATTCCTTTATTTAAATACTTCTTCTTTCTTCTATCTTCCTTCATCTTCTGGTTCTACTGGTTCTTCTGGCTCTTCTGGTTCTTCCTCCGGCGTTCTCATCCAGCATCTCCTCCGCGGCGTCTTCTAGCTTCTTCTCCTCGGGCCGCTCCGCACCCATGGCATGGGGGGAGGCTCCCGCTCCCCCTTACCATTTCACACAGGGGGGGGCCGGGATCTGGGGGTCCCCTTGTTAAAGGGGGCTTCCAGATTCCGATAAGCCCCCCGCCCGCAGACCCCCACAACCACCGGCCAGGGTTGTGAAGATGAGGCCCTTGTCCTCATCAACATGGGGACAAGGTGTTTTGGGGGGCTACCCCAAAGCACCCTCCCAATGTTGAGGGCATGTGGCCTGGTACGGTTCAGGAGGGGGGGCCGCACTCTCGTCCCCCCCTCTTTTCCTGCGGCCTGCCAGGTTGCGTGCTCGGATAAGGGTCTGGTATGGATTTTTGGGGGGACCCCACGTCGTTTTTTTTTTTTGTTTTTTTTTGGCACGGGGTTCCCCTTAAAATCCATACCAGACCTGAAGGGTCTGGTATGGAATTTAGGGGGAACCCCACGTCATTTTTTTTTTTTTTTTTTTGGCCGGGGTTCCCCTTAATATCCATACCAGACCTGAAGGGCCTGGTATGGAATTTAGGGGGACTCCCACGTCATTTTTTTTAAATTTTGGTTCGGGGTTCCCCTTTGGGGAATTCCCATGACGTTTTTATCAATGAACTTCTGTGTATTGTCGGCAATGCAATAGCCGCGGGTAGTTTTAAATGAGTTTTTTCCTTCAAAATGTCATTTTGCTGTCAGACTGTTCTAAACACAGGAAACATGCGCCCCTTTACAGGCATACTATAGACACCCCCCAGGTACGAAATTTAAAGGGATATTACACTTTTATTGTTTGACTTTAAGCATTATTAAAATCACTGCTCCTGAAAAAACGGCCGTTTTTAAAACTTTTTTTTGCATTGATCCATGTCCCCTGGGGCAGGACCCAGGTCCCCAAACACTTTTTATGACAATAACTTGCATATTAGCCTTTAAAATTAGCACTTTTGATTATTCATGTTCGTGTCCCATAGACTTTAACGGTGTTCACATGTTCGAACAAACTTTTTTCCTGTTCGCATGTTCTGGTGCGAACCGAACAGGGGGGTGTTCGGCTCATCCCTAATCCCTAGTAAAGAACCTGACCATTTCCCCATCCACCACCAGTTTGTCCAGGTATAGGATACTGTATTTGATGCCTTTTTTCAATCATGGCAGCCTTGACTGAGTCAAATGATTGGTGCATCCTCTGGGTCTCCACAGTGTAATCCAGAACCACGGGAATCTTCCATTTTGATAGTTGAGTTCATGGGGTCACCGGGTGGCCCCGCCCTCCATTATTTAAGAACCGTCAGAAGACGAGAAATGTCACACAGCGGGAGCCTCCCATCATGGTGGATGTGGAGCGGCCCAAGAGGAAGGCGGCAAGAAGACGCCGCAGAGGAAGATGCCGGATGAGAACACTGGAGGAAGAACCAGAAGAACCAGAAGAAGAAGTAGATGGAAGAAGAAACCGAAGGAAGATAGAAGATAGAAGAAAAAAGATAGAAGAAAGAAGAAGCATTTAAATAAAGGAATTGTCAAAAACTGTCTCGTCATTTTTAAAATTTTTGACACTTTTTTTGTGAAATGGTAGGGGTACCATTTCACACAGGGGGAGGGCCGGGATCTGGGGGTCCCCTTGTTAAAGGGGGCTTCCAGATTCCAATAAGCCCCCCGCCCGCAGACCCCCACAACCACCGGGCAAGGGTTGTGGGGATGAGGCCCTTGTCCCCATCAACATGGGGACAAGGTGTTTTGGGGGCCAATGTTGAGGGCATATGGCCTGGTAAGGTTCAGGAGGGGGGCCGCTCTTGTCCCCCCTCTTTTCCTGCAGCCTGCCAGGTTACGTGCTCAGATAAGGGTCTGGTATGGATTTTTGGGGGGACCCCGCGCCATTAAAAAAAAAAATTTTGGTCGGGGTTCCCCTTAATATCCATGCAAGACCTGAAGGGTCTGGTATGGAATTTAGGGGGACCCTCCACGCCATTTTTTAAAAAAAATTCTGGTTCGGGGTTCCCCTGTGGGGAATTCCCATGCCGTTTTTATCAATGAACTTTTATGTGTATTGTCGGAACGGCAATTCATTAATAGCCGCGAGTAGTTTTAAATGACTTTTTTTCCTTTGAAATGTCATTTTGCTGTCAGACTGTTCTTAACACGGGAAACATGCACCCCATTACAGGCATACTATAGACACCCCCCAGGTACGAAATTTAAAGGAATATTACACTTTTATTGTTTCACTTTAAGCATTATTAAAATCACTGCTCTTGAAAAAATGGCCGTTTTTAAAACTTTTTTTGCATTGATTCTTGTCTCCTGGGGCAGGACCCAGGTCCCCAAACACTTTTTATGACAATACCATGCATATAAGCCTTTAAAATTAGCACTTTTGATTTATCCCATAGACTTTTAAAAGGTGTTCCGCGGCTTTCGAATTTGCCGCGAACACCCCAAATTGTTCGCTGTTCAGTGAACTGGCGAACAGCTGATGTTCGAGTCGAACATGAGTTTGACTCGAACTCGAAGCTCATCCCTAATGTCAAATCTTTTCTCTCTATGTCAAATCTTTCTCTCTATGTCGAATCTTTTCTCTCTATGTAGAATAATCTTGGACTAATAGAGCTAAGGTTAGGCACATTCGACCACAGGTTCGATGGACACAGATTGCTATTGTCAGTGTCATGTTGAATCTCCTATCTATATCGAACTGTTGTCGCAATGAAAATGAAAATAAAGCATTTGTTTATGTTGGATCTTTCGGTTTTCGGATTCTGCACGTTCGTTACTGTTTGTTAAAACGATAACGAAAATACCTGAAATTCGGACGAAAATGCATTCGGACAAAAACAAATGCACATGTCTAAGAGGTACTCTTGAAAAAAGCAAGAATTGCCCTTGCTGTCAAAAATTGCGATGATATGCACCTGTCAAACAGGTGTGAAAAAAATGGTCTTTGGGTGTTAATTGTGCCCATGAAACCTACACCAAAAAAATTCTTCCAGATGAGGTCAACACCCACAACGCCAGGCAGCCTAGAAGTCCTGCAGAGATTCCACATCCCAAAAACACTTAAAGTGGGGTTCCACCCAAAAAACAAAATACCTGGAAAAATTCTAAAAAAAAAAAAACAAGAAAACATTTGGATATTTTTTTTTTTCACTTACCTCTAAATGCCTGTTGCTAGGTGGTCCCTCGTAGTCTGCCTGTTCCTTTGCCTGGGCTGGTGACATCACTTCCCCCCAGGCACAGGAAGGGCTCCGCTCTGCACCCTCCCTCCTGTCAATCATCTGGGACCCATTACAGGTCCCAGGTGATTGAGCGGCCAATCACGGCGCACGGCGCCGCTCGCGCATGCGCAGTGGGTGCCAGGCTGTGAAGCCACAGCCCGGTGCCCACAGTTGAAATGCCGGCACCGACGAGCGGGGCTTCGATCCCCCGCATCGCTGGACCCAGGGACAGGTGAGTGCCCAATTAAAAGTCAGCAGCTGCAGTATTTGTAGCTGCTGACTTTTAATTTTTTTTTTTTTTTGACGGCCCCCCTGGGTGGAACTCCTCTTTAATAAGCGACATCGGCATCAGGGGCTTCATAGCTGCCAGTAATCCAGGACTGATTCATTTTGATAAATGTCAGACAGTCCACAGAGTTTATGGACAGTCGTGTTCTACTATTAGTAACAAAACCTCCAGCACCACTGAATGCCTGTTCGGAAAGCACACTGGATGCAGGACAGGCCAGCAGCTCAGTTGCATACTGTCAAATTTTGGCCAGTGTCTATTTTCATGACCCAGTAAACCAATGGATCATCGACTGGAAAGCTCTCCATATCTCTTTTCCCCCTAGATAATCATCCACCATGTGATGCAGACACTGCAGATGGGATGTGGAAGCTGACAGCCCTGGGTGGCGAGGACTAAAAAAATTGTGAAACGCATCACTTAGGTGGTTGCCTTCTCCACCGCTCCTCTTTTGACCAACAGAAGCCTCAAAACTACATTTTCCATGACATTGTAACCTACCAGAGTCAGGAAAAGCATTAGATAAACTCCTCTTTAAGGTGTCCTCAAGAGATTTCATCTTCTGCACTCTCTGCGGGGACGGGACGAGTTCTGAGACTTTCCCCTTGTAACGGTGGTCAAGGAGGATTGCCAACCTATAGTGATCCTTCTCCTTTACGCCACACATTCTCTGGCCCTATAGTGCATTAAACGGAAGGTAATGCACATTAATATACTGCTTTAAACGGCACATAACGCGCTGAAATATAGGCTGTTAAAATTGCATTAACGCACTAAACTATACTGCGTTAAACAGCACATAATGCACTGAAATATACAGTGTTAAAGTTGCAATAATGCACTGAACTATACATTAAACAGCACATAATGCACTGAAATGTACGGCATTAAACTTGCACTAACGCACAGAAATATACTGCATTAAACGGCATGTAATGCACTAAAATATACAGCGATAAACTTACAGTAATGCACTGAATATTACTGCTTTAAACTTTCAGTAACACACTGAAATATACAGCATTAAACTTGCAGCAAAGCACTGAACTATACTGTGTTAAATGGAAGGTAATGCACAGAAACATACTGCATTAAATGTGCACTAACGTACTGAAATATACAGCTTTAAACTTGCAGTAATGCACTGAAATATACTCCGTTAAACGTGCAATAACGCAGCAGAAATATAATGCATTAAACGGCATGTAATGCACTGAAATAAACTGTGTTATTCTCTCCCATTTCCGCCTTGGAACGGTTGCCTCCTCGGCAAGGAACATCTCTGACAACACAGTGGGGAACAAGATGTAGCTGACACAACATGAGGAGGATTTCAGTGAGGACTCCCAGTCAGCTTCTGAGGATGCAAGTAGGGGAATGTCCCATACAGATCCCATACAGATCATCCCCTTACATATGCTGCAGACATTAACATCCCTGGCGGTATTCCCGAGTCTGGCTCGGGGTGAGATTTCAGTACCAAAATCGGTAACTCCGAGCCAGACTCGGGATTGCATCGCAGAATCCAAAGTAACTTACCTTGTCCCCTGAATCCTGCGATGTCTCCCCGCTGTGTCTGCAAGCTGTTATCTCACTCGATTCACAGTGCTGAGCTCCGTTCCCTGCGAGCGCTGCAATGCATGGGGACGGAGTTCGGTGCCAAATTAAAAAAATTAAAACCACACAATACATACAGTACACTGTAATCTTACAGATTACAGTACTGTATAAAATAATTACACATCCCCTTTTTCCCTAGTTGTTTGTCCAGTGCCCTGCATGCACTTTTATATTATAAGTACTGTACTTTCTGCCTGGAAACTGGAGATTGTCCATAGCAACCAAAAAGTGTCCCTTTACGTCAAAAGTGGTTTTAGACCAGCAAGAAAATAGCAATAATAAAATAGAATCACTTGCAGAATTGAGCGATAGTGATTTGTGGGGAAATTCATCATCAAACACTGAAAATAATGACAGTGACAATTCTGCAACTGAGCAAATTTCAGTGTTTTTGATTTGATTACATTATTGAATAATTTTTAATATTATTATTTGTTATAATTATTTATAGTTATTTATTATATTATAATTTATGATTTTGTGATTCAAACTTTATCATACCCGGGATGTCTACTAGACTCCTGTTTGGACAGATTTAAGTGTGTTATTCCTAAGAATTACAGGCCTGCAATATAAAATGCCAAATTTCCATGCAAAATAATTGTACCACTTTCAGCACCTAAAATCTGAAATGATCATACCGCCAGGGAGGTTAAGGCTACATTATCAGCGGCCATTACAGATTTAAAAACTAACTTTATAAGATCTTTCTCAAATCACATTGAAAAATTGCAGGGCACTACGCCCCCCCTCCTGGATAAGCTGAGAGAAAAAGATATAAAATACATGTGGCATTTCCCATTTGCGCTGATTGTCACTCATAACTCAACATTCTACGCACCCCAGCAGACCTGCCAGACTTCTGCAATGCTTTAAAACCTGGGCCCTGTGGATCTCCCGGAGTGGTACAATGAATTTACACTGCTCCCAATGGAGAAGAGTCCCTCAAGGTCCCCTTTTGCCTTGCCTGAGAAACGACATTCAAAAAAGTTGAAACACAACCGTAATGGAGGTTAAAAAGCTGGGACCCCCAATCCGAGACCCGCTTCTTCGAGGGATACGGAGGACAGGTAACTACATGACTTACACCTCCACATTCATCACTCACACTATATTTTATCCTGTGTGCATTAGACAACCTCATAGACATTTGCTTAACTCGAGAAATCAGGGATGATGACTGTTCTACGTTCTACTCCTACTGATTTTTAATTTCCCAGTGGCAGAGTTTAGTTCTCACTGACTGAGGTTCCTAAGATCTATATAGAGGCCCAAGCATTACTATAAAGTAGAAGTTATTTTTCAGAAAATTCAGGAGATCCATCAACGGTTATTGCTGCCACCTCTCTGTATAGTGACAAGACTGGCTTGTTTTAACCACAAATCCATTGAATAAGTGCACAACTTTGAGATCCTTCCTACTCACCTATATAATAGATCATGCTGAGGCCTAGTCATGTCTATAGCCTGTTCCTCTGGTAGCCGCCACGGCTCTCTGTCCTTAAGGGTGCCGAGACAGTGGCGGTTATGGAGACGGACATGAGTGCTTCAGCAAGTCTGTGTTAGCACCCCCTTGCCCACATACAAGTTATATCATTTCAATATTTCTTTGGGTTATTTTAGTTATGAATCACTTAAGATTGCCTTCTGTGCTGTGTGTATTGTTGTTATGTTTCTCTGAATTGTATATATATTTTCTCATTTAATATACTGATTACAGCTGGTAATCATTGGTTCAGGGCGCACTAACTCCAAACTTTTAAGATAATGTTTACTATCTAAAAGTGTATCATTATATCTCCCCTCCTTTCTGACTACCTTCTCTCCTTTTTATTTCACGTGTGTCTCTGATTAGCAGCACTATCTTCTTACCAGTCTATTTCTACCTAATTGGATATCAATAAGAGCTTGAAAATTTATTTTGTAGAGTGAATATCAGTGCCTGTCCTCCTGAGTCTTCCAGATGGCCTACTCCTCCTTGGGACGTTGCCCTACTGTGATTTAACACAATGTAAGGGAACTGAATATTCCCGAAAAGTGCTCCACTCTCTTGAGGGAACTCAAGAAAAGTAGGTCTCACTTTGTGTTCCTACAGGAAACCCATTTCAAAACTCACCACATGCCTAAACGTACCGGTTTATTCTTCACCAGGGCTTACCATGCTACTAATGACACCTCTAAGTCAAAAGGTGTTTCAATCTTAGTGAACAAAGAGGCCCCCTCCTTTGAAGTGACAGACCAATTGATAGATACAGGTGGGGGATTTTTTTTTTCTAAAGGGAACGTACGCTGGCTCCCGATCACTTTGGCGAACGTCTACTTCCCAAACACGACTCACTTAATGTTCTGTAAGTGTATTGTACAGGAATTACAGGGATTTGCGTCAAGGTGCCTTATTCTAGGTGGGGACTTTAACATCCCCTTGAATCCACTGGTTGAAACCTTGACCAGTAAAACAAGCATAACATATAAAGTAAAAAAACTCAAAACCCTCTTAAATCCCTTCAGCTGATAGATTCTTGGCTTTTTATCAACCCAGAGGGTCGTGATTTTACATTCTACTCTAATCCGCACAACCACTACTCACACATCTCTTCATCACTCAGAGAGACCTACGTGTACTATCAGGAGCTCACATAGGAATTCAATCAATCTCAGATCACTCCTCCATTTCATTGACAAAAGATTTGACAGCTGCCACATCCAGGCCACCAACCTGTAGACTCAATTCCGCCTTGCTAACTGACCCATCTTTGCTCCCAAAAATCACTACGCCACACAGACTTTTTTCAATACAACGTCACCCCTGACATGGACCCCTCAATGATTTGGGAAGCACATAAATGCTCTCTCAGGGGAGAGCTAATCAAATTAGGATTCCCCCGTAAAAAAAATGAAATGTCTCTATCTCTAGCTTAGAAACCCTTCTCAAACATTAATTGACCATACAAATTGCAAAAGATCTCCTAGAAACTAGGAAAATGTTACAACAGACACTAAGCTAAACCAAAATGTTTATTGTTCTCTAAGAAGAAAATATATTACAAATCTGGAGATAAGACAGGTAGACTACTAGCTAGGGCCTTTAAAGATCCCACCTCCAACGGGAATGTTATGGGCATCAAGAAGCAAGATGGTACTTTAGATGTTACCACCGAGACGATTGTGAAACATTTTCACAGATTTTACACTAATCTATACAACCTGACACCACAACACAGACCAGCAGTGAAGCAGGGGGATAGAGCACAAATTATTTGGGAATATCTAGATAGGAGTGGTTTCCCCACCTTAAAAGATCTAGATGCAACCCTCTTAGAGGGACTGGTCGAGGCTTCAGAAATCAGACAAGCAATTAAAGACTTAAAATCAGGGAAAAGTCCTGGCCCAGACAGGTTCACCTCCATTTATTATAAAACATTTCTGAATATCTTCACAGACCCATTTGCTAAAGCTTTGAACTCTCTGTCTCAACCAAGAGAGGTAACGCCAGATTTCCTCTCAGCATTCATTACAGTAATTCCTAAACCCAACAAAGATCCAACAGACTTCTAGCTATCGCCCTATATCCTTTCTGAATCTGGACATAAAATTGTTTGTGAAGATCCTGGCCACGAGATTGAGAACTCTCCTGCAGGGAATTATCAGTTCTGAACAAGCAGGGTTCATACCAGGAAGAGAAGCAAAAGACAATGTAACCAAGTCGCTTATTGTGATCCATACAGCCTGCTCACAGAGTATCAAGGGCCTTCTCCTGTCCACGGATGCAGAGAAGGCCTTTGCTTGTGTAGCATGGGATGCATGCTGGCTATATGTGAATATATTGGACTAGGATCTCATATGCTGACCTGGATCTTGGCCCTTTACCGAAATCCGTTGGCGAGATTAAAGATCAACGGTTCCCCGTCTGAGAAGGTACTTATAACTAATGGTAACAGACAAGGATGTCCACTATCCCCCCTGCTGTTCATTCTCTTTGGAACCATTTATTAGAACAGTTAATGCTGATTCCGCAATCAGTGGCTATAAGGTGTTGGACAGAGAGTTCAAAACAGCCACCTATGTGGAGGATTTATTATTTTTTCTGACAAATCCACAAATTACACTACCCAACCTAATAAAAGCATTCACACGCTATGGCTATGTGTCAAATTTAAAGATATACTACTCTAAGTCAGAAGCACTGAATGTATCCCTACCTGACAATATCCTCAATATGATCAAAAGAGAGAAAAGTGGGATCCTTTAAGTGGGATCCCCGGGCGCTCAAATATTTAGGAGTTTGGTTAACCCCCCTTACCTTTTTCACGCCCAGAACTGCCCACTGTTGATCAAAATAATTGAGACGGATTTGAAGAACTGGCACTCAGGATATTTTTCCTGGTTTGGCTGAGCAGCCATAATTAAAATGACAATCCTACCCAAGCTGCTTTACCTTTTGCGTACATTTCTAATTAAGATACCTCAAAACTTTTTCAAATCACTACATTCCATTCTACTGAAATTTCTTTGTAGTCACAAAAAATCCAGAATTAAATTCTCACTCTTGACCAGACCTAAAGAACATGGTGGGATGGGCTTACTTCAAGAATTACTACTTTGTCTTGCATCTCACAAGAATGATTGACTGACACTGTCATGAGGACCTTAAAGACTGGGTTTCTTTGAAGTCAGGTTTGAGACCTATCCCCCTGCGCTTCTCCCCATGGATTCCTTGGGTTAGTTACCGCCCGGCCTAAAATGTCATCCTCTGACAGGGACCACCCTAGATGTTTTCCACATGATAGCAAGGTGAAAACCGGTTACCTCCTCACTCGGCCCTATCACACCATTAAAAGACAACCCTGATTTCATGCCTGGAATTGGGAACCCATCATTTCAACCATCGCACTCTAATAAGCCACTTCTAGCAGGAGAGTGCTTTCAGAAGGGCAGAATCAAAGAACTCTCCATTTTAAAAAAAGACAACAACCTTATTCAACTGCCTTATTGGTCCTACTTTCAGGTCCGTAGCTATCTCCCAGGCAGTGGCGGCTGGTGAAGTTTTAGGATGGGGGGGCGCCAGACCCCGCCCTTCCTTTTTGACCCCTCACACTTGGTGAAAATGGGCGTGGTTTCAGCGAAATAGTGGGCGTGGCTCTAAGGTGGTGTGGTTAGCGTCTGAGATGAATGAGGGATGGAGGGAGAGGGAGAGGGAGAGGGAGAGGGAGAGAGGGACAGCAGGCCTAGATCCTACACAACAAAAGAAATGTGTATTCTACAAAGTTTAACAATCAGAAGATAAAGATACTCCAAAAACCTGGTGTTAGCACTTCAATCATTACGGCACCATGGTTGTTATGGTGTCAGGATGATTGAAGCTCATTATTACTATTATTACATTGTAATATAAAATGAAATTGTTCAACTCACCATAATGCAGAATCAGTGGGAGCCCCGAGTGTGTCACTAGCCACGCCGCCTACAACCAGATGCCATCAGGTGTCCCCAGCAGTCCCTTCTTACATGCAGCCTCTGTCACATCAAATGCAGCCTCTGTCACATAAAATGCAGCCTCTGTCTCCCCCCCAAATCCAAATGCAGCCTCTGTCCCCCCCAAAATGCAGCCTCTGCCCCCCCCAAATACAGCCTCTGTCCCCTTACATCAGAGTTGCCATCCATCAGTGTCCCCCCGCAGCATGTGTCCCCATTAGAGCCCCCCACAGCAGGTGTCCCCCACAGCAGGGTGTCTCCATCAGAGCCCCCCCACAGCATGTGTCCCCATCAGAGCCCCCACAGCAGGGTGTCTCCATCAGAGCCCCCCCACAGCAGGTGTCTCCATCAGAGTCCCCCCACAGCAGGTGTCTCCATCAGAGTCCCCCCACAGCAGGCGTCCCCATCAGAGTCCCCCCACAGCAGGTGTCCCCATCAGAGTCCCCCCACAGCACGTGTCCCCATCAGAGTCCCCGCACAGCAGGTGTCTCCATCAGAGTCCCCCCACAGCAGGTGTCCCCATCAGAGTCCCCCCACAGCAGGTGTCCCCATCAGAGTCCCCCATCAGAGCCCCCCACCAGAGCCTCCCACAGCAGGTGTCCCCTATCAAAGCCCCCACAGCAGGTGTCCCCATCAGAGTCCCCCCACAGCACGTGTCCCCATCAGAGTCCCTGCACAGCAGGTGTCTCCATCAGAGTCCCCCCACAGCAGGTGTCCCCATCAGAGTCCCCCCACAGCAGGTGTCCCCATCAGAGTCCCCCATCAGAGCCCCCCACCAGAGCCCCCCACAGCAGGTGTCCCCTATCAAAGCCCCCACAGCAGGTGTCCCCTATCAAAGCCCCCCACAGCAGGTGTCCCCATCAGAGTCCCCCCACAGCAGGTGTCCCCCATCAGAGCCCCCCCACAGCAGGTGTCCCCCATCAGAGCCCCCCCACAGCAGGTGTCCCCCATCAAAGCCCCCCACAGCAGGTGTCCCCCACCAGAGTCCCCCCACAGCAGGTGTCCCCCATCAGAGCCCCCCCACAGCAGGTGTCCCCCATCAGAGCCCCCCACAGCAGGTGTCCCCATCAGAGCCCCCCACAGCAGGTGTCCCCTATCAAAGCCCCCCCCACAGCAGGTGTCCCCTATCAAAGCCCCCCACAGCAGGTGTCCCCTATCAAAGCCCCCCACAGCAGGTGTCCCCCATCAGAGCCCCCCACAGCAGGTGTCCCCCATCAGAGTCCCCCCACAGCAGGTGTCCCCCATTAGAGTCCCCCCACAGCAGGTGTCCCCCATCAGAGCCCCCCACAGCAGGTGTCCCCCACAGCAGGTGTCCCCATCAGAGTCCCCCCAAAACAGGAGTCGCCCATCAGAGCCCCCCACAGCAGGTGTCCCCCATCAGAGCCCCCCAACAGCAGGTGTCCCCATCAGGGTCCCCCAACAGCAGGTGTCCCCCATCCGAGCCCCCCAACAGCAGTTGTCCCCCATCAGAGTCCCCCATCAGAGCCCCCCACCAGAGCCCCCCACAGCAGGTGTCCCCTATCAAAGCCCCCCACAGCAGGTGTCCCCCATCAGAGTCCCCGCACAGCAGGTGTCCCCATCAGAGTCCCCCATCAGAGCCCCCCACAGCAGGTGTCCCCATCAGAGCCCCCAACAGCAGGTGTCACCTTTAGAGCCCCCACAGCAGGTGTCCCCTTTAGAGCCCCCCACAGCAGGTGTCCCCATAAGAGTCCCCCCACAGCAGGTGTCCCCATCAAAGTCCCCCCACAGCAGGTGTCCCCCATCAGAGCCCCCCACAGCAGGTGTCCCCTATTAAAGCCCCCCACAGCAGGTGTCCCCCATCAGAGCCCCCCACAGCAGGTGTCCCCCATAAGAGCCCCCCACATCAGGTGTCCCCCATCAGAGTCCCCCCACAGCAGGTGTCCCCCATTAGAGTCCCCCCACAGCAGGTGTCCCCCATCAGAGCCCCCCAACAGCAGGTGTCCCCCATCAGAGTCCCCCATCAGAGCCCCCCACCAGAGCCCCCCACAGCAGGTGTCCCCATCAGAGTCCCCCCAAAAGAGGAGTCGCCCATCAGAGCCCCCCACAGCAGGTGTCCCCCATCAGAGCCCCCCAACAGCAAGTGTCCCCATCAGGGTCCCCCAACAGCAGGTGTCCCCCATCAGAGCCCCCCCAACAGCAGGTGTCCCCCATCAGAGTCCCCCATCAGAGCCCCCCACCAGAGCCCCCCACAGCAGGTGTCCCCTATCAAAGCCCCCCACAGCAGGTGTCCCCCATCAGAGTCCCCCCACAGCAGGTGTCCCCATCAAAGCCCCCCACAGCAGGTGTCCCCATCAGAGTCCCCCATCAGAGCCCCCCACAGCAGGTGTCCCCCATCAAAGCCCCCCACAGCAGGTGTCCCCCATCAGAGTCCCCCCACAGCAGGTGTCCCCCATCAGAGTCCCCCCACAGCAGGTGTCCCCCATCAGAGCCCCCCCACAGCAGGTGTCCCCCCATCAGAGCCCCCCACAGCAGGTGTCCCCATCAGAGCCCCCCACAGCAGGTGTCCCCATCAGAGCCCCCCAACAGGTGTCCCCATCAGAGTCCCCCCACAGCAGGTGTCCCCTTTAGAGCCCCCCACAGCAGGTGTCCCCTTTAGAGCCCCCCACAGCAGGTGTCCCCTTTAGAGCCCCCCACAGCAGGTGTCCCCCACAGCAGGGAGTCTCCATCAGAGTCCCCCCAAAGCAGGTGTCCCCATCAGAGTCCACCCACAGCAGGTGTCCCCATCAAAGTCCCCCCACAGCAGGTGTCCCCCATCAGAGCCCCCCACAGCAGGTGTCCCCCATCAGAGCCCCCCACAGCAGGTGTCCCCCATCAGAGCCCCCCACAGCAGGTGTCCCCCATCAGAGCCCCCCACAGCAGGTGTCCCCCATCAGAGCCCCCCACAGCAGGTGTCCCCCATCAGAGCCCCCCACAGCAGTTGTCCCCATCAGAGCCCCCACAGCAGGTGTCCCCCATCAGAGCCCCCCACAGCAGGTGTCCCCCATCAGAGCCCCCCACAGCAGTTGTCCCCATCAGAGCCCCCCACAGCAGTTGTCCCCATCAGACACCCCCACAGCAGGTGTCCCCCCATTCTCCACACAGAGGTACTTACCTTGGGTCTCCTGCGGTGTCCTCCTCACACTGGCACCAGCATTCTTCCTGCTTCCTCTCTCGGGCGCAATGAGAGAGAACCAGGAAGTGACATCTGACTCAGGGCAGATGTCAATCAAATCTGAAGTGCCAAGTAGCTTCCGCCCGGCGCCTGTAGTATGTATTACTATGGCCGGGCGGAAGCTACTTGGCGCTTCAGAAAACGCCCCAAGGCGGGCTAAACGCCCGCAAATGCAGCGCTACGTCTGCAATCTCGTGATTGCATAGACGTGGCGCTTCCTATAAGTGCACTGTGTCCGGCGTTGCACTGTATCCGGCGTCTGAACACAGTGCACTTAAGGACCTTTTTTTTCCTTTTTTTTTTTTTTTAAAGGGCCAGTATTAAAATTTTTTTTTTTTTTTTGACTTTTTTTTTTGCTGCCTGGAGGGGGGGGGGGGGGGGCGGCGCCCAGGCACCCCCTATGGACGGGCCGCCACTGCTCCCTGGCAAATCATGGAAAGAGGACTTCATTAGACTTTTAACAGACTCAGGAGGAAATGGTTGGAGGCCTTGCAGATGAGCATAAAGGTAAACAATGGAGGAATGCATGCATCCTGTCACATAAATGTTGTATTAACACTAAACTACAGGAAACTACCTACAAGCTCCTAACTCACTGGTATGTCACTCCACAGATGGAGTCCACAAATGTTGGATACCTACTGGAGATGCCAGAGAGAGATAGGTACTCTGATACAAGAAAGCTGAAGAGAATTAAAGTGCACTTACACAATGCAAGTGGGTATCCAGCTCAGTATATGGAGGGTCAGTGGAGGGGAGATCTGTCCCAGTCAGTCCATCGATGTATCCCTCCGTGGGGATGTATCATCCAATATTCGGCCACATCAATGGACTGACTGGGACAAATCTCCCCTCCACTGACCCTCCATCTACTGAGCTGGATACCCACTTGCATTGTGTAAGTGCACTTTAATTTACAAATAAATGGATTGCTAAACCTCTGCACTGAGCTGGTGCTTCCTTCTCTTCCACGTTCTTGTTTCCTACCCAGAGCTGGCTTACTCTGAGGATAGCTGCCACTTAAATCTACAGTCATCAACTTCTCCACATGAACATCTATCATTGGAGTGTCCTTATATAGTATCTCACAAAAGTGAGTACACCCCTCACATTTTTGTAAATATTTTATTATATCTTTTTATGTGACAACACTGAAGAAATGACACTTTGCTACAATGTAAAGTAGGGAGTGTACAGCTTGTATAACAGTGTAAATTTGCTGTCCCCTCAAAATAACTCAACACACAGCCGTTAATGTCTAAAACGCTGGCAACAAAGGTGAGTACACCCTTAAGTGAAAATGTCCAAATTGGGCCCCAAGTGTCAATATTTTGTTTAGCCACCATTATTTTTTTAGCACTGCCTTAACCCTCTTGGGTATGGAGTTCACCAAAGCTTCACAGGTTGCTGCTGGAGTCCTCTTCCACTCCTCCATGATGACATCACAGAGCTGGTGGATGTTAGAGACCTTGTGCTCCTCCACCTTCCATTTGAGAATGCCCCACAGATGCTCAATAGGGTTTAGGTCTGGAGACATGCTTGGCCAGTCCATCACCTTTACCCTCAGCTTCTTTAGCAAGGCAGTGGTTGTCTTGGAGGTGTGTTTGGGGTCATTATGTTGTAATACTGCCCTGCGGCCCAGTCTCCGAAGAGAGAGGGGATCATGCTCTGCTTCAGTATGTCACAGTACATGTTGGCATTCATGGTTCCCTCAATGAACCGTAGCTCCCCAGTGCCGGCAGCACTCATGCAGCCCCAGACCATGACACTCCCACCACCATGCTTGACTATAGGCAAGACACACTTGTCTTTGTACTCCTCACCGGGTTGCTGACACACATGCTTGACACCATCTGAACCAAATATATTTATCTTGGTCTCATCAGACCACAGGGCATGGTTCCAGTAATCCATGTCCTTAGTCTGTTTGTCTTCAGCAAACTGTTTGCAGGCTTTCTTGTGCATCATCTTTAGAAGAGACTTCTTTCTGGGACAACAGCCATGCAGATCAATTTGATGCAGTGTGTGGCACAGGGTTTGAGCACTGACAGGCTGACCCCCCACCCCTTCAACCTCTGCAGTAATGCTGGCAACACTCATAGGTCTATTTTCCAAAGACAACCTCTGGATATAATGCTGAGCATGTGCTCTAAAACTTCTTTGGTCGACCATGGCGAGGCCAGTTCTGAGTGGAACCCGTCCTGTTAAACCGCTGTATGGTCTTGGCCACCATGCTGCAGCTCAGTTTCAGGGTCTTGGCAATCTTCTTATAGCCTAGGCCATCTTTATGTAGAGCAACAATTAATTTTTTTGGATCCTCAGAGTTCTTTGCCATGAGGTGCCATGTTGAACTTCTAGTGATCAGTATGTGAGAGTGAGAGTGATAACACCAAATTTAACACACCTGACTAATGAGTCACATGACACCTGGGAGGGAAAATGGCCAATTGGGTCATTTTCACTTAGGGGTGTACTCACTTTTGTTGCCAGCGGTTTATACATTGATGGCTGTGTGTTGAGTTATTTTGAGGGGAGAGCAAATTTACACTGTCATACAAGCTGTACACTCCCTATTTTACATTGTAGCAAAGTGTCATTTTTTCAGTGTTGTCACATAAAAAGATATAATAAAATATTTACAAAAATGTGAAGGGTGTACTCACTTTTGTGAGATACTGTGTGTGTATATATATATATATATATATATATATATATATATATATATATATATATATATATATATATATATATATATATATATATATATATTAAAATATATACATATATATACACCACATAAACTAAGTGTCATTTTTTATTCGTCATTTGTCATTTTTTTAATGGGACTTCCTGTATGTTCACACAGCTACTGATCTTGCGCCAGAATACTACCTCTTTTTTTCCTAGGTACTCTGATACACATATGGTGGCATTGTCCATTACTAGCGCTCTTCTGGAATAAGGTTAGGGAAACAATTATTCAAATCACAGAAACCAAACTCACTCTCAATGCAGCATGCTGCTTACTTCACATAACACATTTTCCACTCAAAAAATATAAAAACTTCCTGTCCTTTTTAATGCAGCCAAATCCTTGATTCCAACCCTCTGGAACTGTCCTAGGGTTCCATTAATACAAGACTGACTGCAAAGTAACTGACATGTTGGAAATGGAAGAAACCTTAGCACAATCCTGTGAGAAGATTGAAAAATCCATAAAACATGGCAACCATGGTTTACTTTCAAATTCTCACAGGACTACATGTCCATAAAAGCCTGCCAAATCTGAAACTGTTCAGGTTGAAATATGAATCCCCTAAGCTAGATATATTCTGTATATATGCAGTAATTTGGTGACATTTATGCTCCACCTTGTGAAACTACACAATTATATCCAACCCTCATTGCATTATATTAATTATGCCATTTACTGAATACTCCTACTTCCTTCTTCTCAATCATACTATCCCTTTTTCTTCCTGATAAGGTGGATGACCCTTCTCATTTTAACTATGGTATTGTATAAAGTTCGTAAGATACAATTGTTCTGCATAGAGATTCTGATCAACACATATGAATCACGGAATTATTTCCAATAGAGCAGAATGATATCCTGGTTTACTATTTGAATTATCTTTGACATCAGGATATACCATACTCAGGTTTTATCTCTGTTAGCCACATTACCATCATCTGATGTTATATCTGCCTTTACTCTGACTTGTACTTATTTTTTTGTTTACAATAAACAGTAATATTTAAAAAAATATTTTTAAAACCTTTTCACTGAATATAGGGGGAGATTTAGCTCCTGGGTTTTATTGTCAAAGCCTAATTGAACAAGCTGAAGCTGATTGGCTACAATGCACAGCTGCACCAGATTTTTCACTCTCCAGTTTTAGCAAATCCCCCCATAGCTTACTTATATAAGTAATAGCGTGTAGTTTTTAACATTACGGCTGATTGTCAATGTACATAGTTGTCTTATACATTTGTGATTACATGCTATATCACAAATGAAGACTATGTTCATGATAGCTTTGTTTTGTTTTTTTTCTAGATACCTACCTGTGACAGACTCACCCAGGACAGAGGCTTTTGGAGGGGACTGAACGCTAGCTTCTTGCCAGTGGAAGCGCTGGCACCCGGACAGAGGGTCCAGGGCCTCTGCCCCACATGTGTGGCAGTTCCAGAGGCTCAGGGTGAGCAGGTGGTGGTCACATCGTCAACTTTTGATGGGGGAGAAATGCGACAGACTCACCCGGGACAGAGGCTTTTGGAGGGGACTGAATGCTAGCCTCTTGCCTACCGACTATGGGCCCTGGCATTTGAGGGAGCTACAAGCATTTAGGAAGTTATTCTGTTATGTAATGCAAAAGCACATTATTAAGGAGGCCATGATGGTCTCTGCATGCTTGGGACTCATATAGCAGATGTATGTGAAAGGAATGCTGATTAATGAGATCTGGAAAGCCCTGGGTTTTCTGTTGTCTACTAGTGCGGCTTCCAAGAGTATTTCACCCATTGTTTATGCTAATAAACCTTGCTATTGTGAGAAGGTGTCCTGTGTTTATACTTATGATAATGTAGTGAAATCCTGATTAATCATAACAATGCTCAGGAGGGCACGGAGTCACATCGGCTGCTTTAAGGGATTAGTTAATTAGTTCATGTTAATTAGGTTTCTGGTTACAGGTGTATTGTTAGAGTAATATGAGCAGGAGGGGGGACCTCCTCTTCTACTGTATATAAGACTTGTATTTTGCTTCTAATAAACAGTCCATGTTCAGCAACTAAACAAGTATTGTCTTGTTTTGTGCTTGTGAGCGGTTGGAATATCTGATATCTATATTCAGACTGGGAGGAAGCAGTATACGACAAAAGCACTCAAGAGGAGTGTGGGATGTTTTGTTGCATTGGTAGGACGCTTCCTGCAGTCTGGGACTTCCAAACTTCTACCTGGATCCAAGGTCCGCATAGCAGGAGAGGAGAGGTACAGATACCAGCTACCATGGAAGAGGAATTTAGAAGGAGGTTGCAGATACAGCACAGAGGGCCAGTATCAGAGCAGGTCCTGCTGGGATGGTTTGATTCTATCCGCTGCCAACTCTGGAAGGAAGTGCTAGCCCATGAGCAGCAACACTAGGGAAAAGTTCTCCCCTCCATCCAGGAAAGGTACTGGTCACGGTATGGATTGCGGGTGCTGTTTTTGGGAGAAAAACCACAAAAAGAGTAGACAGCTGAATTAAACAGGCTGGTCTGGGCAGAGATGCAGCTGGATGAGAGCTACAGAGCCCTCTGGTGGCATGTATCCCAAGCATGCCCTTGGATAGCAGGTGACAGCCCAACGGAAGGCTTTGGCTACGGTGGCCTGGGACAGTTGTATGTGAAGCTGACAGGGAACCCTAACTTTAGGAGTGATTTGGTGTGGCGGTTGGATGAAATCAAGGATTTCAGAGAAGGGCTACTGAATGTCTCGGGAGTGCACTGGGCACTGGAAGATATAGAGTTTCTGGCCATTCAGGAATGGGAGCTCCCTTTGCCTTCGGACTATCAGGAAATACCAGTTGACAACTCTGAAATCCTGGCTGAAGAGTCAGCAATGTGGCAGAGTAACAGTGTGCTTTGCCAACCTGCCCCCGCAGCTATGGATGCGGAGGTCTTATGGCGGATGCAGCAAGTGCTGACTGACCTTGATGGTCCTGTTTCTGCATGGGATGATCTTGGATGGAGGAATGTGCCTGTCCAACAGCATGCCAGAGAATCGGCAGAGGAAAATCTGAAGATCACCATCCCCAAAGCTGAAGTGCTGACAACAGGGCAGAGCTCTGCTAACCTCTGCCCAGCACCAATAGCATCTTCTTGGTTCCATGGACAGGAGATGGTGAACCTCTATCCCCAGGCACCAGTTGCAGAGACAGGGGATTTGATAGACTATTCTGCTGAGGAAGAACAATCTGGTGAGCCCCCAGCAGAAGGGGGTAGCAGTTGGTATTAGGGCCAAACTTCACTGTGCTCTGCCCAGCACCAACAGCAGTATTTGTGGAGTTACAAGGAACTTCCCCAGTGGAAGCGCTGGCACCCAGACAGAGGGTCCAGGGACTCTGCCCCACATCTGTGGCAGTTCCAGAGGCTCAGGGTGAGCAGGTGGTGGTCACATCGTCAACTTTTGATGGGGGAGAAATGTGACAGACTCACCCGGGACAGAGGCTTTTGGAGGGGACTGAATGCTAGCCTCTTGCCTACCGACTATGGGCCCTGGCATTTGAGAGAGCTACAAGCATTTAGGAAGATATTCTGTTATGTAATGCAAAAGGACATTATTAAGGAGGCCATGATGGTCTCTGCATGCTTGGGACTCATATAGCAGATGTATGTGAGAGGAATGCTGATTAATGAGATCTGGAAAGCCCTGGGTCTCCTGTTGTCTACTAGTGTGGCTTCTAAGAGTATTTCACCCATTGTTGTTTGTGCTAATTAACCTTGCTATTGTGAGAAGGTGTCCTGTGTTTATACTTATGATAATGTATAATCTGCTGTGTGAAGCTTGGTGACAACAAGTCTGACCTGTAGTGAAATCCTGATTAATCATAGCAATGCTCAGGAGGGCACGGAGTCACATCAGCTTTAAGGAATTAGTTAATTAGCTCATGTTAATTAGGTTTCTGGTTACAGGTGTATTGTTAAAGTAATATGAGCAGGAGGGGGGCCTCCTTTTCTACTGTATATAAGACTTGTATTTTGGTTCTAATAAACAGTCCATGTTCAGCAACTAATCAAGTATTGTCTTGTTTTGTGCTTGTGAGCAGTTGGAATATCTGATATCTATATTCAGACTGGGAGGAAGTAGTATATGACGAAAGCACTCAAGAGGAGTGTGGGACGTTTCATTACACTACAATATACTTACACTTTTATGAAGGAGTGAATGCTTTTCATGCAACATGTAGACAGTTGCCACATTTCTAGTAAATGAATACACAATGCATGCAGTTTGAAATGTCATTAGCATGTTGAATATTAGATGTGTGGTAAATAGTATGCAATCCATTTTCTGTGACAGATATTACCAGACTTACAATGTATCTATGTTTTTATATGGATCATTTTTATTCAAGATAAATAATAGATTTTTGATTTTACAAGATTAGAATGTGTAAATCTCTAGCCCAACAATCTGCAAATATATATTTGTTAAAGTAGCAGAAGTAATGGTAAAACCCCATGACAGGAATTGGCCATGAGCCCCATTTATTAAATCTATGTTATTTTGTATGTAAATCTTGTAAGTTAAGTTTTCAAGGCTAGTTAGAATTTTTCATCAGACATACTATTCAATTAGCACGTAAAGGTTGAATCCAGTCTTATTCACTCAGCCAAGATATCAAATGAATGCCAGCAATCAATTCAACCTGTCTCCTTTAATCAATAGCTAACATATCTAAACTCTCTAACACACATGCTGCACATTTTAAACATTTAGTAGTTTTTTTAACTCTATTGTAGTCTATAATCAAATTTTGAGGTTGAAAATGCAAAAACTTGTAATTTGATATGTTTACCAAAGTTCTTATGGTAATGGGTTTGGTAATTTTGTAATCTTCGCAATCCTAAACAAAACACCCATGCAATCCAACACTCTCTCACGCTGTATGTTCATGTCTTTCATGTCTTATTTGCACTTATCACAGCTATAGGACTTTATAATTGTAAACTCTCATTTTCTAATGTCCTACACTGTATGTGTTTATCAAATCTAAACACAAATGATAGGTTTAAATCAGAAATATTTTATTTGATTCTGTTAGGTGGCCAGTATGGAAAATAATTTTTTTAAGTACACTCTTATGCCCTGTACACACGATCGGACATTGATCAGACATTCCGACAACAAAATCCTTGGATTTTTTCTGACGGATGTTGGCTCAAACTTGTTTTGCATACACATGTTCGCACAAAGTTGTCGGAATTTCCGAATGACAAGAACGCGGTGACGTACACCACGTACGACAAGACTATAAAAGGGCAGTTCAGTACCAAGTGCGGCACCCTTTGGGCTCCTTTTGCTAATCTCGTGTTAGTAAAAGTTTAATGAGAGACGATTTGCGCTTTATCAGACTTGTGGTTTTCAGTTTGTTTTTCTGGTGTTCAGTTTGTGGTTGTGGGTTTGTATCTGTTCCTCAGTGAGTGCAGCGAGTTACCATTGTGTTCTTGTTCGTTCGTTACTGATTTTCAGGTCGCTCTTCACAGGCCTTGCTGTTCTTCAGTGCGTTCTGTTACTTCGTTCTGAGCAGCTGACCGTTTTCTAGCCATGTTGCTTGTACGTACTCATTGTAGAGTTTGTGCTGTGATGGGGGCTTGGTGTTGGGGTTCTTACTTTGACACAAGCCTAGTCCATGAACAGGGCAAGGAGGAGTTCATGGACCAAGAATTGGTTGCTCCAGCGTGACCAGTTCTGTCACATGCCTTTGCTCCGTAAGGTCCGTGAGAATAATCCTGACGATTTCAGGAACTTTCTCAGGATGATGGACCCCGTTTTTCACCATTTGTTGGCTTTGCTGACCCCTTATATCAGCAGGCAGGATACCTGCATGAGGCAAGCCATCACTCCGGAGCAGAGGCTAGTCGCCACCCTGTTATTTTATTGTCCTTCATACATATTTGCCTTTACTTACCTCCCCACCATGCTCTCCTGGGCCTATATTCACCTTGTGCAGTCACTTAACAATGTATTTTGTCAGCTCCATAGAAGTGCTTCACCCTAAACACCCCCTAAAATGTGTAAAATTGTGATTTGTGCTTTAAATTCTGGCAGAGTGCCAGAGGTTTTTTTTGGGTCCCAAAATCATTTGGAACACTCCCTCCCCCCAACTGCTAACTCAGCTGATACCAGTCCTCTATCCTCAATCCTCTATCTGCTGACTTTGCCAAACCCATACACACTATAGAAAATATAAATGACACTGCGCTAACCCAATGTGAAAAGCAGCTACATAAAACATGACCAATATTGTAAACAGAAGTAAAAGTGAAATGCAGCACTAAAAATGATAACCAATGGTAAAAGGCACATCAGACATGGTGACCATTACCAATATATACATAGCTGAAACACATGAAGCATAATACCAAAAAATTCAATATTAGACGGGATATAGTAAAGTCCCAATGTATGGCTATGAATCTGATACAAGAGAGTCCCAAACATAGGCTAAATACGAATGTTGGACTGATGTAGAAATCTTCTCTTGTATATCATGAGTTGTACGATCATGGGAAGTGAATAGATGGAATACGCTTACCAGCAGGAGTGGATTCGGATGCCGGTGACACTGAATCAAACAGGCTCTGAGATCCTTAATGGACGATGGTTGGACGATGGTTGGTCCTGGAAATCCCGGATCTCGAGGGGGATCTATCCTCTATGGTCCACATCACGACTGTCCATTCAGAAGCCCGAGGGGGAATTCTCCGCCACAAACAAATCTCCAGAGCATGGATGGTTCCCAAAAAGATAGATAGGACGCCAATAGTGCAGATCAAATGACGTATTTTATTGGATATAACCAATAATCAACAAACGATATAAAAACGGGATCACGTGTAAAACAATAAAATCAAGTGTAGGAAAGAGTAAGGCTCACCCGACGCGTTTGGTCCACATGGACTTCAACAGGGGCATCAAACTCCTCTCCTACACTGTACAAATTTATATAAAAGCTATGACAATCATATGGCCAATCAAACGCCAGCAATGGAGTCATGTGACAAATCGACCCCTGATAGGCCAAAGAGGAATCAGCTGACTGCCTGGGACTGTCCAATGAGGCCCCCCACTAATGGGGAAGGAAGGTATCACTTGACCAATGGGGAATTAATAAGAATAAAGATAATAACAATCAAGATGATAGGGAGAGAACCCAAATGATCATGATTTCCGCAGTGCTGTAATCATCTGTGCCCACTCAGAGAGTTCTACAATGCATCAGTACATTTGTCATAAAAGCATATACATAATGCCTAAATCCAGATTGTAAATGTGGGTATCCCGGGAAACATTATGCAGGTTATTAATGAAAGCCCCCTGTGGGTCACATGACTGCATCATTCCTAGCATGGCCAATCGTATTGCATACTGCACGATCCTTCTTATTGGATCTGTGTAGTAAACAGGAAGAACCACAGGGAAATGATCACGTGACATGTCTGCTGACATAGTCACATGATCTCAAGAGACGAATCACGTCTCAATCACTAGAAGCCTGAGAGTCATGTGGCAACAAAGGAAGTCACATGCTCTCCTGTGGCCAATAGAACAGTCTTATATCTCCCACTCGTCCGGACTGTAAGCAGGGAAGGTAATTCCATCCACTACAGCCCTGAAGTGTGGGTCACATGACCGCATCATTCCTAGCATGGCCAATCGTATTGCATACTGCACGATCCTTCTTATTGGATCTGTGCAGTAAACAGGAAGAACCGTAGAATGGGATATTAAACGTAGAATTGGATATTAATTCCTTCATTAACCAAGCCTGATTGTTCTGTACACTGTAAGGGGTTAATATTTATCTTATTGGTCTTTAAAACTATTCTCACGGCAGTCCAGTTCCCTTTATTTATCCATAATGTTCTGTCAAGTTTTAGTTGTATTCACTTACATTCACCTATTCACATTGCATATTTTCATTATCATTTTTTAAGATTATAGGTCCATAGATTTAAATATTACTGGATGGACACACATTTCCATATCATTTTTTATTTTTATTTTTTCACTTTCTCACATTATTATTATTTTTTAGTCATGTCCCTATGGGATAGTGACCATGTACGAGGGGAAATTTTCTCCTTCTTTCTAGCGCATTTGGGGATTTAAGCCCCCACGCTTTTTCAGAATTTTATTCAATTCCATCCTCACTTATTTATGCAGTGGGGAGGATGCTATTTTCCCTGTCTGCTGCTTTTGAGCTTTGTTTATTGCACATTTACATTTGCTGACTAAATAGTCTTACACATTATGCACTCACATTTTTACATTGCTACATATCCTAAATTTAACATATCATTTATTATTTTATTACGGCACACGTATATATATCTACACATGTTAGTGGAAGCACATACACTTCTCATCCTTATTGTTCAACATATTGTTCAGCCATTTACATTTAACATGGAGCAGCTCTTCGGAGCATGACACCAGGAGATAGAGAGATTTTTCTCTCTTCTGTCTTTCTGGTTGTCCCCACCACTACATCCGTCATTTCCGGGCTGTAGTGGATGGAATTACCTTCCCTGCTTACAGCTCGGATGAGTGGGAGATATAAGACTGTTCTATTGGCCACAGACGAGCATGTGACTTCCTTTGTTGCCACATGACTCTCAGGCTTCTAGTGATTGAGACGTGATTCGTCTCCCGAGATCATGTGACTATGTCAGCAGACATGTCACATGACCATTTCCCTGTGGTTCTTCCTGTTTACTGCACAGATCCAATAAGAAGGATCGTGCAGTATGCAATACGATTGGCCATGCTAGGAATGATGCGGTCATGTGACCCACACTTCCGGGCTGTAGTGGATGGAATTACCTTCCCTGCTTACAGTCCGGACGAGTGGGAGATATAAGACTGTTATATCGGCCACGGTAGAGCATGTGACTTCCTTTGTTGCCACATGACTCTCAGGCTTCTAGTGATTGAGACGTGATTTGTCTCTTGAGATCATGTGACTATGTCAGCAGACATGTCACGTGATCATTTCCCTGTGGTTCTTCCTGTTTACCACACAGATCCAATAAGAAGGATCGTGCAGTATGCAATACGATTGGCCATGCTAGGAATGATGCGGTCATGTGACCCACAGGGGGCTTTCATTAATAACCTGCATAATGTTTCCCAGGATACCCATATTTACAATCTGGATTTAGGCATTATGTATATGCTTTTATGACAAATGTACTGATGCATTGTAGAACTCTCTGAGTGGGCACAGATGATTACAGCACTGTGGAAATCATGATCATTTGGGTTCTCTCCCTATCGTCTTGATTGTTATTATCTTTATTCTTATTAATTCCCCATTGGTCAAGGGATACGTTCCTTCCCCATTAGTGGGTGGCCTCATTGGACAGTCCCAGGCAGTCAGCTGATTCCTCTTTGGCCTATCAGGGGTCGATTTGTCACATGACTCTATTGCTGGCATTTGATTGGCCATATGATTGGCATAGTTTTTATATAAATTTGTACAGTGTAGGAGAGGAGTTTGATGCCCCTGTTGAAGTCCATGTGGACGAAATGCGTCGGGTGAGCCTTTACTCTTTCCTACACTTGATTTTATTGTTTTACACGTGATCACGTTTTTATATCGTTTGTTGATTATTGGTTATATCCAATAAAATACGTCATTTGATCTGCACTATTGGCATCCTATCTATCTTTTTGGGAACAATCCATGCTCTGGAGACTTGTTTGTGGCGGAGAATTCCCCCTCGGACTTCTGAATGGACACTCGTGACATGGACCATAGAGGATAGATCCCCCTCGAGATCCGGGATTTCCAGGACCAACCATCGTCCATTAAGGATCTCAGAGCCTGTTTGATTCGGTGTCACCGGCATCCGAATCCACTCCTGCTGGTAAGCGTATTCCATCTATTCACTTCCCATGATCGTACAACTCATGATATACAAGAGAAGATTTCTACATCAGTCCAACATTCGTATTTAGCCTATGTTTGGGACTCTCTTGTATCAGATTCATAGCCATACATTGGGACTTTACTATATCCCGTCTAATATTGAATTTTTTGGTATTATGCTTCATGTGTTTCAGCTATGTATATATTGGTAATGGTCACCATGTCTGATGTGCCTTTTACCATTGGTTATCATTTTTAGCGCTGCATTTCACTTTTACTTCTCCATACACACTATACCCACCTCTTTTGTGGTCAGATTTATGGATGAATTCCCCAAAGCATGTAGTGCAAGGGCCTGCCTGAATACTTTCAAATGGTAATGTTCAAAGTTTTTGTATCCTATTATTATCTTGATAGGTAATAGCAGAATGTAAAAATGTGCTAAAATGTGTACAGTGTGTATTTATATCTTTGTATTATGATACTTCTTACCTGTCCAGTGGGCTGCCAATAGTGTAAGTAAGGAGGGCCTGGCCAAAGTAATACACATTATATATGCATTCAGCTCTCAATGAAGTGGAGAGGGTTACCTGTCCAAAACATCTCCCCCCCCATAAAATTTCTAAAATGGCCCATGAGAGGGGGGAGGAATCTGATATGTGGACCTTATACCTTTGTCTTTAAATACTCCCTAAAATAAATGTTATACTGATGTTGGCCAAGAATGTTTGTGTCTAATCTGCTTTCCATTTTTATGTGCAAAATGATTAATTTTTTTTTCTTGTTTGACTCCACAGCTTTCATACAACCCACAGGAATGGCAGACTGTGGCCTCCCACTTTGCCCAGCGGTGAGACTTTCCTAACTGCGGAGGGACAATTGATGGGAAACACGTCCACATCGTCCCACCACCCAGCTCGGGGTCATACTACCCTGTTTCCCCGAAAATAAGACCTAGCGTGATTGTCAGTGATGGCTGAAATATAAGCCCTAACCCCCAAATAAGCCCTTCCCTGTTTCCCCCGAAAATAAGCCCTACCCTGAAAATAAGACCTACAAGGACTTTAAATAGGGCTTATTTGGGGGGTAGGGCTTATATTGCAGCCATCACCGACAATCACGCTAGGTCTTATTTTCGGGGAAACAGGGTATTACAACTACAAGGGGTTCAATAGTATTGTGATGTTGGTGGTGGTGTCGGCTACTTACAAGTTCCTGTATATGGACATGGGGAAGAAT
This sequence comes from Aquarana catesbeiana, assembly GCF_042186555.1. Lineage (NCBI taxonomy): Eukaryota > Metazoa > Chordata > Amphibia > Anura > Ranidae > Aquarana > Aquarana catesbeiana. Next base: position 566,927,521 of record NC_133325.1, read on the forward strand.
GGCCGGATGTCAGATGGTGGTGTCATCGCCCACACGGAGTTCTACAGGCGTCTCCAGAATGGCAGCTTGGACAATGCGGAAGGACTCCCATTTGTCTTCGTTGCAGATGAAGCGTTTGCGCTGGGGGACCATCTTATGAGGCCATTCCCTATGAGGACCCTTACCCCGGACCAGAGGGTTTTTAATTACCGGCTGGCCAGAGCCAGAAGAGTGGTGGAGAACACGTTTGGAATATTGGCCAGCCATTTCCGCCTATTTCTTACACCGATACACATGGCGGAATATACACTCAATCACATCATCCTGGCTTGCTGTGTTCTCCACAACTTTTTAAGGAGAAATTTTGTGAACTATGCTGGATCAGTTGGGCCAGAAGCCAGAATTAATCTCAATGAACCAACCCTGATGGCGCTTAAAGCTGGCCGTCCTGCCTTGCCCCCCCAGAGTGCCCGCGAGGTCCGTCTAAGATACATGGAATACCTTGCGGGTAGGGGGGCCATCAATATGCCAGACAATGTCTGAGACATTTTTTAAATAAAATTTTTTTTTAAACTGAACAAATATTTGCTTAGATTTACTGCTTGTCTTTCTTTTAGCTGACCCTGACTGAAATTTGGGGAGTCCTGAAAATGGCGTGATTGTGTAAAATTAAAAAGCACTGTTGGGTGTTATTTACTAAAGGCAAAGACACTTTGCACTACAAGTGCACTTGAGACTGCACAGAAACTGCACTTGTAGTGCAAAGTGGATTTGCCTTTAGTAAATAACCCCCATTGTCACTGAAAACACCAACTTTACTACCCAAAAATGCTTTTGAGCATTGAAAGAAGAAGCCACACATTGTGCTTTGATTAAAAAGATTGAGAATCAACAATCACATGTGCATTTATAAAAGGTTTTTAAAACAAACCAACATGTTTGTTGTATAACAATTTTTTAGGTGACATTAAAAGTAGAAATGTCTTTTTAAGGTAAAACAGGCATGTTTAAAACCAACAAGAAATACACAACTCTGGAACTTACAAAGATCAACTTTTGTAGAAATTGAAGGCAATATCAGACATGAGTATTTATAAACTGTTTGATATTGTGTTCAGATGGGGTGAAGTCACCCCTGGAAAAGCCAAATTTTAAATTTGCACACAAATTGCTGAATGTCAACATGCGCTAGCTGCCATCAAGGGGGATCAATGGACATGTTTTGTGGGTGAAACCCCTTCCTCTCAGCTACTTTATTATTGAGGAAGGGGTTGCACCCCCAAAACGCGTACATTGATCTCCTATGATGGCAGATAGCACATGTTGACACACCGCGTGCATCTTCAAAATTTGGCTTTTCTAGAATATGTCAAAAAAAGTGCAAAAAGATTGTCAAAAAAATAAAGCAGAAAGAAGTAAGGGATTTTGAGGGGTTTTAAATTCTCCTTAAAACATCAATGATGTTCTTCATATTGTTTTGAACATCATTGATGTTTTGCTTGCAAAAGTTCAGAATCTGGGCACTTTCACTGGTGAAATTACCTTCTTCCACAACATCATGATCACCTAAAAATATAGGAAAAAAAACACACCATGTATTATAAATATGCCGGCATCCATCTCTTACCTGAGCCTGTGGTCGCAGACACTCACCTGTTGTGGTGACAATTTCCACCACATCTCCCTCCTCTTCCTCTGCTTGGCTTTGGGGGATTTCCACTTCTTCCTGAGGTGGGGGGTCTGTGGTCTCCTCTGATGAGTGGTGTCCTCCGAGTCTTTTCTCCCCTATTTAAAAAAAAAATAGATATACTTAGCACACAGATATTTGATGGCAGAAATAGGAATATGAAACATTGATTGGAAGTAGGGTACAATTGTCTATTTTGGCAGAGTTCCAAGATGAAGAAATATTGTTTTCCTTTGTCAAGCTTGAATACTTACCTGTTTTGTACAAGCTTCACAGATGAAGACATCCCTATAGTATACACTGGTGCACCTGTGTGGGACCCCCTAATAAAAAGGGTGTTCTGGTGTCCCACACTAGTGCTCCAGCGTCCAGATGTGTAAACAGCTGCTGAGTGCCCTCTCCTTACACAGAATCTAGTTTGCAGTTAATTCTAGCTACAAACCCATCTAGACACCAAAATTATTTTAAGAGAAGTAGGCCAGAAAAAATGTATTGAAATGCATCTGGACAAAACATGGTGTTTTATTGGCCGAATGAACAATGTTTCCTACGAACAAATAATGTGTCCATGAACATGAAAGATGCCATTTTAAACTGTACAACAGTAAAGAAAAGCACATGGAGCAGCACGAACATTATAAAAATAATGAATAGGAACACAGGACAACTACTTACTTTTTTGAAGCACTCTCCTGATCCTTCTATACTGATTGTGCTCCCTTAATTTGAGGTCCGACCACCGCTTCCTGAGTTGATCCTTGGATCGCCCTACCCGAAAATTTCGGTGCAGACTCTTCACAACTTTCGCCATGATCTTGGCCTTTCTCACATTTGGGTTGGGGTAAGGTGGTAAGGTCCATACTTCCTGTCAGTCAGCCCTCTTCAGTATGTCGACCATCTCAACAAAGGATATATTTGATGCCTTTAATCATCTCCTCCTGCATTGTGATGTTTCTGGCTCCGGCCTTTCCTCCTCCTCCTGGTTGTTGTAATTAGCACGCACCTGCTCTGTCTCCGCCATGTGCTCTTACCCACTGCGCCAAACGAGAAGGGGTGAGGAATAGACTAGAAAGAACATCAGGGGCGGGCGGAGTTTCACGCATGCGCAGTGTATATAAAGCGTAACATGCGTGCGTAGTACGTACGATCTGTGAGCGGAGGAAGGAGTATCGGAAGCGCCGATCGTGATAACGAAGGTAACATTTAAACTTGGGCCTATACTGCTTATAGATTGAGGCCTATATTGGGACAACATTAGGAGACTTTAGCCTGACATTAAGGTTTGTCTTGTGTATTGCAGATAAAATGGATGGCTTCAATGACCACAACTTCCTCCCCCTGTTCATAGAAAAGTACAGGGAGCTGCCCTGTCTGTGGCAAGTCAAACACCCACAATATAATCATAAACAAAAGAGGCAGGCAGCGCTGGAGAAACTGCTGGAGTTGGTGAAGCCGGTGGTCCCTACAGCAACCATCCCCTATTTAAAAGCCAAAACTGGTGGCCTGGGGAGCACTTATCTTAGGGAGCACAAGAAGGTCCAGGATTCCCAGAGATCTGGAGCTGCAGCAGATGACGTTTATGTCCCCAGGCTCTGGTACTATGAGAGACTGCGATTTCTGACAGACTAGACTGAAGTCAGGGAATCCCTCTCAACCCTTCCTTCGACCCTTCCTTCCATCCTATCTTCCACCCCAGCTGAGGCTTCCGATGTCCAACCTGGAACTTCCAGCCAGGAAGAAGTGGAGGAGCCCAGCTGGAGTCAGGTATAGCATTGTTCTACAGATTTCTTGTCAATAAATGATGTTTACTAGATTTTATTATTGATCACTAATTGCTGATTTAATAAAGTGTTTTACATATCAATAGACAGTAGTGGGCAAAAATAATTGGGACAAGAATGAAAAATGCTGGGCTCAGAATGATAGTCTGTTATATTTGTTAACATTCAATTTGCAACAGTCATGAGATGTAAGAGTAAATTGTGTGTGATTGAAGAAAAAACTAAAACTAAGTCCCTTTTTCATACACAAGAAGACCTCAGCCAGGAGGAGGCTGTGGAATGTGGCACACAGGAGGAGGCTGTGGAATATGGCAGCCAGGAGGAGGCGGGGGTTAGTGGCAACCAGGAGGAGGCGGGGGTTAGTGGCAGCCAGGAGGAGGCCTTGGTTAGTGGCAGCCAGGAGAAAGCCAGGCCCAGTAGGAGCCTCACAAAATCCCAGGTCCCTCCCCTCTGCCTTCCAAACAAAAGACCCAGGAAGCGGAGTAACGTGGAGGATTCAGCACTCAGGCAGATTCAGGAGGCTTCTGTGTCCCTCAGAGCCACCCCCACTCGTGAAGTGGCCTTTGCCTCCATGGCTGCCACAAAACTGCAGGACATGCAGGAGGGCCAACACCTCATGTGTGAGGAAAGCATTTATAAAACATTAAATAAGGGGTTGAGGGGCGAAATCACACCCAATACCCACCTGAGTGAGTTGCATCATCCTCCTCCTCCTCCTGACACAACTCCACCACCACAGACACAGCGTGGAAGGAAGCGTGGAAGGAAGACAAGAGAGTGAAGGCCTGGGTTCAGTCTGGTCTGACGAAAGATGCAGGCTCTTGTATGACCACAGCCTGGAGACATGTATGTCATCTGCTGCTGTTCATTATCTCTTGGACTTCAGAACCAAATTGTACTCCCTTATATATGGACTCCTCAGGCAACCAATTTTGCTTGGAAATAATTGATGTGTGCCCTGGGGGGCCAAAGGCTTCGCCAATTTCTGCTGTTTCTCCAGCGTTGCCTCCCTCTTTGTTTGGTTATGACCCCTTAATAAATTTTTGGTTTGATTTATTATACTCACCTATGTGTGTTTTCCTTCAAAAAGGACAGTTTGTTTGTGAGGAGGCAGGTACATTTCAAAAATACAATGTGAAATTAACAAGAGACACCAACAACAACCAACCTCCTTGAGATTAAATAATACAAGATAATAATGGTGTAGTGGTAACTTGACACACAAAACACACACAAAACTATTCTGGAGTAAAAAAAAATAAAAATAAAACACAAGATCAGGCTTTAAAAAAATCCAAAAAAACACATTTAATATAAAAACATCCAAAAAATAATATTTTTTCGGTAGATGTGACAAATAAAAATATATTGATGAAATCACGATAAATAATAAAGAAAGAAGTTTGTGAGAAGTCTGTGTGAATATGAGCAGCAAAACAACTTCATTCTTCTAGCATTATAAAGAAGAAGAGAGTGCGCTGCATTAAACATTTTAAAACATTGCAGCGTGACGAAAGTGCTATATACATTCCGAATGCTAATTTTACCAGACCGAGCAGTTCCATCTCAGAATTTATTCTGAGCATGCGTGGCACTTTGTGCGTTGGAATGGTCTACATACGGTCGGAATTCAAGAGATCAGATTTTGTTGTCGGAAAATTTTATAGCCTGCTCTCAAACTTTGTGTGTCGGAAAATCCGATGGAAAAAAGTCAGATGGAGCCCACACATGGTTGGAATTTCCGATAACATGCTCCGATCGCACATTTTCCGTCTGAAAATCCGACCGTGTGTACAGGGCATTATACTTTTTAGGCCCTGGTTTCTGTGTTATCTGGGAGAAATCCAGTATCCCAATAAATCCAGAATCCAGAAATCCAGAATCCCAATAGGCAAAGCTACTGCCCAAAAAGGCCATCTGCGTTCCCAGCTACAATTGTAAACTCCATTAAATTTATCTTGGACAGTGGTACAAGTACACTTGCAATCCTACATTTATAATAATATCCAACCTTTAATGTCCTTATTGCAGCAGAAAACTAAGCAATGGATAGATATCCCTCTACATCTCATGGGTAGGGTAAATTTGACAAAAATTATTTTCTTACCTAAACTGTTATACATCCTAGCCAATACTCCTTGTAAAGTTCCTATACACACACTTTAACATTTGTCTGTTCTACCTTTCTTTGACAGAAGCAAAACTTTAGTCTGCATTTGCCATAACAACTTTGGGTAATTTGTAGGTCATACAAGAATTTAAGTAGCTCCCACAACCGGAGGAAGAATTCAAACTCCCCTCCGATTTTTTTATTTCACTATTATCAACTTTGTTACACAATTACAACTTGGAACCTATAGGGACTTCTAATACCGCTGCAATCATTACCTCCTTTGAACAACTCTTGAGAAGACCAGATACCACCAAACTAATCTCTACTTTTTTTTTGATGCTGCTTGCAGGACTTTTTCTAACTCCCCGCAAGCTCGCCGTCCCAGTGTGAAAGAACACACTGCAGAGAATGGGAGGCAGTTTTCAGGTGCTTTTTAGAAGCTATTTATAGCGCTAAAATGCCTGAAAACTGACTCAGTGTGAAAGGGGTCTTACTCAAGTGGTCTTTGCCTGCTCTTCAGATCACTGACCAAGGCTGGTTGGAACTTTAGGATACATATAAGGGCTCAGGGACTAAGTAATACAGCTGAAACTGTTCCATTGCAGCCACTTTAACTTACTAGATGGCACAAAATGAGTCTATGCCCTTCTGTAGTTTGCTTCCAGGGATGTGGAGATACTCCTGATTTTTCCATTGCCTCTGGATGTGTCAATATGTCCAAAACTTGTGGATAAAGGTCAATGACTATCTCCTCAGCTCTGGAACTTCCCAATATTTACCATCCCAAAAATTGTTTATGGGTATTATTAGAGACTTGGCCATTTCTAAATAAGCAAAAGTACTACTATGTACATACTTACAAACTCAGAAACAAGCCACATATCTTTGATCATAGGTGGGTTTTAACCACACATACACTTGTTTCTCTGGATTCAGAGTCCTGATTAGCCCTTTTTATGATACTGACTTTAAATGCTTGCAATTGTGACCTTTGCCCTGTATTTACCTTGATATACTTATAACAGTTTGATTTTAAGAGAGATATGAGGGACTAGTATGACTGTTGTACTACTTGTTGTACTTTGTATACGTTTTATTGACAAAAATCAATAAATATAATTTGTCAGGATCAGAGGGGATTTTGTCAGGCAGTTCCGTAAGCTTAAAGTCAACTTTATTTGTCAGCCAACAGAAGTAACAGGCTTTGTCTTCAAATTCATCTCAAACAAGACAGTTGCAGCCATCAGTGCAAAATACAGTCCTAATACATAAGTCCAAGTGTGCTTAGATTCAGTACAGACAGTATTCAAAGTCCCACTGAAAAGAAAGCTCACCGAGCAGGTAAATCTCAAACAATCAAGTTTTTCCAGGCTTCATGCAGGTCTCCTTTCGGCTGACAGCAAACAAAGAACAACTACACTCTTTGTTCAGCTGATTAATAAATGGGGCTAAAAGGGAAGTACACGCCCTCTGCAATTAAGCCCCTTCGGACCTTGTCCCAGGCTGACTCTCCAAAATCTTGTTCCTTATATCAGTAAGGGTCCCTTCACACAAGCTTTCCGATCAGGTCCGCCTGTCAGTTTTTCAGGCAAATTTGATCAGACACTCCAATCAACCCTAAGGGGCAGCGGATTTCAGTGGTGACATGTCCGCTGACACCCGGTGCTATCCGATCCGATCCTGCCTGTCAAATCCAGACGGATGGTGACCTTATTTGCCATCCGTCTGTTGGATTGGATGAAAATGGACAGGTGGTCCGTTTTCATCCGATCTCCCCATAGAGGAGAGTAGGACTCTGACAGGTCCGTCTCAGCACAGTAAGCAGAAACGGACCTGTCATCTGCCTGCTCAGCAGGGAGCAACAGAGCGATCCTCCGATGAGCAAGCAGAGTCAGTCAAACAGACGAGCCCATGTAAAGCATAATCCAAGCAATATAATACTATTGATCAACCTTTGCCATACTTAAACATCTAGGCAAAATACATCAGACCCCTGTTAACTAGTGAACCAACAGAACATATTCATACAACTATAGTTAAAGTGGCATTAATCTCCAAAGCAAACCTTTACTATATTGCAGCTTACAAATTCTTAGATGTGATGGATGCTTTCTTTCTTCTATTTTCATATGGTGATCCAGCCAGTAAGTCTGTTGTTTTTCAAAACAACAAGCTCTCTTGAAGATGTATCAGTTACAGAGATGAGACAAAGTATTTATCACATTAGTAGGGATGCATACAATGATCAGCTTTTATTCTTTTATGTAAAACCTTCATCCCAAAAGGAAAAAAAACAGTTTGCTCTAACTGCTTATAAAGTTAACTGGAGTTTGGTTTCATATTGTTAGTGTTATTAAATTTGTTAGTACAACTAACACTTTGCTCCCCTAAGACTAAATATGCTGCTGTTTAAAGGTGCACCTGTGCTCCTTTATCCAGAGTGGAGGCATTCTGATACAGGAGGTGGGTTACTGGCCAGACCACTAATTGAAAACAGAGTGAAAAAGGCTAAAAAAGACAACTAATGCAGCCACCACATCTAATGATTGGTAAGCTGCAATACATTACTTTAAAAGTGGTAATAAACCCAAAACCAAAAATGTAAATATCAAAACAGCAATATGAAAAGCATTTCGCAGATGTATGATAAGGACATTTCTTTACTGTTTTGAAGAGAGTGGGTTGGGGTAATTGAGGATCTGGGCTATGCTGTCGGATGGTGCAATTCCAGTAGATTTGTAAAAGTGGGAAGGACTAAAAAATATGAAGCACTGTTCCATACTCTTTTTTTTGCATCTCCCACACAACAGGGTAAGGGAAATGTTTGTATTTGTTTTAAAAACTAGTGTCGGCCACTAGTAAAACGGTCAGGATATATTTAGATCAGGCCAGTGTGTTGTATTCAGAACTTTATAGATGTTATCTTTAGCTTCTTTGCCTGGCATATAGGTCTCTGTTAATGATTCGCTTTATGTGTGAGTCCCATGGGTAGCAAGAATTTTGGCAAGGATCTTATTGATCAGATTTAGAAGGAAGATTGGTCCGTAGTTCCAACATTGCATTGGGTCTTCTCCTTCTTTGGGTATTACTGTTATATGTGAGCATATACTAAATATAATATAGTAAATACTTTGATGAACTGTGATAGTAAGATTTGAAAGAATGTTCTATAATAAATTAAGTTAAGTGAGTTTGCCTGGGCCTGATGTCTTTCCTGCTTGTATGGATTTGAGGACCAGGTTCTAATTGTCAGGGCTGGGCTCAGCCCTTCCTGCTCTGAGCTGGCCGCTTAGCTGTTGGCTAATTGCCAGCTCCCATCTCTCTCCACAGTTTACCTACCCAGCTGTTGTTGATTCTGCGCGTCAGTCCTGCCTACTTAAAGTCATCCAGCTCACTTGATCTCTGCCTTCGCCTTTGTCAACTTCACAGAGACTTTCTCCTGCGTTCCTGTCGAAGACTTGCTCGGCTGACGTTCCTTCTGGCTCCTGATCCTGCTTGCTGTACTCCTACATCTATCTCTGGCTCTCTGACATTTTCTTGGTTGACTACCCGATCCGGTTACTGAACTCTGGCTTGTTTTGACTATGCTTCCTCTGTTTACCTTATTTTTATTATTATTAAACAAGTGGAATTTAACTATACTTCTGTCTCAGTCTGATTAATGGCTCCTGATAGTAGGCGAAGGCCATGAATTCAGAATATACAGTCAATCCACTTGTTGGTAATATTTTTTCCAGATTGGATGAGCAAGATCACCGCATTGATCAGTTTGCCATAGCTTTACAAACGCTCCTGAGTTGCACGGCTCACCTGGAAACCCCCACTGTGGCTGCTCCGGTACAACCTGAGTTGCAGGCCGTCTCTGCTGCTGCGCCAGTCTCTGTGCAGGCACCCGCCTTGAGTATTACCTCTATAAGAGGTATGTCTGGTTCTGCTCCGCTTCCCCAGTGATTTGGGAGTGATCCAGTTCAATGCAGAGGGTTTCTCAACCAGGTTGAGACTTACTTTGAGATGCTGCCCCAGGCATTTCCCACGGACAGAAGAAAAGTAGGTTTCGTGATATCTTTGCTTTCTGAGAGAGCCTTGGCCTGGGCAAACCCTCTATGGGAGACGCAAAAACCTGTTGTCTTGAGTTACCCTGACTTCGTGACCTCCTTTAAAAGGGTATTTGACATTCCTGCACACTCCGCTTCTGCTGCCAAGTGCCTCATGTCCATCAAACAGAGTACGAGAACTGTTGCCGACTACGCCATTGAATTCCGTACTCTGGCAGCAGAGGTTGCTTGGAACAATGAGGCCCTCGTGGCTGCTTTTTCTCATAGTCTCTCAGATTCCATCAAGAATGAGATAGCAGCCAGAGATATACCCACTGAGCTGGAGAGGTTGATCACGTTTGCCATCCTCATTGACTCCAGACTCAGAGAAAGACTCTCTTTTAAGGAGCGCTTGTGGAAGCCTCCTGTACGTTTGCCTACGAGCTTTGTAGTCCCACCCATGCCTCCCTCACCTCCCATGCCTCCTGGTACTGAGTCGGTCAGTGAAGATGAACCCATGCACTTGGGCTTCACGCGTCTCTCTGCCGATGAGAGAGAGATTGTGCCTTTATTGTGGCCAGGCAGGTCACTTTTTGGAGTCTTGTCCTACCCGTCCAGGGAATGCCCGAACCTTGAGGTCCTGGACAGACCTTAGGTGGCGTTGTTTCGTCCCCAGTTATTCAGAAGGATAAGCTCCTGGTATTGGTCGCCCTTTCTTGGGCTGAGTCGTCCATTGAGTTACAGGCTCTAATCGACTCTGGAGCTGCAGGCCTGTTCATTGATGCTGCCTTTGTATTGAAGCACTCGATTCCGCTGCAGCTGCGTGACACTCCACTTGCCATTGAGGCTCTTGACGGAAGACCTCTACAGCCTGCCCATGTGACTCATGAGACGGTTCCATTGTCCATGGCCGTAGGGGCTCTTCACCATGAGATAATCCAATTCCAAGTTATTTTCTCACCTAGATTTCCACTGGTTATTGGTTATCCTTGGTTACAGAGGCAAAACCCCTCTTTTGATTGGCTCCGTGCTGAGGTTCTCTCCTGGTCACCATAATGCAGTGAGACATGCTTCCAGAAGGTAGCCAAGGTCCTGTGCACCTCTTCACTTTCCTCCCTGCCGGAGGAGTACCGCAATTTTAGCAATGTCTTTGACAAAGGTCAAGCCGGTAGTTTGCCTCCACACCAGCCTTATGATTGTGCAATTGACCTTCAACCTGGCGCCATACCCCCTTGTGGCCGGGTTTACCCTTTGTCGGTCTTGGATGGATAAGGCCATGGAGGAGTATGTTGCAGACACACTTTCTCAAGGTTTCACCTGCAAATCCTCGTCTCCCGCTGGTGCTGGTTTCTTCTTTGTGAAGAAGAAGAAGAGCAGTGAACTGAGATCTTGTATTGATTATAGGGGTCTCAATCATTTCACGATTAAGAATGCCTACCCGATTCCGTTGATTACAGAGTTATTTGACTGCCTCAAGGGAGCAACGGTTTTCACAAAGCTTGATTTGAGAGGGGCATACCATCTCGTGTGGATTAAGGAGGGTGATGAGTGGAAAACTGCATTTAATACCAGAACAGGCCATTATGAGTACCTCGTAATGCCTTTTGGCCTTTGTAGCGCCCCGGCAGTTTTCCAGGAAATTATTAATGATGTCCTCCAAGATTTGTTTAAGATACATGTGGTGGTTTATCATGATGATATCCTTATATTTTCCAAGTCCCTGGAGAGCCACCACACAAGATGTCTATCATGTGCTTCAGAAACTAAGAGAAAATAATCTCTATTGTAAATTGGAGAAGTGCGAGTTCCATCATGAACAGGTTAAATTCCTGGACTATGTAATTTCCACTGCTGGTTTTTCGATGGACCCAGAGAAACTTTCAGCAGTCCTACAGTGGCCCCGACCCATGGGTTTACATCCTCTGCAGCGTTTCCTGGGCTTTGCCAACTATCATCGGAAGTTTATTTGTAACTTCTCGTCTCTGGTCAAGCCCCTGACTAATATGACCAGAAAGGACGGTAACCCACAGAGTTGGTCTCCGGAGTCCATTAAGGCCTTTGAGAGTCTCAAGGCTGCCTTTGTTTCTGCTGTGTTGGCACATCCTGATCCTACGTTGCCTTTTATCCTAGAAGTTGATGCTTCTGAGACTGGAGTTGGCACCCTTCTGTCTCAACATCCTAACTCAGAGCACTATGCATCTGTGTGGCTACGTTTCCAAGAAATTGTCACCTACAGAGTGCAATTACGAGATTGGTGACAGAGAGCTGTTGGCAATCATTTTAGCCCTGAAAGAATGGAGACATCTCCTTCAAGGTACCATGACTGAGCTAAGCGCCTCTCTCCCAGAATGGCGCGATGGGCTCTTTTCTTGTCTTAAGTATTAATTACGTTGTCTCATTTTTACGGTACTAAGAATATAAGGGCTGACGCCTTGTCACAACAATTTTCCTCCACTTCCAAGTTGGAGTCGGTTCCGGTTCCGGTTCCTGTGATTCCTCCTGATCATATTCTGGCTACGGTTCGCACCAGTCTTATTTCTCCTTTGGGTGACAAAATTCTTACTGCTCAGGTCCATGCTCCTCCTGAGAAACCTTGTGACCGCTGCTTAGTCCCAGAGAGTCTCCATACTGCCATGCTCCAGACTTACCATTCTCCCAAGGCAGCTGGCCACCCTGGGAAGAATCAACTCGTTTGGGTCAATTCCCAACAATTCTGGTGGCCTAGTCTAAAGGCTGATGTAACTGCCTTCGTAGCTGCCTGTTCCATGTGTGCTCAGAGTAAGACTCCACGACACCTTCCAGTGGGGCTTCTACAACCCATACTCAATGGAGAGAGGTCTTGGATCCCCCTGTCTATGGATTTCATTGTGAAGTTACCCAACCTTATGGTGGTTGACTGGTTCTCAAAGATGTGTCATTGTATTCCACCTAAGAAGCTGCCCACTTCTAAGGAACTGGCTTCCATTTTTGTTTGGGAGATCTTTCGCTTACATGGGCTACCCAAGGTGATTGTCTCGGACAGGGTTAGTCAGTTTGTCTCCCGGTTCTGGTGAGCCTTTTGTGCACAGTTGGGAATTCAGCTTGCTTTCTCCTCTGTGTATCACCCGCAGTCTAATGGGGCCGCAGAATGAGCCAACCAGTCCTTGGAGCAATTCTTAGATTGCTATATTTCTGACCATCATAACAACTGGTTAGACCTATTACCGTGGGCAAAGTTTGCTCACAACAGTGCCTTGAATTCTGCTTCCCGATTGTCCCCGTTTATGGCAAATTATGCTTTCCAACCTTCCATGTTGGCCTGACTCGTTTGTTCCGCAGAGTATTCCTGCATTAGAGGAGCATCTCCGTGGTCTTCGTTCCACTTGGGCACAAGTTCAGGAGGCTTTGCAACATGCTAACGATAGGTACAGACTCCATGCTGACCACAGATGCCTGCCTGCACCTTCCTACCAGGTTGGGGACAGAGTCTGGCTGTCGTCTCACAACCTCCGACTTCGTGTTCCTTCTTTGAAGTTTGCACCTCGTTTTATTGGGCCTTTCCGTATCCTTCACAGGATTAACCCAGTGGCTTATGCCTTGGACCTTCCTCCTAGTATGTGCATCTCAAATGTGTTTCATGTCTCCTTATTGAAACCTTTGGTCTGCAATTGCTTTACCACCTAGGTGACACGTCCTCACCCTATACAGGTTGAGAACCATGAGGAGTATGAAGTACAATCCATTGTTGACTCCCGTAGGTTCCATGGGCGCAAACAGTACCTGGTGCATTGGAAGGGGTACGGTCCAGAGGAACGCTCTTGGTTCTCATCCACGGATGTACATGCCCCTGTCCTCCTCTGGGATTTCCATAAATGTTTTCCCCTCAAGCCCGGTGGTCCTCTGAGGGGCAGGGGTCGTTGAGGAGGGGGTACTGTCAGGTCTGGGTTCAGCCCTTCTTTCTCTGAGCTGGCCATTCAGCCGTCAGCTAATTGCCAGCTCTCATCTCTCTCCACAGTTACCCAGCTGTTGTTGATTCTGCTCGTCAGTCCTGCCTACTTAAAGTTGTTCAGCTCACTTTATCTCTTGGAAGAAGAGCTAGGAGATGGGGAGAGTGATGAAGAAGAATTAGAAGAAGCTGCTAAATCTAATATAAAAACTGATAAGAAATTTAAAAAGAAATCACATAAATTTCCACCGCTAAATCTCAATCCAGCGATAGCGCTTTTCGTTAAACAGACGACTAGAGAAATTGAAAAACTAGATAGACAAACAATCAAAAATAACCTCAGTCCAGAACTGCGACATGCACTTAATACCCTGAAAAATGACATGAACATCACAATCAAAGCATCGGACAAAGATGGAAATATTGTCCTTATGGACAATGAGAATTATGAAAAAATGTGCCTTAGAGTTCTCAATAACACCAAATGCTACAAAAAAATCCCCCCAGCAATAGTTGAGAGATTCAACCAGGAATTTCTATGTCTGGTGGATGAATCGTTCAATGAAGGGGCCATTAATAAAGAGATGTGGGAGTTTATACGAACACAGCACCCTCATTTACCCACATTCTATGCCCTGCCCAAGGTGCATAAAAGATTGGATGACCCGCCAGGGAGGCCGATCATCTCTGGCAACGGGTCAATCACGGAAGGCATCAGTCAGGTAATAGATTACCATCTTAGACCCCACATCATGGATTTACCGTCTTACACCAAAGACACGATCCATCTACTGCAGATAATAGATAATTTGACCATCCCCAACTCTGCTCTCTTGGTCACCATCGTTGTGGTGTGTCTTTACAACAGCATTCCACATGACGCAGGAGTAGCAGCTGTTGAACGGGTACTGAGACAAAGAGCAACCACTGATTGGAAGTTCAATGCCTTCATACTCCAAATGTTGGAATTCATCTTGAAACACAATGTTTTCCTGTTTAAGGGCTCCCACTACCTCCAGGTGCAGGGAGTGGCTATGGGGACATGCTGCGCTCCCTCATATGCCAACCTGTACCTGGGGGAGTGGGAGAAGGCCTTCTTGCTAGGAGAGGGATCGTCTGTGTACTCTGACCACATCTGTGTGTGGCAGAGGTACATAGACGATATCTTTATCATCTGAGATGGCCCTGAAGATAGACTCAAGGAATGCTTGAGTTCTATGAATCAAAGCAGCTTTAATCTCTTTTTTACCATGACATATGATTCCAAGGAAGTTAACTTCTTGGATATCACTATTTCCAAAGATCAAACTGGAGGACTCTTGAGTAATTTGTATAGAAAAGAGACAGCGGGGAATACTCTGCTACATGCAGATAGTTTCCACCCAGAGCCATTGAAGAAATCCATCCCTTTCAGCCAATTTCTAAGACTCAAAAGAAATTGCAGTACACACGAGAACTTCCAGCAGGAATCTGATAAACTGACTGCCAGATTGATGGAGAGAGGATACACAAAAACAGCTCTCAAAAAAGCATTTAATCGTGTAAAAAACATTGACAGACGAAATCTAATCTTCAAAAAGAAAAACTTGATGAAAGAAGACAATTCAACCAGAATCATCATGAAATTCTCCAATGAACATAAACAAATAAGAAAAATCATCATCTCCAAACACTGGTCAATCCTTACAGAGGATCCCATTCTAGGTAGTCTAGTTACTTCCAGACCCTTAATTACCTACAAAAAATCCGGTTCCATAGGAAACATGCTCACACAGAGCGAATATAAAGGAAGCGCAAGAACAGACCCTTGTAGAACCTGGGGCACATATCCATGTGGATTATGCACACAGTGTGGAGTCATAGGCAGGAGAACCATGATTACATTACCCAATGGGGAGAATTTCCAATTACGGCACTTCACAAATTGTAAAACGCGGGGAGTCGTTTATTTAATGCAATATCAATGTGGGGCCTATTATGTGGGGAAAACCCGACAGGAACTCACCAAGAGAGTCGAGAAGCATATCCACAGTATGAGCATTGGTAATCTTTATTTACCACTGGGCAGGCATGTAGAGAACCAGCATAGCTATAGGATGCCCAGGGTAAATTTCACAGTCATGGATAGATTACACATACCTACCAGGGGGGGTGACTGGAACAAGGCCCTGCTCCAGCGCGAAATGCGATGGATCAGGCGCCTTAGGGCCACCACCCCCCCTGGTCTCAACGAAACAGAGAGCTTTAGGCCTTTTCTGGAGGGCTTTAGATCGGGTAAAACCGACTAAGGGCACTCCTTCCATTCCATTTTATCTATAATTCAGACCATGTACTCCCCCGCCCCCCCTTTTTACACCATTTGCCCCCTAGCTGCTATTCAGACACGAGTTGGAGATTGTTTAGCCTTTTGGGGGGGGTTTCTAATTTTACCTTTTACTTATTATATTTGTATAATATATTTGTATAAATTTCAATCTCATGTAACCTACAAAAATTGTTACTACATTACAACAAGGTTGGGGCTCTATAAATGTATTATATATATTTTTTGTTGTCCTCATTCAATGTTTTTATTTCTTTATCATGTTTCCATTAATAGCACTGCATGTTTTGGTTGCTTTATCTCTTGTGTTATGTCGTCCCCACGGGTATCATCCTGGGAGGGTGAGTCATGCGGGGGTTGTTTCAGCTAACATTGGGGCCCTCTTGTTTGTCCTGCCTTGCTCATATGCCAGGCGGGAACTTCTGTGTCGGTGGTTATCAGTCCTCTTTCCCCCCCACCCCCTTTTGCCTTATCCACCTTGGCAAAACTAAAGGGGATCTTATGTGGTTTACTGAACCCCTCAAAAGGCTCTGATTCATTTATTATTATTTTTATCCATATCATTTTTTGTCCCCCCCAGTTTTTAAACCCACCTTACATGGTGGGACATCTTACTAGGGAAGTTACTGGGGGATTTAACAGGATAGGTTCCTATCCAACATCTATCCACCATGGGTACAATATCATACCCTGGACGACAGTTTTACTAATACAGTGTATTCAGTGTGGGCACGGCTCTTCTCCAAGATGGCGGCTGGCTCCCACAGTATTATCCTATGTTTACACAACCAAATATACTGCTGCGGAGGCACGTAACTGAATGCGCGCCACCACGTCGCGCATGCACGGGCCCCAGAGCGGAGTCGGTTGCCTAGGTAGCATTCGGCGTCTTCACGTCGAATGCTCCTGACAGTGGCGATCACTGATAAGCCGCGCCATTGGCCAGCGCAGCGCTCTGTCTCTGCCCACAAGCTGGCCCACACCACATATAGGATGCCAGAGACGGCAAATGGCGCCATTCTTCCTGAGACATTTACCTATGCACATCAGGGCAAATTTATTGTTTTGAGCTCCACGGACCCTCCCTGTTCCAGGCTAAGCGATTCGCAATCTACTTAAAAGTAAGTGCTTCTCACTCCATACCTATAAGGAACGGGATCCATCGGCATTGGGGTGTCTATTTTCTGTGCTGAACCTGGTTTTTAAGGGGGGACTTCTCTCTATGTGGTACTTACTGTGGGGCTAGCCCACAGTTGCTTTAAGGATACCACTCACTTCTACCATTTGCCCCATTACAGACAGCCATCAATTTTCTGAAGCTGAGGACGCCGAATGTTGGGATCATTGATTATATATCCAGCCG
Source organism: Aquarana catesbeiana (assembly GCF_042186555.1). Classification (NCBI taxonomy): domain Eukaryota; kingdom Metazoa; phylum Chordata; class Amphibia; order Anura; family Ranidae; genus Aquarana; species Aquarana catesbeiana. The sequence goes on from NC_133325.1 coordinate 566,944,726, forward strand.
TCTTGTAGAGTAATAGGACAGTCCAGGCTATTTGGTGTGGGATGTCTCTGGCCCCTGGCATGCAATGCGCTCAGCCCGGGATGCCTTGGGAGGACGTAAGTCACATGAGAACTTAACCAATGCAGGAGATATGTATGGTGCACATGTGTACAAATTGTAATAGTATGATTTTTTGATTTTTTAGATTGTGATGTATTTTCCCTGAAGAAGACTTCTCTGTTAAGATATAAACGTTGAAACGCGTTGCAAATTCCACTACTCTACACCAGGGTGGTCATCTAGGGTGACCGCATTGGGTAGTGTGATACATCACTTTCTTCCTTATACAATTTTCTATATGCAAATTCTATATCACTACCGTTATTGGATGTACATGTAGAATCATCTTTATGTCTTGAACTTCTATTTATATGTTTATTGATTTAAATGTTTTTTGTGTAAAATTCATATCTTTTAACGTTGAACGATACTAAATAAAATTGATTTTATTTTAAAACAAAACTCCAAATTCATTGCCTTAAAAATCCCCTAAGAGGTATTATATCTTTCTACATATATATATGGGATGATGGCAATGACACATCCATACCACCAAGGTCATACTTACACTTTATCTCTGCCTTCCCCTTTGTCAACTTCACAGAGACTTTCTTCTGCGTTCCTGTTGAAGAACTTCTGGTTCCTGATCCTGCTTGCTGTACTACTACGTTTATCTCTGGCTCTCTGACGTTTGCTTGGCTGACTACCCGATCCAGTTACTCCGGCTTGTTTTGACTACACTTACTCTGTTTACCTTATTTTTATTATTATTAAACAAGTGTGTATTTAACTATACTTCTGTCATTGGTCTAATTCATGGTTCCTCATACTGATATCACCACTTGCATGGAGTCTCTAACTTGTCTAAGTAAATTTGGTAGACCTGAGTAGGTTAAATAGGTCAGGATGGAGGTACAGATGCCCTCTGGACTAATCTCCAGTTCAGATAAGACATTTTATAGATCATTGGCTATGTTTTTTGGTTTACTGTATGTACATTTAAGGCATAAGCAAAATAGATTTGGGGGACATATGAACTCAATTTAGGTTCCTTAACCACTTCAGCCCTGGAAGGATTTACCACCTTCCTGACCAGAACACTTTTTACAATTTGGCACTGCATCGCTTTAACTGCTAATTGCGCGGTCATGCAATGCTGTATCCAAACGAAATTTGCGTCCTTTTGTTCCCACAAATAGAGCTTTCTTTTGATAGTATTTGATCACCTCTGCGGTTTTTATTTTTTGCGCTATAAACGGAAAAAGACCAAAAAGTTTGAAAAAAAAATGATATTTTCGATTTTTTGTTATAAAAAAGATACAATAAACTCAATATTAGTCATACATTTAGTCCAAAATGTATTCAGGCACATGTCTTTGGTAAAAAAAATGTCAATAAGCGTATATTTATTGGTTTGCGCAAAAGTTATAGCGTCTACAAAGTAGGGTACATTTTCTGGAATTTACACAGCTTTTAGTTTATGACTTCCTATCTCATTTCTTGAGCTGCTAAAATGGCAGGGCAGTACAAACCCCCCCCAAATGACCCCATTTTGGAAAGTAGACACCCCAAGCTGTTTGCTGAGAGGCATGGTGAGTATTTTGCAGCTCTCATTTGTTTTTTAAAATGAAGAAAGAAAAGAAAAATGTATTTTTTTTCTTTTTTCAATTTTAAAAATTTTGTGACAAAAAGCGAGGTCTGCAAAATACTGACCATACCTCTCAGCAAATAGCTTGGGGTGTCTACTTTCCAAAATGGGGTCATTTGGGGGGGGGGGGGTTGTGCCATCTGGGCATTCCATGGCCTCCGAAACTGTAATAGGCAGTGAGGAGTGAAATAAAAAATGTACACCCTTAGAAACCCTGAAGGCGGTGCTTGGTTTTTGGGGTCCCGTATGCAGCTAGGCTCCCAAAAAGTCTCACATATGTGCTATCTCCGTACTCAGGAGAAGCAACAGAATGTATTTTGGGGTGTAATTTTACATGTTCCCATGGCATATTTGAGCAATATATCATTTAGTGACAACTTTGTGCAAAAAAAAAAAAATTGTCTTTTTCCTGCAACTTGTGTCACAATATAAAATATTCCATGGACTCGACATGCCTCTCAGCAAATAGCTTGAGGTGTCTACTTTCCAAAATGGGGTCATTTGGGGGGGGTTGAACTGTCCTGGCATTGTATGCACAACATTTAGAAGTCACACATCACCCACACTTCTAACCACTTGAAGACAAAGCCCTTTCTGACACTATTTGTTTACATGAAAAAAAAAATTTTTTGCAAGAAAATTATTTGAACCCCTAAACATTATATATTTTTTTTAAAGGAAATGCCCTACAGATTAAAATGGTGGGTGTTTCATTTTTTTTTTTTCACACAGTATTTGCGCAGCAATTTTTCAAACGCATTTTTTGGGAAAAAACACACTTTTTTTAATTTTAATGCACTAAAACACACTATATTGCCCAAATGTTTGATTAAATAAAAAAATATGATCGTAGGCCGAGTACATGGATACCAAACATGACATACTTTAAAATTGCTCACAAACGTGCAGTGGCGACAAACTACATACATTTTTAAAAGCCTTTAAAAGCCTTTACAGGTTACCACTTTAGATTTACAGAGGAGATCTACTGCTAAAATTACTGCCCTCGATCTGACCTTCATGGTGATACCTCACATGCATGGTGCAATTGCTGTTTACATTTGACGCCAGACCAACGCTTGCGTTCGCCTTTGTGCGAGAGCAGGGGGGGACAGGGGTCCTTTTTTTTTACTTTATTTTTTTTTGCTTTTTTATCTTATTTTTAAACTTTTTATCATTTTTATTGTTATGTTAGGAAATGTAAACATCCCCTATAATAGCAAATGGTAGTGACAGGTATTCTTTTTTGAAAAAAATGGGGTCTATTAGACTCTAGATCTCTCCTCTAGCCTCAAAGCATTTTGCCACACCAAGATCAGTGTGATAAAATGCTTTCCAAATTTCTCAATGGCGTTGTTCACATCCGGCGAAATCTAAGTCATGAAATGCTCGTAGCTTCCGGTTTCTTAGGCCATAGAGATGATTGGAGCCATTCTGGTTTCTGTTCAGCTCTATGGTCAGCTGGCGGAATCACCGGCTGCATTCTCAGGTTCCCTGTTGGGACAGAAGAGCCAGAGAAAAACATGGAAGACGGTGGGAGGGGGGGGGGACATTCCCTCCCACTGCTTGTAAAAGCAGTCTAGAGGCTAATTAGCCACTAGGATTGCTTTTACATGAAAGCTGACCACTGGCTGAAAAGAAAGATACCAAGATAATACCTAAACCTGCAGGCATCATTCTGGTATAACCACTCAAAGTCCAGCAACATACCAGTACGTTGCTGGTTCTTGTTGGGCATATATTGTAATCTTTTTTTTTTCATGCAGCCTGTGGGCTGCATGAAAAAAAGAGATTGATTGGTGGGTATGCCCACCATTAGAATGCCTCCCTTCATCCACCCACTTCTAATGATGGGCATACATGCACCATTTATATATGCCGAAGCATGGGGGCATCCGCCCCAAAAGTTAGGAGCAAATCGCTCCTCCGCCCCTGCTGCCCCCATGCTTCGGCATATATCACCTCCACTGGAGTCACGGCTTTATATATCGTGGGAGCAAATGCTGTTACTATCAAGGTAAATAAATCCGCGCTGCAGCTGAATGGCGTACCTGAAAACAAAAAAATGGTTAACAATAAAACACAGTAAACAGTAAAGTATAAAAAATTTGCATACCCGAAAAGCAAACATGTTAAAACATAACAATAAAACATTGCAGAATAGAATACAGTAAAACAGAGCAGAACAATAGAGAGAGAATAGAGAGAGAGAAAACAATAAAACAACAACTATTTTTGTTTTTTTATTTCATCTATTTTTGTGTTTTTTTTTCTACACTTTTTTTGTAACTAACTTTTATAACTGTAACCGGTTCCAGGTTCAGGTCTCTCAAAATGCGATGGCATCTTGGGAGACCCTGTGAAAGTGTGCCTAGTCTGTGCAATGCTATACCCTACGCTAATAGTCAACTAGTGTATGGTAGCATTCAAAACATTCACCAATGCAAAGACCAGGATTGTCAGGACAGGAGGGACAATAATAGCGGGTGTCACGCCTATATCCGTGCTTGCTGCAGACACACCTTTTTTGGGGGGGTTCATTGGGTAGGGGTACTCGAGAGGACATAAAGAAAATGCCTCTCATGCAGCTGACTGCATTTGGATGGGGATGTGAATGGGGGAAGTACGGGTGCTGCAGAAGTGGTGGGTTCCCAATGAGGATTGGCAAATGCAGCAGGAAGGGCATTGTGGGCAAGACGGGCCTGTGTTTGTCTTCTTCTTGGTGGCAGGGGGACACTACTTGTGCTTGCCACCTCACCAGCTTGAACTGCACTTATGAGACTCGCCACATCACCAAGTGTCACTGCAGTGCTGGTTTGACTATGACCAGGGTGTACTAGGCCGCTGGTGCTTGCCAGTTCACCAAAACGCTACCAAAAAAACTGTTAGCGATCGCAGGGATCAGGCCTGACTCTGCAAATGCTTTAGTTATGCGTTTAGTTGTTTGTAAGTGACAGTGATTGATTGATACTGCACTTGGGTGGGCTGGGCTGGGCTGAGGGGCAAAATGCATGTGCTAACAGGTATCTGGGCTGATCCCGCTAACACTGCGTTTTTGGGAACCCTAAACTGCTGGGGATGCTAGTATAAATCTGATCGGATCAGATATTGATCCGTTCAGATACTATACCACTAAGGGAGGTGTACGGTGTGTGCGTGGGTGTTATCGCTACTGGCACTAACCTGACACTGCCTGGAGCTGGTGCTTGCCAGTTCACCAAAACACTACCAAAAAAACTGTTAGCGATCGCAGGGATCAGGCCTGACTCTGAATGCTGCAGTTATGCGTTTAGTGTTTTGTAAGTGACAGTGAGCGATTGATACTGCACTTGGGTGGGCTGGGCCGGGCGGAGGGGCAAAATGCAGGTGCTAGCAGGTATCTGGGCTTATTCCGCTAACACTGCATTTTTGGGAACCCTTAACTGCTGGGGACGCTAGTATAGATCTGATCGGATCAGATATTGATCCGTTCAGATACTATACCACTAAGGGAGGTGTATGCTGCGTGCGTGGGTGTTAGCGGTACTGGCACTAACATGACGCTGCCTGGGGCGACGCAGACCCTATCTGACCCTAAAACCTAACTTATATCACCGCCGGGCGATCAGGGGGCTAAACCTTTATTAGGTAATAAACGGCGGGTGCCCTGACACTATAAAAAATAAACTAACTAACCAGCGTCACCCGTAACAGTTTTACGGTGATCACTGGTGAAAGGGTTAACTAGGGGGCAATCAAGGGGTTAAAACCTTTATTAGGTAGTATATGGGGGTCCCTGACGCTATAAAAAGCTGACGGTGAACCTATATATTTACCTCCCTAACTAGCGTCACCAGTGACACTAATACAGCGATCAGAAAAATGATCGCTTAGCGACACTGGCGACGGGGGGGTGATCATGGGGTTAAAACTTTATTATTAGGGGGGTTAGGGGGTACCCTAGACCTAAAGGGGGCCTAACACTAGCTGCCCTACCACACTAACTGTCACAAACTGACACCAATGCAGTAATCAGAATAAAAACAAACTGCTTGGTGTCACTGTGACAGGGGGTGTGATTAGGGGGTGATCAGAGGGTGAACGGGGGGGGGATGGCGGGTGTAAAGTATGCCTAGTGTGTTTTACTGTGATGTGTTGTGTTGTGCACTCACTCAGATGTCTTCTCTTCTCGGCGCCGGAATGGAAAATACCGATCCGAGGAGCGATGACATCACTTCCTCTGCCGTTGTTTACTATACAGCAGCAGAGGAAGATTCTCATTCGTTGGGAGCGATCGCGAGGGGGTGGCCACGAATGAGTGGTCTCCCCCTCAGCCTGGATCGCTCCCCTAACAAAGCCGACCGCCTCGGGCACTGGGGGGGGGGGGCGCTGTGCACCCCCCGCCCGCTGGAGGCAGATCACTTACCAGGTATGTGATTTTGCCTGCCCGTGCCATTCTGCCACAGTATATCTGCGTTAGGCGGTCAGCAAGTGGTTAAGGGATTTTGCTATTACTTTACCAGCTTTATTATCAAAGTCATTGTTCAAATATTTGTGTACAGTATCTGTTTTATTTATTTTTAATTTGGTGTACACATCTGAGCATATAATTTTACAATACCATGCTGTAATGACATAGAAGAGAATAATATAAAAAAACAAATGATGGTTGAAGAAAAAAAAAACTAATAACATATTTTAGTCCAATGTACTTTAGAAACCATTTACAGAAATTTTGAAGCCATGAGAAAAAAAAAAAGGAGTGAGTAATCAGTGGGCACTATTAAAGTCTACCATCCTGGAGGCAAGTTAATAAGAATAACCGGAAGAAATAAACAATATGGTTCACTAAAGAGGTAAGTAGGAGAGTAAAGGGAAAACAAATCAGCATGTAGAAGATTCAAGGAAACAGGAGGTGTAGCTAACAGAGAAAAGTATAAAAATAGACAAAAGGAGGCCAAACACATTATTAGTGCTGCCAAAGCACAGAAAGAGGAGGAAATTGCTAAATCTAATTCTAAGAAAGGTGATAAAAACTTTTTTAGGTACATTAGTGATAGAAGGAAAAAATACAATGGGATCATTTATGAAAACTGGGCACAAATCATATGTTGAGGGAGACCTGGATGTAGCAAACCATTTAAACAATTACTTCTGTTCAGTCTTCTCAGAAATAAATTCCACTAACAATAACAAGCTGGGTGATCAAATTGGTTCTAGTAATGACAGTTCATTTTTAGGATTTCTGGAAGTAGCAGAGGAACTGGCTCGGTTAAAGCTTAATAAAGCAATGGGCCCTGATTGTATTAATCCTAGAGTTGTAAGAGAACTTTAAGATATAGTTGTGGGACCATTAATTGATCTTTTTAATCAATCTCTTCTAACAGGAGAAGTTCCCCATGACTGGCGGACAAACTAATATTGTACCCTTCCACAGTAAGGGCAGCAAGGTAGAAGCTGGCACTTACAGGCCAGTGAGTTTAACATTAGTTGTAGTCAAGTGAATGGAATCAGTCCTGAAAAGACTTTGTGTGAATAACAGAAACTTGGTTTGACAGCTCACACGACTGGCTGGCAAATATCAAGGGGTATTCATTGTATTGGAGGGGCAGGGAGGGTAGAAGAGGGGGAGGGGTGTGTCTATATATCAAGAATGATTTACTGGTGGTAGAGAGGAGTGATAATGTAAATGGGGCAAGGGGGGAAGAGGAGTACATGTGAGTGGAGCTCAAAAGCGAAGAAGCAAGTGGGAAATTAATAGTGGGGGTATATTACAGGCCCCTTAACTGAAGGAGGAGTTGGACCTCCTATGACAGTTAGAAATGGCAGCGGGGCAGGGAAATGTCATCATAATGGGGGACTTTAATTATCCCAATATTGACTGGGCAGAGGGCATAGCACACTTATTAAAGGCCCGTCATTTCTTAAACGTCTTACAGGACAACTTCATCTCCTAATTGGTGGATTCCCCAACTAGAAAGAATGCATTACTAGATCTATTAATTATGAATAATCCAAATCTGATCACAGATGTGGAAATATGGGACAAGTTGGGATCTAGCAATCACAGGATGATCCTATTTAGCGTAAACCATAGAAAAAGGAGGCACGAGGGTAGTACAAAAACACTAAATTTCAAACAAGCAAGCTTTTCTGAATTGTGGTCAATACTACAAGACATCAATTGGGACTGAATCCTAGAAACATTGAACACAGAGGAAAAATGGGAATGCTTTAGGAACATATTAAAACAAAGGTATCACACAGTGCAATTCCAATGGGTAATAAATATGGAAGAGCGAAGGTTAAACCTGGGTGGTTAAAACACAACGTCTTATTAAAGAAAAAAAATGGCCCTTAAAAATTATAAAGGGGATGGGTCATCATCAGCATTTCAACACTACAAGGAATGCAATAAAAAGTGTAAGAACGCAATCAAGGTGGCTAAAAGAGACTATGAGAGACACATAGTGGAAGATGGTAAAAAAATCCAAAAAACATTTTTAGATATATTAACAGTAAAAAAGTGAGGTCAGAGCACATGGCCACATAAAAGATGACGAAGAGAGGATGGTTACAGATGACACAGAGAAGGCAACTGTACTAAATGCTTTCTTCTCCTCAGTTTTGGAAAAAGAGGGGTATACTGACCACAAGTGTATTGTTAGTAACACATTGCAGGATGTACGTTTGTGGCTAACAGAAGCCGTTGTCCTTAAAAAGAATAGAAAGGCTTAACACAAATAAATCACCAGGACCGGATGGCTTACACCCGAGAGTCCTCAAAGAAATCAGTCAGGTTATAGCAAGACCATAGTTCCTAATCTTTATGGACAGCATATTGACAGGAATAGTACCAGCTGATTGGAGAAAAGCCAATGTGGTACCAATATTCAAAAAAGGGCAGAGACATATACCAGGAAACTACAGGTCAGTTATCCTAACATCAATAGTATATAAACTGTTGGAGGGGATGATAAGGGACTAGACATGTGCAGAACAAAAAAAAATGTGTTCAGTTTCGATTCGTTATTTACATAAATTTGTTTAGTTAAATTCACATAATCTGTTTGACTACTTCCCGACCGGCGCACGCCGATGAACATCAGCAGAATGACACGACTGGGCAAATGGGCGTACCTGTTAGTCCCATTTGAATTCCCCACCTTGCCATCGTGTGCGCGCCAGCACAGAGGACGGATGGGGAGATGCTGATGTAAAGAAGCATCTCCCCGTTCTGCCTAGTGACAGTTACTGATCTCTGCTCCCTGTCATCGGGAGCAGAGATCAGTGACGTGTCACAGCTAGCCCATCCCCCCTACAGTTAGAAAACACTCTCTAGTACTGACTTAACCCCTCCCCGCCCCCTAGTGGTTAACCCCTTCACTGCCAGTGTCATTTACACAGGAATCAATGCATTTTTATAGCACTGATTGCTGTATAAATGATCCCAAAAATATGTCAAAAATGTCCGATGTGTCCCCCATAATGTCGCAGTCACAATAAAAATCGCTGATCGCCACCATTACTAGTAAAAAAAATGATTAAAAAAATGCCATAAAACTGGGGCGTGGTCTGGTGCTGTTCCAAGATGGACGTGTAATATTGGAGCTCCCGTCCATGAGGTCCAGCTTCTTTAGCTCATCAGCACATAAGGCAACAATATTATGGTGAGAACATCCCGCAGTGATTCAGCGACAAGGTCCCGATCCCCACGGAGAGAAGAAACACAGCCTGACAGATGCATCCCTGAGATCTTCTGCTCTCAGCCTAGAGCAAGGATGCAGGCCGCACATCCAGCCTCCTCAAGTAAGTCATGCTCCCTGAGTGGCAGCCCCCACCGCACCGGAGCCCAGAGTGCATCAAGAACGGGGACAGAATGGAATCACCCGCCCGCTGTGAGCCTGGATGATCTTCACAGCATGGCGGCTGATATTAAGAACACTCTAATGGCGGCCATTACAGACATGAGGTCTGACCTACTGGCCATTTCCCTCAGAGTAGAAGAAGTAGAAGAGACACAGGCAAGCCAGGAATCATCCCTGTGCCATGTACAGCAGATTACCGAGTCTCACGCTGTTCATTTGAGAGACATTAACCGTCATATGGAGGACCTAGATGACCGCAGAAGACGCCGCTACCTCCGGGTAAGGGGAGTCCTGGAATTGATCGACCCCAATCAACTTTCTTAAACGGTCGCATCCATCTTTAATGCCCTACTTGAGAGACCCCTGGACACCCCGAACGCCTTTGAGCGTATTCACAGAGCACTACGCCCACAGGGAAGAGACACAGATCCCCCCAGAGATACGGTCTGCTGCCTAATGGATTTTCCACTAAAGGAAGAAATTCTGCGAGCATTCAGAAATCGCAACCAGCTACTCTTCCAAGGTTCAATGATCAAGATATATCAAGACCTTTCAAATATCACCCTGCAAAGAAAGGCGCAAACTACGGCCATTGCTAGACATCCTAAGGGCCAGGTCTATAATATACAGATGGAAGTTTCCATTCGGCCTTTCAGCGTCACACCAAGGCCGGACAGCTCTTCTGAGGGTCCCAGAAGACTCTGGATATTCCACCTGTCGCTTTGCCCAATTGGTATAGTGACTTCCGTTTACCCATGATGAAAAGAGCCACATCAATGGATGGCATTGCTGAGGCGGGCAACTTCAGCATTGGGCGTCGCCACCCTCATCCAGCACCCCATCACGCTCCACTACGAGACCCAGGTGTACCATGGAACGGTAGCCCCACGGCCTCCCCAGTGCACCGAAGGGCTCATATCACCTAACCAGGCACTCATGCCCCCCTTCCTTCTCATACATGACACAGGATGGTAAAAAACAAGTTTTTACACCACAGATGCCTAAGTGAGACAAATCGAACTGCGGCCGAAAACACCCTAACATAGCCTCAAGGTCCCTGACAATATCTACATATCGCTCAATGGATACATGACCATCTATCCCTTCATCACCGATCCTATAAATCAGCCAGAATGAGACTTTGACATCACATTCTTTTTTTTTTTAAATTGTATTTTTATTGGAATATCAAAGAAGAAGTACACAATTGTAACAAAATGTACATTGCACTATCAATATAAGTGCATTATAAACAAACATAGTAAAAAGGAAAAAACAAAATGGAAAGTAACAAATATAAGTGATAGAAAAATGTTCACAGAAACAAGGTACATATGTGTATTGGATCAGATCCTTATGATGTACTCAATAAGCGTAGTATGGGAAAGAACCTATAACCTTGTGATCAGTTCAGGACATATACACAGGCAGCGTATAATTAATTTAGGTTAAGATTAGGGCGTATTTGGTAGCGTGGGTGTCCGAAAGGTCCCATGGTTCCCATATTTTTGACATCACATTCTTAAGCTGCTCACCCTGCGAAGAGAGAAGCAACAGCCCCCAGCAGTCGTTTTACCTTTCACCTTCATTCCGTCTACAAATTGGAAAATGCACACCCAACAACAAAGTCAGAAGCAACTCAACGATTTTCACTACAGATTGGAACGTATGTGCAGAGACTTATAGGGCGTACACACGGTCGGACTTTGTTCGGACATTCCGACAACAAAATCCTAGGATTTTTTCCGACGGATGTTGGCTCAAACTTGTTTTGCCTACACACGGTCGCACAAAGTTGTTGGAATTTCCAATCGACAACCACGTGGTCACGTACACCACGTACGACGAGACTAGAAAAGGCCGGTTCAGAACCAAGCGCGGCACCCTTTGGGCTCCTTTTGCTAATCTCGTGTTAGTAAAAGTTTGGTGAGAGACGATTCGCGCTTTTTCAGACTTGTGGCTTTCAGATCGTTTTCTGCTGTTCAGTTTGTGCTTGTGGGTTTGTATCTGCTCTTCAGTGCGTGCAGTCAGTTCGTATCGGAGTTTTCTGTGTGATCTTGCCTGCTCATTGCTGTTTTTCAGGTCGCTCTTCACAGGCCTTGCTGTTCTTCAGTGCGTTCTATTACTTCGTTCTGAGCAGCCGACCGTTTTCTAGCCATGTTTCGTATGCGTACTCCTCGTAGAGTTCGTGCTGTGCGGGGGCTTGGTGTTGGGGTCCTGACCTTGACACAAGTCCAGTCCATGAACAGGGTGGGGAGGAGTTCATGGACCAAGAATTGGTTGCTTCAGCGTGACCAGTTCTGTCATATGCCTTTGCTCTGTGAGATCCGTGAGAATAATCCTGATGATTTCAGGAACTTTCTCAGGATGACGGACCCCGTGTTTTACAGTTTGTTGGCTTCGCTGACCCCCTATATCAGCAGGCAGGATACCTGCATGAGGCAAGCCATCACTCCGGAGCAGAGGTTGGTCGCTACCTTGCGGTATTTGGCCACAGGGAGAAGCCTGCAGGACCTCAAGTTCGACAGGCATCTCCCCCCAGGCTCTTCTTTGTGGACATTTACTGCTTGTGTTTGTTTGAGCTGACCCTGACAGAAATGTGTGGAGTGCAGAAAATGTCGTGATTGTGTAACCTTATACAAAGCACTGTTGGCTGTTATTTACTAAATGCAAAGACACTTTTCACTACAAGTGCACATGCAACTGCACTGAAACTGCACTTGTAGTGCAAAGTGGATTTGCCCTTAGGAAATAACCCCCATTTTCTCATAAAACAACAATTACATCACCCCAAAAGTGTTGTAGCGTTGAGACAATAATCCACACATTCTTGATGAACAATCTTTTTAATACCTGCACAATCACATGTGCATTTACCAAAGGTTTTTCTGACAAACCAACATGTTTGTTGTATACCAATTTTTGTGGGGTCATTATCCAAAATCAAAATGTGCATTTTATAGAAAACAGGCCTGTGTAAAACCAACAAGAAAGACACAAATCTTGATCTTACAAAGTTCACATTTGGTAGAACTTGAAGGCAATATCAGACATGAGTATTTAGGAACTGTGTTTGATATTGCGTTCAGATGGGGGGAAATCACCCCAGGAAAAGCCAAATTTTGAAGATGCACACAAATTTCACAATGTCAACATGTGCTATCTGCCATCAGGGGCGATCAAGGGACGTGTTTTGGGGGAGAAAGCCCTTCCTCACAGCTACTTTATTATTGAGGAAGGGGTTGCACCCCCAAAACGCGTCCATTGATCTCCCGTGATGGCAGATAGCACATGTTGACACACTGTGTGCATCCTACAAATTTGGCTTTGGGAAAAATCACAAAAACATTTCGCACATTGTAGCACACAAAAGAAGAAAGTGATTTGGAGGGGTTTTAAACTCGCCCCAAAACATCAATGATGTTTTTATATTTTGGAATAACATCATTGATGTTTTGCTTGATGTTTTCCAATTGTAAATTACACCCCATGATCTCCCCGATCAGGATCTGGGCACTTTCGGATGTGAAAGGATCTTCATCCACAACATCACGATCACCTAAAAAGAGAGGAAACCCAAAATAAATTAGGTCTAAAAAATATGCCCCCATCCATCTCTTATCTGAGCCTGTGGTCGCAGACACTCACCTGTTGTGGTGACTAGTTCCACCACGTCTTCTTCCTCCTGCTCATCTTGTGTTGGGGGGATTTCCCCTTCTAACAGGGGGGGGGGGGCTCTGGTCTCCTCGGATGAGGGGTGTCCTCCGAGTCTTTTCTCCCCTATGTAAAACAAAAATGGTATAATTAGCACACTGATATTTAATGTCAGAACTATAAAGATGAAACATTGCTTGGAAGTGAGGTACAATTGTCTATTTTAGCCGAGTTCCAAGATGTAGCTTTTTTAGTGTCCTTTGTCAAGCTGCAATACTTTACCTGTTTTGTACAAGCTTCACAGATGTAGCCCCCCCTATAGTATACACTGGAGCACCTGTGTGCCCCCCCTAATAAAAATGGTGTTCTGGGGTCCCACACTAGTGCTCCAGTGTCCAGATGTGAAAACAGCTGCTGAGTGTCCTCTCCTTACACACAATCTAGTTTGCATTTCATTCTAGTAACAAAGCCATCTACACAACCCAATTCTTTGAAGACAAGTATAGGGCGTCAAAATGGTGGCCAAATGCATATGGCCTAAACAATGGTATTTTATCGTCCGAAATAAAAATGTGTGATCCGAACGAATAATGTGCCCATGAACATGAAAGTTGACATTTTAAACTGTACAACAGTTCCTAAAAGCACATGGAGCAGCACGAACGTAATAAACACAAAAAAAATAGGAACACAGCACAACTACTTACTTTTTTGCAGCACTCTCCGGATCTTTCTGTACTGCTCATGTTCTCGTAATTTCAGGTCCGACCACCGCTTCCTGTGCTGATCTTTCGATCGTCGTACCCCGAATTTCTGGTGCAGACTCCTGACCACTTTCGCCATGATTTTGGCCTTTCAGATATTGGGGTTGGGGTAAGGCCCATACTTTCCATCATAGTCGGCCTTCTTCAGGATGTCCACCATCTCCAACATCTCCCCAAAGGACATATTTGAGTCCTTTAATCTCCTTCTGGATCGGGACGTTTCAGGCTCCGGCCTTTCCTCCTCCTCCTCCTCCTCGTTGCTGTAATTAGCACGATCCTGCTGTCTATCCGCCATGTGCTCTTCCTCCACTGCGCCGAACGAAAAGGGGCGGGGAATAGAATAGAAAGAACGTCAGGGGCGGGCGGAGTTATACGCATACGCAGTGTGTATAAATCGTAACGCGCGCGTCTTACGTACAATCTGTGAGCGGAGGAAGGAGCATCGGAGACGCCGATCGTGCTAACAAAGGTAGGATCTAAACTTGGGCCTATAGTGCTTCGAAATGGAAGCCTATATTGTAACAAGATTAGGGGAGTTTGGCCTGACATTAGGGTTTGTCTTGTGTTGTGTCTTGCAGAGAAAATGGATGGGTTCAACGACCACAATTTCCTGCCCCTGTTCATTGACAAGTACAGGGAGCTGTCCTGTCTGTGGCAAGTGAGACACCCACACTATAATCACAAACAGAAGAGGCAGGCAGCGCTGGAGAAACTGCTGGAGTTGGTGAAGCCGGTGGTCCCCACAGCAACCATCCCCTATTTAAAAGCAAAAATTGGTGGCCTGAGGAGCACATATCTTAGGGAGCGCAAGAAGGTCACAGATTCCCAGAGGTCCGGAGCTGCAGCAGATGACGTTTATGTCCCCAGGCTGTGGTACTACGAGAGACTGCGATTTCTGTCAGACCACACTGAAGTCAGGGAATCCCTCTCCACTCTTCCTTCCACTCTTCCTTCCACCCCAGCTGAGGCTTCCGATGTCCAACCTGGGCCTTCCAGCCAGGAAGAAGTGGAGGTGCCCAGCTGGAGTCAGGTATAGCATTCTTCTACAGATTTCTGGGCAATAAATAAATTATGTTTACTAGATGTTATTATTGATCATTAATTGCTGATTAAAAAAAGTGTTTTACATATCAATAGACAGTAGTGGGCACCCAAAATTGGGACAAGAATGCAAAATGCTGGGCTCAGAATGATAGTCTGTTATATTTGTTAACATTCAATTTGCAGCAGTCAGGAGGTGAAATTTGTGTGTGATTGATGTAAAAAATACTAAAACTATGTCCCTTTTTCATACACAGGAAGACCTCAGCCAGGAGGAGGCTGTGAAATGTGGCAGTCAGGAGGAGGCGGGGATTAGTGTCAGCCAGGAGGAGGCGGGGATTAGTGTCAGCCAGGAGGAGGCGGGGCTAAGTGGCAGCCAAGAGAAGCCTGGGACAAGTCGCAGCCTGACTGAGTCTCAGGTTCCTCCCCTCCGCCTGCCACATAAACGAGCCAGGAAGATGACTCCCAGTCCTGTGCAGGATTCAGCATACAGGCTGATCCAGGAGGCTTCGGCGTCCCTCAGAGCCTTCCCCAGTCCTGAGGAGGCCTTTGCCTGTATGGCTGCCACCAAATTGCAGGGCATGCAGGAGGGCAAACGCAAGATCTCTGAGGACCTGATTTATAAAGTCCTACGTAAGGGGGAGAGTGGGGAACTGACACACAAGACGGATGTCATTGAGATCGACGATCCTCCTCCTCCTCCTCCTCCTGCTGCCACAACTCCACCACCACAGCCAAAGCCTGGAAGGAAGCATGGAAGGAAGACCAAAGAGTGATGACCCTGGGTCCAGTCTGGTCTGACAGAAGATGCAGTCTCTCGTATGACCACAGCCTGGGGACATAGATGTCATCTGCTGCTTTCCGGATCTCTGGGACTTCTGGACCAGACTGCCCTCCCTTAGATAAGGACTCCTCAGGCCACCAATTTTGCTTTTAAATAATTGATGTCTGCCCTGGGGGTCCAAGGCTTCACCCACTTCTGCAGTTTCTCCAGCGTTGCCTCCCTCTTTGTTTATAGTTGTGACCCCTTAATAAATTTTTTTTAGGTAAATTCTACTCTCCTGTGTGTGTTTTCATCCAAAAAGGACAGTTTGTTGGTGACGATTCAGGTACATTTCTAAAGTACAATGTGAAATTAACAAGGGACAACAACACCAAACAATCTCCTACAGATTAAATAGAACAAAATATCAATGGTGTTGTGGGAACTTGTCACAAAAAACACACAAACATTTTCGGGAGTACAAATCAAAATCACCAAAAAACAAAATTAAAAAAGAGAAACACAAAAAAGAATCTACATTAAAGTCAAAAAAAAAAAAAAAAATATGTTGTCAGATGTGAGAAATCAAAATATATTGAGGGAATCCCGATAAATAGTAACGAAAGAAGTTTGTGAGAAGTGTGTGTGAATATGAGCATCAAAACTACTTAATTCTTGTCACATTATAAAGAAGAAGAGAGTGCGCTGTATTAAACCATTTTGAACATTGCAGCGTGACGAAAGTGCTGTATCCATTGCGAACGCTAAGTTTACCAGAACGAGCTGTCCCGTGTCAGAATTTCTTCTGAGCATGCGTGGCACTTTGTGCGTCGGAACAGGCCACACACGGTCGGAATTGACGCGATCGGATTTTGTTGTCGGAAAATTTTATCTCCTGCTGTCCAACTTTGTGTGTCGGAAAATCCGATGGAAAATGTCCGATGGAGCCCACACACGGTCGGAATTTCCGACAACACACTCCGATCGGACATTGTCCATCGGAAAATCCGACCGTGTGTACGGGGCATTACACCCTTTTCCATACATACTGCCTGAAAATACAATTTGTCTTTCCACCGAACAAACAAGATGATGGACCTAACAGTACCCAACAGTCTTATACCTACTTGTAGCTCTAGACGGCAACAGCAATAAAGAAGAGAGATCTTATACAAAACCATCTCAAGGACATTCAGAGTTCTCAATTACCCAGCTATATTTCTCCCTCCCCCTCCCCTTCTTTTTCTTCCCTTTTCCTTTATCTCTTCTCTTCTTACTGTGCCCCTTCCTTTTTCTTTATGCCTTGAAACATCAATCCATACTTGCTTTTGCTCTTGTCTACATCTTTTTTAATGCCCCCAATGCTTCTCTCAAACAAATTTAGCTTTACCATAGTATGTTCATTCATCATATACTTACCCTCCCTCTTTCTCCAGTTTTAGATTTAATTATCGATTAGAACACTAATACCTTGGACCGAACGGGGCTATCTGGAAACTGAAAGTGACATGCTCAGGTAAGAAATATGCATCATCACTATTCGCCCTTATACACATAATGTCCAGAGGATCAAATTCTTCCTCATACCCAGAATACAGCGCACATCCTCCCGCTTGATTTAGTTGAATCCACACAGAGTGAAATTCACTATACCAAGACTGAGCATGTCCCCCTTGGACCCGGAAAAGACCAGTGTATGCTTTCCTACTTTTCTCACAGGTAGGCATTTCATTCTTAATGTTGCAGTTGATTTTGTAAGTTATGTTACAATATTTATTTCTCACCTTACCCTGTGTCATGTAGACTGTTAACCCTCAGTTAATGTTCTCAATTGTTAAAACACCCAACATATCATTACTTAGTTAAAATGCATTAACCTATCTCCTGAGTTAACTTGGTTTACACAACGCTCCTCAGCCACACACCACTAGTGTACAGATCAAGTAACATGCGGATCTCTCCTTCAGAGATACCATTAGAGCTATTCTCAATATCCTTAATACACCATGTTTTT
This sequence comes from Aquarana catesbeiana, assembly GCF_042186555.1. Taxonomy (NCBI): domain Eukaryota; kingdom Metazoa; phylum Chordata; class Amphibia; order Anura; family Ranidae; genus Aquarana; species Aquarana catesbeiana. Next base: position 566,962,496 of record NC_133325.1, read on the forward strand.
GGTGGAAACTCCACAGCGGACCTTCTTCCCAAATACAGTGACATGCCCTCTCACCATAGTAAGCTAATACATTCTTATTGTCTGGAATACCCAATGAGGAAACTATCCTCCCTATCGGAACCCAGACAAAATAATCGAAAATAACACATATAGCCCATTTGACCTCATAGGGACACAGGACTTCCTCCTCTGGTCGAACGACACCAACTACCTCCACCCCTGGCGGACTCTGGTAGACACCTCTGATCCATACCAGTTCCCCTAGATTTTGTAAGTGGGACTGCAGGACAATCTCCACAACCGGTTCAACTCCCGAATTCCCCCTCAAATATCCAATACCCACATCCCTCGCCATACACCATCCTATTTATCCTTACCCTCCTCTCTATAACCCTCCTCCTCCCCCCCAGCTCCCTGCCCTCTCCTTAATCGCCCCCCCGTCTCTGACTTCCCCTTTGGAACCCAAGGAATTCAGCAATCAGCTTCCCCATTCAGAGAACATGGCACCCCTCCGAAACACTTTTTTCCCCACAGCTTTCATGCTACTTCTCCAACCTCGAAAACTAAAGGAGTCTCCATATTCCTTTCCAAAAATGTACCCCTGCAAATTAAAGATACCCTTCTGGATGATCAGGGCAGATTCATTTTCCTTAAACACACACTCAGAAACAAACCAATTACCCTTGCAAACATATATAGTCCCAACACTTCTCAAGTTCCCTTCTTCCGTATGGTGACAAGACAACTGACGAACTTCCAAGAAGGACTCTTAGTTTTGGGGGGTGACTTCAATGTCCCCTTAGAACCTGTCCAAGACACCTCCACAGGCAAATCTCACTTGCCCTACCGGGCCCTGAAGCAAATCAAATGCTGCCTTCAAGACCTATCTCTCCATGACTCATGGCGCACTCTCCACCCAACAGACAAAGACTTTACTTTTTCTCTGCCCCTCACAACAAATATTCCCGCATCGACTACTTATTCCTCTCACAACAGGACCTCCCGACTCTGACAGTGACAACCATTGACCCTATGATGCTCTCGGATCATCATCCCATCTCCATGACACTCACCTTTCCGGACAAACTCAACAGAACAAACATATGGAAACTAGATCCTACGCTTTTAACGGACGATAAAAACATGCAAGAGATTAGTTTCTGTTTAAGGGACTATTTCGCCGAAAATGTCACCCCAGACACATCCATCCAGACACAATGGGAGGCCCATAAATGAGTTATACACGAAAAACTGATATCCCTAGCAGCCTCCGTCAGGAAAGAGAAGAAAGCTAAACTAGCTAACTTATTCGCAAAACTGAAAAAACTAGAAGCGTTATACAAACAAACATACTCTAGCTCAACAAACTCACTCTGAACTTACTGAGACCCGCACACTTATTAAAGAAGAACTACATCACAATCTTAAGAAAAAATTAATCTTATCTCAAAAACTCTTTTACGAGTTTGGTAACAAGAGTGGCCGTCTTCTTGCACAGACACTGCGTAAGAAAAAAGCTAATAACATGATCCACCAGTTACAGTCTACTAATGGAAAAACTCTCACACACAATGATGACATAGCAAAGGAATTTGAAAATTATTATTCCTCCCTTTCTGACCTTCATACCTCTGACCCCCCCCTTGTCTCCAGCCTCCCTGAGATCTAGAGAAATTGACTCGTTCCTGGACCAATTTGCTCCAAGGAAAATACCCCACAACACAGCAGCAACCCTCGACTCGCCGATCACCGTTACAGAATAGGAGCAAGCAATTAAACAGCTTAAACCTGGAAAGAGCCCAGGCCCAGACGGCCTTTCCACAATATATTACAAGAAGTTCTCAAAAACTCTCCAAACTCCCTTCCTTAAAACCTTTAACTCTCTCTCCCCCTCAAATCCCCTCACAAGAGGAATGTTGGAAGCCCACATTGTGGTCATTCCCAAAGACGGTAAAGACTCTTCTCAAACAGGAAACTATAGACCAATCTCATTACTAAATGTCGACATTAAGATATTCCCCAAGATACTGGCCAACAGACTCTCACCCCTCCTCCCCTCCATCGTTTTTCAAGACCAAGTGGGATTTATCCCTGGACGCGAAGCCAAGGACAACACCAGTAAAGCAATCAACTTACACCATCTGATTACCCAAACAAAGCAAAAAGGCTTCTACCTGTCACTAGACGCGGAGAAGGCCTTTGACAAAGTGTCCTGGGACTACATGTCGGCAGTTCTACAAGCCATAGGACTTGGTCCTCACATGATTGGACTGATCCTGTCGTTATATGGAAATCCCTCCGCTAAAGTGAGGGTCAACGGCACTCTGTGAGACGCCTTCCCCATCTGCAACGGAACAAGACAGGGATGCCCTCTGTCACCTATCCTTTTTATACTTATTCTTGAACCATTCCTCCGCAAACTCAAACTTAACCCGGACATACGAGGAATCAGATCGCCCAAAAAGGAGTACAAATACGCCGCATACGCAGACGATATACTGTTGTTCCTTGCACACCCATTAACTACAATACCAATATTATTATCCAAATTTAAGCACTTCCAAACCCTCTCTAACTTGAAGATTAACTTTGCTCCTTTGCACTAAACATATCTCTACCCCAACATCTCTACCCCAACACCAAGTAGACCAAAGCAAAAGAGAATTTTCAATGGGAACAAGACTCGATCACATATCTCGGTATTCAAATCCCCTCCAAACTTTCAGACTTATATACAAAGAATCACCTGGCCCTCTTAAATAAACTCATATCTGACCTTAAAACCTGGAGCAAACCGATATTTTCCTGGTTCGGGCGAGCGGCCATCCTGAAGATGAACGCCCTACCAAGACTATTATACCTACTACAGACGATTCCAATACAGATTCCCTCTTCCTTTTTTAAAACATACAGACAGATATGCTCCAAATTCATATGGGGGAACACAGACACAGAATCAGCTACAACCAACTCACCCGTCCGAAAAATCTTGGAGGCATAGGCCTTCCAAACATCCTACATTACCACACCACTACCCACCTTGCCAGGATAGTAGACTGGAATGTTCATAACCAACAGAAAGACTGGGTCTCTTTAGAAACCTCCTTCACGAAATTACCTCTGAGCTCGCTCCCCTGGATTCCCCCAAACCAAATCCCACCAGAAATCCACCTACATCCAACGATAGGGCCCACTATACAATGCTTTCATCACATGTGCAAGAACACCTCCATCTCCTCCAACCCTAGCCCACTGACTCCACTAAAATTAAACCCTGACTTCCCCCCAGGTATGCAGCACCGTTATCTTTCTGATAACTGGCCACAGGAACAAATCAGAGCACACCAATTTTCCACCAGGGCAGCTTACTCACTGCAGCACAAATTGCTGCCTGTACAGAGAAGACACCTATCCCCCCCATGGACGTATTTATTGATTGCCCACTACCTTAAAATTTTAGACAAAAGGCAGACAGTGCTCCAGACCACTAACACCTTTCGAATAATTGTGCACCAAAACATCACCCCAATCACATCTTATCTGCTACATTCACAACCTCATCTTCACTCATCTCAAAGCAAAAGATAACCAATCATAACCAAAAATGGGAGGCTGACCTATCCATACAACTCATGGATGAGAGATGGGAACAAATATTTTTGAACATACACAAGAGCTCAACCAACGTTACCACCCAGGAAAATGGGTATAAAATTCAGGCCAGGTGGTACCATACCCCAGTACTGTTACATAAATTTAAGCCTGACATCCCTGAGACTTGCTGGAGGTGTCATCAAGAAAGGGGTACCCTTCTTCACATTTGGTGGTCCTGCACCCACTTACAGGCTTTCTGGTCAGAGGTCTGCCGTATAATCACTCAAGTCACCACATACAATCTAGACTAAATCACTTATGATGCATATGTTTAATGCAGCTAAACAATGCATCCCCATATATTGGAATTCCAAGCAAATACCCACTCTTAAAGACTGGTTTGTCAGAATACACAAAGTAGCAGAAATGGAGAAGCTTATTCACATCTCATAGGACACTCCGACAAAATTCAGTCGAAAGTGGGCCTGTTGGATACATTACCAAACATTACCTGAATACAAGGCCATACTAAATCAGCCCACATAAAGGAGATCTATATAGGTTGACCTAACCCCCATACAATCTAGCCCTTTATCTACTATTCTTCCTTTAAACAGTAAACATTCCTAAACTTATCTTTTTTTATAATTGTATGTTTATTAGAATTTTTAACATTGTAAAATGAACAAGTACAGCATTATTGTACAATATAGAATATAAAGTTATTGAAAACATCTGGATATCAAAACAAGATGAGTACATAGGAACAGAATTCACAATTACAGAGCACACAGGCTCTCTGCACATTATGTCCAGGATATAGAAAATAAACAATCCTAAAACAGAAGTGCAGGATCAAAACCATAAGTTAATTGCATAAAAAAAGAAGAACATAGATTCCATGGAGGATATGTGGTATGGAATAATAAGTTCTAAATAACATATGTGAAAATGGGACAAATGGAGGGTGGAATCTCATGATCACATGGAAGGCCTATGCCAGTAAAAGTTTAAAAAACGGTATTTGGCATAGGGGTCCGAAATTCCGACCTATCCAAGATTTCCCACAATTTTTCAAATTGGGGGATAGTGTCATGTACTGAGGCCGTTAGATATTCCATCCTTCGGATATCAGCCACTAGTTGTAAAAATTTGGGCCAAGGAGGAGGGGCGTTGGACAGCCAACACAGGGGAATAAGTCGTTTGGCAGCCAGCAGTATGTAAGAAAGAAGCCGGTTTGCTCTTTTGGTTAAGCCAGGAAAAGGAAAGCTCAACAAATAATGTAAGGGGTCGAGTGGGAGGAATTTATCCAACACTTTCTGTATCAGGAGCCTCACCTCACCCCAAAAAGGCTGTATCATTGAACACTGCCAAAATATATGGAATAAGGAACCCGTGTCAGTCCCACAACGCCAACAGCATTGCGAAACTGAAGGATCATATTTATGAATAACATCAGGGGTTCTATACCAAAACATAAGAATTTTCATAGAAGTCTTCCGTTGGGTCACACACTTGGAAGACTTGGAAACAGAAGACCAAATCTTATCCCACATCTGAATTGAAATAGATCTGCCTATCTAATGGGACCACTTTCCCATATAATGATGCATGGTCTCAGTAAGAGGTGTCGACTCATGAAGGATACAATGGATAGAGGATATTAAGTGTAGTTGGCGGGGTCCTTGAGCGCATATGTATTCGAAGGTAGTTGGACTGACGAGAGTTAAAGTTGAAGATTTAGAGTGAAAAAAATGTCTAACCTGCAGGTAGAAGTAGAAAAGTTGGGGAGGAATATTGAATTTCTCACGTAAAGTGTCAAAGGGTTGTAGCCTTCGCGTAACAGGGTGTACTAAATTTCGAAGTTGGAAAAGGGAGGCGTTAAGCCATGGGAAGATCCTGCCCAAGGACAAACTGTCTGGTATAAGTGGGTTAAACAATACATTAGAGAGCGGGGAGCAAGGCAAGGCAAGATGATATTCTTTAAGACATTTACGCCAAATGGTTAAGGTAAAATTCATTGGGGCAGTGCACTGGTGTTTGAAAGTGGGATCCAAAGATAAGAAACCCTCCCAAACCAAGAAACTCGGGTGAACTGGGTAAATCACACCTTTTTCAATAGCGGTCCATTGATTTGGAGCAAATATAGAGGACCAAGAAATAATAGGTCATAAATGTGAAGCATAATAATATTTGATAATGTCCGGTGCACCCATTCCACCCCTGGACCTCGGAGCAAACACCACTGAACTTGCTATACGATGAGCCCTATCACCCCATATAAACTTTAGAAAGTTACGCTGAAGTGTCTTTAATTGGAATGAGGGCAAAGCAACTGGTAACGTTTCAAAATGGTATAGCAGTCTAGTTTAGTAGACATTTTAAAAACATTTATCCTGCCCAACAAGGACAACGGGTACTTAGTTCAAGTCATCAAGGATTTATTAATTTCTAGAACCAAGGGTGGAAAGTTAGCAGAGTAAAGAGAAGAGTAGGATGGGGTAAGAAGAATACCTAAGTATTTGAGGGAAGTTTTGCACCACTTGTAGGGATATGACTCTTTGAGCTTTGATAGTATGGGTAATGGGATATGTATGGGCAGGGCTTCAGTTTTGGACATGTTAACCTTATAGCCTGAGATGGCCCCGAAGGAGGACAACAATTTGTGTAGAGAGGGAGAGAAATCAATGGATTGGTGATCGTGAGCAAGATGTCATCCGCGAAAAGTGATAATTTATATTCCCCCTTCCGCATTACCACCTCCCGAATATCCGGATGAGTGCGGATGGACTCGGCCAAGGGTTCCAAACAGAGAATAAAAAGCAATGGTGATAAGGGACAACCCTGCCGTGTACCATTAGTCATGGGGAAGCTTGGTGACAGGAAAGATGACATCTGTACTTGAGCTGTAATTGTTGAACATATAGCCTCCAAAGCCTTCAGATAAGGACCCCCAAAGCCATACGTCTTTAAAACATTAAACATATAAGGCCAGCTTAACCTATCGAAGGCCTTTTGTGCATCTGGACTTAAGACCAGTGCCTGTCTAGAGGTTCTATCCAAAAGATCTATCAGATCTATTGTACGATGGGTATTGTCTCCCGCATGTCTACCAGGCACAAAACCCACCTGATCCTTATGAATCAATTTAGGAATAATCCTAGATAATCTGGATGCAAGAATTTTTGTAAAAATCTTATAATCCGAATTTAGAAGAGCTATCGGCCTATAATTATCTGGGATAGAGGGGTCCTTACCTGGCTTCAGGATGACAGAGATAAATGAATGAGAGAATTGTGAAAGAGGAGATATACCCTTAAGCAGGGACTTATAGAGGGTTAGCATGTGTGGAGATAGAATATCAAAAAAAGATTTGTAGTAAAAATAGAGTAAACCGTCAGGGCCGGGTGATTTGTGTAATGGGAGTTTCTTAACTATGGACAAAAGTTCTTCAGTCGTTATGTCTATATTCAAACTGTCCAAGTCTTCCGAAGATAGCTGTGGGAGTTTTATATTAGAAAATAATTTTTCAAATTTTTCCTGAGCAAAGTTAAAACCGTGCTCAGGAGTGAGGCAGTTATACAATTTATGGTAAAATTTGCCAAAGGTGCTGGACATTGCACAAGGGCAGTATACTCTAGATCCATCTGTCTGTTGAAGGAAATCAGGAAATGAGTTAAATGGACGCGGGCGTAGTTTATTAACTAGTATTCTATGTGGTTTGTTTGAGTATTCGTAAAACTTTTGCTTTGTGCATAGTAAAGACCTGGCTGCCCTGCCCAGTTGTATTGATTTGATTTGCTCTCTAAGGGAGTTAACCCTGCGTAGTTTTGATACTGTGGGGCCACTCAACAGTCTCCGCTCCGCAGTGACCAAAGTGGAGGTAAGGGACTGTAAAAGACTATTTCTATCTTTCTTTAGCCTGGAGCTTTCGGCTATGCAATCGCCGCGAAAAACTGTTTTATGTGCCTCCCAAAGTGTGGAGAAATCTGAGACTGACCCTATGTTATGTTGAAAATATTCTTCTAGATTTTTGCCAGTATAGTACGTGAGACCTCAGATTGTAGCAAATGGTTGTTTAGGCGCCAATGACATGACTTAGGGTAGGCCTGGGAAAGCGTGAGATGCAACGTGATGGGAGCATGGTCCGACCATGTAATAGGTGATATATCAACCTCAGCAACATAAGATATGAGTGGGGCTGATATAAAGAAGTGGTCAAGGCGTGAGTACATTTTATGGGCTGAGGAATAGAAGGTGAACTGTTTAGAGGAGGGGTGTCTGATCCTCCATGAGTCGAACAGTCGATGGGACCTTATACATTTGCAAAAAGAGTTAGCTTGGGATGAAATCTTTTTAGCGGGCATGGTATTAAAGAGGGTTTGTCTGGCTCTATTGGGGGACATAACCAGATTGAAATCCCTCATAACCAGACATAACCAGACATAACCGGACATAACCAGATTGAAATCCCTCATGAAAGGTTGCGATGGGTAATGAGGAGAGTCAAACAATTTATTAAGGAATTCAATCTGGCCTGTATTAGGAGCATAAAGATTAATGAGGGAAAACGATGCAATCATATATTCACAATCCAGACTGAGGTATCTACCAAGAGGGTCAGCGTGGGATCTTTTAACCTTAATAGGACATGACTTCCTAATCAAAATCGCCACTCCCGCCCTGCCCGAGGGATCCGAGGCAAGGATGGAAGTGAGGAAATACCTTGAGGCAAATTTAAGCGAACCGTCAGACTTAAAATGGGTCTCTTGGACCATCACCACATCTGCGTCTGAGGCCCTGAAGTCCTTCAGGGCCATCTATCACTTGTGGACGGAACCCAGACCTTTAACATTATACGACATAATTTTCAAAGCCATATGTATGAACCAATTAGATTAGCTTTTGTAAGGTTACAGACATCGAGGAACAAAGAAACATACCCACATGTCATCAGACATATCCTGTAATAAAACTGCATTTGGTTAGAAAGGTAGGAATAAGACATTTGCATCCTTAGCACCAGAGTGATATCCATGAACATAAAAAAAAAAAAAAACAAGAACCAACTGGAAAAGAAACAAAAACAAAAACTGAAATTCTATAAGGCCTGAGAGGCAACTGCATCTCAGGAGGCCTTGAACAAATGTCAAGACCAGGTAGGGCGTATACGGACTTCCATTAGGAGACTCTAGGTATAGAACTGAGAAGTACCCGCCGCTCGCCTTATGAGCTCGTTAGCATTAGGAATAGATTCTGTCGTTAAAAAAGTGGTTAACCTAATAGAAAAAAAAAAAAAAAAAAAAAACGCGAAACGTACTGAAGGGTCTGTCAACTGAGACACTTATGGCCAGGAGGGAAAAATGGACATTAGCTATGAGACCTCACAGGTAGAGGAAAAATAGTTCTATCCTTGAATAAAATAAAAACAAAACCAAAACCAAAAGGAGCAGGGTAGATGTCCAAAGGAAAAAATATGGTAGATCAGAGTATCAACTTCTACTACTCTAAGAACATATGGAGTTGAGAACGTTCTGATTAGTACTATGTGAATGAATCCATAAAGATAGATGTTGAGCGATCAAGGAGGTTGCTTGGAGGTACGAAGAATCTGGGGTGTGGAGAAGCATTTCCTGGATTTGTCTCTCACAGGGGTCCAGATGCGGCTGGGTGTATTGGGAGGCGGACGAGCTTGATAGGAGGGATCAAATCCTCTTCCGGGAGTGGAGGTAGGCCGAGACCTTTCAAAAATGCCTCACCTTCCAATAACTCACACAGAGTATGCTGTACGCCATCCTTGGATATGGTGAGGCAGAATGGAAAGCCCCAGTAGTATGGGATCTTGTGATGTTGTAGGTGGAGTGTGATTGGGCGCAGATTCCTACGTTTAGCAAGGGTAATGGGAGAAAGGTCGCTGAAGATCTGGAGTTTTGCCTCCTTGTATGTAAGTTGGGATTTGTTGCGAGTAGCAATGATGAGCGCTTCCTTGCTTTCAAAATAATGAAATTTCACTATGACATCTCTGGGTCTGGCCCCAACTGGAGGCCTGGGGGCAGGAGACCGATGGGCCCTATCAAGGCGCCAATCAATATCCACCACCGTAGGGGCCAAAGTATTAAAGAGACCCAGAAGATAGGGACGAAGGTCAGGGTCTCCCACCGTTTCCGGGATACCTCGAAAGCGTAAGTTTTGTCTTCTTTCTCCATTTTCCAAGTCCTCCTGCTGTAGCTGTAATTGGGAGACTGACAAAACGTAAGTTATGGTTTTCCTCTTTAATAGCTTGTACATATTTTATCATCTCATCGAATTTGTTCTCGAGAGTATTAGTATGTTCATCAATTTGGTCAATCTCTCCTCTCAGTTCTGCAGCTAATTTGTTTACCTCTGATGAGACATTATTTGTGATTTGTTGTAGAAAGAGCTGTAACTTGGCATCAAGCTTGGCATCTAGTATGTCTGGGGTAAGAATCTCGTGTGGAGCGGGAGAGTCGGACCTTGAGTAATAGTAGATGGTATGTTTACAGCATTTTCCGCTCCCATGGATATATCCATCACAGCAAAAGGGTCCGTGGGGGAGTTTGAGGTCATAAGTTGTGGCCTGGTGACATAGCGTTCCATATTTGAACCTTCGCGTGACCCAAATAGGGGCTTATAGCTTTGCTGCTGCTGGCCAACTTTGCCCATGTAATAGTCAGGAATTGTGGCAGACAATCTGGCTTACCTCTGGATCTATAGATGTTTAATATGGCGTAGCAGAGATCTCTGGTTGCAGGCGGGCCTCTATGTTCACTTAGGGGACATAGCCCATATTAGGTGGGGTGACCACCATTCGTTTGTCAATTACATCAGTTTTAAAAGTACCTGTTTGAGTAGCTGTGGGGTGAGGTGGTGAACTCAGATCACCGTTCAGTTAGTGCAGGAGTGGGTTGCGGGCAGAGCAAGAGAGACTGGGTGTATGCAGAGTCCCAAGATGGCCGCCGACCTCTGCACCTAGGCTGAAGCCGCGGTGGCTGCCGGTCATGAGAGTTCCGCTCCGCTCAGGGCCAGTTATTTTCTGCGCAGCCCAACCGTTATGATGGCTAATAGTCGCTGTCAAGGGCGTCAGCTATGTATGGGGGAGGCGGATGGCCTGTTACTCACTGTGCCCATGGAAGGAGGTAGGAGGCAGATCGATAGGCCGCAGGCCCCATCACAGTGGCAGCCGCAGAGTATCCGAGTCTGGGAGACCCCGGGTGACTGTAGGTAGTTCTCCACCGCCGCAGGGTCTTCCGATGCCCTCTGGGGATAGATCGCTGGAGCCCCGGGATGTAGCAAACAGTTCTCCCTCAGGTCTCGGTGTACTGAGAAGGAGGGCTAGCTGGTGGATGTAAGCCTATCCTCTGCTGATTAACCCAGACTCAGTAAGCCTTGTTTAAACACAGATAAGAGGTATCTTCTAACCTGCAAAGGAATCACCTTTTCAAGTAAGGTGTATGGGAATCCACACAATTGTAATCCTTTTATAATTGTTACCAACTACATATTTATTGAATATATCTGTTTTAATATATTATTCACTCTATTTTTTCACCACCTTTTTCCACATATTTTTGTTTGTTTATTATTTCACAAGAACAAATGGTGAACTAACTTTTGGATTTGTATTCCGGGAGGTCTCCAATTAGACTTTCACAGCAGACTTTTCAACACATTGTATTTATATTTATTTATATTATGCTAATCACTGTTCAAGTTTTTGTATAGTTTGTAACAAAGTATCCACAAGTAGAATGTGACCTGTCAGCACATTGAATAGTAGGATATCCTATAGATATTACGAGCGCATCACTTTATCTATTTAATTATTTATAAGTGGGGTGTCACTGAATGATTGCAGCTGCAGTATCTGGATATTTGAACACTTTTTTATATATCAGTTTTTTTATACATTAGTTTGTTTATTAATTTTTTACACTACTTTGTACAACATTTTACAGTTTATATATTCACTTTAGCGCTTGGGTACCTTAACACTTTTACTGAGAAGGAGGGCCCGTAGGCCCCAAGATGGCGGCGGGCCTCGAGCCCAAGAATCAAGAAGCTGGGCCTGGAAGTACACGGCCGAGTAAAGTCCACTGAAAATGAATAGTTGTAGCGGCAGTGCACAATGTCCCCAGAAGTATGCCGATGCCTTTAATGTAGAAAGGGGTAGAACAAGGCAGGATGGCAACGGGTTATCACTGTCTGTGCGGAGCTCAACACAGACACATCTGCTCTGCTTCGTGTCTTGACACGCCCCCCCTCCCAAACTTATCTAATGCCCCTTCAAACCACCACAGCTGAACACCATCTGCCAGGGGAAGTCAGAGACCGCTCATCCTTCCCTCTCCCCCCCTCCTATCTTCTTATTCCTCTCCTTCCCTCACCACAGTCCCCTCCACACCCCCCCTCCCGACCTCTCCCCCACCATCACCCAGCCTCCCCATCTAGGCACCCACGTAGGCACACAGTCTTCCCACTCCACATGGTCATTAAACACCCAACCCAAAAGACGAACTTAAGACACACACAAAGCCACTCTAAACACCCATTAACCATGTCCACATATATCCAGTGCAACACACAAAATACAACCGACACAGGTCTTACTCCAATCTCAGGCCACAAGTACTCTACACAAGTACACAAGTCTCGGTACTTCAACGGCACATATCTCAGACTTCCTTCAGAGTGTCTGTTACTGGTCAATTTTGACCCAATTAAAGGCTTAGGTTGGACCATTAACCCCTTCCACAATTAATCCAGTTTGGAAGTGATTGTTAAAAATTAGCTGGGACATTCTGTTACTGTGTATCTCATAATTATTTCATCAATGTTTAAGATTGCTGTAAAGACTTTCTATTCTTTAATAAAATAAATTTTTTGGAAAAAAAAATGCCATAAAACTATCCCCTATTTTGTAAACGCTATAACTTTTGCGCAAACCAATCAATAATCGCTTATTGCAGTTTTTTTTACGAAAAATATGTAGAAGCATACGTATCAGCCTAAACTGAGGAAAAAAACGTTTTTTTAATTATTTTTTGGGGATATTTATTATAGCAAAAAGTAAAAAATAATGCGTTTTTTTCAACATTGTTGCTATTTTTTTTGTTTATAGTGCAAAAAATAAAAACTGCAGAGGTGATCAAATACCACCAAAAGAAAGCTCTATTTGTGGGAAAAAAAGATGTCAATTTTGTTTGGGAGCCACGTCGCACAACCATGCAATTGTCAGTTAAAATGACGCAGTGCCGAATCGCAAAAAGTGCTCTGGTCAGGAAGGGGGTAAATTCTTCCGGGGCTGAAGTGGTTAATTAGTTTTTGGAGTTCGTTTTGCTTATTCATATTCAAATTGATTTGAATTACCTGAATTCAAATGGTTTTCAAATTCGAAAAGTTTGATTGGAAAACAAATACAGTAGATTTGTTTTCCAATTTCCAAATTAGAAATTAAAATAGAAAAGGAGATAAAGGAATAGAAAAAATATATTAGAATAGAAAAGAATATAAGAGAAAATAAAAGAATAGAATATAACAGAGTAAAACAGAACAACATAGAATAGAAAATAAAAGAACAGACTAGAACAGAACATAAATGAATAGAATAAAAAAGAATAGAATAAAATAGAAAGAATATAACCATCTTCTGAAATTCAAATTCAAGAATCAATTTGATTTTGAATAGAAAAGAAAAGAATATATTAGAATAGAATAAAAAAAATAACAGAATAGTATAGAAATATAACCATCTTCCTATTATAATCTATTATTTTTTATTCTATTCTATTCGAATTTGAAGTTATTCTATTTGAATTTTGGGAAATGGTTATATTCCTTCTATTCTATTATTTTCTATTGTTTTTTTAATTCTATTCTTTTTCTATTTGTTTATTCTAATCTACTATTTTCTAGTCAATTATATTCTTTTCTATTCTATTCACTTCTTTTCTATTCTATTCTCTTCTATTCTATTCTTTTCAAAATTCGAATTTTGGAAGAAGGTTTTATTCATTCTATTCTGTTTTTTTCTATAGTATTCTGTTATTTTCTATTTTATTCTAATCTATTCTTTTATATTCAAATTCAAAATTCTATTTGAATTTTGGAAAATAGTTATATTCTTTCTATTCTATTCTTTTCTATTCCATCATAGTCTATTCTATTCTATTCTTTTCTTATGTAATGAAATTCAAATGTATTCTATTTAAAATTTGAATTTCAGAAGATGGTTATATTCTATTTTATTGTATTCTTTTTTTATTATTTTCTACTATTTTCTATTCTATTCTATGTTTTTCTATTCTATTCCTTTATTTTCTATTCTATTTTATTCTCTTTGGAAATTGGAAAACAAATAGATAATTTTTTATTCTATTCTTTTCTTATGTAATGAAATTCAAATGTATTCTATTTAAAATTTGAATTTCAGAAGATGGTTATATTCTATTTTATTGTATTCTTTTTTTATTATTTTCTACTATTTTCTATTCTATTCTATGTTTTTCTATTCTATTCCTTTATTTTCTATTCTATTTTATTCTCTTTGGAAATTGGAAAACAAATAGATAATTTTTTAAATTTGAAAAGTTTTCAAATTCAAATAGTTTTCAAATTAAAAAAACGTTTTGAATTTAAAAGCTTTTTGAATTCAAAATCTTTTTGAATTCAAATTTGAAAACTTTTTTCCCATTATTTCGGATTCGTTTAAATTCGGTACTATTGTAAATCGATCATTCGGATGCATCAAAATTTTCAAAAACTGAAAATTCATCCGTATTTCAATTCAGAACTAAACAAACTGCACACGTCTATAAGGGACTATATCCAAGAATTTGCTGAAGAAAACAGTATCATTAGTAGCAATCAGTATGGGTTTACAATGGGTCGTTCCTGCCAGACCAATCTGTTAACATTCTATGAGGAAGTGAGCTGCCATCTAGATAAGGGAAGGCCAGTGGATGTGGCGAATCTAGATTTTGCAAAAGCATTCGAGACAGTTCCCCAAAAAGGCTTAATCTACAAACAGAGGTCTATAGGCATATACCATAGAGTTTTTTCATAGATAGAAAACTGGTTACCGGAGGGAGGAGCCTGCTGATGGCGCCAGCAAGGAGCCGATGCTGAGCCAGGGCCTCTGAAGCCTGCAAAAGCTCCCACCTCAAAGCGGACAGCAGGCTAGGAGCCTGGGTTCCCCCTGCCCTCTGCCCCCCCTCGAACCTTGGTGTCTGGCGATCCCCCGGAAGGATGGCTCCATTTTCCACCACTGGGATCCCCCTGGATGTGGTGAAGGGGACGAGCAGAGGAGGGTGCGAGGAAGATGTGAGATCAGTGGGGTGGTGAAAGAAAGAGCAGAGCTGACAACCTGGAAGGCGGAAGTGGAAGCCGCATGTGGTAAGCGGCGTGTGGGAGAGATGGAGAGAGAGAGGAGAGCGTGGCGGAAGTGGCAAAAGAACGGTCACTTGACCCAAACCAGGAGTGCTTTCAAAGGCAGAACAGCCCTAAGGAAAAATCAACCCCCAGTTCTAACGTCTGGGTCCCTGCTCAGCCATAAGTTCCTTTGGAGACTCCTAGCTCTAGGCTGTGTTTCAGGCTGTGAGGAGCGGTAAATGGAAGGAACATGGGAAGAAATATCCAGAGTATGCAGTGAGCCTTGAAGCCAGTACTTGCACCTGTAAGCCATCTACAGCAGAGGGGGTGATTTAAATCAATTTTTACCTACCTACTGTATATGTTGGAACTGTGATATCCCACTGAGGATTTAGCTGGTTAACATCAATTAATATCAGCCAATACCAGGAGTGGTCTGTAAGAGAGACTAACCTGACAAAGCGACTGTTGGGGTTTGGAAAAAAAAAAGAGGGAGGCTGAGGAGGATGGGGCAGAGGTAGACTCACCAATAAACTGAAAGGACTAAAGGATTGGGGCCCCCAGTTTCATTGGTTGGGGACTCCCAGTCCATATCCCCCCTCCCAATCCCCTGCATACCTCCAGCAAGTAAACAGGAGCTAAAACTGGACTGTAATATCCCCCTTCGGAGAAATAAGAAGAGGAACATCGCCTCCCAGGACAGTACATATAAATATCTAGTTCCTGGACTATAGAGTAAAATGAGAGGTAAATCAACTAGAGGGGCAGGAATAAACCCCCCCCAAAGTAAATGCCAGTCCAGGGACAATAAAGAAATACATGACACAAGAAGGGGGTAAGGAAAGCCAGGGTAAACAGCTGGGGACTAACAGACAGGTGGAACCATTAAAAATGGGGAAAGTAGATTATTTATGGGAGCAAATAGTTCAACGCATGTAAATTAAGAATATGAGGAAGAAAACGAAGAACAAAGAATAAAAAATCAGCTGCCAACTAAAAGTGAAATGGCAGAAATGTTCCAAAGATTAGAATAATCCTTAAAAGGAGATATGGCAACTTTACATGGGGATTTGAATCAAATACTAAAAAGAGTAAAAGAAACAGTGGGTAAACTGGATTCACAAGCGGCGGAACTAATAGAACTTAAAGAACAGATGAAAAGGATACAGAGGGAACAGAGAAGTATGATGTATAAAATTGAGGATCAGGAAAACCGCAATAGAAGGAAAAATTTAAGAATCCAGAGTTTACCCGAATCAGAGGAAGAGGAGCTACAAAATAAAATGGATAAAGTGTTTGGCCCATTGTTGAGAAAAACAACAAACGAAAAAATAAAATTTGAAAGAATACATAGAATTAGGAAACTGGTGGACATGACGGGGGAAGTCCAGAGAGACGTGATCGTGAGATTTCATAATTATAAAGACAAAGAGCAGATCTGGAAAGGTTTAAAGAGTAAAAAACGGCAAAATATGAAGAAACTACTTTACAGGTATTCCAGAAACGTTGGTAAGGAGAACAACACTTAAACCTTTACTGGAACAAATGAAGGCTTGCGACATTCAGTACTTTTGGGGCTTCCCGGCCTGCTTAATAGACCCAAAGGAAGGCCGCTCAGCAACATTAAGGTATCCAGAAGAAACAGGTTCTGCAAAAATGTCAGACATCCCAACCCTGGAAATCCCAGGATGGTGGGAAATGCAAGAGAGAATAATAAATACATAGGAAGAACAACAATGGGAACTAGTTCAAAGAAGTGGAAAGCATCAATGAAGAAAAACATAGGAGAAAGTATAGGGGAAAGAAAAGAAGAACTATAACTGGGGGAGGGGCCAGATTGAGGGGGGAGGGGCGAGGGGAAAAGAAAGAAACAATATGAAATGGACTATAGGGGAGAGAGTGGGTTCGGGGGGCACCCTCAAGTAAAGGAGCATTGGCATGGGCTGGGGTGCAAAAACAGAGCTCAACCTCAAGGGAGAGGATCGAAGGGTAGAAGTAGGAGGGATAGCCTTCGGTCCATTGGTCATATGGCGACCAAAATTCCCCAAAATGAGGGTAAGGGAGAGGAGAGTAGGGAGGGGAGAAGAAAGGGAACCTCTCACAAAAGAAAACAAATAAACAGTCTCCCGTGGTCCTGTTGACCCTTATAGAAAGATATAGCCAACCAGCATTAGTGGCAGAGCTTGAAGAAGAAGGTAAATAGAGGAGAAGGGAGTACAATGAGCAAAGATGACATTACTAACATTTTTAACGTATGACGTGCAAGGGCTGAATGAATCTATAAAGAGATATAATATCCTAAGAGAGGTCAAAAGACATGCAGTCGAGGTGGTTTTCCTACAAGAGATACACATTTCCCACAAAACAAATATAAAAGAAAACTCAAAAGATTTCCCAAAATGGTATTACGGAGAGTCTACAACAAAAAGGGCTAACGGGGTTGCTATCGGGTTTGCCAGAGGAGTGAGGTTTTCCCTAGGGGAAAGGAAAAAACAGGGAGGGGGAGGCGCCGACTTGAGTGTAGTATTAAAATGTTGACTAATAGGATAAGATTAAAAACATTTACAAGATGATAGAAGATGCATGCTTGTCAAAGTAAAGTGCAGTCCTGGCATTCCACATGGCTCTGTGGGTCCCACCACTGTTCCAGACAGCTGGAAAAGATTGAGCAGCTGGCTGGAATGAATCACAGTGTTTCTCCGGGAGCTAAGGAACCAAGCAGCTCCACACAGACCAGCATCGACCGTGGAACAGGAAGTGATGTCACCGGCATCTGATTGGACCTAGGCAGGGCTGGAATCTTGTCAATCAGAGCTACAGTGATGAAAGGCTACGCGCTCTGAGCTGACTGCTCCTTCTATTGGCCTGCTGCCCTCTAGAGAGGAGGACAGCTATATATACACACACAATGGAGAGCATGTGGGTAAAAAAATAAATAAATAAATAATTTTATATATATATATATATATATATATATATATATATATATATATATATATATATATATATAATTAAAATATAATAATAATAATATATTTATATATAAAAACACATATACATCCCTTGTATACCAACTAAGGGGAACACAGCACCAACTTTATCTTTACTGTTCAATATTATTATTAATTCTTTACACTACAGCCTGTTCCCCCTCCATCACCTCTTCATGTTTACATGCATACAACCCCCCTTTTTTTTCTATTCTACTTGCTTTGCCCTTCATACATCATCAACCTCTTCAATAGGCATCTATACATATAGAAGAGAACTATGCTTCAAATATTTCCATGTGTATCCTTTTTTTTTTTTCAATTTTATTTTATATATACATATATTATTATTATGTATTTCTTTTAAATATATGGAGCTGGAAGTTCCAGTTCCATGGCCACACCCTCATGCTCTCCAAGTGTTTTTAATCTTATCCTATTAAAGTCATCATTTTAATACTACACTCAGGTCGGCGCCTCCCCCTCCCTGTTTTTTCCTTACATTTCTTGCAGAGTTCTGGACACGCTCTGAAGGATGGCTGCCTTCCTTTTTAACCCTTAATACCCATTTCTATGGATACATCACCATCCAGCTATTACAGCCACAACTATACCCCTAAGGATTACTCCATCTGGAGTGCCAGATAAACACTGACTACTGTTCCCTAGGGGAAAGGATGGCAGACCCTGAAGGTTACTACCTTTTCCTGGGGAAAAACTATGTGACATGGAATGTATACTAGCAAATATCTATTGTCACAACAAAGGCCCAATAAAATTTCTTAAAGTTTTGGGGAAATTAATGGATTTTAAGAGAGGGGGAGTGATTATGGCAGGAGATTTCAACTTCTGTATGGAACCTAAGATAGACAGTTCATCCTGGGCACAGGAGACTGGAAACGTACAGCTGAAGAAATTAAAAAAGAAACTACATCAGAATTAAATGATAGATGTGTGGAAAGTGCAACACCCTAAAACATGAGGCTATACATTTCACTCCCCTGTGCACGGAACATACGCAAGAATTGATTGCCTAGTGATCGAACATAGATTACTGGAATCAGTAAATAGCACAAATATTGAGGTAACACTTTTCTCAGATCACGCCCCAGTAACAATGAAAATAAGGATATCTAGTGTCCAAAATAGGCAAAATATATGGAGACTAAATGAAGCACTAATCCAAGATAAAGAAGCGGAGGACAGAATAAAAAGAGAGTTAGTGCAATACTTCAGAATAAATTATATCAATGAAATAACAGAAGCTATGTTTTGGAAAGCCCATAAAGCCTATATAAGAGGCATTTGGATAGCTATGGGGGGGGGGGGGGGACAAAAGTAGTATTGTCCTGAAAAGAGAGGAACTAAAAGAGTTGACGGAACAGGAAACAAGAAAAACATTTAATAGAATTAAAAAGGAGAGGTATCAATGGGACAATAAGACCGGGAAGTATTTGGCCAATATGTTAGAGAGGAAGAAATCAGCAAATTACATAGAGAAAATACAGGATAGTACTGGGGAAATGGTATATACAACAAAGGAAATAGCAGGTATATTCCAGAAATACTATGGGGAACTGTACTCAATAAAGCAAAAGGGAAAGCAGGTCTCCAAATTAGAGAAGCTTCAAAAAGAAAAGAAAAGAAAATATTTCCTAAAAGATGCGAGATTAAAGGTAAAATCAGAGGATAAACTATGGCCCTCGAAGAACCGATAACAGAAGAGATTAGTCGAGCCCTAAAAAACACTGCAACAGGGAAAAGTCCAGGTCCAGATGAGCTTACGACATACTATTATAAAAAGTTTAAAGAAATCTTAGTGCCTAAACTATGCTTATATATGAATGGGATAGGTTCAAGTTGGGAAATGAGAAGGGAAGCGTTAGTGGCCGCAATTACTATTATCCCAAAGGAAGGGAAAGTTACCACCATATGCTCAAGTTATAGGCCTATTTCATTTCTAAAATAGGGTGTAAATAACACTACACTAACCCAATAAACAATGGTGAAGCTGCTACATACAAATATGACCAATATTCAAAATATGCTATCATAAAATGTAGCGCTAAAATGAACAAAAAATACAGGCAAATGATGAGGTGATCAGTGGGTACAACTCACTGAGACATAATGAATATATAAAGTTCAGTGACTACAGTATATTTAAACTGAGCCATGATGTGAATAAGTGAAAAAAAGTCCCATAATGAAGAGTGAAAGTGAATCCAAAGTGAATGGAAAATCTTCAGGTCTCTGTTTCATCGGCATGAAAATCTTGAATAAGAAATAGATGGAATACTCTTACCAGAGATGGTGGATTCGGATGCCAGCGACACCGAATCGAACAGGCTTAGAGATCCAAGAAAGAAGTTGTCTTTCAGGGAACCCCGGATCTCAAGGGGCATCCCCTCTCCGCTCCACCGATCAGGATGAGGACCACCAATCTGGAAGGACCATAGGGGAAAGATGAAATATCCAAATCTCGTAGGAAATCCGGGGATATGGGGAGGCAAAAAAAGAAATGCGCCAATGGTGCAGATCAAAAAGGTATATTTATTGGGTCACACCAAAAAACAAAACAATTAAAAGCGTGATCACGTGGATAAAATCAAGTGTAGGGAAGAGTGTAGTCACTGAACTTTATATATTCATTATGTCTCAGTGAGTTGTACCCACTGATCACCACATCATTTGCCTGTATTTTTTGTTCATTTTAGCGCTACATTTTATTATAGCTATTTCATTACTAAATGTCAACACAAAATGTCGACACTTGCTAAAGTGTTGGCAAGTAGGATGAAAGCAGTAATGAATGATTTGGTGCATGCCGACCAAATGGTATTCATCCCAAGGAGAGAGGGGAGAGATAATGGGATAAGAACATTACTGCTGCTTCAAAGAAAGACGGTAGATCCCCAGGACTACTCCTCTCAATAGTCACTGAAACAGCATTTGATAGGGTAGACTGGGGATTTATGATGAGTACTCTGGAGGCAATGGGACTAGGCCCAAGGATGACCCATTGGATGAAGGCATTATACAACCACCCACATCCAGGGTAAAGATCAATGGGACATTATCGCTACCTTTTGAAATGCATAATGGAATGAGACAGGGGTGCCCCCTGTCCCCTCTATTATTTGTTTTGTCATTGGAACTGCTCCTAGCAGGAATTAGAAAGAACCCAGAGGGGAAATAAGATAGGAGAGGAAGAACATAAAATAGCTCCGTACGCAGATGGCATTTTGTTTTATCTAGGATAACATTACCCAACTTATGAAGTTATTAAAGTTTTACGGAAAAATCCAAACTGAATCCCTCTAAATCAAAAATTCTGAATATCAATGTAAGCAAACAGGAAGAGCTGGCCCTGAAAAGAGAGTTCCCATTTACATGGAAGGAAAAGGAATTAAAATACCTAGGAATAAAAATTGCACCGGGCATAGGGACAAAGTAGCCAGAAAATTTTATACCGCTACTGAACGAAATAAATAAATCCGCAACAAGGTATTACTCCTGGATAGAAAGAATAAATATCATTAAAATGGTAATTTTGCCGAAGATCCTGTATAAAATGAAAATGTTACCAATCCCTCTCCCACAGGCCTATTTTAAATCATTAAAAACCATAGCATAAAGGTTTATCTGGCAGAGAAAAAAGCCAAGGATAAGTTACGTAGTTTTGAATAAGGATAAACGGCAATGAGGATTGGGGGTGCCTGATTTCAAACATTACTATAACACAGTATTGCTTTCACGGGTGTTAGAATGGGTAAAAAAAAAAAAACAAAGAAAAAAGATGGGTGGAATTGGAAAACACTATTAGTAATGAACCCCTGGGGAAGATTCTATGGACACCATCACAATTTAGAGAATTAAGTGAAAATACACACCAAATAACTCAGAAAGTTTTTGCAATCTGGGATCACATACACATACAGGAAAAATGGGAATTTAACTCACCTTTAATACCACTAAGAGAAACAAATTTTTTTGCACCAGGGAAAGGGAAGTGGTTTGGGAAATGGATAAAAATGAAAATGCACAATTAAAAGATATAATGGAAAAAGGGGAAATATATACACTACAGGAACTAAAACACAAAAAATTAATGGTGATAGATGAATAGCGGTACACACAACTGAAACATTTTGTAGCTACGTTGCCGCAACCAATTAGATCCAGAGAGAACCTATTGCCGTTTGAGCGCTTATGTGCAGCAGCAACTATGAGGAATGGGATCTCCCAGGTATATAAAATATTAGTGGGAATTAAGGGGCCAGAGATACCGCCATTTATAGTAAAATAAGAATGAGAAATGGGAAAGCGAGAAGAAGATTTACATTTGGAAAATATATTTAAAATGGTATACAGTACGGCAATAGACAGCAATACCATTGAAATTAATTATAAATGTATTTCACGCTGGTATATAACACCAGAAAGCACACAAATACCAATGTGAGACATCAAGGTATTGCTGGCATGGATGCATTGCTGTGGGAACCATGGGCCACAAATGGTGGACATGTCCTAAAATTAAAAATTTCTGGAGAGAGTTGTTGCAAGGGATAAAAGAGATTACTAATATAGAGGTGCTGGAGGAACCGACAGTGGCAAGAAGTGGAAAGTCCCACGATCAGAAGCTGGTGTAAAAAAATAAATTATATTTACAATATGGAATATCTAATGCCGTGTACACACGGGCAGACTTTTCCGCATCAAAGGTCCGACAGTCTTTCCGACGGACTTTCGAATGAACGGACTTGCCCACACACAATCACACCAAAGTCCGACAGATTCGTATGCGATGATGTAAACAGGACTAAAATAAGGAAGTTGATAGCCAGTAGCCAATAGCTGCCCTAGTGTCGGTTTTCGTCTGTCGGACTAGCATACAGACGAGCGGATTTTTCGACCAGACTCAAGTCCGTCGGAAAGATTTGAAACATATTTCAAATCTAAAGTCCGTCTGATTTTCGCCCGAAAAAGTCTGCTGCAGATCCGATGAAGCCCACACATGGTTGGATTGTCTGACGGATTCGTCCCATCGGACCAGTCTGGTCAAAAAGTCCGCCTGTGTGTACACGGCATAAGATGTACTGGAGATAAGGAAATGGAACAAAGGAAAAATGGCGCAAGGAACCAGCCAAACATGGAAGACAATAAGGATAATATAAACACGTTAGTGTCGTATGCATATATGGAAGAATAATGTTAATATATAAACACATATACGCTAAGAAAGTAAAGTCCCAAATGGTGATGGAAAGTTTAAAAGGGGATGACACTTGGCACTAGCGGCAGCTCCCTTGGGAGTAGAAGCAAAAACTATGGAAGGCAATGTGGAGAAAAAACAAGGTGCGCCAATCTAAGTGCAGTATCCAGTACAACTTTAATAAACAAATGTAAAAAAGAATGGCCAAATGGCTATTCACAAAGGCTCAATAAGCACAAGGCATGTAATGGCATGTGGATAGCCCATAGGCAAAACCTCGGCGGCTCACGATGAAGGGTCCCAAGGTTGTGAAAAAAGCGCTATGAAAGATGTTCGGAGGCTGTCTGTGATGTGCTGTCCCCGGTTGGTGGAGGCTCTACCATGGAGAGAACCGGAGACCCTGATGTCAGCAAGGTAGTGCAGGGATCCTCTCAGACGCCGGAAGCCGGAATGGGAAGAGGACCAGCGTGAAGTGCACAATACACTGGAGTGGAGGCAGCGGAAATGATGTCTGGACGTGTCAGATGATGCGTTTCAATGCATCTGCATTTTTCTTCAGATCTTTCGCCCAAAAAAGTCTGCTGCAGGTCTGATGAATCCCACACACGGTCGGATTGTCCGACAGATTCGTCCCGTTGGACCAGTCTGGTCAAAAAGTCCACCTGTGTGTACACGGCATAAGATGTACTGGAGATAAGGAAATGGAAGGATTTGAAAATAAGTGGAAAATGTGGAAAGAATTTAAACACACAAAATTGGTAGAGATGATGGCAACAGGCAAAGAGGGTAGACGGGAGATAAGAGGGCGTAGGGGAGGGATGAGAGAGGTAGTGGAGGGGGAGAGGAGGGGGGTACCCCGGGGATTAAAAAAAAAATGTTAATGTATTGAAAAGTTTTTATATATTTGATATAATGAAAATAAATATTGCTATATTTGCACTGAAAAAAAAATAAAAAAAAGAAAACTTGTTACCAGGGCGTGTCCAAAGGGTGGTGATAAATAATGCGTACTCAGACTTGTCTGGAGTGGTATGTGGAGTATCCCAAAGTTATGTCCTGAGACCAATTCTGTTTAATTTATTCATAAATTATATAGAGGTCAGTATAAATAGCTCAATTTCAGTTTTTGAAGATGACACAAAAATAAGCAGGGCAATAACTTCACATCAGGATATAGAAATTTTACAGAAAGACCTGAAAAAATAATGGATTGGGCAACTACATGGCAAATGAGGTTTAATGTTGAAAAATGTAAAGTAATGCACTTGAGGGGGAGAACCACTGGGGGAATCAAGGATGGAGAAAGATATGGGGGTCCTGGTAGAAGACAGACTGAGCAATACCAAACAATGCCAAGCTGCAGCAAGCAAAGCCAACAGACTATTAGCTTGTATGAAAAAGGGAATTTACTCCAGAGATAAAACTATAATCCTGCCACCTTATAAATCTCTGGTCTGGCCACATCTGGAGTATTCCGTCCAGTTCTGGTCACCAATCCTCGGGAGTAGGGATGAGCCGAACACCCCCCTGTTCGGTTCGCACCAGAACATGCGAACAGGAAAAAAGTTCGTTCGAACATGCGAACACCGTTAAAGTCTATGGGACACGAATATGAATAATCAAAAGTGCTAATTTTAAAGGCTTATATGAAAGTTATTGTCATAAAAAGTGTTTGGGGACCTGGGTCCTGCCCCAGGGGACATGGATCAATGCAAAAAAAAGTTTTAAAAACGGCCGTTTTTTCAGGAGCAGTGATTTTAATAATGCTTAAAGTCAAACAATAAAAGTGTAATATCCCTTTAAATTTTGTACCTGGGGGGTGTCTATAGTATGCCTGTAAAGGGGCGCATGTTTCCTGTGTTTAGAACAGTCTGACAGCAAAATGACATTTTGAAGGAAAAAACTCATTTAAAACTACCCGCGGCTATTGCATTGCCGACAATACACATAGAAGTTCATTGATAAAAACGGCATGGGAATTCCCCAAAGGGGAACCCCGAACCAAAATTAAAAAAAAAAAATGACGTGGGAGTCCTCCTAAATTCCATACCAGGCCCTTCAGGTCTGGTATGGATATTAAGGGGAACCCCGGCCAAAATTAAAAAAAAAAAAATGACGTGGGGTTCCCCCTAAATTCCATACCAGACCCTTCAGGTCTGGTATGGATTTTAAGGGGAACCCCGCGCCAAAAAAAAAAAAAAAAAAAAACGGCGTGGGGTCCCCCCAAAAATCCATACCAGACCCTTATCCGAGCACGCAACCTGGCAGGCCGCAGGAAAAGAGGGGGGGACGAGAGTGCGGCCCCCCCTCCCTCCTGAACCGTACCAGGCCACATGCCCTCAACATTGGGAGGGTGCTTTGGGGTAGCCCCCCAAAACACCTTGTCCCCATGTTGATGAGGACAAGGGCCTCATCCCCACAACCCTGGCCGGTGGTTGTGGGGGTCTGCAGGCGGGGGGCTTATCGGAATCTGGAAGCCCCCTTTAACAAGGTGACCCCCAGATCCCGGCCCCCCCCTGTGTGAAATGGTAAGGGGGTACATAAGTACCCCTACCATTTCACGAAGAAAGTGTCAAAAATGTTAAAAATGACAAGAGACAGTTTTTGACAATTCCTTTATTTAAATGCTTCTTCTTTCTTCTATCTTCCTTCATCTTCTGGTTCTTCTGGTTCTTCTGGCTCTTCTGGTTCTTCCTCCGGCGTTCTCGTCCAGCATCTCCTCCGCGGCGTCTTCTGTCTTCTTCTCCTCGGGCCGCTCCGCACCCATGGCATGGGGGGGAGGCTCCCGCTCTTCTCTTCTTCATTTTCTTCTCCGGGCCACTCCGCAATCCATGCTGGCATGGAGGGAGGCTCCCGCTGTGTGACGGCGCTCCTCGTCTGACAGTTCTTAAATAACGGGGGGGCGGGGCCACCCGGTGACCCCGCCCCCCTCTGACGCACGGTGACTTGACGGGACTTCCCTGTGGCATTCCCCGTGACGTCACAGGGAAGTCCCGTCAAGTCACCGTGCGTCAGAGGGGGGCGGGGTCACCGGGTGGCCCCGCCCCCCCGTTATTTAAGAACTGTCAGACGAGGAGCGCCGTCACACAGCGGGAGCCTCCCTCCATGCCACGTGGAACCCCACGTCATTTTTTTTTTTTTAATTTTGGCCGGGGTTCCCCTTAATATCCATACCAGACCTGAAGGGCCTGGTATGGAATTTAGGGGGACTCCCACGTCATTTTTTTTTTAAATTTTGGTTCGGGGTTCCCCTTTGGGGAATTCCCATGCCGTTTTTATCAATGAACTTCTATGTGTATTGTCGGCAATGCAATAGCCGCGGGTAGTTTTAAATGAGTTTTTTCCTTCAAAATGTCATTTTGCTGTCAGACTGTTCTAAACACAGGAAACATGCGCCCCTTTACAGGCACACTATAGACACCCCCCAGGTACGAAATTTAAAGGGATATTACACTTTTATTGATTGACTTTAAGCATTATTAAAATCACTGCTCCTGAAAAAACGGCCGTTTTTAAAACTTTTTTTTGCATTGATCCATGTCCCCTGGGGCAGGACCCAGGTCCCCAAACACTTTTTATGACAATAACTTGCATATTAGCCTTTAAAATTAGCACTTATGATTTCTCCCATAGACTTTTAAAGGGTGTTCCGCGGCATTCGAATTTGCCGCGAACACCCCAAATTGTTCGCTGTTCGGTGAACTTGCGAACAGCCAATGTTCGAGTCGAACATGAGTTCGACTCGAACTCGAAGCTCATCCCTACTCGGGAGGTAGGTGGTGGAGCTGGAGAGAGTCCACAGAAGGGCAACTGAATTGGTAGGCGGATTGGAGGACCTTAATTACAAGGAACGACTGCAATCACTGAATTTGTTCTCCCTGGTGAAGAGAGGCTTAAGTAGAGATATAACAGGAAAATTTTTAGTCTCCCCCACACTGTCCTCTGCCTATTACATTTTTCCCCAGCACTAATTTTTACCCCTCCGAGCTTCAGTGCCCACCCCCTGTGGATCAGTTGCAATTGCCAGCTCCCTCCGTTGCCACTCCCGCCGGTAATTGCACATTTAAACGTTTTTCATTTTTCATAAATTATGCACCCCGCTGGCACCCCCTGCATCTCTGCAAGCCGGTATTCCCCGCAGCTGCTGCCCAGAAGATCGGTGAGTGCAGTGTGTCAGGATGGAGAGTGGGGGGGCTGGTAAACATGTGTTTACTAGCCCCCTTCTTTTCCTAGGTGAACATAGTGAGCATTCAGTACCGATCGCTCCTATGTTCAGGTGTCACGGTGGCATAGTAAACAGTGTCATAGCAAGGCCCCTTTTACACAGCCACCTCCATGGGATAGAATCCACTTGTTCAGCGGGGGATCAGTCTGCTAATCCCCCGTGGATGACAGGTCTGTCTCTGCTCTGATGTGCAGAGCAGAGAAGGACACAGTTCCACTCTCCTCCATGGGGAGATCAGGTCAGACAGATGGAAAATAAGACCACCATCCATCTGTTTTTTTGAAGACAGGATCAGATAGTGGCAGATGTCAGTGGACATGTGAACGCTGACATTTGCTGCTCCTTAGGGGAGACTGGAGGGTCCGATCAGGTCCACCTGAAAAACTGACAGGTGGACTTGATTGGAGAGCCTGTGTGAAAGGGCCCTAAGGGTAAATTTAGACAAGCGTCTAAATCGTCCTTGCCTCTGAAGCCCAAGTCTACCCTCCGGAGGCTACTGACAGGTGTTGAGGAAGTGATGCGATGCCTTCTTACCACCTGTTTTAAGCCAACAAATGCACCATTTTTGCCAACAAATGCTCCGCAACTGCATGCCACCCCCCCAACCGTAAGTCTAAACAAAGCCTAAGGCCTTTTTCACATGGGGCATACTACTACAGTGTGTTTAGCTGTAGAGGGATGCACAGGTGTTCTGTGCATCCCCGTGCAGACAGTCCCATTGATGTCAACTGGGACACAGCAGCTGCACGGGAATGCACAGGTGTTCTGTGCATTCCTGTGCAGGCAGTCCCATTTATGTCAATTGAGATGCAGCAGCTGCAAGGACACAGCCACTGCTCCCAACTTGACATCCATGTAGGCAATGTCCCTGAACTCGCACTGTTTGCGTTTGGGTCCATGCACCTACACCCACATGGATATCAGATCTGTACTTGCAGCTGCTATATCCCATTTGACATGAATAGGACTGCCTGCACAGGGATGCACAGAATACCTGCGTATCCCTGTACAGGTAAACATGGCCCTACATGGGGGTACACTTTAGCACACCCCGCTGAACAAGGTCCTAATTTAGCAGGAATTACATAAGTTATATTGTGTTTGTGGAAATAAGTGTTTTATTGTGAAACTAGTGATTTGATAAACATTTGCACAAAAATTGAGGGGCCTTAAAAATCAGTAGCACCTTCTTCTTATTCTACTGGTCACGTGCTTTCAGAAAATAAATGGTTTGGGGGGTCTTTCACAAATTCTGAATGCTGTAAGGGAAAAAGTAATACCTTCCGAATTTTAGAAAAATTTGGATATTTAGATTTTTGCATACGTTCGATTTTACTATTTTGCAAAAAGGCTCAATTTAAAATTTACAAACATTTGTTATTTATTAACTCAACACAGGATAAGCTTTTATATTTAGCAGGAATTTAGCAGTAATTTTGTCAAATTGTGTGTTTTTATCTGCTAATAATGGTTTTAGTGTACTTTTAGCGACAATATTGTTTTGATAAATATTTGCGCAAATACGGGCCTAAAAAATCTGTGGCACCTTTTTTTTATTCTAGAGGTTATATGCTTTCAGAAAATATGTGGTTTTGGGGGTTTTTCACAAATTCTGAAAGAAGTAAGGGAAAAATGAAAACCTTTAGATTTTTAGGTTTAATGTACATGGGACATTTTAAAACCTCTGCTGAACGATTTAACTTGACAGATAGTAACCGACGTTTTAAAAACGTCCATTTTGCGGTGTTTACATGCTGCGTTTAGCTGTGTTTGCATTTAGAAGCAAACCGCCTGTAAACAAAACTCAGCTAAACTTGAGTTACCACGTTAACAAGCATTTACAAGCGTTTACAAGCTGTTACAGGCATTTGGCGTTTCAAATGCCTCTGAACATCCGTCCTGAATGCATTTTTTTCCTTTCGAAAAAATGCTTCTAAACTCAACTGCCTAGAAATAACTATAAACGACCCTGTGTACATGTACTGATAAGATAACATAGAGGAGAGTTCAGGGGAAGATGAAAAAAATGCCCAACTGCTCCTAAATGTCCGTTTAGCAGCTCCAGTGTACGTGAAGCCTTATGCCCCGTACACACGGTCGGACTTTGTTCAGACATTCCGACAACAAAATCCTAGGACTTTTTCCGACGGATGTTGGCTCAAACTTGTTTTGCCTACACATGGTCGCACAAAGTTGTCGGAATTTCCGATCGACAACCACGCGGTCACGTACACCACGTACGACGAGACTAGAAAAGGCCGGTTCAGAACCAAGCGCGGCACCCTTTGGGCTCCTTTTGCTAATCTCGTGTTAGTAAAAGTTTGGTGAGAGACGATTCGCGCTTTTTCAGACTCGTGGCTTTCAGATCATTTTCTGCCGTTCAGTTTGTGCTTGTGGGTTTGTATCTGCTCTTCAGTGCGTGCAGCAAGTTCCGCGTGACTTTAAGTAGTCATTGTATTCTTGTTCGTTCGTTACTGGTTTTCAGGTCGCTCTTCACAGGCCTTGCTGTTCTTCAGTGCGTTCTGTTACTTCGTTCTGAGCAGCCGACCGTTTTCTAGCCATGTTTCGTATGCGTACTCCTCGTAGAGTTCGTGCTGTGCGGGGGCTTGGTGTTGGGGTCCTGACCTTGACACAAGTCCAGTCCATGAACAGGGTGAGGCGGAGTTCATGGACCAAGAATTGGTTGCTTCAGCGTGACCAGTTCTGTCATATGCCTTTGCTCCGTGAGATCCGTGAGAATAATCCTGATGATTTCAGGAACTTTCTCAGGATGACGGACCCCGTATTTCACCGTTTGTTGGCTTCGCTGACCCCCTATATTAGCAGGCAGGATACCTGCATGAGGCAAGCCATCACTCCGGAGCAGAGGTTGGTCGCTACCTTGCGGTATTTGGCCACAGGGAGAAGCCTGCAGGACCTCAAGTTCTCGACAGGCATCTCCCCCCAAGCTCTGGGGATCATTATCCCAGAGACCTGTTCTGCCATCATACAGGTCCTGCAGAAGGAGTATATGAAGGTAAGATTTTTATCCTTTTATATCACATTTTATTGTATTGAATGTTTGCTAATATATTGTATTTATTCCCTCATTCCCTAATTACCATGATTGTAATATGCTGTGAATGTCCCCTTTGTCCTCATGCATGCTGGATTTTTATGTAATTATTATTTTATGTCCTTCATACATATTTGCCCTTCAATAACCTCCCCAGCATGGTGTCTCCTGCCCTATATTCACCTCATGTAGTCACTTAACAATGTATTTTATCAGCTCCATACTAGTGCTTTACCCCAAACACCCCCTAACATGTTTCGAAATGTTATTTTTGATTTAAATTCAGGCAGAGTGCCAGAGGCTTTTTTTTGTGGTGTTCCCAAATTTTTTGTAACCCTCCCTCCCCCAACTGCCAAGTCAGCTGATCCCAATTCTCTATCCTCAATCATCTATCTGCTGACTTTGCCAAACCCATACACACTATACCCACCTCTTTACTGGTCAGATTTATGGATGAATTCCCCAAAGCATGTAGTGCAAGGGCCTGCCTGTATACTTTCCAATGGTACTGTTTAAAGTTTCTGTATCCTATTATTATCTTGATAGGTAATAGCAGAATGTCCAAATGTCCTCAAATGTGTACAGTGTGTATTTATATCTTTGTATTATGACACTTCTTACCTGTCCAGTGGTCTGCCAATAGTGTAACTAAGGAGGGGCTGTTCCAAGTAATACCCTGTATTTAGGCATTCATCTCTCAATGAAGTGAAGAGGGTTACCTGTCCAAGAGTTCCCCCCCCTATAATGTTAGAAATGGCCCATGAGAGGGGGGGAGGGGGAATATGATAGGTGTACCTTATACTTTGTTTTTGTTAAATTCCCCTTAGTAAATGCTATCTGGAGGTTGCCCCATAATGTTTGTGTATAATCTGCTTGCCATGTATCTTTGAAAAAATAGTAATGTTTATTGTTTTTTCCTCAACAGTTTCCTTCAACGCCACAGGAATGGCAGACTGTGGCCTCCCACTTTGCTCAGCGGTGGGACTTTCCTAACTGTGGAGGGGCAATTGATGAGAAACACGTCCACATCGTCCCACCACCCAACTCGGGGTCGTACTATTATAATTACAAGGGGTTTAATAGTATAGTGATGTTGGCGGTGGTGTCGGCGAATTACGAGTTCTTGTATGTGGACGTGGGGAAGAATGGCCGGATGTCCGATGGTGGAGTGATCACCCAGATGGAGTTCTACAGGCGTCTCCAGAATGGCAGCTTGGACTTGCCACCTCCAGAGGACAATGTTGAAGGTCTCCCATTTGTGTTCGTTGCTGATGAAGCATTTGCGCTGGGGGACCACCTGATGAGGACCCTCACCCCGAACAGAGGGTTTTTAATTACCGGCTGGCCAGAGCCCAAAGAGTGGTGGAGAACACATTTGGAATCCTGGCCAGCCGGTTCCGATTATTTCTGACACCCATCCATATGGCGGAGTATAAACTGAACCATATAATACTTGCCTGCTGTGTTCTCCATAATTTTTTAAGAAAACATTCAGCCAACTATGCTGGCTCAGTTGGGCCTGAGGCCGGAATCCCAAATCCATCAACACTGACGGCGCTTGAAAGTGGCCGTCCTGGCTTGCCCTCCCTGAATGCCCGTGATGTCCGGTTACACTACCTAGAGTTCTTTGTGGGTAGGGGGGCTATCAATATGCCAGACAATCTGTGACACCTTTTTTCAAATAAAAAACAACCAAAAGAAATTCTTTGTGGACATTTACTGCTTGTGTTTGTTTTAGCTGACCCTGACAGAAATGTGTTGAGTGCAGAAAATGTCGTGATTGGGTAACCTTATAAAAAACACTGTTGGCTGGTACTTCCTAAATGCAAAAACACATTTCACTACAAATGCACTTGCAACTGCACTGAACCTGCACTTGTAGTGCAAAGTGTATTTGCCCTTAGGAAATAACCCCTATTTTTGCATAAAACAGCAATTAAATCACCCCAAAAGTGTTGTAGTGTTGAGACAATAATCCACACATTCTTGAGTAAGGCACTTTTTTATACATGCACAATCACACGTGCATTTACCAAAGGTTTTTAAAACAAACCAACATGTTTGTTGTATAACAATGTTTGCAGTAGCATTATCAAAAATCTAAATATCCATTTCAGATAAAACAGGCCTGTGTAAAACCAACAAGAAAGCCAAAAAACTTGAACTTACAAAGTTCACATATGGTAAAACCTGAAGGCTATATCAGACATCAGTATTTAGGAACTGGGTTTGATATAGCATTCAGATGGGGGGAAATCACCCCTGGAAAAGCCAAATTTGGAAGATGCACACCAATTTATGAATGTCAACATGTGCTATCTGCCATCAGGGGGGATCAAGGGACGTGTTTTGGGGGAGCAAGCTCTTCCTTAACGCTACTTTATAATTGAGGAAGGGGTTGCACCCCCAAAACGCGTCCATTGATCTCCCGTGATGGCAGATAGCACATGTTGGCACACTGTATGCATCCTCCAAATTTGGCTTTTCTAAACATTGAAAAAATTTTGGTAAGATTGGACCACGATAAAACAGGTGATTTTGTGGGGTTTAAATTCGCCCCAAAACATCAATGATGTTATTATTTTTTTTAATAACATCACTGATTTGTTGCTGGATGTTTTGCAATTGGAGATTACACCCCATGATCTCCCGGATCAGTATCTGGGCACTTTCAGATGTAAAGCGTTTTGGATCACGATCACCTAAAAAGAGATAAAGAACAAAAAAAAGGTCTCAAAAATCTGCCACCATCCATCTCTTTTACCTGAGCCTGTGGTCGCAGACATTCACCTGTTGTGGTGCCAATCTCCACCACATCTTCTTCCTCCTGCTCAGCTTCTTGGGTTGGTATTTCCCCTTCTTACAGAGGGGGTTCTCTGGTCTCCTGGGATGAGGGGTGTCCGAGTCTTTTCTCCCCTATGTAAAACAAAAATGGTATAATTAGCACACAGATATTTGATGGCAGAACTAGAAATAGGAAACATTGCTTGGAAGTGGGGTACAATTGTCTATTTTAGCTGAGTTCCAAGATGTATATTTTTTATTGCCCTTTGTCAAGCTGCAATACTTTACCTGTTTAGTACAAGCTTCACAGATGTAACCCCCCTATAGTATACACTGGAGCATCAGTGTGCCCCCCCTAATAAAAATGGTGTTCTTGTGTGCTCCACTAGTGCTCCAGTGTCCAGATGTGAAAACAGCTGCTTAGTGTCCTCTCCTTACACACAATCTAGTTTGCATTTCATTCTAGTAACAAACCCATCTACACAAACAAATATTTGGCATCCAAGTAGGCCCCCAAAAATGTGTGAAAATGCATATGGCCTAAACAATGGTGTTCTAGAGGCCGAAAGAAAAATGTTTGATACGAACGAATAATGGGCCCATGAACATTAAAAGTTGACCTTTTTAAACGTTACAATTAATAAAAGCATATGGAGCAGAATGAATGTAATAAAGACAGAAAGAATAGGAACACAGCACAACTACTTACTTTTTTGCAGCACTCTCCGAATCTTTCGGTACTGCTCTGGCTCTCTCAACTTCAGGTCCGACCACCGCTTCCTGAGCTGATCTTTAGATCTTCGTACCCCGAAATTCCGCTCAAGACTCCTGACCACTTTCGCCATGATTTTGGCCTTTCGGATGTTGGGGTTGGCCCATATTTTCCGTCATAGTCGGACTTCCTCATGATGTCGACCATCTCCAACATCTCCCCAAATGACATATTTGTGGCCTTAAAACGTCTCCTTCTGGATCGGGACGTGCCTGGATCCGGGCTTTCCTCCTCCTCGTTGCTAGAATTAGCACGCACCTGTTATAACTCCGCCATCGTGCTCTTCCCCCACTGCGCCGAACGAAAAGGGGTGGGGAATACACTAGAAAGAACGTCAGGGGCGGGCGGAGTTACACGCATGTGCAGTGTGTATAAAGCGTAACACGCGTGCGTATTACGTACGATCTGTGAGCGGAGGAAGGAGCATTGGACGCGCCGATCGTAAGAACGAAGGTAAGAGACAAACTTGTGCCTATACTGCTTCTAGATTGAGGCCTATATTGTAACAAGATTAGGAGAGTTTTGTCTGACATTAGGCTTTGTCTTGTGTTGTGTCTTGCAGTGAACATGGATATCTTAATGAAAGACAATGACTTCATGTCAGTATTCGTAGAGATGCTAAGTGAGCTGCCCTGTCTGTGGGAGATTACCCACCCCCATTTCAAGAACCAAGCAAAGAGGAAGGCAGCACTGGAGCAATTGTGTGAAATTGTGAAGCAGGTGATCCCCACGGCAGACATCACTTATTTAAAGATTTTCATTGGTGGCCTGAGGAGCACATATCTGAGGGAGCGCAAGAAAGTCCTGGATTCACAGAGATCCGGAGCAGCAGATGACATCTATGTCCCCAGGATGTTGTACTATGACAGGCTGCACTTTCTGGCAGGCCAGACTGAACCCAGGCCATCCCTCTCCAGTCTTCCTTCCACGCTTCCTTCCCCCCTGGCTGAGGCTTCTGACGCCCAACCTGGGCCTTCCAGGCCACATGTAGAGGAGCCCAGATTGAGCCAGGTATAGCATTCCTCTAAATATTTCTGCTTGTCCAATCAATGATGTTAACTAGATGTTAGTTGGGAGTAATAATTTAGGATTCTGATTGATGATGCAAAAACTAAAACTATGTCCCTTTTTCATACACAGGGAAGTCTCAGCCAGGAGGTGGCCAGGCCGAGCCGGCTGGCTGATATCAAGGTCCCTCCACCCCCCTGAAAAGAGAAAGTGGCAGTAGGAGGAGTACCCTAGAGGAGGCTGCTATAGCATTCTTTTGGAGGGCTACAGAGGTCCTGGGAGCACCCCACACCATGCAGGAGAACATTGCTGCCTTCATAGCCTATAAAATGCAGAGGATGGAGGAGGGCCAAAAAGCCATGTGTGAGGCCCTCATATCGGAGGCTCTGGAGAAAGGTATGAGGGGCCAAATTACACCTCACACACATCTTTGGGATGGTCCTCCTCCTCCTCCTGCAGGTCCTCCTCCTCCTCCCTCTCCTCCAGGTCCTCCCAGTCCTCCTCCAGGTCCCCCCAGTCCTACTCCTCCTCCAGGTCCTACTCCTCCTCCAGGTCCTACTCCTCCTCCTGCCACATCTCCAACTGCACAGCCACAGCCGTGAAGGAAGCGTGGAAGG
Organism: Aquarana catesbeiana; assembly: GCF_042186555.1. NCBI lineage: Eukaryota > Metazoa > Chordata > Amphibia > Anura > Ranidae > Aquarana > Aquarana catesbeiana. The sequence continues at coordinate 566,998,147 of NC_133325.1, forward strand.
AAGACCAGACAGTGATTGCCCTGGGTTCAGTCTGGTCGGCTAAAAGATGCAGCCTCTTGTGGTACCACAGCCTGGGGACACAGATGTCATCTGCTGCTATCCGGATCTCTGCAAATTCTGGACCAGACTGCCCTCCCTTACATATGGACTCCTCAGGCCACCAATTTTGATGTTGAAGAATTGATGTCTGCCGTGGGGGTCCCAGGCTTTGCTAATTTCTCTTGTTGATCCAGTGTTGCCTCCCTCTTTGTTTGGTTCTGATCCCTTAATAAAAGGATTTTTGTTTTGAATTATACTCTATGTGTTTTACTTCAAAAAGGACCGTTTGTTTGTGAGGATTCAGGTACAATTCAAATATACAATGTGAAATGAACAAGGGACACCAACAACAAACAATCTCCTTGAGATTAAATAATAAAAGATATCAATGGTGTTGGGGTAACTTGACACACAAAACACACCCAAAAATATTCTGGAGTAAAAATAAAAATAACATTGAACAAAGATCAGCCTTGGAAAAAATCCAAACATTTAAGAAAAAAAAAGGCTTAAAATCCAAAATAAAAAAAAATTAAAAAATATAAAACTATCAGATGTGACAACTAATAACAATATATTCAGGGAATCCCACTAAAAAAACACAAATAAAAGTTTGTGAGAAGTGTGTATGAATATGAGCAGCAAAACGACTTAATTCTTGTCACATTATAAAGAAGAAGAGAGTGCGCTGTATTAAACCATTTTTAACATTGCAGCGTGACGAAAGTGCTGTATCCATTGCGAACGCTAAGTTTACCAGAACGAGCTGTCCCGTGTCGGAATTTATTCTGAGCATGCGTGGCACTTTGTGCGTCGGAACAGGCCACACACGGTCGGAATTGACGCGATCGGATTTTGTTGTCGGAAAATTTTATCTCCTGCTCTCCAACTTTGTATGTCGGAAAATCCGATGGAAAATGTCCGATGGAGCCCACACATGGTCGGAATTTCCGACAACACACTCCGATCGGACATTGTCCATTGGAAAATCCGACCGTGTGTACGGGGCATTAGAGAAATGTGGGTATTTACATTTTTGCGTATGTTCGATTTCCACCGTTTTGCAAAAAGGCACAATGTAAAAATGAAAATTTTTTGTTATTTATTAACTCCATACAGGTTAAGCTTTTATATTTAGTAGCAAGTTAGCAGGAATTTTGTAAAATTATATTTGTTTTTATCTGCTAATAATGGTTTTAGTGTATTTTCTGCCAATATATTGGTTTGAGAAACATTTGCGCAAATACCATGGGTCTAAAAAATCAGTAGCACCTTCTCTTTATTCTAGAGGTCATATGCTTTCCGAAAAATATATGGTTTTGGAGGTCTTTCACAAATTCTGAAAGCTGTAATGGAAAAATGAAAACCTTCAGATTTTTAGAGAAATTTGGATATTTACATTTTTGCGTATGTTCGATTTTCACCATTTCCCAAAAAGGAGCAATTTCAAAAGTTACAAATATTTGTTATTTACTAACTTAATACAGGTTAAGCTTTTATATTTAGTAGGAATTTTGTAAAATGTGCCGTGTTTTTATCTGCTAGTAATGATTTTTGTGGATTTTAAGCAAAAATATTGTTTTGATAAACATTTGCGCAAATATTGTGGGACCTTAAAAATCAGTAGCACCTTCTTTTTATTCTATGAGTCATGTGCTTTCAGAAAATATATGGTTTGGGGGTCTTTTACAAACTATGAAAGCTATAAGTGAAAAATAATAAAGCAAAGGAAAAATTGCAAAAATGGGCTGACCACCTGAGCGTAAAAATGGAGCACAGGGCCTGGCTACCAAAGGGTTAAATACATCAAGCGGGTAAATAAGGTTCGGGGGCAGTTTTTTCAATATGAAACCAAAATCAAGAACACAGGGACATGATCTCAAACTAACTAGAGGAGGAGTTCAAAGCAAATTTTAGAAAGTATTTTATTGCAAGGGTAGTGGATGCTTGAAATAAACTTCCAGCAGAGGTTGTGAGACAGTCAACAGTAAGGGCTTCAAACATGCTTGGGACAAACATAGATCTATACAAAAAAAATAAAAAAAATGGGCAGACTTGATGAACTAATAGTACAAAGAATAGTGCAGCACTAAATATCACAATTAATACATCTCCTCATCCAATAAATCAATACACAAAAGATATAGTTATTGGAAAAGAAAAATCATAAAAAGTTCATATAGAAATCAGGATTCCAAAAAGTGACAATGTGCATCAATGAAGACTGAAAATCGGTGCCAGAAGTGTGACCTCCACCATAAGTTACTCTTTGCCACTCACCTCAATGATAGGATCAACAAAGGGTCAAAAAAGCTTTCCCTTAAAATCCCAGAGAGTAGCAATAAACCTCTTCAGAGTACAAAGCACATGGATCACTATATCAGCTCATATACAGGGAATCGCAACATAGGATCATCAGTGTCCCAATATGCCGATATATGCAAATAAAACAGGAAATATCTAGTGCTCTCTGCTGGCATGTATTTAATATGATAAAAAGGAATCACACTTACAAGGCTCTAACATTAATGCCATCAAAAAAGCATTCTGTCACATAAAACCACATGGAGTCAGCATGAGGAGACGGCCTGCGGGTGACGTCAATTTCTCTCGCACACGTATCATCCCAAGGAGCAGGACTTCAACAGCGTATAGGGAAGCATGTCATACATTTGTCTTAAATAGCAATGAATAATCAACAGAGGGGCAAAGTTACACCCATCATTAACTCATAAGTAATTTGCATCCTGACCACAGGAGGGAGACTAGTGAGCTGAAACAGCTCAGCTGATAATTAAAAAGCCTGTACCCTTACAGAGAATATCAGTCACAGGAAGTCAATAGTGACCCCCAAAAAAATTAATAAAATAACAAATATGGTAACAAATTACTCATAATTTTAATACATAATTAAAAATCCTTTAAACGGTCAACCACGGCCATCTATAACAAATGTTAACCAAAATCAAATAATTAAAATTAATTAAAATTATATAAAACAATTTAACGATCAAAAATAAAAGAATTTAAATCAAGATCTACATTTAAGCCAGCAGGGATCCTCACCTTGGTCTCATATATCCAATAGGATTCCCTGCGGCTTAACTGTCTAACAAACAGACTTGATGGACTACTCAGTCTGGAGTATTTTTACAAATTGAAAGTCATTTCACTGGGAATGTGAACTGCGGTGTACATAAAAAGTATTATGCTTGAGTACAGCTTATTCAGTAGATAAAAGAAACTTTTTATTGCAAGTGGAATAACAAAGATTGTACAGTAAAACCTTGGATTGCGAGTAACGCAGTTTATGAGTGGTTCGCAATGCAAGCTGTTTTTCAAAAAAATCCTGACTTGGTTTGCGAGCATTGTCTAGCAAAAAGAGCAGGATTAGGCCTCTGGGGTGTGCAGTACCACATTTGGCCAGAGGTGCAGGGGCGCTGGTGATGCACTGAGACAATCGGAGCCGCTCTGAGACACTCGGAAACACTTAGAAACACTCCGTTGCTGAGTGTCTCCGAGCATCTCCGATTGTTCCCAAGTGTCTCCGATGCCCCCCACTGCATACACTAGCAGTGACACTGGAACAAATTATCTGAGTTTCCATTGATTCCTATGGGGAAACTCGCTTTGATATACGAGTGCTTTGGATTACAAGCATTCTTCTGGAACGGATTATGCTCGTAATCCAAGATACTACTGTATATGTTAAGATTTCAGCTATACATGAGAACTTTAAAAGCTTCCTGCAAATATGCTTTTTCAGTTATCGACAATTCTGATCGAGAAGCATATATTGCTCTTGCAAGAGATTGATCAATTTTATCCTCATTTTCAGGTGTCACTTTATTTATAAATTAAGATGTTGTGTATTTTTGGGAGGCCATGGTTTGCAACACTTCCTTACTGGAAGGTACTGTTGGTGAAGAAACATTTGGTGGTGATCCAGAAGCAGCAGAAAAGAGTGTTTCTGGAATGGAAAAGCTACTTGCACTTTCATTACGATCCTCATCATTTAATTCCATAAAGTATTTTTTAATGTCTTTGGAACACCTCTGACATGCAAGGATATGTTCTGTCATCCTTGTAGTGATTGGAAAATAATATTTCTTCTCACAATATTTGCAAATTGCATCTTTGCTCTCAGCAGAAATTGCACTGTGGAAATGGTTAATTAAGGTTTTAGAGGACAGAAAATCATCTACTGTATCCCAACAATCACCCAACTGTAGGAGGTACATGAAACCCATAAGCAAACTAAACTGTAGCCTTTCCCTTGCAGTGTCCCCTATGGGCAGAAATGCATATTACTCTTGTTTGAGAACTGCATTGAGAAGGACAGTGTTACTTGAATTGTATTCCAGGTTTACTTGTCTTCAGCTGAGAGAACATGCAATATTTTAAGATTTTACATAAAGTCTCAGAAGCCTTTCATTAAGGCCTTTATGTTGTACAGTTTGAATACCATGTCATAGATATATTATTTATCATTGTAGAAGAACATAATTCAACCCTTTTTGTTACATTTATAGACCAACCATATAAGTTCTCCACTCACCTCAAAGCCATGACCCCTGCATTACTAGAAAGGTCAAAGCAAGCTTTGTTCCCCTTTATGGTAATGTAGGGGTCATGGCTTTGAGGTGAGCGGCCAACCTATATGGTGGTAGAGACACAGAGCACTTTTATTTGGATAATAGCGGCACAGTGGTGATTGCGCTCTTTATTGATTGGACTTTACAGTTTGATTTCACACAATTTTAGAATGTGAATGTAATTGTTGTACTCTGTGTAACTTGAGTATGTTGGTATATTCACATTTTTTGTAGTATCATTTTATAGTATATGGTAGATTTTGGTTGCGCTCTTCTGCCTCTAATTAATTTATGTCTTAACTGAGTGATGTGAATTCACTTAATTGTTGTTAGCTGGCAACGTTACTTTAAAATATTTAGAGAACAGGTCACATATTTATTACCGTGGTTGTGCTAATTGATTTTGTAGCACATTGGCTGGTATGCATGCTCTGCTATCATTTAGCAAATGGATCAACAGAGTTTTTATATGGTTTTCTGGAGAGAGGGCTAAGATATATAAGACAGGCTGCAGAATTATCACACAGTAATATCCCAGTATATTCTTGTATCACTTTATTTACTTCTTGCCACTGTATCCGTGGGCAAGATGAAATGATGTGTAGTGGCTAGGGATGAGCTTCGAGTTTGATTCGAACATGAGTTTGACTCGAACATTGGCTGTTCAATCGTTCGACGAACATCGAACATTATGGCCCGTTCATGCCAAATTTGAGTGGCGCGTCACGGCCCATAATGGACTGCGTCATCGCAGTGGTTTGATGGCTGATGATTGGCCAAGCATGCACTATGACCCGCATGCTTTGGCCAATCACAGCGCTGTACGTGTGGATCTCGCTGCAGACCATTCCTGTTCTCTTCCTAATGTACTACAGGCAGGCAGTTCATTCAGTTAGCTGCAGTATATTCAGTACTGTATCCTGTGCAGCTAGATCTCACTGCAGACTGTTCCTGTTGTCCTCTTCCTAATATACTACAGGCAGGCAGTTTATTCAGTTAGCTGCAGTATATTTAGTACTGTATCCTGTGCAGCTAGATATCGCTGCAGACTGTTCCTGTTGTTCTGTTCCTAATATACTATAGGCAGGCAGTTCATTCAGTTAGCTGCAGTATATTCAGTACTGTATCCTGTGCAGCTAGATCTCATTGCAGACCGTTCGTATTGTTCTCTTCCTAATATACTACAGGCAGGCAGTTCATTCAGTTAACTGCAGTATATTCAGTATATATATATATATACATCCCAACTTTGTGCAGCTACATCTCACTGCAGACCATTCCTGGTGTACCTATTCAAATACATTACAATTACATCAAATACAGTATGTCTGGAAGGCCGACAAGGAGAGGCAGATGCTCACAGGCCACTAAAAGAGGGCAAACAGGCTCTGTGTCTACAGCCAACATTGCTGGTCGTGGACACTGTGTATCCTTAGCACTTGGCCGTGGGGCACGTTTGTCCTTTTTTTTGGGCCTAAAGCCCAAACTTTCTGTCCTTGTTCAACAGGGGCATGTAATTACAATTTCTGCTGCAATATTTTGCAGCAGGGCTTGTTCCTGCGCTCAACTAGAGTATCTGTGAGGGGTTGCAGTGTTGCCATACGGTGGCCACATTGAACTACATTATTCTTTTTCACAGCACCACCCACTAAAAGCAACATGCTGTTTAACCGGTTCAATTAGTGCTGCCAACCAGCGCCCCTATCAGTGACCATCAGTGCCCATCAGTGCCGTCTCATCAGTGCAAGTCAGTGAAGGAGAAAAACTACTTATTTGCAAAATTGAATAATAGAAGCTAAGCAAAACGGATTTTGTTGTCTGAAGATTTGAGATCCAGCTCTCAAATGTTTGTTGTCGGATATTCCGACAGCAAATGTCTGATGGAGCCTACACACGGTTGGAATTTCTGACAACAAGCTCACATCAAACATTTGTTGTTGGAAATTCCGACCGTGTGGGGGGGGGCGTGGCCGAACGCTAAGCTGATCAGACGTGCATGAGAGGAGCTCCAGCTGCATAGAAGCCTCTGCGATAGGGTTGTAACCCCCTGCAGCCCTGCCTGGATCTTTCTGCCCAGTCCCCTGTGTTCCTCAGCCTGTCAGGGGTTCACCGGGTGCTGCCGTTGCCGAACACTTCTTTGCTCCGGCCATCTAGAGGACAATCCATGGCTCTGCCTATTCACGGGGAGCGGCCATCTTGCTACACCTGGTGGCAACACCATCGCAGCATCCAGGAGCTCCAGACTCTCTCAGCCTGTTCCCCACCCCACAAGTGGACCTGGGATGTTCAGCACAGCATTTGCGGCCGGCAGAATCCACAAGACCCGCTCCTGAGCCCTCTGGAGAGGGCACAAAAGACACAGGTGAGCGGCCATCTTGCTACACCCCGGCATATACCAGCAGCCTCCTCCTCTCCCCTGGGCACAATCCACGCTGCACCGCACAATAAGGACATATAAAGCAGGACCCTAGTAGGGGTTTACAGTAGTGCCTTCTCCTCTAGCGGCACAGGTGGAGGTCGAGGCCTTGTCCCCATAGCTATGTGCAGCGGCCATCTTGCTCCACCCGGCAGCAGGATTATTAGGGCCTTCCTAATCCCCCTGGGCCTGGATCCCCCCTGCAAAGACTTTAAAACTGGGGAGTACATGTATGGCATGTAAGATGGAGGAAATGTGAGAGCTGAGCTCCGGTCCCCTTCTCCAAATTCGCAGCTCCTGCATGGCACCCACAGCTTCATCAGATCCAGGAGCGACAACAATATTTGCCGACAACGATGTTTGCCAGCTAGTCCAGGGCATCTTATGGGAAAGATTGGCTCCCAGAAATCAATCTATAGCGGATTTGTCCCGCCTCCACCACCGCGGCATAACCACGCCATGTAGCGCTACCTGTATAGGCCGCAATCCCCGGCCTCGAGTGCAGCGGTCAGCCCTCCGGACCCCGCCGAACCTCGTCTGATGGTCAAAAAATGCCTCCCGTGGACTACGGATCCCAGCAATCCCAAGCATCCGATACTACAGACGTGGTAACAGTAGCCGTGTTGGACCTTAAACTGCAATCGCTGCTCCAGGACCTGACCCACAACATTGCTAGAGAGGTGGGTAAAATTGCACATGAACTCCGAGGGGAAATAGATCAACTTGGGGAATGCACGGACACCTTGGAGAACAAATTTGACGAGTTGACCCAATATGTACATGTCCTGGAGGAAGATAATGCTGCTATGAGGCACACAGTCTCCTAACTCCAGCTACAACAGGAAGATTTAGAAAACAGGGAAAGATGTCAGAACCTAAGAATCCACAGAGTACCTGAATCTATCAGTGACAAGGAGCTGCTCCCATATCTCCTGGGCCTATTTGTCACTCTAGCCCCCCACATTCCGGACATTGATTGGTGACTTGACCGGGCTCACAGATCTCTGGCTCCTAAACCTCCCCCTGGCTCTAACCCCAGAGACATTATTGTCCGTTTTCATTATTATGAAAGTAAAGAAGCCCTCAACGTAGCAACTCGCAATAAATCTCACATTGATTTTAAACAAGCCAAGATCCAAATTTTCAATGATCTCTCCCCTATTACTTTGGCGAAAAGACGCAGCTTTCGCCCGGTTACCGCCCACTTTCAGAACCACCAAGTGTCTTATCCCTGGGGATTCCCCTTTCGTCTGTCTGTTTCTAAGGATGGCATCCAATTTTTGCAGAGACCTTTCTGAAAGTGAAGCCTTTATCCGCAACCTAGGTCTCCCACCCATCCCTGAGGAGAATCTTCAGCTCCTGCCCAGAACCCCGAGCCTCTCATGACAGCAGCCAAGATCTGGACCCCCGTTCAACGGAGATCGCAGAAGACCTTCTATACTCAACGAGTTAACCCCACCAGATTTCCTACCTGAAACGGCACCCTCTTCAATGTTCTCCCTCTCCTTTGCCATGGCCGGATGATGTCTCATGTTTCATCTGGTTCTGCAAGTGGCTCTATGGAACTGGGTCACTCTTTTTTTCAAACAGTTACACTTTTAAATCCTGTTTTGGAACAATTACCAACTTTTCTAATCTTACATTTGATTACTTCCTTTCTGCTTATACTGACTGCCCTTCATTAAACAGTGTTGACCGCTTTCTTTAAAGAGATGGGAACCCACCGTCGGATCTTGCAGTCTGCCATGCCCCTCACAAAAACCCCGGGCTGTTGCTTGGGTTCCCTGAAGTTTTTTTTATCTTCTGGGCTCTCAAAAATATTTTCAAATAATTTTTTCAATTATGTTTTCTTTTTCTTTTCTTTTTGTTGTTTTTTAGTATCTCATTCTAATTTTCTGGGTCTATTTTTTGACCCTATTTTGGTTACTAGTGCTTTTTTTTGGCACCATTTCAACTTAATTGCTTACATGTTTCTATGTATGTTGCACCGTGGTCATATTGTTGTTCGTTTAAAATTTATGTTACATTAGATATATACACATTTGATTCAGTATGGCTCTTAAAATATACTCCTGTAATGTAAAGGGCCTGAATTCCATCAGGAAGAGATGAAATATACACAATGATTCTGCGCTACCAGAAGGGACAAATGAGCAGCTAACACAACCAGCAAGTGTAATCAATATCAGAAACCAAAATAAGTGTAGCGCTTTTAAAAAAAAGTCAGATGTAAAGTCTATGGACTGACAGTTCAAAATGCATATATCCAAAGGCAAGATATCCTTGGGAAAAAATTATTTTCTCAAAATCCCCTGGAACAGATCTCTTCAAGGGTGTAAACCATCTGGAGAGAAAGCCCACACACCACCACTGAAAGTGAAAAGGCTTACCGGACTCGATGGACTCAACAAGGCGTACGCCAGGTAGAGTCAGACAAGCTTGGGTGGTGCTGGACTGTGGGTGGGCCAGGAGGGCAACGTTGATGAAGTGGCTTCCACGAAGCTGTGTTCCTTGGATGATGACGAACCCGAAAATATGAGGCAAAACAAACGTGGATCGTATCCCTCGGACCAGCGTTGGAACCAATGACAGCAGCAAGTGAAGGGAAAGAAGGAATGGCCAAATAGTGTAAATCCGTATAAATGAGAACTTAGACTTATTTTGGTTTCTGGCATCAGGAAGAGATGGCAGGCTTTGAAGGAGTTCAGGTCCTCCAATGCGGAGGTGATTATGGTTCAGGAGACCCACTCCAGACTGGGTGGATCCTTTAAATTTGTTTCTAAACACTTTCCCACGGCCTATATAGCTTCTGATCCCTCTGGGAAGGCCGGTGTGGCAATTCTCATTAAACGCTCTTGCCCGCTACGTGTCCTCTCTTCCTATCAGGACCCCCGTGGTCGTTTTGTGCTCCTGAGCTGTAGTCACCTGAACACTCAACTCATTCTGGCTAATATTTATGCCCCAAACGTAGGACAGATTAGCTTTATCAAGAAAGTCTTAGAGAAACTACAATCATTCTCTCAACCTTCTATGATCATAGGAGGAGATTTCAATGTGTGCATGTCCCCGACCAAGTATAGACAGGCCCTATTTCAAGATACCCCACGAATCGCTACCCAGAAGCTTTCCACCTCCTTCCCTAAACTAACCAGATCACATAACCTCTTTGACACATGTAGAGTGAAACATCCTACTCAAAAAAGTTATACGTTTTACTCTCCCTCTCATAAGTTATATTCCAGATTGGACCATTTCTTTGTAACTGTCCCTCTTCTTCTGTATGTAGTTGCTTCTGAGATCAATCCTATTACTTGGTCAGATCATGTGCCCATTGAGCTTGATATTGTCTTGACTGCTTCCACCCCCAAAACTTGCCATTGGCGTCTTAATGAATCCCTGATCAAAGATCCAATGATTCAAACCCAATTGCAACAAAAACTATCTGAATTTTTTCAACTTAATGATGGATCGGTTCCGGAAATTTCCACCTTGTGGGAAGTCCATAAAGCTTTTTTCAGGGGTGAATGCATATCTGCGGGATCTCGCCTTAAGCGGGACTCCACCAAATTAAAAGCTGATCTCCTCGCTCAATTGGAAGTCGCAGAGATGCAGCTACTTGAATCCCCCACGGTGAATTGACTGAGAGTAGTTACCTCAATTCGGAACCACATTAAATTAGTGGACATGAATAGGATAGCCAAATCAATGTTATGGGCCAGGCAAAAGTTCTACGAATTTGCTAACAAACCACATAGAATGCTTGTTAATTGATTAAAATCACATCCCTTCCTTTTGATACCTGACCATTTGATGCAACCAGATGGTACTCCTACATACTGTCCTAAGGTTATGTCCCAGGTATTTGGTGATTTTTATAGGAAAATTTATAATTGCTTAAGCTCAGATTCAATACCCTAATTTTCACACAGATGAAATTTGACGATTTTATGTCTTCCTTAGATCTACCCAAACTGTCCATTGCACAAAATTCTACGCTCATCGCCCCTGTCACTGTAGAGGAGATAGCGGCGGTGATTAAAGCCCTACCGGCTCACAAATCCCCAGGCCCAAAAGGGGCTCCCTTATGTTTATTACATAATCTTTTTTCCAATTCTAAACCCCCATCTGCAGACTTTATATTCCTCGTTGCTCAAGGGCTCCATCCCACATTCTCATTTTCTACATGCCCATATAACTGTCATCCCTAAACTGGGTAAAGACCCGTCACTACCAGAAAACTACTGCCCTATCGCATTATTAAATTCGGAATATAAGATCTTTACTAAAATACTGGCCAACAGACTTTCTCCATTACTAACGACGTTGATTCACAAAGACCAAGTAGGTTTTGTACCACCAAGACATGCGGGTGACAATACGAGAAGGACTATAGATCTGATAGACCTTTTGACTAAAACCAAACAACCTGCCATCGTCCTAAGCTTGGATGCACAGAAAGCTTTTGACCGCCTAAGTTGGCCATTCATGTTCACGGTTCTTTCCAGATACAGATTTTCTGGCCTTTTTATACAAGCCTTACAGGCTCTATATTCTAAACCCTCATCTCATGTTCAATTGTCCTCAAACTTGTCGCAGCGATTCCCCCTAAGCAATGGCACCAGACAGGGGTGTCCTTTGTCACCCCTGTTCATTCTGAGTCTAGAACCCCTGGCGTCGGCCATTAGGTCCCATCCGGATATCTGGGGGATCTCGCTGTGACAACAAGACTATAAGCTATCACTCTTCGTGGATGATATTTTGTTGACGCTCACCCACCCCCTCACATCTTTACCTTCTTTACATGATACTCTATCCACCTTTGGATCTCTATCAGGGATTAAAATTAATCAATCAAAAACAGAGGCCCTACCCATTAAAATTCCACCAACTCTGCTTAACTATCTCCAACATGCCTTCAAATACCATTGGTGCCCTTCTTCATTGAAGTACTTAGGCGTTCATCTCACTTCCTCGTATTCCTCCCTCTATCAGGCCAACTTTCCTCCTATGTTTACAGAAATAACCCGTCTCTTAAATCTCTGGACACTCTTCCTATCTCTCTCCTCGGTAGAATTAATGTCCTTAAGATGTTGATACTTCCTAAATTACGGTACCTATTTGAAACACTTCCAATCCCAGTTCCAATGTCGCAATTGAAACTTCTCCAGAGAAAATGCCTCATCAAGTTCATATGGAAAAACGCATCTCATAGGATTGCACGATCAGTAGTTTTCACTTTAAAAAACAGAGGAGGACTGGCGGCACCAGATATCGTCAAATATTATTATGCTTCTCACCTTCGGGTAATACCCTCCTGGATTTCTAGGAAAGCTCCAAATAGGTGGGCCGAGATTGAAATGGGGATTACTGTTCTGGTATATCCATGCTATATGCTATGGCCTTCCTCAACTAAATTTATGCCTCAACTGAGATCCCTCTGCTTGGCACCGATGCTATTTACCCTAACTATTTGGAAGAGATGTACGGAGAAGTTCTCCCTATCCTCCAAAAGCTCTCCATTCCTAAATGTACTTTTCAACCCGGACATACCTGATGGACTGTCTTATATGAGGATGCTCCCTTGGACTCAGGCAGGAATTATTCAATTGTGACATCTCGTACATCTGGTCACACGTAAACTTATGTCCTTTTCAGACCTGCAAGTGAAATATAAACTCCCTGCTTCCCTTCTGTACTCCTACAGACAATTTAAACATTTCTTCCACTCTGACTCCACCTCACTCTCCTTAGAGAAACCTACCGATTTTGAAATCCTATGTGCCAATGATCCCTATGAAACCAAACAGATCTCTTCTATATAATTTTGCATGAAACCCCACCTTTAACAGAAGTCACACATAATTACATGAAAAAATGGTCTCACATACTGCAACGACCAATTTCTATATTAGATGGGGGAAAATTTGGGAATCTACGTCAAAAACTTCACGTTGTGTAGTACAGAGGGAAACTGCCATTAAGACCTTGATGTTCTGGGACAGGACCCTGGACTTGTTGCATGCCCGCAACCCAGCCACCTCCAATGTTTGCTGGAGATGCAGCGAGTCCATAGGTTCTCATTTTCATATAGTTTGGGAATGCCCTCTTATTGGCCCTTTTTGGACTAAGATTCAGGAAGTTCTACAAACATTATTGTCTACACCCATACCTTTGAACCCCATTCATCTTCTTCTAGGCCTCCCTCTCCCGGGAATATCTAAAGCATCAAGGAAACTCATGTCCTTTATCCTTTTGGCCACAAAGCGAGCTATCCCTAGACATTGGCTCTCCACCTCTCCCCCCACATTCCAACACTTTCTTTCCATAATGGCGGATATACGTAGGATGGAACACTTGACTGCTAAAATCGAGGACACACTACCTTTCTTTTATAAAATATGGAAAACATGGGACGATTCTGTGTACCCCCTTGAATCTGATAACCTTCAAGCCCCCTAAACCTCCTGGTGCCATATCCTGGTTATGTTGTACTTTGTTTCCCCTTTTCTTTTGTATTGTTATGATTCAGAGCTATACATTCTTTTCTCATTGTGTTTACTATACAAGTAGTATACATACTATGATAACTATGTTTGAATGACCCATTGCTGGAAGACGCTTGGATGTGAACATACCTGTATCCACGTTCAGTTTCACAAGTTTATATATACAACACTCTGGGGGTCATTTACTAAGATGAATGCACTGCGCTGGTTTAGACCTTAATTGGTGCGCTGGATAGATCCTTAATTCAGCGTGTGAACCAGCGCACACACAGGAGTACCTGCAAGAGAGAATGTTTCCAGCGCGATAGGATTGCGCTGGTTCTCGGTGAGGTACATCTCGAGCTTGCTGCAATAGGAAAAATCTTCCTATCAAAGCAGAGTGAGAAAAACCGGCATGGGTTCCCCCTTTGGGTGCATGCCAGGCACTTCGGTCTGGTATGGATATTAAGGGGAACCCCTACGCCAAAAAAAAGAGCACGCAGGGCGGTCAGGAAAGAGGGTGGGGATGAGCGAGCGCCCCCCTCCTGAACCGTGCCAGGCTGCATGCCCTCAACATGGGGGATGGGTGCTTTGGGGAAGGGGGGCACGCTGCGGCCCCCCCACTCCAAAGCACCTTGTCCCCATGTTGATGAGGACAAGGGCCTCTTCCCGACAACCCTGGCCGTTGGTTGTCGGGATCTGCGGGCGGGGGGCTTATCGGAATCCGGGAGCCCCTTAAATAAGGGGGCCCCCAGATCCAAGCCCCTCACCCTATGTGAATGAGTATGGGGTACATGGTACCCCTACCCATTCACCTAGGGAAAAAGCGTCAATAAAAAAAACACACTGCACAGGTTTTTAAAGTAATTTATTAGACAGCTCCGGGGGGGGTCTTCTTCCGACTTTGGGGTCTTCTTCCAACTTCGGGGGTCTCTCTGGTTCTTCTCCACTGTCTCCGGCCTTTTCTCCCGTTGTTCGACCTGTTCTCCGCACTCTCCGGGTCTTCTGCCGGGCTCCTCCGTTATCTTCTGCTCTTTTGCTGCTCTTTTGCTAGCAGAGGAGCCCGGTCTGCTGCCTTCTGCCTTCTTCCCTCTTCTCTTCTTCCGATGTTGACACAACGCTCTCTCTGGCTGGAATGCTCTGTGCGCTCTGCTATGGCTTAAATAGGCGGTGACCCCGCCCTCTTATGCCATCACAGTCCCTGGGCATGCTGGGACTGTGACGTTTTAGGGGGTGTGGTCAACATCAACCGGTGTCCATGACCCCTAAAACGTCAAAGTCCCAGCATGCCCGGGTATGCCCCTGGGGGAACCCATGCTGGTTTTTTATTTTAAATTTGGCGTGGAGTTCCCCCTCAAGATTCATACCAAACAGTGCCGGGCAGGGCATGGGCGGGGATCCAAGTCAGATCCCCGTTCAATACAGTCGGTACCCTGTCGAGTTGCTATGGAAATGGCAAACCCCAGCTAAAAGCAACCGCAGCTAATCACACTGTACCAATGCAGCTGATCGCAGTGCCTGGAGTCTTAAATTTCACAGAAAAAAACATGCTTTTAACTGTGGCAGAATAGCCATCCGTGTGAAAGGCGCCTAAGGCCCCTTTCACACTGGGGTGTTTTTCAGGCGCTATAGCGCTAAAAATAGCACCTGAAAAACGCCCTAAAGAAGTGGCTCTATTCACTCCAATGTGAATCGTGCTTTCACACTGGAGTGGTGCGGTAGCAGGACAGTAAGGCTCGATTCACATCTATGCCTGTTGCTTTTGAGTGTTTCTGCAGTGCTTTTTGCTGTGCTTGCCGCGTTTTTGGATCGGCGTTTTTACTGCGATTTTACTGCGATTTTTTCTGCGATTTGCGTTTTTTTTTCTTTTACACTGTATATAGCCAGTTGCTAAGGAGGGGGCCAGGAAGCTGGCCACCGTGTCCTCAACAACCGATGAGTCAAAATGCCAGCTAAAAAAAAAAAAATTGAGAAAAAAAAACAGCGTGGGGGTCCCCCCCAGGTCCATACCAGGCCCTTGTATTTTTTAACACTACACTACTTTTTTTTACAGGTGAATGGGTTGGGGTACAGTGTACCCCATACTCATTCACATAGGGGGGGATCTGGGGGCCTCCTTGTTAAAGGGGATTCCAGATTCCGATAAGCCCCCCGCCCACAGACCCCGACAACCACTGGGCAAGGGTTGTCGGGAAGAGGCCCTTGTCCCCATCAACATGTGGGCAAGGTGCTTTGGGGTGGGGGCGCAGAGCCCCCCTGCCCCAAAGCACCCATCCCCCCATGTTGAGGGCATGTGGCCTGGTATGGTTCAGGAGGGGGGGCGCTCGCTCGTCCCCTCCCTTTCCTGACCTGCCAGGCTGCGTGCTCGGATAAGAGTCTGGTATAGATTTTTAGGGGACCCCATGCCATTTAAAAAAAAAAAAAATTTGGCATGGGGGGTCCCCTCCGAATCCATACTAGACCCAAGGGCCTGGTATGGACCTAGGGGGGACCCCACGCTGTTTTGTTTCGTGATTTTTTTTTTTTAACCGGCATTTTTTTTTTTTTTACATTGAGTGGGAAGTCAGCTGACAGCTGATGACTCATAGGTTGTTAAGGACCCGGTGGCCGGTTTCCCGACCCCTTCATAGCAACCAGCTATATACAGTGTAAAAAAAAAGAAATTAAAAAAAAGCAAATCGTGGTAAAAACGCGGTACTTGTGTTT
This sequence comes from Aquarana catesbeiana, assembly GCF_042186555.1. NCBI lineage: Eukaryota > Metazoa > Chordata > Amphibia > Anura > Ranidae > Aquarana > Aquarana catesbeiana. Next base: position 567,014,388 of record NC_133325.1, read on the forward strand.
TGGATGCAGGTCCATTGAAATCTATTACAAGCAAAACGCTGCATTTTACGGGGAAATAAATTACCCGACCCTTTCCAAAAACACAGAGGCACAAAATGCATAGGAACCCATGTTGAAAAATTCCCATGCATTTCTGCAAAATGCATCAAAAAACGCATTAGTGTGAATAGAGCCTAAGGCCCTTTTCACACTGGGGCAGGGGGTGTCTGGGGTAAAGCGTCGCTATTTTTAGCGCAGCTTTACTGTCATTTTAACGGTGTTATTCGGCTGCTAGCGGGGCGGTTTTAACCCCCCACGGGGCCGTTTTAACCCTTCTGCTAGCGGCCGAAAAGGGGTTAAATTCGCCTGCAAAACGCCGATGGAACGGCATTTTGCCGGCGGTATCACAGCGCTGCCCCATTGATTTTAATGGGGAGGAGCAGTGAGTTCACCGCTCCAAAGAAGCTGCTGGCAGGACTTTTTTTGGGATGCCCTGCCAGCGCACCGCTCCAGTGTGAAAGCCCTCACTGGAGTGAATGGAGCCGCTTTTTTAGGGCATTTTTCAGGCGCTATTTTTAGTGCCGTAGTGCCTAAAAACGCCCCAGTGTGAAAGGGGTCTAAAAAAGTCCTGCTAGCAGCATCTTTGGAGTGGTGTATAAACCGCTCCTTCCCATTGAAATCAATGGGACAGCGCTGCTATACCACCGGCAAAACGCGCTGCAGTGGCGTTTTGCGGGCGTATTAACCCCTTTTCGGCCACTAGCGGGGGATAAACCGCTAGCAGCCGAATACCGCCGGTAAAGCAGCACAATAAATAGCGCAGTTTTAACGCTGCCACCCGCACCGCCCCAGTGTGAAAGGGGCCTAAGGCTCCCCTCACACGGATGGACCTTTCAGGTCCACCTCGGACCTGAACGGACACTAAGAGCCTGTTTTATTTTCTACAATTAGAAGTAATTCTTACAGTGCATCTTCCTATTACCGCTTTAGCCTAATGCTCTCTTTCCACTATTTCAACCCCAAAGTTGCGTGATTTACAATGTGCTTTTTGGGCTTGTTTTCCACTATTGCAACTTGTCATGCCACTAGGGACTGAAAAGTTGCATCACAAGTTCTACCCCATGATTTACAATGAGTACCGTTCATATGTGTGCGACTTCAAAGTAGTCCCTGCACTACTTTGGTCCCACTTTGATGCGACTTGAGGTCCATAGACCTCAAAAACACACAGGCATTGCTTCAAGTTTTGGCAAAAAGTTGCAGGAAACTCGCAAAAACATGCAACTTTGGGCTTGCAATAGTGGAAACTGAGCCTTAATGCCATGTCATGCGACTAATTCAAAACATCTGAGAAAAAGTTGCATTGAAGTTGGAACAAAGTAGTGCAAGAACTTTTTTTGGAGTTGCACCAATTAGAACGGGGGAACATTGAAATACATGTGTTTTGACTTGTCCTGCGACTTCACGTGTCAAGTCGCACAACAACTGGCAGTAGTGGAAATAGAGCCTAAGGCCACTTTTGGGACTGAAAAGTTGCATCACAAGTTGTACCCCATGATTTACAATGAGTACCATTCATATGTGTGCGACTTGCTTACGCACATGCTGTATACACAGCGGGCACACATCTTTATTACAGAAATCCATATTTGGCATGAAAATTAACCACTTGCTTACTGGGCACTTAAACCCCCCTGCTGTCCTGACTAATTTTCAGCGCTGATCCATTTTTCCATTTTGAATGACAATTGCTCGGTCATACTTAGCCAAATGTTTTTTTTTTTTTTTTTTTAAGTTCCCACAAATAGAGCATTCTTTTTGGTGGTATTTGATCACCTGTGTGTTTTTTTTTTCTTTTGTTCAAACAAAAGAAAAGACAGATTTTTAAAAATAATTTTGTATATTTTTGTATATTTTGATATTAAATTTTGCAAACAGGTAATTTTTCTCCTTCATTGATGTACGCTAATGAGGCGGCACTGATTGGTTACACTGGTAAGCTTTACCTTTACTCCATATGCTTGATGAAGGTATCTTAGCTGGATCATGCGGCTGATCTGCCGGTCTACTCCACCGGTGTCGCTGCCTTCTCTGTTTCGGATGCAGGATCTAGGTAGAGTGGGCTCTTAAAGATGGAATCAGAAAACATGTTAAACTTGTAGGTTATCAATGTTGCCTGTCACACATCTAACAATGGCCTATTCTGCCTATAGGTTCTGTTTAGAACCACTAAAAAGATTAATCAGAGACCTGTGTTGTAAGACAAGGACACTACATTGATCCATAAGGGGGCCTGTCTTAACACAACCCTGTCCAGGGAAATAAAACTGCCAAAAAAGGGGGGGCCCTGACAGACAACCCCTTTTTGTTCATTTTTATCTTTATGTCAGCAAAGACTGAAGGGAAACCTACTTAAGGGAAATAGATTAACAAAAACTTAATCCCTGGGTTTAAAGCATGCCCAATCTATAGTTTTACTTACGCCTGAGAGCCTACTCAGGAGATTAACATCTATAGCAGGAGAAGAACACTCATATTGCTACATCTAGTTTTGTTAGAAGGGCAAAATGAAGGCCATGCACCGAGCTGTAACCTATTTGGTCGGGTATACATCTTTATACTTCATCTTCAGGCCATAAAACTCCTCTGAACCGAACTTCCGAAGTTCTTATTAAACCGGGCGATTCATTATCGCCTTCCTCCAGTGACCCATAACTCTACTGGGCTTCAACCCTAGGAAATGGCTCTGGCATCCCTGAATGTAAAGGGTCGAGGCTTTCTGACATGTGACATCTGCAGCCAGAACTCCTGGCCCTTCCACGGAAGAGAAGGCTGAAATAACAAAAAGGTGATACATGTATTATTAATATCACAAATAAAAAAATCATAGATTGGGACATAGCACAATAGATTTAGACAGAAAGGACACAAGCATAGACAACAATGTTGTGTATCTGAGTGTGACTAGCTAAACCAAAATATCAAATATGGGAAGAGACCCAGATCTGAACCTCACAGTCTGGTTTTCTGATGTGCGGCCAATATGTAAGCATTAAGACACAAACACACCTTAAATGCTGCGCATTTCTGAAGTGCAGCTAGCTAGGTCATAACTTGTAAATACAGAAAGGATGGGAACCCCCTTTTACAGTGGTGTTTTACTGATGTACAGCAAAACAAGGCCATAAAGTGAAGACAGAAAGACCCAAACTTCTATGTTGCGTATTTATGACGAACCACCAAGTACAGTTATAAGACAATCCTTCCTGTTATGCAGTTCTGTAGTGCAGTTACATAGAACCAACAGAGAAAGAACACAAGCAACCTACAGCATTGTGTTTTTCTGAAGTGCCATAAGGTAAGGCAATATGAAACAGAAAGCACCAACAAGCTTCAATGTTGAGTACTTCTACTGTGCAGCAACATAAAAACAAAGAAACAACAGACAGCCTTTACAGCTGCGATCTTTCTGGTCTACTGCAAAATAAGGCAATAACTCTACAATGAGTATTCCTGCTGTGTTGCAAAACCTGAACCAGAAGGGACAGATAAGCTTAGGGTTCCCACACCCGTGCGACCCAACCTGCCACTTGGGACTGCGAGACACATGAGAAGTCATATACTATGGCTTCCAAAGGGTACAATTCGTGACTGTGCGACTCCAGGTCGCAGCGTCTCCAGCAGTCCCCGCTTACGGAACCACAGACCTCAAGATTACACAGGTCGCAGGAAAAGCAGTTTTCGGGTCGAACAAACAAGGGGTCCCCATGCTGTGGCTCCCTGGAGGAGTGCAGCCAACAACCCCCTACTGTGTATACCTAAGAAACAGCAAGGAAGATCAATGAGAAACACCACTTACTGCTGTGCCTTTCTGATATACGGACGATAAGGCAGTAAATAAAGGACATAGGGGACACAAACAATGTTCAATCTTTGTGTATGTCTGATGTGTAGCATATACCAATACTGAGCAGAGATGTCATCACCCTCAATGTGTCTCCCTGCTGAGCAGCAAAAACAAATCAGAAAAAGACAAACAACCTTCACTGTTGTGTCCTTTCTGATATGCAGCCAATAAGGCAGTAAATGAAAGACATAAATAGGACAGACAACCTTCAATCTTATATTTGTCTGATGTGCAACAACAATCTTGAATAGAGATAGCACATCCATATTCAAGTGATTTGGCATGTGACTCAACATGTCAAACCGCATGCCTAAAATCGGCAGCCATTGCCGTTAATAGCACTGTCTGAATCAGCACGGGCCACTTTGTGGTGCTGTACTGATTACCAATGGCAGTATGTATACTACCCCTGGCACAGGTTCAATTTTGTATTTTCCAACAAAATCAGGACCATCCATCATCACTGCTGCATTTCTGATAAGCAACCAATAAGGCAGTAATACAGGACCCACAGACAGACCTCAATCTTGTATATCTCTGATGCGCAACAATCTAACAATTCTGAATAGAGATAGCACATCCATATTAAAGCGATTTGGCATGCGACTCACATGTCAAATCGCATGTCTAAAATCGGCAGCTATTGCCGTTAACCGCACTGTCTGAATCAGCACGACGCCACCTTATGGTGCTGTACCGATTACCAAAGGCAGTATATGTACTACCCCTGCCATCAATCTTTCCTGCTGCCTTTCTGATAAGCAACCAATAAGGCAGTAATACAGGACACAAAAACCCCACAGACAGACCCCAATCTTGTGTAGGTCTGATGTGCAGCAATATAACAATTATGAACAGAAATGTCATCACCAGACTCAATGATGTGCGTTTCTGGCATGCGGCACAAAACCAGAAAGTACAGACCACCTTCCCTGTTGTATTTTCTGATCTGTAGCCAAACAAAGCAGTACCTTTAGGATATAAAGGACACCCAACAAGCTTCAGCAGAGATGTCACAAATTTCAATGTGTACTTTAGTTGTGCCACCAAACACCCCAGCAAGGACAAACCTTCACTACTGAGGTCTACTGGTGAGCAGCCAAGGAGTCATGGTGTATCCATTTATGAAATAACCAAACAGGGGCAATTTATTTCATAGGCATAGCCTGGGCTGTAGATACTAATCCTTCACCACCAGTGAAGGAACCAATCCTAAAATGGTTGGACACCTTACTATAGTAGCTGTTGTCCTACCTTACCTCCGTAGATTGAGCAAACGCTAGCCAGCTCATACAAGGGCGGGGCTGATCAGTAACTAAAGTCTCAATGAGCCCAGCCCTAGAGACCAATATAAGACCTCTAAAAAGGTTGGTTACCAATTTAGCCTGGAGGTAAATAGCCACCTGCAGCCCTTAAAGAAGCAATCATATAGCCACCTAGCTCTTGCATATGTTTGCACAGAAAATCCTTAATCAAAGGATATAGGAAAACGATTTATGGTAAATCGCTTTTAGATCTGTCACTGAGTGGACTGTAGCCCAAACCAACAAAAAGGTTTTTCTTACCCTCTGCATTAAAATATAACCACAATGTAAGAGTGGAGTGGGAGGTTGGAGCTTATGAAAAGTTACCCATAGCAAGCAACCCCCAAAAGGAGGATCTGTCACAAGGGAATCCCTATTGTGCCACACAGAAGCTTGGTCCCTGCCACATTGTTGAAAGTTAGGTCAGCTTTTAAGCATCTTGGAGCAACTTTAAGCAGATTCCTAGCAGCTGGGCTAACAGGGCCAGATAACCTAGTGCACCTGCTGAGCAAGGGAGCTTACTCCTGAATCCTTCAACCATTGCACCATTAATAACTTGTTCAGTGGTATACCTGGCCAGTAAGGAACTCTTTGTTCTACCAGGTCACCCTCTTTGCTGTATTCACCCCTACTAATGTACCACAACCAGGTATGTAGGGAGAGGCTGGCAACCTACTGTTGTGATAACCACAGTGTCTCTGCTATAAGAGGAAGCTGTGGCTGGTGGTTTTTAGCAGTAGCTTCTGGGCTATTTTGTTATGGAGACCCCAGGTTCTGCACTGCACCACTCAGTAAACACAGGTGGAAGGGGAAAAAAAATGCCTTACCTACCTCATTCCCATCTGAGGTGGTTTAGGCACACTCGCTCCTCTGCACCACTTGTACGTTCCTCATTCCCATCTGAGGTGGTTTAGGCAGACATTCACCATAGTGAATTGGTGCCTCCTCGACTCTCAGCCTTCCCTTCTGGGTAAGAACGCGGTCGTTCAGGCGGTGCCCTCCCCAGCAGCCCACGTGAGCTACCAGGGACCCAGGAGTCAGGGGATACGATCCCCCTGGAAAGAACCGACGGCCAGCACCCCCGTCTGAACGGACGTCCGGACAGGTAAGGGGGGAGACAGGATAAAGGCCCCTGAAGTTCTGGGTACACCACTGTACTCAGGGGCTTTCAGCTTTCAGGGGGGCTTTCCCAGTTTCTGCTGCCCCCCCTGAAGAAAGGATAGGGGAACCCCCTGGGAAGGATAAATATACCCTGCCAGACCCACAAGCTTCCCATGCATTTGGTCCGGCTCCCAGGGGGAGACCACCAGCCCCAGGCTTCGGTCATTTGGAAAAAAACAAACAGTTTCGCCGTGTAGGGAGAAACACAATCAAAAACTGAGGATCAAGTGGAAGGGTGTGGACTTAAAACAGCTGTTGATTGATTGTGTTTCCTGTGGGGAGGAGCCTCTCATCTCTCAGGTGTGCCGTCCTGGAAGATGACTTGAGAAAAACCCATTTAAAACTACTCGCGGCTATTGCATTGCCGATAATACACATAGAAGTTCATTGATAAAAACGGCATGGGAATTCCCCACAGGGGAACCCCGAACCAAAATTAAAAAAAAAAAAAAATGACGTGGGAGTCCCCCTAAATTCCATACCAGGCCCTTCAGATATTAAGGGGATATTAAGGGGAACCCCGGCCAAAATTAAAAAAAAAAAAATGATGTGGGGTTCCCCCTAAATTCCATACCAGACCCTTCAGGTCTGGTATGGATTTTAAGGGGAACCCCACATCAAAAAAAAAAAAAAAAAAGGTGTGGGGTCCCCCTAAAAATCCATACCAGACCCTTATCCGAGCATGCAACCTGGCAGGCTGCAGGAAAAGAGGGGGGGACGAGAGTGCGCCCCCCCTGAACCGTACCAGGCCACATGCCCTCAACATTGGGAGGGTGCTTTGGGGTAGCCCCCCAAAACACCTTGTCCCCATGTTGATGAGGACAAGGGCCTCATCCCCACAACCCTGGCCGGTGGTTGTGGGGGTCTGTGGGCGGGGGGCTTATCGGAATCTGGAAGCCCCCTTTAACAAGGGACCCCCAGATCGAGAAGAGAAGAGCGGGAGCCTCCCCCCATGCCATGGGTGCGGAGCGGCCCGAGAAGAAGAAGATAGAAGACGCCGCGGAGGAGATGCTGGACGAGAACACCGGAGGAAAAACCAGAAGAGCCAGAAGAACCAGAAGAAGAAGATGAAGGAAGATAGAAGAAAGAAGAAACATTTAAATAAAGGAATTGTCAAAAACTCTTGTCATTTTTAACATTATTGACAGTTTTTTAGTGAAATGGTAGGGGTAAGTACCCCCTTACCATTTCACACAGGGGGGGGCGGGATCTGGGGGTCCCCTTGTTAAAGGGGTCTTCCAGATTCCGATAAGCCCCCCGCCCGCAGACCCCCACAACCACCGGCCAGGGTTGTGGGGATGAGGCCCTTGTCCTCATCAACATGGGGACAAGGTGTTTTGGGGGGCTACCCCAAAGCACCCTCCCAATGTTGAGGGCATGTGGCCTGGTACGGTTCAGGAGGGGGGGCTGCACTCTCGTCCCCCCCTTTTCCTGTGGCCTGCCAGGTTGCGTGCTCGGATAAGGGTCTGGTATGGATTTTTGGGGGGACCCAACGCCGTTTTTTTTTTTTTTTTGGCTCAGGGTTCCCCTTAAAATCCATACCAGACCTGAAGGGTCTGGTATGGAATTTAGGGGGAACCCCACATCATTTTTTTTTTTTAATTTTGGCCGGGGTTACCCTTAATATCCATACAAGACCTGAAGGGCCTGGTATGGAATTTAGGGGGACTCCCACGTCATTTTTTTTTTTTAATTTTGGTTCGGGGTTCCCCTGTGGGGAATTCCCATGCCGTTTTTATCAATGAACTTCTATGTGTATTGTCGGCAATGCAATAGCCGCGAGTAGTTTTAAATGGGTTTTTTCCTTCGAAAATTTCATTTTGCTGTCAGACTGTTCTAAACGCGGGAAACATGCGCCCCTTTACAGGCATACTATAGACACCCCCCAGCTACGAAATTTAAAGGGATATTACACTTTTATTGTTTAACTTTAAGCATTATTAAAATCACTGCTCCTGAAAAAACGGCCGTTTTTAAAACTTTTCTTTGCATTGATCCATGTCCCCTGGGGCAGGACCCAGGTCTCCAAACACTTCTTATCACAATAACTTGCATATAAGCCTTTAAAATTAGCACTTTTGATTATTCATGTTCGTGTCCCATAGACTTTAACTGTGTTCGCGTGTTCGAACAAATTTTTTGCCTGTTCGCAAGTTCTGGTGCGAACCGAACAGGGGGGTATTCGGCTCATCCCTACTGGTGGGCATTGATAGGTGGTACTGGTGGGCACAAATGAGGCAGAATTGCCTCTTCGGGACCAATGATCACCCGAGTCTCAGTGCGCGCGCAGCAATCAGCATACGGGGAGCCCGTCCTATGACAGCCTCCCAGAAATTCAGGTCCACGCTGTGGCCGTCGTTTGGCTATAGCACAGACACCAAGTGATTAATAGAAAAACAGATGCAGATTTCTAGAACTGGCTAAAAATAATGTTGAGTCAAAGGCAACTGATGACTTTCTATTAAAGGTCTAAATGGGCCATTAACATGCATCACTACTGAACTTAGGAATGTGTCTTTGCAAAGTTAAACTCATTAAAATCCTTTCTTATGTTTGCTTGGGGATAGACTGCAGAGGGATGTCTACACCCCTGATAGGGTGAAGACACCTCACAAATTTTGCCAATTTCACATTCAAAATGATTTACTTCCCGTCACATAGCCAAACAGGAAGTGAGGGTAAAACCCTACCAATGTATGTCCTTGGGGACACACAGGTCAATCTAAATAGTTTCCCCATTCGGGAAATTGCACTCTAGCATTTTGCCATGTACATCCCAAATTATTATGTATCTTGGGGTTTTATTTACTAAAAGGTAAACCCACTTTGCACTACAAGTGCACTTAGAAGTGCAGTTGCTGGAGATCCGAGGGGGACATGCAAGGAAAAGAAAAAAAACAGCATCTTTGCCTCTACATGATTGGATGATAAAATCACCAATGCTACCCCTCTGATTTTCATCAACTACACTTGTATTGCAGAAAGGATTTGCCTTTAATAAACCCCAAAATACCTAATAATTTGGGGTGTACACAAGCAAGAGTGCAATTTTCATAAGGGCACTAGTTAGATTACATGATTACATAGTTACATAGTAGGTGAGGTTGAAAAAAGACACACGTCCATCAAGTCCAACCTATGTGTGTGATTATGTGTCAGTATTACATTACATATCCCTGTATGTTGCGGTCATTCAGGTGATTATCTAATAGTTTCTTGAAGCTATCAATGCTCCCCGCTGAGACCACCGCCTGTGGAAGGGAATTCCACATCCTTGCCGCTCTTACAGTAAAGAACTCTCTATGTAGTTTAAGGTTAAACCTCTTTTCTTCTAATTGTAATGAGTGGCCACGAGTCTTATTAAACTCTCTTCTGCGAAAAAGTTTTATCCCTATTGTGGGGTCACCAGTACAGTATTTGTAAATTGAAATCATATCCCCTCTCAAGCGTCTCTTCTCCAGAGAGAATAAGTTCAGCGCTCGCAACCTTTCCTCATAACTAAAGATCCTCCAGACCCTTTATTAGCTTTGTTGCCCTTCTTTGTACTCGCTCCATTTCCAGTACATCCTTCCTGAGGACTGGTGCCCAGAACTGGACAGCATACTCCAGGTGCAGCCGGACCAACCAGAGTCTTGTAGAGCGGGAGAATTATCGTTTTATCTCTGAAGTTGATCCCCCTTTTAATGCATGCCAATATTCTGTTTGCTTTATTAGCAGCAGCTTGGCATTGCATGCCATTGCTGAGCCTATCATCTACTAGGACCCCCAGGTCCTTTTCCATCCTAGATTCCCCCAGAGGTTCTCCCCCCCAGTGTATAGATTGCATTCATATTTTTGCCACCCAAATGCATTATTTTACATTTTTCTACATTGAACCTCATTTGCCATGTAGTCGCCCACCCCATTAATTTGTTCAGGTCTTTTTGCAAGGTTTCCACATCCTGCGGAGAAGTTATTGCCCTGCTTAGCTTAGTATCATCTGCAAATACAGAGATTGAACTGTTTATCCCATCCTCCAGGTCGTTTATAAACAAATTAAATAGGATTGGTCCCAGCACAGAACCCTGGGGAACCCCACTACCCACCCCTGACCATTCTGACTACTCCCCATTTATCACCACCCTCTGAACACGCCCTTGTAGCCAGTTTTCAATCCATGTACTCACCCTGTGTCCCCAAGGAAAAATATTAGGGTTTTACTCTCACTTCCTGTTTGGCTGTGTGACAGGAAGTGAAACCAATTTTAAGAAAAGGGACACAAAGCCCAACCTTTAAAAAAAATAAAAATCTTGATTTCCCTCAAATGTCCACAATTAGAATAGGATTGTCTTGAGCTTTATTTTAGTTCAGTGCTCTAAATCAGTGCTTCCCAACCCTGTCCTCAAGTACCCCACAACAGGCCATGTTTGCAGGTTTTCCTTCATCTTGCACAGGTGCTTTAAATCAAAGTCAATCGCTTTGTATTTTGGACAGCTATTTTAGATAAGACAAAATTTCCTAAACATGTCCTGTCAGGGGTTACTTGAGGACTGAGGCTGAAAACCACTGCTCAAAAGAGAAAATTGAATACTTACCACTCTGAAATGTTACTTTCCTGGTCACTATCCATGGCAGCATACGCACAATCCATGCATGTGCTACCATAAAGGCACCAGGAAAGTAACCTAAAACAAAACAAAAAAAAAAAAAAAAAAACACTCAGGACTTGGAAAAGAAGCAAGGAAGGCAAATTAAATTAACAGGAGTTAAAAGAAGTGCACCCACAAATGGACATCTATTAAGGACTAAAACAACATCTTGAGAAAATTTTAAAAATAAGGCAGCACAGACAGTTAAATCAAAATGAACAACGTAAAAACAAAAATTGCCAACATAAAAGATTTCATGGTAAAATAACCACCACCCAAAAAAAAAAAAAAAACAGCAAACCAAAGTAACAAATAAATTGCATAAAAACACATCTGTTTTGCAACAACATAACACACAAAATACAAATAGAAAATACATGTGTTAGAAACTCAATAAGGACACCCAAATGTACTCTCTTGCCAGCCCCCCACACACACAATCTTGGCTCTTTTCAGGGCAAATAAAGATTGCTATCTGCAAGCTTTATATAACATAGGTTTGTGTGCTAATGAGGCAATTGCAAACACATGGACAGTCCATTAAACACACAAAAGGCAAGTTCACCCAATGTAGAGACTGAACTTCAAAGTGGGTACACCTGTTAAGGGTGTCCTTAAATTACTAACCCAAAAAACACACTCTGAGCATGCCCAGAAACATCCAAGTAATGTTCACACACAAAAAGCACCACCAAAAAAAAACAAAGTCCCTGAGCATGCCCAGAACAACCCAAATGCAGCTAGCACAAAATAAGCCACCCCACTGTCCAAAATTAAGCACATCATCCAGCATGCACCAAAATTACAGATGGGACAAAACACCCCACAGTCCAGGGGGGCAACTAAAGAGCCTAACATGTGCAAAAGTTATACAACAAATACCATTGCAGTCTAAGGGAACTGACTTGGCAATTTTACTAGTCCCCACTGGGCTGGCTTATCTTCTAGTTATTGGCCTTAAAATGAGTATGGGCCCAGGTCCTACCCTAAGGGACATATATCAATGTCACCAATTGGACAACCCCAAAAATGAAACAAGGGGAAATGCCTTTAAATATGCCAAATTGCTTAAGGGCCAGTTCACACCAATGCAGTCCAGTGCATATTTTATGCATCAAAAATGCATGGAAACTTGGTTATATGGAGTGCAATGGCATAGTTCACACCAGTGCTTGCCGTTCCAGTGCGTTCCAGTTCCAGAAAAAAAAGTAGAACATGCTGCATTTTTTCTGCACTGGACTGTACTGGAAAGCTGTAAAACGCATCAAAAACGCACTGGAACGCACTTGTCCTTATTTAAGGTAAAGAAAAAAGAGGGGGGGGGAAAGCACTGGACTGCATCAAAAACGCAGCAAAAACGCACTGGAACGCATCGAAAATGTGCATGCAGAAAAGCACCTGGAACGCGTCTGGACTGCATTTCTATGGTGTGAACTGGCCCTAAGGGCCCTAATGGCCAGATCACACCATAGAAACGTAGTCCGGATGCGTTCCTGTGCGTTTTTGGTGCATTTTTGATGCAGTCCAGTGCTTTCTCCCCTCTTTTTTCTTAACCTTAAATAAGGACCAGTGTGTTGCAGTGCATTTTTGGTGCATTTAGGTGCGCTCCAGTGCGTTTTTGATGCAGATTACAGCGTTCCAGTACAGTCCAGTGCCTAAAAAATGCAGCATGTTCTACTTTTTTTTTTGGGAACTGGAAATGCACTGGAACTGCAAGCACTGGTGTGAACTATGCCATTGAAAACCATATAACCTACTTTCCGTGCGTTTTTGATGCAGAAAAAAACACACTGGACAGCATGTGGTGTGAACTGGCCCTTAAGGAATAAAAGTTATTTAAAACTGCTCGTGACTATAATGAAATGTCGGTCCGGCAATTAGGGATGAGCCGAACACCCCCCTGTTCGGTTAGCTCCAGAACTTGCGAACAGGCAAAAAATTTGTTCGAACACGCGAACACAATTAAAGTCTATGGGACACAAACATGAATAATCAAAAGTGCTAATTTTAAAGGCTTATATGCAAGTTATTGTGATAAGAAGTGTTTGGGGACCTGGGTCCTGCCCCAGGGGACATGAATCAATGCAAAAAAAAGTTTTAAAAATGGCCGTTTTTTTGGGAGCAGTGATTTTAATAATGCTTAAAGTGAAACAATAAAAGTGTAATATTCCTTTAAATTTCTTACCTGGGGGGTGTCTATAGTATGCCTGTAAAGGGACTCATGTTTCCCGTGTTTATAACAGTCCAAGAGCAAAATGACATTTCAAATGAAAAAATGTCATTTAAAACTACTCGCAGCTATTAATGAATTGCCGGTCTGACAATACACATAAAAGTTCATTGATAAAAACGGCATGGGAATTCCCCACAGGGGAACCCCGAACCAAAATGAAAAAAAAAATGACGTGGGGTCCCCCTAAATTCCATACCAGCCCTCCAGGTCTGGTATGGATATGAAGGGGAACCCCGGCCAAAAAAAAAAATGGCGTGGGGTCCCCCTCAAAATCTATATCAGACCCTTCAGGTCTGGTATGGATTTTAAGGGGAACCCCACGCCAAAATAAAAAAAAAAATGGCGTGGGGTCCCCCCAAAAATCCATACCAGACCCTTATCTGAGCACGCAACCTGGCAGGCCACAGGAAATTCAGGGGGATGAGAGAGCGCTCCCCCCTCCTGAACCATACCAGGCCACATGCCCTCAACATTGGGAGGGTGCTTTGGGGTAGCCCCCAAAACACCTTGTCCCCATGTTGATCCTCATCCCCACAACCCTTGCCCGGTGGTTGTGGGGGTTTGTGGGCGGGAGGCTTATTGGAATCTGGAAGCCCCCTTCAACAAGGGGACCCCAGATCCCGGCCCTCCCCCCTGTGTGAAATGGTAAGGGGGTACTTGTACCCCTACCATTTCACAAAAAACTGTCAAAAATGTTAAAAATGACAAGAGACAGTTTTTAACAATTCCTTTATTTAAATGCTTCTTCTTTCTTCTGTCTTCTTTCTTCTGTCTTCCATCTTCCTTCGGTTTCTTCCTCCATCCTCTTCTTCTTCTGGTTCTTCTGGTTTTTCTGGTTCTTCCTCCGGTGTTCTCGTCCGGCATCTTCCTCCGCGGCGTCTTCTTATCTTCTTCTCCTTGGGCCGCTCCGCATCCATGATGGCATGGAGGGAGGCTCCCACTGTGTGACGCTTCTCCTCTTCTGACGGTTCTTAAATAACGGGGGTGGAGCCACCCGGTGACCCCGCCCCCCTCTGACGCATGGGGACTTGACGGGGACTTCCCTGTGGCATTCCCTGTGATGTCAGAAGGGGCGGGGTTATGTAACGGGTGACCCTGCCCCGCCCCCCATTATTTAAGAACCGTCAGAAGAGGAGAAGCGTCACACAGCGAGAGCCTCCCTCCATGCCATCATGGATGCAGAGCAGCCCAAGGAGAAGATAAGAAGACGCCGCGGAGGAAGATGCTGGACGAGAACACCAGAGGAAGAACCAGAAGAACCAGAAGAAGAAGAAGATGGAGGAAGAAACCGAAGGCAGATAAAAGATAGAAGAAAGAAGAAAGAAGAAGCATTTAAATTAAGGAATTGTCAAAAACTGGCTCTTGTCATTTTTAAAATTTTTGAGTTTTTTTGTGAAATGGTAGGGGTACTTTTGTACCCCCTTACCAATTCACACAGGGGGAGGGCCGGGATCTGGGGGTCCCCTTGTTAAAAGGGGCTTCCAGATTCTGATAAGCCCCCCGCCCGCAGACCTCCACAACCTCCAGCCAAGGGTTGTGGAGATGAGGCCCTTGTCCTCATCAACATGGGGACAAGGTGTTTTGGGGGGCTACCCCAAAGCACCCTCCCAATGTTGAGGGCATGTGGCCTGGTACGGTTCAGGAGGGGGGCGCTCTCTCGTCCCCCCCTCTTTTCCTGCGGCCTGCCAGGTTGCATGCTCAGATAAGGGTCTGGTATTGATTTTTAAGGGGACCCCACACCAATTTTTTTTTTAATTTTGGTGCGGGGTTGCCCTTAAAATCCATACCAGACCTGAAGGGCCTGGTATGGATTTTTAGGGGGACTGCACGCCATTTTTTTTTTTGGCGTGGGGTTTGCCTTAATATCCATACCAGACCTGAAGGGCCTGGTATTGAATTTCGGGGGAACCCCACGCATTTTTTTTCTGAATTTTGTTTGTTTTCTTAATGCTGTTTTTATCAATGAACTTATTGTCGGAGCGACATTTCATTAGAGCCGTACAAGGTGAACCAGCGTTAAAAAACAAAAAAAAAAAAGTCTAGAGGTGCACCCGTTCAACCTATGCAAATGCTTTTATGTTGCCTGACATTTACTAATATTTTGCCGGCGCAGTGAATCAGAGTATTTGAACAAGCGTAAATGCGCAGTGTATAAATTCACCTCCCGCAGTTTAAATGTATTTGCCAGCACTGCCGGCTTTTTCAGAGAAAGTCACTTTCTCATTCTATTTTGGCCATATTTGTGACATCACCCCCATATTATTGCCACTTCCAGCTTGTTTCAATTTGAAGTTAAAAATGCCGTGCACCAGGTCCACAGTGGCGTACAGATCACCTCTTCCCGTGCACCGGGAAGAGAATAGTAAATGGGGGATCGCGCTGTGTTCCCGGCGCCAATGCTTTGTAAATACGAAGATGTCATTTGCGCATCAGCGTGCACCGCAAGTCATGGCGCAAATGCTTCGTAAATCAGCTCCTCTGTACTATCAGAAGTTGAAATGATATCTCTATGTATTGTAATTCATAATTTTCGAAAAATGTTATAAATAAACAATTTATAAAAGAAAAAAATTCCGACCGTGTGTACGCGGCATAATCAGGTCAGGTAAAATAGACTACAAAGGGCACATAGCAGAGGGGAGTAAAACAAATTCCTGTCTTTTAAATATTAATTAATAGTTAGAAAGTGAGGTTAGAGCATATTGGTCCCAGGAAAGATGATTAGGGGAAGTTGGTTACAAATGATAAGGAGAAGGCAATTGTACTTAATGCATTCTTCTCCTCAATTTTTACAAATAAAAGGGAGGTGTATAATAAACAAAACTGTATTGTTAGTAATGTATCATGGAATGTACCCTTGTGGCTAACAGAAACTTAACCACGTCAGCTCCAGAAGGTTTTACCCCCTTCATGACCAGGCCATTTTTTGCTATTTAGCACTGTGCTACTTTAACTGGCAATTGCACGGTCATATAACACTGTACCTAAACTACATTTGTATAATTTGTTTTTCACTCAAATAGAGCTTTCTTTTGGTGGTATTTGATCATCACTGAGTTTTTTTTATTTTTTTACAATATAAATGAAAACATACAGAACATTTTTAAAAATTCATACATAGAGGCCAAAATGTATTCTGACACATGTCTTTGGTAAAAAGAAATTCCAATAAGTGTATATTGATTTGTTTGTGTGAAAGTTATAAATTCCACAGACTATGGTGTATATACTGGAATTTTTTACATTTTTTTATTTTTTATACTACTAATGGTGGTGATCAGCGACTTATAACAGGACTTCGATAGTGCGATGAGCAATCTGACACTAACTGATGCTGGGGAGGGAGGATTTTTCACATTTTTTTATTGGATATATTTAGCAGAAAGTTAAAAAAAATGTTTTTGTTTGTACATGAAAAAAAAAAAAAAAACAGTGGTGATCAAATACCACCAAAAGAAAGCTCTATTTGTGTAAAAAAAAAAGTAAAAATTTGCTCAGTTCATGAAGGGGGGAAATCTTCCGAAGGTCAAGTGGTTAATGTTGAAAATTGTAAAGTAATGCAGTTGGTGGCCAAAAACATGACTGCAAGTTACTTGCTAGGAGAAGAACCATAGAGGGGATTCCAGGATGGAAAAAGATTTGGGGTTCCTATTAGATCACATACTCAGCAATGACATGCAATGAATTTAAAAGGGTGTCTACTCAAGAGATAAATCTATAATTCTACCACTTTACAAGACTCTGGTTCAGCCCCATCTTGAATATGCCATGCAGTTCTGGTCACCAGTCTTCAGAAAGGATATGCTGGAACTGGAGAGAGTCCAGAGAATGGGAACAAAGATAATAAGTGGACTGGAGGGCCTCAGTTATGAGGAACAACAACAAACATTAAACTTATTCTCCCTGGAGAAAAGAGACTGGAGAGGAGATATGATAGTGATATACAAATACCTCAATAGTGATTCCAGCAAAGAGAGAAAACTATTCAGTTTCAGGAAGCTTAAGAAGACACGTGACCACTCATTGAAATTGGAAGAGAGGTGGTTCAGCTGCGAAGGGGGGTTCTTTACTATTAGAATGGTAAGGATGTGGAACTCCCTCCCACAATCAGTGGTGTCAGTGGGACATGTTGATAGTTTCAGAAAAACATTAGATGGGCATCTTAGTGAATGCAATATACAGGGATGTGGGAAATGATATTGACATAAACATACACACACATACACACACTTACACAGGTTGAACTAGATGGACTGGTGTCCTTTTTCAACCTTACCAACTATGTAACTATAAAATAGTCCACAGAGCTTTAGAGAAAAAAATATATAGTCTCTAGTGTCAGGAAGTGCACCATGTGTCAAATATTCTATCTTGCTATTTTGATTCATTTAAGTTATAAGTAGGTTAAGTATGGGACAACATTAAAATCGCCACCCAAAATAACTGATCCTTTGGCAAAGTTAGACATTTCTTCTAAACAAACCTCCAGTAACTTATAATAGGAGTTAGCATTTTAAATTTGTACAACTACCTTTGGTGTGAAACAGTCTATTAATCTATAGCAGCTCATAACTCCCCCTGTAGGTTCAGATGTCAAGTCCAACGCTACCAAGTTCCGGTGGATCATGCAGTTATACTGAGGTCAGCTAGAAGCTCTGTTTGGGTGGGGAGAAGGTATGCGCTGTCCTCCTATTCCTAGAAATTCCCACAGGAGTGCCCTCATGGATGGGATTATACATGTAGTGCCCTGTCTGTGTCATAATTTGTTTCTCCGGTAGTCAATGGTGCAGGATTGGTAACGGTCATCCAGGGTGGAGGGGAGAATTAAGTGTAGATGAGGGGAGCTGGGGATTGCACACCATGGGGTTGACCAGGGTGATCACTTCCATGGGATCCAAGCAGGGTGCAACAGAGAAGCAATTACATCCACCAAAAGCCCCCCACATCCATTATTTTATTTAATGATAAATAAAACTAAAATTAAATTTATCGGGAAGTCAGATTTTGCACTAAACACATAAGTTGGAACCTAGGTTAAGGGCTACTGTACTATATAGACAGGCTAGGGTATTATGTAGACAGGCTAGGGTATATACAGACAGGCTAGTGTAGTATATAGACAGGCTAGGGTATATACAGACAGCCTAGGGTATATACAGACAGGCTAGTGTAGTATATAGACAGGTTAGTGACAAGGAATTTTATAGATAGGCAACTCCTATCCTCATATTGATTAGTGGTTAAGAATTAATAATAACTACTGCAGTAGGGAACAGACACAAAAGATACACTCCGCATCTTTCCAAATAACTGTTCTGCTTTATTATGACGTAATTGAAGGTTTTTATACACATGACTACGTAGGTATCACATTAATATTACAATTGTACTTTTATGGTAACAAGGGATGTAAACTAGGCAGGCTAATTCTAATCAGGACTCGAAAGAATGCAAACATGTACTAAAAACATTATTAGTGCTGTGTGCACAGTGAGGGCAGTGTGCAATACATATAACATAGAATACAATTATATACAGAACTTACAAATTTCCTATACAGTCTCCTCTCTTTTGATCAATATTTTGATCACTAACCATACCTGCTATCACCTTTAACCTGGAACCTCCACACGCTTAGGTGGAGGTAGTCCTGGCCAAAGAGGCAAAATCTACATTGTGGAGAATATAATAGCTGAGCAGCTTTTTCATTACAAAATGACCTTTTCATTACTTTTTCATTACAAAATGACTTTTCATTGTGAAAAACAAATGATTGATAAGTCATATTTACAGAGTACTGGCTGTACACTCCTGTGGCCAGAATGGCCTTCCAGCTTAATTGTTGGCATGCTAACTTATCAGCATATTTAACCACTTGACCACTGGGCACTTAAACCCCCTTCCTAACCAGACCAATTTTCAGCTTTTGGTGCTCTCACATTTTGAATGACAATTACTCAGTCATGCAACACTGTACCCATATGAAATTTTTGTCCTTTTTTTCACACAAATAGAGCTTTATTTTGGTGGTATTTAATCACCACTGGGTTCTTTATTTTTTGCGCAATAAAAGAAAAAAGACCAAAAATTCTGTAAAAAAATAAATTTTTCTTCATTTCTGTTATAAAATTTTGCAAATTAGTAATTTTTCTTCATATATTTTGGCCAAAATTTATACCGCTACATATCTTTGGTAAAAATAACCCAAATCGGTGGATATTATTTGGTCTTTGTGAAAGTTATAGCGTCCACAAGCTATGGTGCGAATATCTAAAAATTGATCACACCTGAAGTACTGACGGCCTATCTAATTTCTTGAGACCCTAACATGCCAGAAAAGTACAAATACCCCCCAAATGACCCCTTTTTGGAAAGAAGACATTCCAAGGTATTTAGAAAGATGCATGGTGAGTTTTTTGAAGTTGTCATTTTTTCCCACAATTCTTTGCAAATCAAGTTTTTTTTTTTTTTACTTTTTTTTTTTTCACAAAATTGTCATATTAGCAGGTTATTTCTTACACTCCACATATGCATACCACAAATTACACCCCAAAACACATTCTGCTATTACTCCTGAGTACGACGATACCACATGTGTGAGACTTTTACACAGCGTGGCCACATACAGAGGCCCAACATGCAGGGGAGCACCTTCAGGCATTCTGGAGTGCCCAGGCCAATTCTGACATTTCTCTCCTACATGTAAAAATCATCATTTATTAGCTAGAAAATTACATAGAACCCCAAAACATTATATATGTTTTTTTTAGCAAAGACCCTAGAGAATACAATGGCGGTCGTTGCAACTTTTTATCTCACACGGTATTTGTGCAGCAATTTTTTTTACGCTTTTTTTTGAAAAAAAAAAACTGTTTTGTGCTTTACAAAAACCAAAACAGTAAATTTAGCCCAATGTTTTTGCATTTAGCCCAATGTTTTTGCATAATGTGAAAGATGAAGTTACGCCGAGTAAATAGATACCCAACATGTCACCTTTCAAAATTGCACGCGCTTGTGGAATGGCGCCAAACTTTGCTACTCAAAAATCCCCATAGGCGACGTTTTAAAATTTTTTACTGGTTACATGTTTTGAGTTACAGAGGAGGTCTAGGGCCAAAATTTTTGCGCTCTCTCTACCGATCACAGTGATACCTCACATGTGTGGTTTGAACACCGTTTTCATATGTGGGCGGGACTTACATATGCGTTCGCTTCTGCATGCAAGCACACAGGGACAGGGGTGCTTTAAATTTTTTTTTTTTTTTTTATTGTTCATTTTACTTTATTTATTTTTGTTTGATGCTTTTTTACAAAAAAAAAAATTTTGACCACTTTTATTCCTATTACTCGGAATGTAAACATCCCTTGTAATTGGAATATGGCATGACAGGTCCTCTTTACAATGAGATATGGGGTCAATAAGACCCCACATCTCACCTCTAGGCTGGGAAGCCTGAAATAAAAAAAAAAAAAAAAACGATCCTGGCTTCGATCGTAGCGGTGAGTCGGTAGAAGCAGCGGAGTGCGGCGGGAGGGGGGACATCCCCTCTCGCCTCCCGTAAGAACGATCAAGCAGTGGAACAGCCGCTATGATCATTCTTATGGTGTAGGGAATCGCCGGCTGAAAAAGCTGATATCTGAATGATGCCTGTAGCTGCACCCATCATTCAGATATCCCCGCACAAAGTCAAGGACGTTGTATGACAGTCGGCGGGCGGGAAGTGGTTAAAACGTATTTTTTTTTTTTTAACACAAAGTTGTCAATTTATACAATATTTCTAACACATAGCATGTACATACCAAAAATGACACCCCAAAATAGATTCTCCTGCTCCTCCTGAGTACGGCGATACCACATGTGTGAGACTTCCACAGCCTGGCCACATACAGAGGCCGAGTACAGCCGAGCGTGGCTCAGCATGGCAGGGTATGGCTGGGTATGGCGGGGTATTGCAGAGTATGGCGGGGTATTGCAGAGTATGGGGGGTATTGCAGAGTATGGGGGGTATTGGAGAGTACGACGGGGTATTGCAGAGTATGGGGGGTATTGCAGAGTATGGGGGGTATTGCAGAGTACGACGGGGTATTGCAGAGTACTGCAGGGTATTGCAGAGTATTGCGGAGTATTGCGGAGTATTGCGGGGTATTGCAGAGTATTGCGGGGTATTGCAGAGTATTGCGGGGTATTGCGGGGTATTGCGGGGTATTGCAGTGTACTGCGGGGTATTGCAGAGTATTGCGGGGTATTGCAGTGTGCTGCAGGGAATTGCAGAGTACTGCGGGGTATTGCAGAGTATTGCGGGGTATTGCAGAGTACTGCGGGGTATTGCAGAGTATTGCGGGGTATTGCAGAGTACTGCAGGGTATTGCAGAGTATTGCGGGGTATTGCAGAGTATTGCGGGGTATTGCAGAGTACTGCGGGGTATTGCAGAGTATTGCGGGGTATTGCAGAGTATTGCGGGGTATTGCAGAGTATTGCAGAGTATTGCGGGGTATTGCAGAGTACTGCGGGGTATTGCAGAGTACTGTGGGGTATTGCAGAGTATTGTGGGGTATTGCAGAGTATTGTGGGGTATTGCAGAGTATTGTGGGGGTATTGCAGAGCAATGTGGGGGTATTGCAGAGTAATATTGGGGTATTGCAGAGTAAGGTGGGGCATAACAGAGTATTGCAGAGTAGTGGGGATGGCTGAGCATGGATGGATGGATGGCTGGATGTCTCTGTGCAGCGCTGTGGGCACTACACAACCAGCCCACAGCGCTGCAGCCATCCATCCATCTCCCTCTCCTCCACAGTGTACCGATCGGTACACAGGAGGGGAGGAGAGGAACCGGCGTCATCAGATGCCGCCGGTCTGTTTACATGTGATCGCGCCGTCATTTGACGGCGCGATCACATGGTAAATGGCCGCGATCAGCGGCCATTTACCAGGATCCGTGATGCGCTGGGTCCTGAGGACCCGGCGGTCACGGATGTGTTCGGGTGCGCGCCCCAGGGGGCGCGCGAGAAGGGAATTCTGAGAGGACGTCATATGACGTCCTCCCAGAGTTAAGCAACCGCCCTGCAGCCGTCATTCGGCTATGGGCCGGTTGTTAAGTGGTTAAACACAGACAATTCTACATAGAATGGAAGACGTACAAAAGACAAATATGGCTTCAACATGGCTAAACTACTTTTCAAATCACATTATATATATATATATATCCCTTACAATTAAAGTATTTGAAAAAATAGTACCCTAGACTGTGATTCCAAGAGGGAAACAAATCAAACACATAGATTTCTTTAATTTAGTCATTTCTGGAGTGTCTGGTGTGGATCCAGGTGACTTTTCCTTCAAGTGTTGCACAACTGTACATGAAATAGATGCTGTATTGAGTCTCCAAACATTTCCATATATATAAATGTTTCTTAACAATCTACAAGTCACCTGGCTTTAGTTTTAGATCCTTCCAAACTTTTAGGATCTGGAATTGGGGAGAAAACACATAAGTGAGTTTGTCAAAAACCTTAAAAGATCAGCAACATTCTCTGTGAGATCCAAATGGAGGATTCAGCTGCTGAGACAAAATATAAGCAAGTGAGCAACACACTCCCAAAAAAGTCTCATAGGGACAGAGTTCAACATTCCCCTTAGGGGCTTGATAAAATATAAGAAAACATTCAGACAAAAGTTTTCTAGTTTCTTACGCTACTTTTTCCACTACATTATAGACAGTAGGGGGTGTAAAAATAAAATCTCAAAACGTCTAGTAAGGACTCTCCTATAAAAATGATTTCCTCTGTTACTCTCTGTAGATTCTGGCACTCTGTACTTACAAACTACTTCTGATAACACTTTTTACTGTGGCCTTTGCAGTAGCATTTGCCACTGGACATCCAGAAAACATGTCCATACAGACAAAATGCATACTTGTAAGATCCTGACTTGGGCATCTGGATATATATTTTTGTAATCTCTGGAAAGGATGTTCAGCTTTTGGTAACACCTTTGGTAACAGGTAAAACAAGAAGTGGTATGTTATAAAAAAACAACTGTGGAGAACCCTGGCTATATCCCATGCTCAATTACTAAGGCAGCCATGACTGCTTGTGACCGATGACACAGTCCATCTGTCAAGCTGGAGGAAAAAGAGTCACTGGCAGACATAAAATATCTAATTTTTCAAAAGTCCTGTTTCATAAGAAATTGCCCCCCTGTGGACCACTTGCTCTTCTTATTCTGGGGTCCTTAAAGTTGAATTATTGATCACAGCTATACTGGGCCAGAACTAGGGTGGAATCTGTGAGTTGCACAGACCCAGCAAGTGTCCAGGGCTGTAGTGCTGCATCCTAAGTCGCCTGGTATGCTTCCATGTGTGAGTTTTAATGTTAGTATGGCTACCTCAGCAAGAAGCTGGAAGGCTGAAAACAACCAATCAATTAACTTGGCATGCTTTATTGGTTTACCTGTTAAAGTAAAAACAAACTTCTCGCCTTGCAAATGGAACCAAAAGCTCTCTATATCTCTACTATTTATATAAATATACATACTCTTTTTATAGCTCACAGGCTTTGCTAAAACATGGAGCTCTGCTTCTTGAGCTGGGGGAAAAGGATCCAATGACTCTGAATACAGAGTATCCTTCTGGGTGATAAACTGCATACTCAGTAAGGGTATTGCCATCCTCAGTGTAAAGTCGGGATCAAATCTACATATAATTAAATATCTGGGTCTTCAGGGAGTGTGTCCTGCACTGGGCTCACAGCTGCTGATTCCTACATCATCAGTTTAACATATGTGGTTTTCCTTTGTCTTTGTCCAGCCTCCTCCAATAGAGGCAATAAGGTGGCTGGATTCAAATGTATGCATTTTTCATTGTTAGATTTGTACATAAACAAACAAAACATATTCATATTCATATACCTTTCATTAGACAAACATTTAGTTAGCGGTATATTTGCTATGCAGAATGTGGGACCATTAAACATTAAATATTTGACCAAATAAATGTCTGTAACTTTGTCCAATAACACCTTTACATAAAGCTACAGCTCTGATATATCGTGGTGAACCCTTCATTACTGGGTCCAACTTGCATAAATATATTACAATGGCTTGTTTTCTATCATGCTGTTTGTGTAAGAACTCCAGTTTCATGTTTCAAAAAGACAACTTTTTCCTGGCAATATTATAATTTCTCATTGCTTGCTCTGTTGTTAGTTTTAGCTAGACATTATTTTCCTGATGTCATAACATAATAAATTATAACAATACCCTACAGTCATGCAGAGATGTCCATAAATCCAAAATATTCTTCTGCTTATACCACTGCACTTACAAGGAAAAGGGGCACATCATTTCACAATCCACACATTCTGCTTTGGATTTCATAAATAAAAATGAATAAAAACAAAAGGACCAACAATCTGTATATTACAGAACAGAAAGCTCTCAGCCACATCAAAAACTATACAATTGGCTGCAGGCGGCAGGGAGTGTGGACTTGATGTGATAGGGCTGTTATATTTAAATTTTATTTATTATTACTCTCACATCATGGACCACACATCAAGTTATTACCAGGCCTTTAGATTTCATCTTTGTAGAAAAACTTCTTATGTATCTCATCCATCTGGGCTTTGTTAAATGTTATGGCAGCTGTATTCCAATTAACAACCTCATCTTAATCTAAACTAATCCCATTTTACAAATTTCCTCAATAACCTGGATTTCATTTCCAACCAAAGGTTTTCTAATCAATTACAATATATCTATATTATTAATAAAATTGTTAAACTCATTTTAGAAATCAATACTCAAGTGATAATCTCCATATCACACCATAATACTAATATATATATCCACAGATATATTTCCTTAAAGGAGGACATTTTACTTTTGTAAAATGTATTTTGATTGTATTTTTGCACTGTTTCCACTATCAAAGGATATTCAATTTGTGCAATACACGGTTAAATGTAACCTTCATTTTACCATGTTTGGAAAACAGATTCAACATAATTGTGATCACATTGTTTATCATTAGATTAATTAACCCAGCACATTTTGTTATTTTTTTTCCTCCACTTCAGCAAAAACTGTCGAGAAAAGTATTCAACTTTACGTTCATTAAGCTGTCTCCTTCTCGGTTTCACATCATAGTGGTATTTTTACAGGTGTTTTGTTTATTGTTATTGTTTATTTTTAATTCCTTCTATTGTAAAGTATTCCATAATTTAAATAATTTAAAATCTTATTCAGAACCTTCACTTTATTTCTATCTTCCCATCAGTTCTACTCTTCCAGTCCCCATATCCCAGTCCTCCTGATTCATTCTAACTCCTCCCCCTCCCATCCTCTCTCCACCCTCCCCTTTGATCTGCTCTTGGACCCCCTTACTTAAAAACTTACTCATGTCCTTCTACCCTCTATCATTTTTTCCAGATATCTCTCAGAGGTTTTAACATTTTTCCATTTTCCCCAGGGTCTATTATATCTTCCTGGTTGCCCTTTTCTCTGCTGCATAGATATTCCATACTATTGTAATATTCTATTATCTCAAACCATTCCCTTATGTCCGGCTTTTCTATATTCAACCACTTCTTTGGGATTAATCTTTTTGCGGCATTCAACAGTACAGGGATTAACGATTTTCCGTATTTTTTTTTGTAGTTTTAAATTCATGAAATAGACATGTCTGCCAGGAGTTGGTTATCCTTTCTCCAGTTATCTCTTCTATATATTCCACAATTTCTTGCCAGTATTGTTTAATTTTCAGGCATTCCCACCAGATATGTATCATTGTGGCCCTCTTCTTACATTCCCTCCAACACAGTGAGGACTTATCCAATTGGTATTTGTGAATTTTATCCGGAGTCAGATACCATCTTGTCAGTAGTTTGTAATTCATCTCTATTGTATTTATATCTGTTGCGTAACTATAGGCTGCTCCTATCATTCGCCCAACTTGCTGATCCTCTATTTTCATTCCTGTTTCTATTTCCCATTTCCCTATATAGGGGAGTGTCTCTTGTCCCTCCAATTCTGTCCATATTCCATATATTTTGGATATACCATGTTTCAATGGAGTTTGTACATCATGGAGTTTTTCCAGTGGATCTAAGTTCTTTCCATCTCTAATTGGCTGGGGAAGTATATGTACTAAGTGTTTCAATTGGAAATATTCCCAGACACTTATCTCCGATGTATTTATTTCCTTTAATTCCACTAGTGTTCTCATCTCCCCATGTGCAGTGATATCTCTTAATTGTGCATTCCCTATTTTAGGCCTAAAAGTGTCCCCTTCCCAGGAAAAAACATTTGTTCCAGTGAGTGCAATTAGTGGCGAATTATATTTCCAATTTTTTTTGTTGTTATTTTTTTGTTTGTGTAGTGTATCCCAAATTTTAAATACGTTTGTGGTCAAATCATGTACCACCAAATCTAGTGTTCAATACTTTCGTGGTACCCAAATATTTTTATGCAATATTGTTCTACTTGGTGTATTTACAATCTCAACCCACTTTTTTTCACTTTTTTCGTTAACCCATTCTACCATCCGTGAAAAAATAACTGACTTATAATATCTATTTATATCTGGTGTTGTTAAACCTTCGTGTTCTTTTTTCCTAGTAATTAGTGCAAATTTTAGTCTCATTTTTTTATTTTGCCATATATATTTTGTCATCATTGTTTTTATTATTCTAAAAAAATCTGTGGTATAGCAATTGGTAACATTTGGAATTTATATTTATTTTGGGAAGGATCACCATTTTGAACATATTTATCCTTCCTATCCATGATATGGATTGCAGTGAGCTCCTCTTTAATTCCGCTTTAATCTCATTCAATAATGGGATATAGTTTGCCAGATACAACTTCTCGGTGGTAGATGTCAATTTGATTCCTAAATATGTTAAATCTCTTTTCACCCATGTAAATGGGAATTCCCTTTGTAGTGTGAGGTCTTCTTTTTCCCCACTTCTATATTTAATATTTTTGTTTTTATAGGATTTATTTTAAAGTTCGAAAGTTCACCGTATTTTTTTATCTCTTTAATTATGTTTGGGAGCGCCACCCTTGGGTTCGATACATAAATCAGAACATCATCCGCATATGCCGCGATTTTATATTCATCTTCCCCCACTCTTGCCCCTTCTATATCCTGATTATTCCATAAGGTCACTAAAAATGGTTCTATTGACAATACGTATAGGAGTGGAGAAAGTGGGCACCCCTGTCTTGTTCCATTATACATTTCAAAAGAAGGTGGCAACTTCCCATTAACTTTTTTTTTTTTAACAATAGATTTTTATTGAAAGTATTTACTTAACAATACAGATTAAGGTAAGCAAATTACCTAGGTTCATAAGAATAATCTTATAGAAATACAGTATTTGATAGCCCCTGATTCAGCCTACCCCTATTAGGTTCAAACTGTAGGCATGGATAGGCCACCAATTGTATGTATATATATATATATATATATATATATATATATATATATATATATCCTGGCCCATCCCAACCACATGTTCCAAGCATGTTCCATGTTCAGCCTCTCATGGAGTTGGAAGACCCAGAATGCTGAAAGTAAATCTTTCTAAAAACTGAGGTGCTTTGTGCCAAGGCTGCGGGCAAAATAATGCTTAAACGGCATTGATATATTGTACAGGTGTGGTATTATAAGAGCTCTGCAATGTCACCATTGCCTCTTCCTTTGTTTTTTTCCTGTCTTTTTATATGCAGTGCACCGCACTGCTCTCCTGGCTTTGTCAGTCTGAGAGCGGCTGTGAATGGTGTCACAGAGTGTGGGGAGATGGGTAACACAAGATGGGAACCGCCAGACACCATGCAATGGTGTAACCGATTTTGGAGGTCTGCAGTTGGGAGGGCTTCTCTCCCTTTCTCTCTGCAGTCCTGCCAGGTAAAGGACTTACCTCAGATTCTGGCTGAGTCTCCTGTCTGTCTTTGGATGTGCTGTCCTGTCTCTCTTGCTATGCTGTGTACTTCTGTGGGTTTGACAGTCTGACTGGTTTTTGTCACCAGCAGAGACTTCTGAGGTGAGTGGATGAAGGCAGATGGCTATTAAAGAGACAGGGTTCCATGTTTTTTGGTGAGAGGTAATATGCTTTTCTCCATATATTTTGTGCAAATATGAGCTTGCCACACCTGTTAGTGGCACAGAAGATTAGCAAAGGTAGGAGGGGGCGATGTGGGACATGGATCTTAAAAGAGTGCCCAGGGAAAATATGCAAATGAAGGTGTTTTGCATTATTTTGGGAGCAGAAACCCTGAACTCAAACGCTCCAAAAAACATAAGACCCACCAACGATCACAGGATGATGACACCTAACAGGTTGTCACATTCATTAAGCATGTGGTCAATACACTCTAAAGGAGTTGTTTCCACTTACCCTGTGAATGGACAGAATCCAGGAAATTGGCACATGCGTTTATGCCAGCATGATAGAAGATGCCTTGCCAAGCTCAGGGTGCATTTTGGGGCAGCATGCAGTCTGCAGTGGTAGAGCAATGAAATTGAACAGGCTGCCTCACAAGGATGGGGGTTGTGCAAAACTTTAAGACCTATTAAGGCGGCTATAACAGAAAGTATGCTGCAAATATCCACACTACAAGCAACACCCATAACGATAGAGTGTAAATTGCTCATTCATGAAGGATGGTCTTTTCCCATAATTGCAGAGCATAAATCGCTCGTTCATGAAGGATGACCTTTTCCAATAATGGCAGAGCATAAATCGCTGATGGAGGATGGCCTTTTCCCATAATGGCAGAGCATAAATCGCTCATGATGGAGGATGGCCTTTTTAAATAATGGCAGAGCGTAAATTGCTCATGATGGAGGATGGCCTTTTCCCAGAATTGCAGAGCGTAAATAGCTCATGATGGAGGATGGCCTTCTCCCAGAATTGCAGAGCGTAAATCGCTCATGATGGAGGATGGTCTTTTCCCATAATGACAAAGTGTAAATCGCTCGTTGGAGGATGGTCTTTTCCCAACAATGATAGAGCGTAAATCGCTCGTTGGTGAAGGATGACAGAGACCTCGTCAGAAGACCAATTTACAGCAACAGGTTCCCTAAGCTTTATCCAGATAAATTGACTGCTGTATGTTTATGCACTGCACTTCCAGGGGTGGTTGCTGCCCTCTTGGTTGCCTTCAATGGACTTGTTCACACCAGATGCAGTCCAGTACGTTTTTATTTCTGCATCAAGAACGCATGGATAGTGTTTAACTTTGTTTCCAATTACTTAATTCACACCAGTACAGCACATTCTAATGCCGTCAACAAGAGTAGAAGGTTGCATTGTTTCTTTATAGGAACACATCGGGAAAGTGGCAAAACACATGTAGAATGCATCAAAAACACTCATGCAGAAACACATCTGGAATGCAGAAACTGTGGTGATCTGGCCATCAGGCTTGCACAGAAACTATACAGTGACATATTTTGCCTGCCAACCAGCAATAGAGTTAACTTCAATATATTAACTTCAGAAATGGCATTACATTCAACATTGGAAACTGCAAGATTTGGCACAGTTTCAGGAAAGAGTGGAATCTGGCAACTGACTTTTAGTTAATGCTTTTGATAGATCTAGTACAAGCGCTGGTGCACTCAGTCACTGCTAGGAGAGCATTGTGGTTATGCCACTGGAGGGCAGGTGGAACTTCGACATTTCCTTCGACATTTCCTAAAATGGGAGGTTATTGTTCGGTCAAACGCTGAACAACGCAATTAAGCGAATAACAGGAGGAAACTGGACTGTAGCCACAGACTAGTAAGAGGAAGCCACCATCCTTCACTCAAGCCCACTGAACTTCAGAGGGTGCAGGAGGTCAAATCTTATAGAACAGGCTGCAGATTTAATAGATCACAATGGAGGTATCTCAAAGTTACTTTTGACATGAAATAAGTCCAGAGCAAGCTGCTAAGATAGTTGGAAAGTCTCTTTTTATAGGTGCGTCCAACCAGTCTCTTACAGTTGGGGCCAGGGGGCCTAAGTGAAGTAGATGATTGTAGCTTCCTTCTGGAGGGTTTGGACAACCATCGCCAAAGACCAGTGGGTCCAGAAGACAGGTGAGTGGACAATGGAGAACAGATCTCAGAAGAGAAGATGTTTGCAAAATTTTTATACTGCTACAAGGCCATTAAGCCAGTGATGCCGAAAACATAGAATCATCTGAGGGCCTTTCTCCCCAGTTTTTCTAGTACCTAAGGCAGAAGTCTCCTGACCTGCTTTCAGTTTGAAGGAATGGAATGTGTTCATATACATCAAGAGGTTCAAGATGGAGTCCATGCAGACAGTTACAGGTACAGTTCAGCAGGAGGACCAGTCAGAATCATTCGACTGGCCGACTCATACTTCCATGTACTGATCAATGGCGAACAATAGAGGCGTGTAAGATTTGCGGTGGCCTGAGGTCACTTCCAGTTGTCTGCCTTTTACAGAATTGGCACAGCCCCAGGAATCTTTTTGAAGATCTTGTTGGCAGTGGTGGTACCTTGGGCCAGGTGGCACAAGAGGGCATTTCAATTTGCGTTTCAATTTGCCTTCTTTAGCCTATGAGCTGGGCTGTTTATGGATCAGAAAATCTTTGTGCCTATACAAATTCAACAAAAACTAAAATTTTGGCCACTGCGCTTCTTTCGGAGGCATGCCTCTCAGCCCAGGCGCTAGGATGATTCTGAAGCCTCATGCCAGTCTCTAGGGCTGGGGAGTCCACAATCTGAAGAAACAAGTGCAAGGCCATTGAAGCGCGGTGAAGTGCAGATTCCCCTAGTATCTTGAATGGAAAAAAGCTTTTTTCTAGCATTGCAAGCCTTTCAAAATTTTCATGGGGTTGACAACAAGAGAGTAGTAGCCTACATTGCCTAAAAAGGGACACCAAAAGTCTTTTTCTGATATTTGCAACAGGATACCAATGCAAAGACTCCGTCAGACAAGAGGTTCAAAGTGCCATGGAATTCTTTGTTTGATCTTTGTCTCTGGCCAAATTAAATCCTCTATGGCAAGGTCAGTAACAGCTCCCCAATCCAATAAGACTACTTTTAATAGCCTGCCTATGGAATAGGCTACACTAGAGGTCCAGGAATTCTCATCTGAGGTTGTTCAGACCCTGGTGACCAGAAGATCATCCATGAACGCTACATAGGAGAAGATATGAAAGAAGTCTGTTTTGTCTGCTCAACAAAAGCTTTCTCTCCTGTGTTCCCTGCTCTAGCCAAAATCCTTGACATTTTACAGTCAGTGCTAGAGGTTGGTCTGGCATACAAATCCATTTAAGGTGCAGATCGCTACCTTATCTTTTCACAGGCTGCAGATGGGTGCAAAAGCCAGTGACCAGATGGTGCTTCCAGATGACGATCCAGATGACCTTGAAATACTGGCTCCCTCTGTGGGACTTATGGGGCGTACACACGGTCGGACTTTTCGACCGGACTGGTCTGACGGACGCCGACGGACCAATCTGGCGGACAATCCGATCGTGTGTGGGCTTCACCGGACCTTCAAAGGACTTTTCCAGTCACAAATCTGATGGACATTAGATTTGGTACAGGCTTCAAATCTTTACGTCGTAACTCCGCCGGA
Organism: Aquarana catesbeiana; assembly: GCF_042186555.1. Lineage (NCBI taxonomy): Eukaryota > Metazoa > Chordata > Amphibia > Anura > Ranidae > Aquarana > Aquarana catesbeiana. Next base: position 567,046,201 of record NC_133325.1, read on the forward strand.
CCCAGAAATCTGCTCGTCTGTATGCTAGTCCGATGGACAAAAACCGACGCTAGGGCAGCTGTTGGCTACTGGCTATCAACTTCCTTATTTTAGTCCGGTGTACGTCATCACGTATGAATCCATCGGACTTTGGTGTGATCATGTGTAGGCAAGTCCGTTCATTAGAAAGTCCATCGGAAGTCTGTCAAAAGTCCGTCAAAAGTCCGCTGGAAAATTAGTCAGACCAGTCCGGTCGAAAAGTCCGCCCATGTGTACGCGGCATTAGGCTTGGATCTGAGAGCACCCTTTTGCTCCAATAGGTTTCATTTCAAAGTTAAAATTTAAAGTGGTATCCAATTTCAGAGGGACTACTTCCCAGTTTTTCTGGCGTTTTCACTTGAGAGGCACTGAGTGCACAGCAGGAAGACTTCAGTTTTCTTACACATGGTCGAGTTACTAACAGTGTACTTGGTCAAAAGAGGAAAGTGTACAATCTTTTCATTTATCCATCAGGCCCTCAAGAGTCATCCACTCTTGGGTTACCAGGGTGATTAGATTCGCATGCAGGAAGCACGCTTTTCTGCTCTAAAACAATTGCAAGCCTATTTGACTAAAGGGGTGGCAGCCTTTGGGGCAGTTATGCCAGGATTGCTTGGAAGATATAGGTAAGGACCAGCTTGAAGGTCTGTGCGGTCTTCATCCAACCTTACAAACTAAATATGCGACCAGCAAGTTTGGGACAAGGGAGCTTCTTTCTGGCTTTAGCAGCTTTTCTTTGATTGTCAGTATCTTATTTCATTTGTTCTCTCCCACCCTATATTGGTTTTGGTATCCCATTATGTGCTGACGGGAGGACGGGCCAGGAGAGTGGAAAATTGTTATCACTTACCGTAATTTTCCTTTCCTGGCCAATCCTCACATCAGCACAGGACTCCCTCCCTAGTGGCCTGTCGCAGGCTAAGTTATCGAACATCTTAGTTGGGGGAGGGGCTGTCTTTTATATTTAGCTTGGAACATGTGGTCGTTGGGGGCTCCAAAGGAGGTGTTAACCCGTTATGTGCTGACGCGAGGATGGGCCAGGAAAGGAAAATTACGGTAAGTGAAAACAATTTTCCATGATATATATATATATATATATATATATATATATATATATATATATATATATTTAAATTAACTGAACAAAACCTGCTACATAGCTTAATAAAGTAGGTCCAGGATAATAAATTACATTTGGGGTAAGCAAATATATGTTTTCAGTGTACTTCAAACTTGTCAATAGATTATATATTACACTCTTTTAAGTATTTGGATGCTCTGGGATGGGGGATCCATGCAATCCATTTCTTTCTAAATCTAATGGTGGGATAATTTTTGTAAGCCAGCATTAATTTGTATTGGGCCTGTGTATTGATTCTGGCTATAACCGTCTATAAGTTGGGTGAGTCCCTGGATTTCCAACTTCCCATTAACCTTAACCATCGCCGTTGGCCGGTTATACAGGTTTTTGATCCATCGCATAATTTTAGGTCCAAGTCCCAGATATTGGAGAGTATCCATCATAAATCCCCAGTCTACCCTGTCAAACGCTTTTTCTGCATCAATTGACAGGACTAAGACTAGGGATCCCTTATTTTCCCGCTTTTGCAGCATTAACACTGTTTTGTCTCTATACTGTTGTCTCTATCCCATGTACAAGGTACAAATCCTGTTTGGTCTGGGTCCACCCATATTGTATCAGTTTTTTCAATCTCATTGCGAGGATTTTTGCGTAGATCTTTGTATCGGCATTCAGTAGGGCTATAGGTCTATAATTGGAACAGATGGTTTTATCTTTTCCCTCCTTGGGTATTAATATAATATGAGCTAATAGAGACTCTCGCCGTGTTTCTTCACCTTCCCCTAACTTGCTCAAGTAGTCGCCTAGCTTTGGGATCAGTTGGTTTCGAAATTTTTTATAGTATTTAATCGTGAACCTGTCTGGGCCTGGACTTTTTCCTGTAGGGGTTTCTTTCAGTGCCAAATTAATTTCCCCTTGCGTAATTGGTTTTTCCAACTCAATCAATTGTTCACCTTGTAACCTTGGCAATTTGGCCTTCTTTAAGTAGTCTTGTGTGTTTCTTCTCCTTAGTTCTTTTTCTTCTTGCGTCTCTTGATTTCTAATTGCATAAAGTGCACTATAGTATGACTGAAAGGCCAATGCAATATCTGTTGTTTTGTTTACCATTTCTCCGCTCTCGTTTTTTATCTTTTCCTTGTCAAAAGAAGTTTATTGAGTATACAATGTTATAAAGATACATAAAGTAAGTTTACAAGGATCTATAAAGTAAGCTCATTGTTTTACAGTAGGGTTTATATAGGTAAATATTGTGAAATTTCAAATATTAAACATTGGGTTCACGTAAACCTAAATTAAAGATATATATCATTTCCTTAGTTACTTATGTAGGTATTTAAATGATTTATACCTACTATACATATTGTTTACAAGTAGAGTGTATATAGGTCAAATAAATTCTGATAATGAGCTTTAATCGTAAGGTGGAGAAAAGGAAAGAGAAAGAAGAAAAAGGGTTGAAAGGTAGAGGTATGGTCCACAAGGTTGTCCTGCTCGTCAGTTTATTATTCTTTTTTGTTCTCTTTGAAGCCTTAGAATGGGTGTCTCTGTAAGTCATTTAATCTGTTACCATGGCAACAGGACAGAGTCATTGACGTTTGACAGGAACTGTTGTTTTATCCAAGGATGCCAAAGTTTTTCAAATTTTGGAATTTGATTTTGATCGATGGCTACCATCTTAGCATGGGACATTGTATTATTCATTCTGTGAATTGTTTCTGCTAGTACCAATGTAGGAGATTTCCATGCCTTGGCCACTGTTTGTTTTGCAGCCGTTATTAGTTGGATCATAAGTTTGAATTGAGAGAGTGTTAACCATTCCGGTTTTAGATTAAGTAAAGTTAAATATGGATCTGGTTGTATTATTTTTTTAAATATTTTAGATGCAATCACGAAGACTTCCTTCCAGAAGGTTTGGATTACTGGGCACGTCCACCATATGTGGAAATATGTGCCTATTTCTGGGCATCCTCGAAAACAAAGAGCTGAGGTATTAGGTGAATATTTTGCCACTCTAGCGGGTACAAGGTACCAGCGAGTTAGGACTTTATAATTTGTCTCCAGTGCTAAGATGTTGGGTGAAGATGACTTAGATGTGAGCCATATGTTAGACCAGTCCGTGTCTTCTAAAGTTCGTCCCAGGTCCTCCTCCCACCTCTGAACGTAAGAGGGTCTATTAAGATTTGGTACTCCATATAATTGATTATAAAGTGATGAAATTGTACCTTTAGCAAATGGATCTTATGTACAGATTGATTCAAAAATGGATAATTGGGATAATGGTGTATCCCCCTTTAGGAATGGTGTATAGAAATTTTTGATTTGGAGATATCTAAATATCTCAGAGTTTGGTAGATCATATTTTTCTCTAAGCGATGGGAATGAAAGGAATGATTTAGATGCTATGAAGTCATTTAGTGTCTGAATGCCTGATGTTGTCCAAGCTTTAAAAGAATTTGGGTAGATCCATGCCGGATAAAAGGCCAGATTTCTGATAAAAGAAAGGAGAGGATTGTGTGGAGATTGTAACTGATATTTGGTTTTTAGTTTATCCCAGAGAGATAAGAAGTGTTTAGTTATGGGATTATGAATTTTAAAGCGGTCTTTAGGATCAAGCCATAATAAATTTGATATTAATAGAGGGTCATTTTCTGAAGCCTCTATAAATACCCATAATGGGATTTCCTGTTTTGCATGGTATTTGGACAGACTGGCCAAATGTGCCGCTCTGTAGTAGTTAGTAAAATTAGGGTATCCCAGGCCTCCTTTATTTTTGGGAAGATGTAGTGTGTGTATAGGTATACGTGGTTTAGAAGAGCCCCATATAAACGAAGTTGCTCTTTTTTGTACTATTCTCAAAAAATAGGAAGGAATTGGAATAGGGAGGACTCTGAATAGATAAAGCAATTTGGATAGAATAGTCATTTTGATTGCATTAATCTTCCCCATCCAGGATAAAGGAAGTTGCGACGATTATTTTATTAGATTTGTGATCTGTCTTAATACAGGAGGATAATTGGTTGAGAATAAGTCAGAATGAGAGGCTGTTAAATGAATTCCAAGATATGGGATTGATTTTTCTGCCCATGTGAATGGGAGTCGAGCCCTAGCCGGGATCAATTCCATGTTTGTGAGTGAAATATTAAGCACTAGGCATTTCTTAGGATTAATCATAAGGCCGGATAGGGCTGCAAATCCATCAAGAGATGGTATTAAGTTAGGACCAGAGACCTGTGGTGATGATAGAAAAAGTAATATATCGTCTGCAAATATACATAATTTGTGTGTAATACCTCCTACTTCAATGCCAGTTATAGTTTGGTTTGTTCTGATATATTGGGCCATGGGTTCGAGTATAAGGGCAAATAATAAGGGAGATAATGGGCAACCCTGTCGGGTACCTCTTTCGATATTAAAGGCTTCAGATTTGTATCCAGCATATTTTATATAGGCTTTGGGTTTATTATATAATGCTTTGATCCATGTTAAAAAGTGGGGTCCAAAACCCCATTTTTGTAATGAATATTGCATATATTGCCAGGATACTGTGTCAAATGCCCTCTTAATATCGAGAGATAGAAAACATAAAGGGATTTTCCGTTTTTTAGCAATATGTGCCAATAACACTGCCCTGCGTATATTATCGCCTGCCTGTCTATTTGGCATGAAGCCTACTTGATCTCTATGTATTAATTTTCCTATAATGCTATTGAGGCGTTTTGCTATTATTTTTGCTAATAATTTAATATCGAGGTTTAACAGAGAGATAGGCCGATAATTCACACAGGAAGTATCATCAGAAAGGGGTTTTGGGATCATACAAACAATTGCCATTAGTGTTTCTTGCCGAAAAGAATGTCCATCTAGAAGTTTGTTAAAAGTTTCAGTGAGAATGGGAGAGAGTATTTCTGAGAATGTTTTATAGTATAAAGCCGAGTAGCCGTCTGGGCCTGGTCTTTTGTTAAGTTTTAGGTCTTTTATGGCGTTAGCAACTTCATCTATAGTTATAGGCTCATCCAAACTGCTTTTTTGATTCTGAGATAACTCAGGTAAGGTTATTTTTGAGAAGAAGGATTCAGCCTCTGTAGGATTAAATTCATTGTTTGTCTTGTATAAAGTTGCGAGATGTGAGTGAAATTTATGGACTATTTTAACTGGATTACAAGTGTAAACATTTTTTGATAATTTCAAACGTATTGGTTTGAAAGATTTGTTAGTCGAATTTAATGCCCGAGCCAAATATGTACCTGGTTTGTTTGTATTCATGTAGAAATTGTGTTTGGAGCGTTTGAGGGATTTATCAACTGACTCAGTGAGAAATAGATCGTATTCCAATCTAGATTTTTCCAGATGAGATTTTGTACTCTGAGATGGATTATCTTGAAATGATATGTAGGCTGCATTAAAATTGAGTTCTATTTTTTTTGCTAGATTTTTGCATTCCCGTTTAAATAGTGCCATTTGTCTTTGTATTGTACCACGCAAGACAGGCTTATGAGCTTCCCACAGTGTTATTGGGGAGATGTCTGTTGTATTATTAATTGATATGTATTTCTTTAAAGCTTGTTCAATGGCCATCTGATGTAGTGGGTGTTTGAGCATTATATCCGGTAAGTACCACGTTGGGTCATGCGCTTTTGGTATGGCTGAGGCTATAGTAGTGTATACTGCATTATGATCAGACCACGGAATCGGAATTATATCTGATGCAATAATTTCTGGTATCATTCCTATTGTTAGAAAAATATGATCTATTCTGGTGAAGGTTTGATGAGGGTGCGAGAAATAAGTGAATTTCTTTTTCATTGGGTTACTTTCTCTCCATGAATCTACCAGATTGTATTTGGAAAGAAGTTGAGAAAAAGGTAATCTAGAGGTTATTTTGGATGGTGTAAAAGGTGATTTATCTAGAAATGGGAGGAGGACCTGGTTCGAATCCCCACACATTATCACTGCTCCTATTTTGTGTGTATTAATCACTTGTAATATATGTGAGAGGAATGGTGTAGGTTGTTTGTTAGGAGCGTAGTAGGAAATCACAGTGATTGCTGTATCCATTATATAACCCATGAGTATCAGGTATCTACCTTCTGGGTCTTTAATTTCTGATGAAAAGGTGAATGGTGTGGACCAGTGTAATGCAATTAGAGTTCCCCTTTGCTTGGTACAGGCAGAAGCCGTGTAAATTTGTTGATAAAAAGGAGAAATATATTTTGGAGTAGAATCTTTGGTGAAGTGTGTTTCTTGGAGGCATACTATGTGAGCCTTCTTGTTATGGAAAGTACGGAAGGCTTTGGTCCTTTTTTGAGGGACATTTATTCCCTGAACATTCAGGGAAAGTATATTCAGTGGTGCCATGGCAATAGATCAAATAGTTTTGACTTACTTTTTGTTATGCAGAGCTGACTGCGCAGATCAACCTGTGTGGACTGAAGAGATGAATAGATAGAAAAGAAACCAGTGAATTCTGGAGTAAAGAGTAAACAAAAAAACATATGAGATTAGATGATACATTGTATAAATTATTTTTTGCAAGTAATCACAATTTACCCGTGAAAGCGAATAAATATCTCTCTCAGGGGAATAAGTGCCTTCATCACACTCCCACATAATATGGTTGGGAGAATGAGGAGGGCTAATGGGGGTACACGGATCTTCCGCTTACAGGAGAGAAGTGCTATGTCAAAAGACATCAAAATGATGATTCATTAATTGGAGTGCAGAATATAGTTTTTGTTGAAATTATTTATTCCAGGGTGGTTGTATATGGTTAGTCTTGCCCTAGGCTAAATAATTCAGTTAGAAAGGTACTGTTAATAACTTTGGTATTGATGAAGATAGTTTGAATTATTTTGGGATTTTAATCCTTTTAGAGTAAACAATTACATATTGTATTCATATGTAACTGTTTAGATATGTTAACTCATAAAATTGAGGTTGTATTGCTTCAGATTAGAATAAACAAAAACATAATTCTAGGAACTAGTTAGGTAATAATATATTTGTTTTAAGAAAAGAAAGAAAGAAAAAAAAAAAAAAAGCTTCCATTACTTCTGGATTATTGAACATATTTGTCCTAAAAAGTAATAAATCTATTGTTATTACCTGATAATATATAACTGAACAAGAATTTCCTTATTTCACTTATATATTCTAAGGCTATATGAATCAGAAGTAATAAGAAATATAACTGGAATGTAACATGATCCCACACAGTGTGTGACTATCAGAATGCAGTTACATTCAGTTATAAATATAGGTTTTTTATAGAGAACCATCTCTTAGTATAATAAATGAAGAGATATCAGGAATTAGGATGTCAGTCCATTGAATCTTCTTGGTCCATGGATGATGTGGCATAACGGCCTCTTTTGTGAGAATGATGATTCCCATTTTGTTCTGGAATTTTCTGGGTGCTGCCTGAAGGTGAAGATGATGCCATTCTTCTGCGTGTGGGAGTGTTGCTGCTTGTGGGTTCTGTCAGATTTAATTTTAAAAGGGTTTGTTGTAGTTCATCTGCTGATCTGCTTCTGTAAATTGTACCTTGGTAGTTAAATCTGACTGAAAAGGGGAAGCCCCATTGATACATAATGTTGTGGCGTTGCAGTTCCATTAGTTGGGGTTTCCAGGATCGTCTTTTAGTAATAGTAAGTTGGGATAGGTCAGCAAAAATTTGATAATTGTGTCCTTGAAAATTAAGTTCCTTTTTTTCTCTTGCAGCAATTAGTATTTGTTCTTTCATTCTGTAATAATGAAATTTTGTGATTATATCACGTGGGGGTCCATCTTTCTTTTTGGCTGTGAGGGCTCTGTGTACTCTGTCCAGTTCTAAACGTTCAATAGGGATATCTGGCTTTAGTTCTTGTAATAGAGCAGTAATAGTAGATTGCAGGTCTGTCACAGTTTCAGGTATTCCCCTTATGCGCAAGTTTGAACGTCTGGCTCTATTTTCGTAATCTTCGAGCTTAGTTTGAAGTATTAAATTCTCTTTTTTTAATTGTTCCAATTCTGTTATATTTTCTTGGGTTGTAATTTCAATTTCATCCATTTTTATTTCTAAGGCTGCGGTGCGGTTTCCCAGCTCTCTTATTTCTTTGGTTAGGCTGTTTGTTATTTGGTCTGAGGTTTGTTTTAAAGCCTTATGAAGCATCTTTTCAAATTGTAATAATATTACTGGGGATACTGAGGAGGCTTGTGGAGAAGTTTGTGAGAGGATTTGTTCTGTATCTGACTCAAATGGAGAGTCTTGCTGTGACATTTTCTGTCTGTGAGAGCACCCTGATGCTGTATCTTGTGAGGTGACTGGAGCTGCTTCAGCTGCAGTGAGTGCCTGTGAGCTCTTTGTGAGGCGATTTTTATTTCTGCCACGGTTTCCGCCCAGTACCATATTTCCTGCCCAAACTTTCACAGTTTGTTCCCTGGGGCAAAAAGGTTCAAATGGATACCTTTTGAGCCTGCAGGCTCCGCTTTGTCCTTCTCTTCTCTCCTCAGCGGTGTGGAGCTCTAACAATGCATGTCTGCTCCGCTAGGCTCCGCCTCCTGCCCCCCCCCCCCCCCGTTTTTTATCTTTTCAATATAGTTTAAACTCTTCTTTTTTCTTAGAATTTTTGCAAGATGCTTCTTTGGCCCAGAGGCGTCAAAGTACGGAGCTCATGGATCCAGCGAGATTCTGACTGACTCAGCTTTATAACTTTATTATCACCCCTCCAATGAGGTTTGTATTTCTCAATTCTCCACACTTTCAACGAGGAGGGATCTCTATTGTGGTATTGATCATAATGTTTTGACAAATTATGTTTTGGATAATCATTGTTTATATTTTGGGTGTGTTCCCTGAGTCTTTTCTCGGGGCATGATGGGACTGTGACATCATAAGGGGCGGGGTCACTGGGTGACAGCACCCAGTGACCACGCCCCATGCCTATATAAGTGATCGCGCACCGCTCACACAGCATAACACAGGGAGACAGCGTTGTGTCAACATCGGAAGAAGAGAAGAAGGAACAAGACTGCAAAGACCAGGCCATTGCTAGCAAGAGAGTGGCAAAAGAGCAGAAGATAGCGGAGGAGCCCAGCAGAAGAACTGGACACTGGGAGAAGAGGTCGGAGAGCGGGAGAAGAACCGGACACCAGGAGAAGAGGCCGGAGAGAGCGGAGAAGTCGGAAGAAGACCCCCAAAGTCAGAAGAAGAAGACCCCCGAAGTCGGAAGAAGACCCCCGGAGCTGCCTAATAAATTACTTTTAAAACCTGTGTAGTGTGTTTTTTTATTGACACTTTTTACCCAGGTCATGGGTAGGGGTAACATGTACCCCATACTCATTGACATAGGGTGGGGGGCCGGGATCTGGGGGCCCCCTTATTAAAGGGGGCACCCGGATTCCGATAAGCCTTCTGCCCGCAGACCCCAACAACCAACGGCCAGGGTTGTCGGGAAGAGGCCCTTGTCCTCATCAACATGTTGAGGGTATGCAGCCTGGTATGGTTCAGAAGGGGGGGCACTCGCTTGTCCCCACCCCCTGTCCTGACCGGCCGGGCTGCATGCTCGGATAAGGGTCTGGTATGGATTTTGGGGGATCCCCATGCTGATTTTTTGGCGTAGGGGGTTTCTCTTAAAATCCATACCAGACCTAAGGGCCTCTTATGCCCCTGGGGGGAACCCACACTGGTTTTTTATTTAAAATTTGGCACGGCGTTCCCCCTCATGATTCATACCAGACAGCTGTCAGCACTGCCTGTCGCTCATCGCGAAAGGAAAATAAGTTTTCCTTTCCCAATGAGTGAGCCAGCTCGGCGTTGGCTCCCGCGACGGGGCTCACAGGTGTCAAATCTCGCCGATAACAGCAGCGAGATTGACACAATATCACGGTCACCTACTGTATATTTTTTCTTTAATCCTTCTTAGTTTTTTATATTCTCTATCCGATGCAGCTGATGTGCTATCTAGTTTATGGTCCATGAAGGTATTAAAATCTCCAGCTAATATCTTTTTGCCTTGTTTGAATTCCATAAGATCATTCAATATTTTTATCAAATATTTTTTAGGATTCCCATTAGGGCAATATACATTTGCAAGTGTGTATTTCATGCCCATTAGGATCCCCCTCAGGAAAAGGAAGCTGCCATCTGGGTCAACTTTTCTCTCTTCTTCTGTAAAACAAACATTTTTTCCAAAGCCAATTGCTACTCCTTTTGCCCTCCTAATTGGAGAGTCTCCATAGTACTATGTTGGAATTTTCTTCGAGAACAACTTAACGTTTGTGTCCTGTGCAATATGTGTCTCTTGTAGGAATATTATTTCTGCAGCATTTCTTTCTATCTCTCGTAGAACCATATGTCTTTAATCTGGGGAATTCAGTCCTCAAACATTGTATGTCAAAAATGTTATACTACTCATATTTCTCTATTTCTCTCCATTCCCCCCACATCCCTCCTGGGCGCCCCCACCACCCCAGAAAGGAGGGGGCACCCCAGGCGGGGAGACACTGGGGACCCTTCTCATCAGAGCCCTGAGAGCTGCAGCAGCCCAACCCCAGTTTAACAGACCTTTTCCCTCCCTCCCTTTTCCCCTACCACCCCTCCCTTTCCCTCTCCCCCATCCCCCCTCCTCCCTCTCCCCCATCCCCCCTCCTCCCTCTCCCCCTTCCCACCCCTCCCCCCTTGTTGTTGATGTTTTGACCTCATGGTCTTAGAGCAGATAGTTTATTTTAGGGCATTTTTGCCCCTCTACTCTTTTGGCCCGAGGAAGAGTTCTTTTTGTTGGTCCTCCTCTCCTAATTTGAAGAGGTGACCTCAGAGCAGCCCGCATGTCCGGGTCTCCGTCCCCTCCAGATTTCCATTCATCCTCCCCCTTATCTCCACCCCTTGTCCAGACCTCTTTACTTATTAGATTCTTAACAATTACTAAATTTTGTTGTAGTTGCCCTAGTAATATGTTTCTTTGGTATCGGTTGCCATTGTGCTCCATCTGTTTTTTCTCATCTAGGAGTTAAGTCTTTGTTGATTTCTGGTGTTGGAATTTCCAGTTTTTCACAAAAATCAGGAATTTCTTCTGTAAACCTAAGTCTAGCTGTTCTTCCATTTCTCCTAGCAATCAGACATGCGGGGAAGCCCCAATTATATTGAATTTGTTGTTCCTGTAGAATTTTTCTTGTGAAAGATCTTGAAAAATTTGTATCATCCTTCCGGTATATTCAGTTGGTGGCTTTCCCCTCAGATTTCTCCAGATTTTATTTTTTTTCTCCCAATTTTCAAATATGACTATTTTGTCTCTTGGACTTTCCGTTGGCAACCCTTGTAGTCTTCTTATTCTATGTACTCTTTCAATTCTTATTAAGTTGGTTTCTTCCTTTCCAAAAAATAGATTCAAAATCTTGGTTATTATTTCAGCTAAGTTTTCTGTCTGAGTAATTTTGGGGAGGCTTCTTAGTCTTAGGTTTTTCCTTCGATCCTTATTTTCTTGATCTTCTAATCTATACGCTTGTTCTTATTGTTCTTTTTTTAAATTAATTTTATTTCTCCTTGTAGCTCGTTTATCATATTTGTGTGAGAGCCCATTTTTTTTTCAACTTCCTCCACTCTTGAAAGCGTGTGGCCCAGATCTTTATGGATTGTTGCCATTTCTGTTTTTAATGATTTTTCCAGGGCTACAAACATTTTTTCCATGTCTATTTTTGTTGGGAGTTGATCTTTCTTCTGTTGTTCCTCCTCTCTTCTTGCACATAGATCTAAATCGAGTTCCTGGTCTGATCTGGGATCTGAAAGTGTTCTAATTTCTAACAGTGTTTTATTTTGGCCCCTTTTCTCCTTTTTTTATGATTTCTGTTTGACGTCCTTTAATACTTTGTTGTTTTTCTATTATTTGGCTTTCTCCTTCACCATCTCCTCCTTGGGTTATGTATTTGTGCATAGGGCCAGGGCTCACGCATAAACTAGCCCATGGTGATTTAATCACTACACTGCCACCTCTTGCCGCCTTACCCCTCATTTTACCTGCTTCTGCTTAAAGAAAAAAAAAGGGAAAACAAAGGGGGGGGAGATCTCCCTATTCCCTTTCCTCCGTCAGCTTCCTCTCAGTGTTTGAGGCTTATGTATTTGTTCTATATGTATTATCAAGGGGGGCAGGATCCACCCAGAACAAATCCAAGGGTTCCTAATTTCGCGTTTGTGAAATACCTCAGACAAGTGCCACTTCTCCCATCCAACAGCAGTAGGCCCAAATCGCACTTGTCTCTTAGCGTTTATAAATGTTAGTTCCGGGATCAAAATGTATTTTGACATACTTTCACGTAATACTTCTTCTTCAGATATTTTATAAGTAAAGACTTTTGCTATACCAGTATAGTAAATATATTCTCCTCACTTTCTTCTGATAATTCTCTCTTCAATTCATTTAAATTAATTTACTTCATAGAAACATGGCTTGTTCTTTTCAAATATAAATCAAAAGTTTATTTTACTTATCTGGAAGGGGAGGGGACTCGTCCCTGTCCCACAGCATCTGTCTTGGTGGGTTTCTCCCCTCGGCTCTGCTTAATACCTTTCGGCTATTCTCGGGTTTCCTTGGCAGCCCTCGGTCCATCGATCATTCTCCAGTGGCCACCCCCTGGCTTTTTCCGAGTAGCCGAACTCCGGCCACCGAGCACCGAAGATATCCTCTTTCTTACCTGTCTCCAGATCCTGCCGGGTGTTGTACATTCTCTGCTCCAGACCTCGGAGAGGAGAGGGCGAGCTATACAGCTCCCGTATTCCCCATCTGTTCCCTGTCCTCCCCAGTAACAACCTGATAGGAGGCAGGAAGGTGGAGAGGCAGAGAGATGGCCCAGCAGCAGTGGCTGTGCAGATGGGATAACGACTTATCTTGTCCTCCAGCACGATAATCATTATAGCAGCATGCCGAGACAGCTTCCCATGAGGCAGGGATTCCAGTCAGGTCTTATAAGTCGGGGAACAAGGGGGGTAAGGGGGCCCGGGGAACTTAGTAACATTGCATTAGATGGAGATGGAGACAATACCGGGAGCTCTACGGCGTGCACCTGGTGGACGCCATTGCTAGACTCCTCCCTCTACTCTGCCCCACACATTTTGTTATTAATGTTTTGTCTAAAAAACTGAAATTGGCATGGTGTCCTTCCACCTTATCACTGATCTCTCATCCCAGCTACATTCTTTCATGAGAGGGCAAAAGAGGGGGTCACATCTGCATACATGACACACATAAGAGATAGATCTAAAGGTTCCAGCATTCACACACATAAACGAATATCTCTCTAAAACTGCTTACATTTTTCCCATTTGTACACAACACATGCATATCATTCTTTCACTTTCTTTTAACTCTTTCCTTACTTTGTTCTGATATCCTTTGCATCCCATGTATTGTAATCCCATACTTCACATACTCTAGCTTCTATGATTCTATGATCAGACGGGCAGCCATAGTGCTCATCCCATCTTCCCTCTCTGACAACATATTAAATATTCTGTTTTGACTTTACTAGTTGTAGTGCCTGACCCCAAATTCATCCCACAACTTAACATGAAAATGTCCCTTTCTGTCTAGTGTTAATTATCACCCTTGATCCATCCTGCTCACATAGATAGCTGCTTCTCTAGCTGTTTACTTTGCATGATTCTTAGTCCCTGTGGACTTTGGTAACCAAGTTACCCATTGTGGATCCCTGTCCACTCTAACCATTTATCTAGGGGCTCAGCATAGGTGGAATCGCACCTTCGGTTCATATATTTTATAGTGCTCCTCTTGCACTGGGCATTTTTGAGGGTCCCTACCCTTCATTTCCTTACTTAATTTAATGCCCATAATAACTGGCCAGTCTTCTCTACATATGCCTATACCCTCTTGCCTCTAAACTACTTTATCTAGCACTGCTAGCAGATGTTTCTACATATACCTGTGAACAGCACTATTCTTTCCTTTCTTATCTATAACACGTGGACAGTAGACAATTACAACATAACGTACAACCACCAATCAATACAGTTCAATTAAGGGGAGTAAAATAGGTACCCTTTGTCCAGAAAATGCCTTACCGATCAAGGAAGTCTTATAATTCAAATGTAATCAAAAGGCTTACCTCAGCCGGCTGATTATCAGAAATTCCTGGATCGTCTCAAGCTCCTTGTTTCGGATTCTCAGGGTCACCTGTAAATCCCCTACTAGGCAAAGCTCGCCATCTGACCCTACAGACTTTATAGATAGGCAACTTCTATCCTCATGTTGATTAGTGGTTCCAAATGAATAATAACTACTGCAGTAGGGAACAACAGACACATAAGATACACTCCTCATCTTTCCATATAACTGTTCTGCCTCTTTGTCTATAGACAGGCTAGTGTAGTATATACACAGGCTAGGGCAGTGATTACCTTGGAACTCCAGATGTTTTGGAACTACATTTTCCATGATGCTCAACTACACTGCAGAGTGCATAAGCATCATGGGAAATGTAGTTCCAAAACATCTGGGGTGCCAAGGTTCGCCATCACTGGGCTAGCATATATACAGACAGGCTAGGGTATATACAGACAAGCTAGTGTAGTATACAGACAGGCTAGGGTACATACAGACAGGCTAGTGTAGTATACAGACAGGCTAGGGTATATACATACAGGCTAGAGTATATACAGACAGGCTAGTGTAGTATATAGACAGGCTAGGGTATATGCAGACAGGCTAGGGTATATATAGGCAGGCTAGGGTATATGTAGACAGGCTAGGGTATACAGACTCACCTGGCAGCACCCCTGCTCAGGAGCTTGTATGAGAAAATTCCTGTTGGCTCTGTCATATGGGTGGAGCAAGGGAGGAGACTCACTCTCACACTGATCTCCAGGCTCTGGCTGTCACTGAAGTATCAGGTGCGGACTCACTGAGAGTGCTGCAGCTGTGCGGGACAACACTGTGTCATGCAGCCCGCGGCACTCTCACTGAGTCTGCACTTGGTATGGATAGTGTAGGTAGCGGCGGCCCTGCTCTGCTGTCCCTCTCAACTTGCCACCTAGGTCCCATAAACTCACTGGGACTCATAGTAGGGCTGGCCCTGGATGGATCTAAAGTGGACTCTGTATTGTCTCTGGGGCAATGGTGTTGACTGGTTAGGTCTGGGCTCTTGTGGGGGCTCAAGCCAGTCAGGTACGTGAATCAGCTTGATTTCCAGAAATCTGAACAATAGTGGAAATTGGCTTGAGGAATACAGAGTAAATTTCCTGTCGACCCTCTTTACTTGATCATAGAAGGGATGGTGGTCCCACTTGTAAATGTCTTTCAATGGGTGAATGGCTGTGCAAAGTCTTTACAAATAAATCAATGTATGTAATGTATACATTATTCATATATAGATATAGTGTTACTTAGTTACAGATGTTGGATAATTTGCCTGTTCTTTAAGTTTTTTATTTTGTTTCACTAAATATAGATATATCCACATGCATGCCTGTGGACAAAGAGTTTTATTCATCTTTCTTGCTTTAGTTTATATCCTCTTTACACTATTGGCAGTGTTCCAAAATCTCTGTATACTATATGTAAATGGGCAGGTTTTTTTGTAAGAGTATTTCTGGGAAAATGTATTAAATGGTATACAAAAAAATCAGTTTAACTTTAGAAAGTAGCACTGCAAAATATGGAAAAGCCTAAGTAAGGTGAATAATAATGATGAACACTTTAAAAAACCTTGGTGATCCACTTTTTACCAGGTAAAGTTTTGTTTCCAATGTTTTTATTCAGAATTTCTAAAAAAAGAATGTACAGGCAATGTCGTTCAGTAAAATATCATGGTTACAAAGCCATTTAGTTCCATAATTATAATGTAGATATTACATTACAGTACATAATTGAAAAACTAGAGATTAAATCAACACATAATTTTAAATATTTTACCCTTGTGAGTACAGAGACTAAAATATGGCTAATGCTCATATTTGTAGTCATGTTGATAAAAACAAAAACTTATAGAATACAAACTTTTTGAATTATTATCGAAAAGTTATCAAGGTTCCAGAATCTATTGAATGAGGGATCTTCAAATGTAATGATAGAGTCTGAAACGAGGAACCAGTCAAGTTTTTTTTAGCTCACCAACTATATGCAGGGTCACATGCACATTTTAGTAAAGTGAGGATGGATTTGCCAGTCTTACAGTGTCTTGAAAAAGTATTCAATACCCCTTGAAATTTTCCACATTTTGTTATGTTACAACCAAAATTATAAATATATTTTATTGGGATTTTATGTGATAGACCAACACAAAGTGGCACATAATTGTGAAGTGGAAGGAAAATGATAAATTGTTTTCTAATTTTTTTACAAATAAAAATCTGTGACATGCATTTGTATTCAGCCCCCTTTACTCTGATACCCCCATTAAAATCTAGTGGAGCCAATTGCCTTCAGAATGCACCTAATTAGTAAATAGACTCCACCTGTGTGTAATATAATCTCAGTATAACCTCAGAGGTTTGTTTAAGAACCTTAGTGAACAAACAGCATCATGAAGGCCAAGGAACACACCAGGCAGGTCAGGGATAAAGTTGTGGAGAAGTTTAAAGCAGGGTTAGGTTTAAAAAAAATACCAAGCTCTGAACATCTCACGGAGTACTGTTCAATCCATCATCCTAGAATGGAAAGAGTATGGCACAACTGCAAACCTACCAAAGCTGTCCACCTAAACTGACAGGCTGGGAAAGGAGAGCATTAATCAGAGAAGCAGCGAAGAGGCCCATGGTAACTCTGGGGGAGCTGCAGACATCCACAGCTAGAAGATCCACATCCACATCCATCCACATCCACAAGTAGAAGAATCTGTCCACGGGACAACTATTCGTCATGCACTCCACAGATCTGGCCTTTATGGAACATCATAAGAAGTCCCGTTTGCAGATTGCAAGAAGCCATGTGGGGAATACAGCAAACATGTGGAAGACGTTGCTCTGATCAGATGAGACCAAAATTGAACTTTTGGCCTAAAAAGCAAAACGCTATGTGTGGCGGAAAACTAACACTGCACATCACCCTGAACACACCATCCCTACCGTGAAACGTGGGGGTGGCAGCATCATGTTGTGGGGATGCTTTTCTTCAGCAGGGACAGGGAAGCTGGTCAGAGTTGTTGGGAAGATGAATGGAGCCAAATACAGGGCAATCTTAGAAGAAAACCTGTTAGAGTCTGCAAAAGACTTGAGACTGGGGCAGAGGTTCACCTTCATGCAGGAAAATGACCCTAAACATACAGCCAGTGCTAAAATGGAATGATTTGGATCAAAGCATATTCATGTGTTAGAATGGCCCCGTCAAAGTCCAGACCTAAATCCAATTGAGAATCTGTGGCAAAACTTGAAAATTGCTGTTCTTCCATCCAATCTGACAGAGTTTGAGCTATTTTGCAAGAAGAATGGGCAAAAATGTCACACCAATTGAGGATTTTGAGTTGATTGGCCATTTTTTAAGCACAATCTAGGCAAAGTTGGCGTAAAGTCACGAGGGATTAATTTCCTTGTGAGAACTGTGGTAGGCTTATCGCCAAGTGTATAATATCTGTGTCTGGACCATCACATGTATTTTTCTGCCTGAGTAGTAAGACTTAAATTTAAAGCAGTGCGCACTGTACCAATTGTATGTCTTATATCACTTTACGGGTTCATATGTTGTTCTGTCTGGAGACCATTCAGATGTGCCTCTTATAGATAATTAATAGAACTTTTGTGACTGAGTTTTATTCTGACTTTCACCTGAATTAGTTTACCTCGATTTTCTGCCCATTAACCTATATATTTCTGGGGTTGATTTACTAATAGCAAATAGACTGTTCACTTTACAATGAAAGTTGCACTTGCAAAGGAATTTTCCCTAGAGCTTCGCAACAGTGGTAAATATTCTCTTTGCAAAAAACACCCAGTCACTTGCAAGGATATACATTTTTGCTTGCACTTGATTGAATAATGGAAGTCAGCAGAGCATAAGCTCATTCAATAAGCTCTGTGGAAAATTCCCTTACGAAGTGCAACTCTCCTTGTAAATTGAAAAACCCCAGGGGCGTGGCCGGCAGCCGAAGGAGATGGCCACGCAGTGATTCTGCTCCAGCTCCACAGGATCTGACAGGCAACACACGGCGACCTACAGTGCCCCAAAAACAGCAGCAAAACCCAATGCAGAGCCAGAGAGAAGCCAGAGCTATGAGGGGGAAGAGGAAAGAACGTGAAGGACCCCACAGGCTTACCAACTTCTACAGCCTGACGGGATCGCAGTCCTCACAAGATGGCGCCGTCAGAGCAGTTCTCTCACAGAGGAGAACGGAGGCGGCTGCATCTATGCAGAATCCCTCTAGACAGACAGTGTCAACAGTGCAGGACAACGGGGATCGCTCTCCTCCTTCCACCTTTAACAGTCCAGTGAAACAGAGGAGGAAACTGACAGCCGCAAGTGACACTGTGAGTGATTCCCCTCTAGACACTGACAGTCATAGCAAAATTAATGGATTCAGTGAGCAGTTGGATGCCTTTCCCACTGTGGGACAGCCTATAACAGATTCTGCACTTAAAGATATGCTCATTACTGGAGCATTACATCATGATATGTCAAACTTTATGAGACAAACAAATAGGGAAATAGATGCCTTAGGGGAAAGAGTTGACCATATTTAGAATAAATTGAGCGACTACACACTCGCACATAATGAAGTGGTAGATGCCCATGAGGATCTCGCAGAAGAAATCCGTAACATGAAAATCAAAATGGCGGATATCGAGGACCGTTCCCGCCGGAACAATGTGGAATTTAGAGGTATTCCGGAATCGATCTCCCAAGCAGAGCACCGTCCATACTTGCAGAAAATGATAGCTGAACTGCTCCCATCAACAAAATCCCACGAATTGGCGATTGATAGGGCTCACCGCCTCCCCAAACCGTCATATCTACCAGAGCGCGTTCCAAGAGACGTGATAGCAAGGATCCATTACTTCCACATAAAAGACCAGCTCATGTATTTCTCCCACAAATGCAACTCTCTACCTGAGCCCTATTTGGGAATCTCACTATACATAGACCTCTCACAAGCAACCATACAAGCGTGCAAAAACCTCCTCACTATTACCAAGATCTTGAGAAACAACAACATTCTCTATAAATGGAAATTTCCGATTAAGTTGTCCATTGAACGAAATAACAAAACCTCGATCATATCCACTCTAGAGGAAGGTTTGGAGCTAGTGAAGACATGGGGTCTCCTCCCATGCGATGACGAGGACATCTCAGACCTGAGTTCTCAGGACCATACCTCAACCCAGCACTAAAGCCAGTATAAGGCTCTGCTGGCACATAGTAATCAACTGTACTGTATACCATGATCCTGTACGGTTGGACGTTACAACCCCCTTGGATATGTGTACAGGAGTCACCTGTACCCTAAAAGTTCTTGTTAATCGACCTGAATGGAGCGACACCTTTTCATGTACTCGGTTTTTCTTCCCTTTTTTACTCATTTTCAGTTACCACATTTGCCTAATCCTCAACCGACAACATACCATATATACTCGAGGTAAGTCGAGTTTTTCAGCACATTTTTTTGTGTTGAAAGTGCCCCCCTCGACTTATACTGGAGTCAAGCACTTTTCTGCAGCAAAAAATTTCATTTTCCGAACCGACTTTGGGGCCCCGTATCTCAGGGCCACTTTGTGCTAGGAACCCCAGTGGGGTTTTGGTGTGCAAACCCAGTGGAATTGGTACCACAGCATATCCAAAGCTGGGGTTCCTAGCACTAAGTGGCCCCGAGATACGTGGCCCCAAATTCGGTTCGGAAAATGTCATTCTCTGCTGCAGAAAAGTGCTTGACATTTTCTGAACCGAATTTGGGGCCATGTATCTCAGGGCCACTAGGTGCTAGGAACCCCAGCTTTAAATATTTTATGGTGCTAGCTCCAGTGAGTTTGCACACTAAATTTAGGGTTCCTAGCACTAAGTGGCCCCGAGATACGGGGCCCCAAAGTCGGTCAACTGTGTCCATCTGCAGCAATGTAATTTCGGGACCATTTGGGTTCAGAGACCCCAAATTTTGGCTGCAGCTAGGGGGCATCTAGGAACCCTTAACTACCGAGTTTGAAGTTCGGGGGACCTATGGCTGCAAATGGGCACAGTAAGGCTGCAAATGGGCACAGTGAGGCTGCAAATGGGCATTGTTGACCCTCTTTTCCACTTACAGTAGCTGTGCATTTCTCACCCTCGTCTTATACTCGGGTCACTAAGTTTTTCCCGTTTTTTTTGTGGTAAATTAGGGCCCCGACTTATACTCGGAACGACTTATACTCGAGTATATACGGTAATCACTATGACGTCGGATCAAACACTAGCGTCCTAACCAAATTTGATGGTACCTAAGTTTCTATGTTTGAATACTAAAGGGCTCAATAGCCCCTACAAAAGAAGGGCCCTATGGAAAGAAGCAGAAAAACATTCCTGTGAAGTACTGTGTGTACAGGAGACCCATTTCATGGCAGCAAAACCACCTGGATGTACGCACAAACAATTCCCACACATTTTCCAAGCCAACTTCAAGAAAAAGAAAAGAGGTGTTATGATAGCAATAAGAGATTCAATATCCTTTAAGCTACATGCTTCAGTAATCGATGACAAAGGCAAATACGTAATTCTGATTGCAGAACTGAACTGAACCCTCTACACCCTAGTTAATATATGTGCACCCAACAGGCACCAAATAAGATTCATCAGAAGAACTCTGACCAGAGCTCGCTCAATCCAAAAAGGCCAATTGCTTATTTGTGGGGACTTCAACATCCCAATGGACCCGGAGATGGCTACAACTTCCAGGAATCCTGCAGGGAAACCTGGACTCAAACACTTCCTGCTTCAGGAGGAACTCCATGACCCGTGGCGCTACCACAATACATCAGAGAGAGACTACACATTCTTCTCAAATCCTCACAATGTCTATTCAAGAATAGACTGCTTTATTACTGATAGAAACTTTCTTTAACCACTTCAGCCCCGGAAGGATTTACCCCCTTCCTGACCAGAGCACTTTTTACAATTTGGCACTGCGTCGCTTTAACTGCTAATTGCGCGGTCATGCAATGCTGTACCCAAACGAAATTTGCGTCCTTTTCTTCCCACAAATAGAGCTTTCTTTTGATGGTATTTGATCACCTCTGCCGTTTTTATTTTTTGCACTATACACGGAAAAAGACCGAAAATTTTGAAAAAATTGATATTTTCTACTTTTTGTTCTAAAAAAAATCCAATAAACTCAATTTTAGTCACACATTTAGGCCAAAATGTATTCGGCCACATGTCTTTGGTAAAAAAAATGTCAATAAGTGTATATTTATTGGTTTGCGCAAAAGTTATAGCGCCTACAAACTAGGGTACATTTTCTGGAATTTACACAGCCTTTAATTTATGACTGCCTATGTCGTTTCTTGAGGTGCTAAAATGGCAGGGCAGTACAAAACCCCCACAAATGACCCCATTTTGGAAAGTAGACACCCCAAGGAAATTGCTGAGAGGCATGTTGAGCCCATTGAATATTAATTTTTTTTGTCCCAAGTGATTGAATAATGACAAAAAAAAAAAAAAAAATTACAAAAAGTTGTCACTAAATGATATATTGCTCACACAGGCCATGGGCATATGTGGAATTGCACCATAAAATACATTTAGCTGCTTCTCCTGAGTACGGGGATACCACATGTGTGGGACTTTTTGGGAGCCTAGCCGCGTACGGGGCCCCGAAAACCAATCACTGCCTTCAGGATTTCTAAGGGCGTACATTTTTTATTTTACTCCTCACTACCTATCACAGTTTTGAATGCCATAAAATGCCCAGATGGCATAAACCCCCCCCAAATGACCCCATTTTGGAAAGTAGACACCCCAAGCTATTTGCTTTGAGGCATGTTGAGTCCATGGAATGTTTTATATTTTGACACAAGTTGCTGGAAAGTGACAATTTTTTTTTTTTTTTTTGCACAAAGTTGTCACTAAATGATATATTGCTCACACAGGCCATGGGCATATGTGGAATTGCACCCCAAAATACATTTAGCTTCTTCTCTTGAGTATGGGGATACCACATGTGTGGGACTTTTTAGGAGCCTAGCCGCGTACGGGGCCCCGAAAACCAATCACCGCCTTCAGGATTTCTAAGGGCGTGAATTTTTGATTTCACTCTTCTTTGCCTATCACAGTTTCGGAGGCCATGGAATGCCCAGGTGGCACAAACCCCCCCCAAATGACCCCATTTTGGAAAGTAGACACCCCAAGCTATTTGCTGAGAGGCATGGTGAGTATTTTGCAGCTCTCATTTGTTTTTGAAAATAAAGAAAGACAAGAAAAAAAAATTTTTTTTTCTTTTTTCAATTTTCAAAACTTTGTGACAAAAAGTGAGGTCTGCAAAATACTCACTATACCTCTCAGCAAATAGCTTGGGATGTCTACTTTCCAAAATGGGGTCATTTGGGGGGGGTTTGCCACCTGGGCATTCCATGGCCTCCGAAACTGTGATAGGCAGTGAAGAGTGAAATCAAAAATTTACACCCTTAGAAAGCCTGAAGGCGGTGCTTGGTTTTCTGGGTCCCGTGCGCGGCTAGGCTCCCAAAAAGTCCCACACATGTGGTATCCCCATACTCAGGAGAAGCAACAGAATTTATTTTGGGGTGTAATTTTACATATTCCCATGGCATGTTTGAGCAATATATCATTTAGTGACAACTTTGTGCAAAAAAAAAAAAAAATTGTCTCTTTCCCGCAACTTGTGTCACAATATAAAATATTCCATGGACTCGACATGCCTCTCAGCAAATAGCTTGGGGTGTCTACTTTCCAAAATGGGGTCATTTGGGGGGTTTTGAACTGTCCTGGCATTTTATGCACAACATTTAGAAGCTTATGTCACACATCACCCACGCTTCTAACCACTTGAATACAAAGCCCTTTCTGACACTTTTTGATTACATGAAAAAATTATTTTTTTTTGCAAGAAAATTACTTTGAACCCCCACACATTATATATTTTTTTAAAGCAAATGCCCTACAGATTAAAATGGTGGGTGTTTCATTTTTTTTTTTCAAACAGTATTTGTGCAGCGATTTTTCAAACGCATTTTTTGGGGAAAAAACACACTTTTTTAAATTTTAATGCACTAAAACACACTATATTGCCCAAATGTTTGATGAAATAAAAAAGATAATCTTAGGCCGAGTACATGGATACCAAACATGACATGCTTTAAAATTGCGCACAAACGTGCAGTGGCGACAAACTAAATACATTTTTAAAAGCCTTTAAAAGCCTTTACAGGTTACCACTTTAGATTTACAGAGGAGGTCTACTGCTAAAATTACTGCCCTCGATCTGACCTTCGCGGTGATACCTCACATGCATGGTGCAATTGCTGTTTACATTTGACGCCAGACCGGCGCTTGCGTTTGCCTTAGCGCGAGAGCAGGGGGGACAGGGGTGCTTTTTTTTTTCCTTTATTTTTTTGCTTTTTTATCTTATTTTTAAACTGTTCCTTTCATATTTTTTTTTTTAAATCATTTTTATTGTTATCTCAGGGAATGTAAATATCCCCTATCATAGCAATAGGTGGTGACAGGTACTCTTTTTTGAAAAAATTGGGGTCTATTAGACCCTAGATTTCTCCTCTGCCCTCAAACCATCTGACCACACCAAGATCGGTGTGATAAAATGCTTTCCCAATTTCCCAATGGCGCTGTTTACATCCGGCGAAATCTAAGTCATGAAATGCTCGTAGCTTCCGGTTTCTTAGGCCATAGAGATGTTTGGAGCCACTCTGGTCTCTGATCAGCTCTATGGTCAGCTGGCTGAATCACCGGCTGCATTCTCAGGTTCCCTGTTGAGACAGGAGAGCCAGAGAAAAACACGGAAGACGGGGGGGCATTCCCTCCCACTGCTTGTAAAAGCAGTCTAGAGGCTAATTAGCCGCTAGGATTGCTTTTACATGAAAGCCGACCGCTGGCTGAAAAGAATGATACCAAGATGATACCTAAACCTGCAGGCATCATGCTGGTATAACCACTCAAAGTCGTGAATGGCGTACCTGAAGACAAAAAAATGGTTAACAATAACGCACAGTAAACGGTAAAGTATAAAAAATTGCAGACCTGAAAAACAAACATGATAAAACATAATAACAATAAAACATTGCAGAATAGAATACAGTAAAAAAGAGCAGAACAATAGAGAGAATAGAGAGAGAGAGAACAATAAAACGACAACTATTTTTTTTTATTTTATATTTTTGTATGTGTTATTTTTTTTTTGTTTTTTTTTTTTTTTACACTTTTTTTTGTAACTAAATTTTATAACTGTAACCGGTTCCAGGTTCGGGTCTCTCAAAATGTGATGGCATCTTGGGAGACCCTGTGAAAGTGTGCCTAGTCTGTGCAATGCTGTACCCTACGCTAATACTCAACTAGTGAATGGTAGCGTTCAAAACATTCGCCAATGCAAAGACCAGGATTGTCAGGACAGGAGAGACAATAATAGCGGGTGTCATGCCTATATCCGCGCTTGCTGCAGACACAACATCTTTTTTGGGGGGATTCGTTGGGTAGGGGTACTCGGGAGGACATAAAGAAAATGCCTCTCATGCAGCCGACTGCATTTGGTTGGGGATGTGAATGGGGGAAGTACGGGTGCTGCAGAAGTGGTCGGTTCCCAATTAGGATTGGCGAATGCAGCAGGAAGGGCATTATGGGCACGACGGGCCTGTGTTTGTCTTTTTGGTGGCAGCGGGACACTACTTGTGCTTGCCACCTCACCAGCTTGAACTGCATTTATGGGACTCGCCACGTCACCAAGTGTTACTGCAGTGCTGGTTTGACTACGACCGGGGTGTACTAGGCCGCTGGTGCTTGCCAGTTCACCAAAACGCTACCAAAAAAACTGTTAGCAATCGCAGGGATCAGGCCTGACTCTGCGAACGCTGCAGTTATGCGTTTAGTGTTTTGTAAGTGACAGTGATCGATCGATACTGCACTTGGGTGGGCTGGGCCGGGCTGGGCGGAGGGGCAAAACGCAGGTGCTAGCAGGTATCTGGGCTGATCCCACTAACACTGCGTTTTTGGGAACCCTAAACTGCTGGGGACGCTAGTATAGATCTGATCGGATCAGGTATTGATCTGATCAGATACTATACCACTAAGGGAGGTGTACGGTGCGCGCGTGGGTGTTAGCGCGACTGGCGCTAACCTGACGCTGCCTGGGGCTGGTGCTTGCCAGTTCACCAAAACGCTACCAAAAAAACTGTTAGCGATCGCAGGGATCAGGCCTGACTCTGCGAACGCTGCAGTTATGCGTTTAGCGTTTTGTAAGTGACAGTGATCGATCGATACTGCACTTGGGTGGGCTGGGCTGGGCCGGGCGGAGGGGCAAAACGCAGGTGCTAGCGGGTATCTGGGCTGATCCCGCTAACACTGCGTTTTTGGGAACCCTAAACTGCTGGGGACGCTAGTATAGATCTGATAGGATCAGATATTGATGCGTTCAGATACTATACCACTAAGGGAGGCGTATGCTGCGTGCGTGGGTGTTAGCGGTACTGGCGCTAATCTGATGCTGCCTGGGGCGACGCATATCACCGCCGGACGATCAGGGGGCTAAACCTTTATTCGGTAATAAACGGCGGGTGCCCTGACACTATGAAAAATAAACCAACTAACCAGCGTCACCCGTAACACTTATACGGTGATCAGTGGTAAAAGGGTTAACTAGGGGGCAATCAAGGGGTTAAAACATTTATTAGATAGTATATGGGGGTCCCTGTCGCTATAAAATGCTGACGGCGAACCTAAATATTTATGTTCCTAACTAGCGTCACCAGTGACACTAATACAGCGATCAGAAAAATGATCGCTTAGTGACACTGGTGACAGGGGGTGATCAAGGGGTTAAAACTTTATTAGGGGGGGTTAGGGGGGTACCGTAGACCTAAAGGGGGGTAACACTCACTGTCCTACCACAGTAACTGTCACTAACTGACACCATGCAGTAATCAATATGGTGTCAATATGGTGTCAGTTTGTGACAGGGAGGGGGGAGGGGTGATTGGGGGGGGATCGGGGGGCGATCGGGGGGGGATCGGGGGTGTTTTGTGTGCCTGGCATGTTCTACTGTGTGTGTGTTGGTGCACTTACATGTCTTCTCTCCTCGGCGCTAGAATGGAAACTGCCGAGCCGAGGAAAGATGACATCACATCCTCTGCCTGTGTGTACTATACACAGGCAGGGGATGTTCCTCATTGGCTGGGAGCGATCGCGAGGGGGGGGCCACGATCGGATGGTCTCCCCCTCGTCTCTCATCGCTCATAGCCAAATGCCGACCGCCGCTGGCACCGGGGGGGGGGGGTCCGATCGGACCCCCCGCCCGCGGGAAGGCAATCACGTATGGGTACGTGATTTTGCCTGCCCGTGCCATTCTGCTCACGTATATATGCGTGAGGCGGTCGGCAAGTGGTTAAAGAGTAACAAAGACAAAAATTCACAATATTGTATGGTCCGATTATGCCCCGATATCTCTTGAACTTTCAGAGAGCCATGCAGGTAAACCTATGTCATTGTGGAGAAATAATACCTATATACTGTCACACCCAGATTATATTTCGGAGCTGGGGGCAGGGCTGGAGGAGTTCTTCACCTTTAATAGGGACTCCTCCAGCAGTGTCTTCAACCTCTGGTGCACCCACAAGGCCTTCGTTAGGGGTTTGTTGATACAGATGGCCTCCAGAGAGAGGAAAAAAAGGAATCTACACATTAATACCCTCTTAGCTGAAATTGCTATACTGGAAAACCAGCTTAAAAAATCCCCCCTAAACACACTACTGGCTAGACTCACGCTCCTCAGAGAGGACCTCAGAGCAGCTTTAATAACAGAACACGATAAATACATCAAAGGCCTTAACTTATCAGCTTATTCACAAAACAACAGAGCAGGGAAAAGGATGGCCTGGCAACTCAAACAAAAGAGAGCTAAGGAAAGGATTACACAACTTCAACATCACAAAACAGGTATAATTGCCCTAAATGCATCAGACATAGCTCAAACGTTCAGAGACTATTATGCCTCACTCTATAATCTGACGGAGGATTGTTTCACTCCACAACCCAATGCAGAGGTACTCTCTAACTTCCTTAAAAAATTTAACCTACCAGTATTAGATGAAACCTCATTGAACCACCTCAATCGTCCTATAGAAAAACAAGAAATTCCACATGTCATTAAATCCCTACCCCTAGGTAAATCACTTGGAATGGATGGACTCTCCTCGGAGTACTACAAAGCCCTCAATCCAGTCCTTAGCCCCTATTTGGTTCAACTTTATAATCAGGCTGCCACCATGGGTCATTTTCCAAAGGAAATGCTAGAAGCAGTCATTGTGGCTCTTCCTAAACTTGGGAAGGAGCCTACTCTTCCCCAAAACTTTAGACCCATATTGCTTTTAAACTCAGATCTAAAAATATACTCCAAATTACTAGCAAATAGACTTTTAGATTTAACGCCACGTCTTCTAGGACCAGAACAGGTTGGTTTTGTGAAGGGAAGGCAGGCTCCAGACGGCGCAAGGAAAATGATAAACCTAATACATCATGCTGAGGCCTGTCGAGTGCCTTCTCTCCTCCTCGCCTTGGATGCTGAGAAGGCATTCGACAGAGTTCATTGGGAGTACCTATCTCAGGTGCTAACTAAGTTTGGTCTAACTGGGGCTATACATACAGCTATCAAGACCTTATATTATAACCCTTCAGCAAGAGTATACGTTAACGGCATCCTGTCCAGGCCGTTTGACCTTTCGAATGGCACGAGGCAGGGCTGTCCTCTATCCCCAATTATTTTCTCCCTAGCTATCGAACCATTCGCTGAAGCCATAAGAACTGACCCTCTTATTCAGGGACTGCGAGTGGGGCAACGCAAACACAAAATAGGTTTGTTCGCTGATGATATTATTTTGTCACTATCAAACCCCTCCACATCCCTACATAGAACCCAGCAATTGATTGCGGAATTTGGAAGAGCCTCCTACTATAAAATCAACCCCAATAAATGTCAGATCCTTGCCATGGGACTATCCCAAGACCAAATACACCTCCTGAAAAATGAATTTCCATATACATGGGGAAATAAATCGATAACGTATTTAGGCATTCAACTTTCATACCCAGCTAAATCAATTTATGAGGCTAATTTCCCCTCCTTACTGTCCAATATCTCAGAAGAACTGAAACGTATGGGAAAAACTCAGCTTTATTGGGTGGGGAGAGCGGCTGCCTTTAAAATGCAAGTACTCCCAAGGATACTATACATATTTTGAAACTCTCCCTATACCCATCCCCGTCTCCTTTTTCTCTAAATGCAACTCCCTCTTGTGGAACTTTATTTGGCAAAGCAAAAACCCTAGAATTGCCCTCTCCTCTCTACAAATGAAGTGGGAGAATGGTGGTATATGTTTGCCGGACTTGTTGGGATATTATAATGCATCCTTATTAGACCAAATTAAATACTGGCTAACACAAGCAGAAGACAAATTATGGGTTAATATGGAACAAAGTTTTGCAAATCACCAGGCCCTACTAGCGATACTAGCAGCGTCTCTCATGTCCCCTAAACTGACCTCCAATGTGACTCACCCCATCATTGAAGCTACTTTAAAAGCTTGGCGTACTTTACTCTCACGTAACCACAATGAACATTCCTACAAGCTAGATATCCCAGTCAAAAGGTATGAATGGTTAATTGTGGGCTTTGATACTAAAGATTGCCGTAAACGGGGTATAAACTTTCTGAAAAGTCTACAACAAAGCAATCTACCTTCAGACACTTATAGGTCATTGCAAATTAGTCACTTCCATTCTGCTACCAAATGCAAGGAAACCTTAGACATTCCAAATTCTATTTGGGAATTCCTGCAGGGGAGATCTAACAAATCAACCCGTGGGATTCCTTTCTTTTATAACACTCTTACTGGCCCCATGCTAACGACTAAAACACCTGATATGTGTAAATGGGAAAAATTCCTGATGAGAGAATTCTCTCTGCAGCAATGGTTGAAATCCATACAAATGAGCTTATGTATGTCATCTTGTGTGGAGCACTGGGAAAATTTCCCAAAAATTTATCATAGCTGTTACATGACTCCATACAGGTTGTCCAAAATATTCAAGGACTCCACGAACAAATGCTGGAGATCGTGTAACCAAATTGGGAATCTGTACCATGTTTTCTGGAATTGTCCTCACATAACACCATTTTGGGAAAATGTAGCCTCTTTAATCAGTGAAATCACAGGTCAATACAAAACCTTGACCCCAGAACTAGCCCTCTTGAATATAGGCCTTGACTCCTACCAGAGTACAGTCAGAACAGTAATCGCCCATGTCCTGTTCGCAGCTAGAACTGCTCTTGCTAGTAAATGGAAATCCCCTGTTCTCCCTACTAGGAGAGAAATAATCACAAGGGTTAATATACAATGTCAATATGAAAAAATACTGGCATTTAAAAAGTTTAAAGCGCCTCAGTTTATGAAAGTATGGCAAGCTTGGTTCCATCAACCAAAGATCTATAACCTTGGCTTGTCATACCTGCAGGAATTGTTGGGTATCCTAGCTATTTATACTGAATAGAGTGGTAACTGAATGCAATGTTGGTAACTGTAATTTCTATTACATTCCCCTTTTACCTTTCCGTTTTTACGTTATACGTTTACGTTTTAAAACGCATAGCTTTTTATATCACATTACCTTATCAGGTAACCAGAACATTTTGATATCTGTATCCTGTAATCGACCTATTCCAATTACCGTATGATCCCATTAGGGGTGAGAGGGAAATGCAAACAACCACCTCACGAGGATACAGAACTACAATTAGTTCATGACAGGTAGGGATGAGCTTTGAGTTCGAGTTGAACTCATGTTCGACTCGAACATCAGCTGTTCACAAGTTCGCCGAACAGCGAACAATTTGGGGTGTTCGCTGCAAATTAGAATGCCACGGAACACTCTTTAAAAGTCTATGGGAGAAATCAAAAGTGCTAATTTTAAAGGCTTATATGCAAGTTATTGTGATAAAAAGTGTTTGGGGACCTGGGTCCTGCCCCAGGGGACATGGATCAATGCGAAAAAAGTTTTAAAAATGGCCGTTTTTTTGGGAGCAGTGATTTTAATAATGCTTAATAATTAAAATGCTTAATAATGTCCTTCAGGTCTGGTATGGATATTAAGGGGAACCCCGGCCAAAATTTAAAAAAAAATGATGTGGGGGTTCCCCCTAAATTCCATACCGGTCTGGTATGGATATTAAGGGGAACCCCGCGCCAGAATTAAAAAAAAAACGGTGTGGGGTCCCCCTAAAGATCCATACCAGACCCTTATCCGAGCACACAACCTGGCAGGCCGCAGGAAAAGAGGGGGGGATGAGAGAGCACCCCCCCTCCTGATCCATACCAGGCCACATGCCCTCAACATTGGGAGGGTGCTTTGGGGTAGCCCCCTAAAACACCTTGTCCCCATGTTGATGAGGACAAGGGCCTCATCCCAACAACCCTGGCCAGTGGTTGTGGGGGTCTGCGGGCGGGGAGCTTATCAGAATCTGGAAGCCCCCTTTAACAAGGGGACCCCCAGATCCCGACCCTCCCCCCTGTGTGAAATGGTAAGGGGGTACCAAAGTACCCCTACCATTTCACTAAAAAACTGTCAAAAATGTTAAAAATGACAAGAGACAGTTTTTGACAATTCCTTTATTTAAATGCTTCTTCTTTCTTCTATCTTCCTTCATCTTCTTCTTCTTCTGGTTCTTCTGGTTCTTCCTCCGGTGTTCTCGTCCAGCATCTCCTCCGCGACGTCTTCTTCCCTTCTTCTCCTCGGGCCGCTCCGCATCCATGGCATGGAGGGAGGCTCCCGCTCTTCTCTTCATCTTCTTCTCTTCTTCATCTTCTTCTCCGGGCTGCTCCGCATCCATGCTGGCATGGAGGGAGGCTCCCGCTGTGTGATGCGTCTCCTCTTCTTACGGTTCTTAAATAATGGGGGGCAGGGCCACCAGGTGACCCCGCCCCCTCTGACGCACGGGACATGCCTTTAGTAAACCAACCCCTCAACCAATTCAGATTTTGTATATATGTAAAATTAAAACTACAACAGACTGTCTTTGTTTGTGTTGTTCAATATATATTCCACAGATATGCCATTCACATCACCCCTGACCATCCATGGGGGACCTTACTCCCAGGGACATCCGTCTCCTGAGTGTTTTTCCATCAATTATCTTGGGTTTTCCACCTCAACTCCTGGGGCTAGTGAATTGTTTGGCTGGCCTGCAGCTCTCATTGCTCTATTTCAGACTCATAGCTATATTGTAAGTATGGGTGGATATTTTCCATACTTTTGTTATTCCTCCCCCCTCCCCTGCCCTCTTACATTGAGACCAATTTTTAATGTTTACAACTTATTAATTATAGATATATATTAAGCATCTGCTCCTAAAGAGTGGAGGTCATCCATGAAACGCTTCAAGCTATGTTGATGCTACTATCATGTTTACAGTCAGGATAATTCCATCAATTTTTTCCTGTTTTATTTCATTATGTTGTAACAATCATGCACTTTTATATATGTATTGTGTGATACATGGGTTATGTGTCTGACGTTATTATTATTTTTGGATTATTATGATGTTTTGGTTGTACACATCGTATATGGAATACATTTTTATTCTATTATACTCTTTATGTGCATTGTATTGAAATTTAGTAATTACAGTTATATAACTTTTTTTACTTCCTTTTAATATATTGAAAGATCGGTATCAACTAACAAATAAAAACTTTTATCAATACTTTCAAATACGTCATGCATTACAAACTCAAAGCTCAAAAAAGTCAATTACAGTATGAACATTCTAAAATATTAACAAAGGCAACCTCAGCTGTATGTATGAAATGAGGATTAATAGGAGATCTTTATGCCAATTTACAAATAATGGAGAATACTAAAAAACACAAAAATAGCTTTGTTCGGTGGCAAGAAGATATAGAGGGTTTAGATGAGGAGGACTGGACACGTGCTCTTGAAACACTTCCTAGGACATCTCTCTCGCATTCTCAAAGGCTATTTCAGCTTTTTATTATGCATAGGTCTCATTACACTCCACAAAAACTTTATGAGTGGAGAAAATATATAAGACCACTATGTCCGCGATGCTCTCTATTCAATGGTTCCCTTATCCATATGCTTTGGTGTTGTCCAAAGCTTTATCGTTATTGGGAAAAAGTATTTATAACCTTAAACTTAGTATGCTCAACTGAGATAATAAGGACGCCCAAACTGGCACTACTGGGTATAATACCAGATGGAGCATTATCAATAGAAATGGATATTATGTGGATAAGATCCCTATACTTAGCACATAAAGTTATTCTACAAGAATGGACATCTATTGATTCCCCAACCAATAAACAATGGTTTGAGAAACTCAATTATATACACCTCAAAGATTTAATAAAATATGGTTACATTGGATAAAACCTACTAATGAATTATATGATGGTCTTTCTTTTTTTTTTAATTGGAAAAACCAACTTTATTGAAAAACGTATGCATGGAACATAAATCAATATAGACCAACATAGCCTTGACAATAGTACATACATGAATACATTGAAATGTCTGTATAGCCTACAGTAAAACATATCAATGGAGATGGAGTCAATGTACAACATATATAAAAGAAAAAGAGAATACAAAAAGGGGAAGGGGGGAAATAGGAGGTGAGGCCATTAGGTGCACGTTTCACCGTCTGCTAACCATCTGCTCCAGACCTTTTCATATTTAAGCGAACACCCTCTATGGAGATAAATCAGTTTTTTATATGGGAGAGTGTCATTAACCTCCTTCTTCCAGCATTGAATTGTAGGGGGCAGGGCCTGCATCCACATACGGACTACTGCTTTCCTTGTCAAGAATAGCTTCTCGTGCAAAAAGGTACGGAGGGGTTTGTCTGGCAACAGACCGAGTAGGCACATTTTTGGGTCTAGTGTAGCAGGAGAACCCATCTGATCATGCAAGAAGTGGATCACCTGTATCCAGTATGTTTGGATAGTTGGGCAGGACCATATAAGGTGGTAGAAGGAGCCTGGGGTGTAGTCGCATCGGCGACACCCTGGATTGTACATGGGTTTAAAACACGCTATCTTCTGGGGGGTCAGGTACGTCCTATGTATGATATACAACTGCGTGAGGCAGTCTGATAACTCAGGGGATACCTTTTTCACGTCTTCCAAAATCTCATCCCAATCCTCATCCTCAATCTGTCCGATGTCTGCCTCCCATCTTGTCTTGGCAGCATAGGCCAAGGCCATGGTACTGGGGAGATGGATAGCGGAGTATAGAGTGGAGATTAATTTGGCAGACTCAGTATCAGTGACTGTGTCTACTATAGAAGGAACTGCCAGGGAAGGGTTAAGGCCAGTAAACTGGGTTTGTATAGCATGACGAAGTTATAAATATCTAAAGAGAAGACAGTTAGGGAGGGAATATTCGTAGTTTAGCGTTTGGAATGTTTTAAGTCCCGTAGTGGTCATGACCTGATGTAAGTACAAAATCCTGTGGCGTATCCACACCGCAGGGTCTGGGATGGATAGGGGGACATGCCACACCAGATAAAGTATCTTTGGGAGGAGTATCATCTTGAATAAACTGATGCGTCCCATAACACCTAGGGGAAGTCTGGCCCAAATCTGAGTTTTGGTCTTGATCAGGGCATACAAAGGTTCAATGTTTAAGAGTGTATAGTCTGCGAGTGGTCTAGTGACCTGCACACCAAGGTACTTGATCACGGAGACCCTTGGGAGGGTCAGAGGAGGGGAAGTGAACGGGGAGGGGAAATGGTCAATTGGAAGGATCTGGGACTTAGACCAGTTAATGCTCAGACCCGAGTGAGTACCGATACTTTCTATAGAATGGAGGGCTGCAATCAGAGAGTAACCAGAGTCTGGCAGATACAAAAGGGTATCATCGGCATACATGCTAATCTTTTCTTCCAGATTCCCTATCCTGAGACCATGTATGCTAGTATCTGCACGAATCATAATGGCCAATGGCTCTACAGCCAGTGTGTATAGTATAGGGGAAAGAGGACAGCCTTTTCAGGTCCCCCTTTCTAGTGGGAATTGGTCAGAGAGCCAGCCGTTCATGAACACTCTGGCCCTTGGAGATTGAGAAAGGAGCTGAACCCAACGGATAAAGTTGAGGCCAAATCCGAATCCCGAAAGGCACTCCCATAGGTAGTTACACTCCACAGAATCGAAGGCCTTGGCGGCATCCAGAGGCACCACGACCCTCAAAACTATTTCATTGTGGGATCCCTGAATGTTCATGAATAGGCGGCAAATATTCATTGCAGTATTTTTCCCTGGCATGAAGCCAGTCTGATCAGGGTGGATCAGTGACAGAATGACTTGGTTAAGGCGGGAGTCTAAAATCTTGGCCAGTATCTTTATGTCGACCTGTAGCAGAGAAATAGGTCTATAGGATTCTGGGTATTTAGGGTCCTGGGGCCTTAGATGCGGTCAAGCAGGAGATAGCCTCAGAGATATCCTCCTTAGTAATAGGGGCTTCCAAAAGGTCAGGCTGATCTTTGGTCAGTTTAGGGAATTTAACTCCCGCTAGGTAGTCCCTGGTCTCTTGGGGAGTGTGAGTGACATGGGAAGTGTAGAGTGTACGGTAGAATTTCCCAAATTCCTCCGCGGATCAGTGATGTCGTTCCCTGCGAATCTGTCAACGACACCACCACAGGGGGACGTGCATCTAAATGAGCAAGGTACGCAAGTAGTTTGCCTGATCTTTCTCCATATTCAAACACCCTTAGTTTACAGAAAAAAATGCGTTGTTTAGCTTTTTCAATGTGTAGTTGGGAAACCTGTCGCGCCTGAATTTTAAGATTATTAGCAGTGCTGGGTGAGGGGTCCT
Organism: Aquarana catesbeiana; assembly: GCF_042186555.1. Classification (NCBI taxonomy): domain Eukaryota; kingdom Metazoa; phylum Chordata; class Amphibia; order Anura; family Ranidae; genus Aquarana; species Aquarana catesbeiana. Next base: position 567,081,301 of record NC_133325.1, read on the forward strand.
GATGGAACGCCTCCTCCAACACCTGCAGATGTTCTGTAGCCTGTTGGACAATAATTTTCGATGACCTTTTAACTCTGTTAATGCGCATGGAAAGGAGGGAGCGGGCGTGGATTTTAAACATCTCCCATACCAAGTCATATGTGGACAAGTCCCTGTTGGCTGTGAAATAATATTGTAGCTCTGCAGAGATGTCATCCTGGTCCGTCAGAGCCATCAGCCAAAATGGGTTCAAACGCCAAGATGGAGCAGGGGAGGCTTTCAGGAGCTGGAGCATCATCCAGTATGGGGCGTGATCCAAAAGTATTCTCGGAGCAAATCCCACATCTCCTAGTTTAGGTGTCAGGGACTTGGAAATTAAAATGAAATCGATACGTGACATCATGTTGTGACTGGCTGAAAAGCAGGAGAAAACTTTAGTGTGCGGATGCTTGTGACACCAGGTGTCAACAATAGCGAAATCAGTCAGTATGCGGTATAGTCTGGTATGGGTTGGTGGTTGGTCAAGAGGAGGGTCCAGTGTGCCCATTCTGTCTAGAGAGGGGGTGAGGGTCATATTAAAGTCCCCCATCCATACTGCCGGTATAGAGGGATATTGCATCATAAAAGTAAGACCCTCCCTAATAACAAGCGAGTTGTACGGGGGAGGGACATAGCAAGCTAGTATCAGGATAGAGGATCCATTAATGGTGGCATGTATAAACACATATCTGCCCTGCTGGTCCGTTTATAGCAACACTAGGTCGAAGGGAACCCTTTTTGCAACCAGGATCGACACCCCTCTGGAATATGAGGTGTGGGTAGCACGATAGGCCCAACCTATCCAAGGCTTTTTAAGAGAGGATTGTAGGTGGCCCGTAACATGAGTTTCAACTAGCGTCATAATGTCAGCACGCTGAGATTTGAGGAATGTCAGGACGGCTGTACGTTTGATCTTATTGCACAAGCCTCTGACGTTCCACGTAAGAAATTTCAGGGAACTCATGGCGGATATAAGGCGTGTATAATAGACCGCAGTTGTATCAGGACCAGCAGAGCAGAGATAAACACATCAGATAACATAAAACACAGTGACATCCAACATCGATAATGTATGTATGGCAATAGCATAGTACCTAAAGCATAAACAGGCATTTGGAAATACGCTGGTGTAAAGAAACAAATACCCATAACAGTTTTCCCCCACCCAGTCCACTGCCATCCCCAACTCGGCATGGACATAGTACCCCATAACCAGGTATCAACTGGGGACATCCAATGGGTAGGACCCAATGGAGGCAAGGGACTTAGTTTCAAGGAAGCATAGATACCCATAATGAAAAGAAAAAAAAAAGGGGGAAAAAAAACCAGTCCAGTAAACGGGGGGTGAGAAAGTTCACAAACATCCTATGGGGGTGACTTCTTCTCTGAGAAGTGCATGGGGTGTAGGAGCCACAAAGGTACAATGCCATTGTAGCTATGTAGGAGGGGGGCCCCTCTTGACATCAGGACAGTTAGTAAAGTAAAGGAGGAAGTCTCAGCAACGGTCAGTGTACTATCTTCCACTGGTCCTTCTCAAGCATGGGGAAAGCGGGGACCACAAGTCCTGGAGATGACCCGAAGGCAGCAGGCCTACTGTGAGGACCAGGGTAGTATGTAGAAGGATTTCCAGTCTCGTCCACATGCTCCACTGGGGTTATACGCAAACAATACACCCACTGAGGGGCGAAACATTAGGATGAAAATATACAGCATTGCGGGTATGGGGGGGGCAGGGGGGAAGAGAAAAGTACTCACACCTTGTGGACAGCATGTCATAGTCAGGCTGAACGGTCCCTCTGATCGATCCAAGTGGATGCCAGTTCGGGGTCTTCAAAGAAATGGGTCCGGCCATCACACTCCACGCGAAGCTTTGCAGGGTACAGCATAGCGTATTTGAGGTGTAGAACGCGGAGGCGTCGCTTGACATCTTGGAACCTGGATCGTTGTCGCTGTACCTCACTGGAAAAGTCCGGGAAGACGGCCGCATGTGTGTTGGTATGGGGGATATTTCCCTTTTCTCTAGTTAGACGGAGGATCTTGTCTCGGTCTCTGAAATTTAGGAATTTCGCTATTAGGGTACGCGGTGGGGCTCCTTGGGGAGGCGGATGGGCAGGGATTCGATGGGCTCTCTCCACCGCGAACATCACCGAGAATGCGTCTCTGCCGAAGTTGGATATCAGGAAGTTTTTGAGAAAGCTCGCCGGGTTGTTGCCCTCAGCAGTTTCGGGAAGGCCAATAAAGCTGAGATTACATCTTCGGAGGTGATTTTCCATATCGTCCTGCTTCGCACTAAGCTGTTGTAGCTGACTGCGTACCTCGTCAGTAGTGTCCGTGTCCGAGGAGGTGCCGGTGTTGTAAAAATTCCTGCGACCCATGCAGATTCTTGACCCATATCACTTCCTGTGCGGCTACGTCAGAACACAGCTGACGGCGGGGCTTTACCGCGCATGCGCAAATTCACTGTGGCTTTACTGCGCATGTGCAGCCTCTGCTTCGGTCGAGGAAAATTTTAGACTCGAGCGGGCGGCTGCATCAGAACACAGCTGAAGGTGGGGCTTTACTGCGCATGCGCGAGGACTCGAGCGGGTGGGCGGAGGCGGTGCAAGTACATTATCATTAAATTACATTATCATCAGCACCGCCTCCAGCCCCGCCCCTGCCCCTAATACGCCCCTAGCCTGCTCTGGAGAAGGGGGCGGGCATGGGGCAAGATCGAGATAAAATATAGAGCTGCCCCGCCCCTAGCCTGCTCTGCTGAAGGGGGGCGTGCCCATTTCCTGCATAGCATAATCTATATAAATGGGGCAAAGTCGTATGCAGCCATTTAGCCCATCATATGCAGCCATTTGTGCCCATCATATGCAGCCATTGTGCCCGTCAAATGCAGCCATTTGTGCCCATCATATGCAGCATTTTTGCACATCATATGCAGCCATTTGTGCCCATCATATGCAGCCACTGTGCCCATCATATGCAGCCATTTGTACCCTTCATATGCAGCCATTGTGCCCGTCAAATGCAGCCATTTGTGCCCATCATATGCAGCCATTGTGCCCATCAAATGCAGCAACTTGTGCCCGCCATATGCAGCCATTTGTGCCCATCATAAGCAGCCATTTGTGCCCATCGAATGCAGCCATTTGTGCCCATCATATGCAGCCATTGTGCCCATCATAAGCAGCCAATTGTGCCCATCATATGCAGCCATTTATGCCCGACAAATACAGCCACTTGTGCCCATAATATGCAGCCATTTGTGCCCATCATATGCAGCCATTGTGTCCGTCAAATGCAGCCACTTGTGCCCATAATATGCAGCCATTTGTGCCCATAATATGCAGCCATTGTGCCCGTCAAATGCAGCAACTTGTGCCCGCCATATGCAGCCATTTGTGCCCATAATAAGCAGCCATTTGTGCCCGTTGAATGCAGCCATTTGTGCCCATCATATGCAGCCATTTGTGCCCACCATATGCAGCCATTGTGCCCATCAAATGCAGCCAATTGTGCCTGTCATATGCAGCCATTTGTGCCCATCATATGCAGCCATTGTGCCCATCAAATTCAGCAATTTTTGCCCGCCATATGCAGCCATTTGTGCCCATCATAAGCAGCCATTTATGCCCGTCGAATGCAGCCACTTGTGCCCATCATATGCAGCCATTGTGCCCATCATAAGCAGCCACTTGTGCCCATCATGTGCAGCCATTGTGCCCGTCAAATGCAGCCACTTGTGCCCATCCAATGCAGCCACTTGTGCCCGCCATATGCAGCCATTGTGCCCGTCAAATGCAGCCAATTGTGCCCATCATATGCAGCCATTTGTGCCCATCATATGCAGCCATTATGCCCGTCAAATGCAGCAACTTTTGCCCACCATATGCAGCCATTTGTGCCCATCATAAGCAGCCATTTGTGCCCATCGAATGCAGCCACTTGTGCCCATCATATGCAGTCATTGTGCCCATCATAAGCAGCCACTTGTGCCCATCATATGCAGCCATAGAGCCTGTCAAATGCAGCCACTTGTGCCCATCAAATGCAGCCACTTGTGCCCGCCATATGCAGCCACTTGTGCCCGCCATATGCAGCCACTTGTGCCTGCCATATGCAGCCACTGTGCCCCATCATATGCAACCAGGCGTGCCCCCCCCTCGGCTGTCACTTCACTAACACCCCCCCACGCGTGCGGCCGGTCTTTCGGCACTTACCGAGAGTGACGGGGCTTCCTCCTCCTCTTCTGTAGTTGCGGCTGTGGCTCCTGTGCCTGCTCGGCTCCTCAGGCTTCTTCCGCCATGTCACCTCTTCCACCGAAGTGTTAGGTATCCAATAGGATCACCTAATGCGCCGACCAATCGGGATACAGGTCTCACTGACCTGCCTGCTGATTAGCAAGGAGGAACGTTAGTGTGAAAATAGCGAAAATTCCCCTCCAGAGAAGGGTGTCCCCATCCTCTGGGGGAGAGAAGGCTGTCCCCATCCTCCGGTGTCCCCGTCCTCCGGGGGAGAGAAGGGTGTCCCAGTCCTCCGGGGGAGAGAAGGGTGTTCCAGTCCTCCGGGGGAGAGAAGGCTGTCCCCATCCTCCAGTGTCCCCATCTTCCGGGGGAGAGAAGGGTGTCCCCGTCCTCCGGGGGAGAGAAGGCTGTCGCCGTCCTCCGGGGGAGAGAAGGCTGTCGCCGTCCTCCGGGGGAGAGAAGGGTGTCCCCATCCTCCGGTGTCCCTGTCCTCCGGGGGAGAGAAGGGTGTCCCCGTCCTCTGGGGGAGAGAAGGGTGTCCCCATCCTCTGGATTAGAGAAGGATGTCCCCGTCCTCCAGTGACAGCCTTCTCTCCCCCGGAGGATGGGGACATCCTTCTCTCCTCCAGAGGATGGGGATACCCTTCTCTCTCCCGGAGGACGGGGACACCCTTCTCTCCCCCGGAGGATGGGGACACCGGAGGATGGGGACAGCCTTCTCTCCCCCGGAGGACTGGGACACCCTTCTCTCCCCCAGAGGATGGGGACACCCTTCTCTCCCCAGGAGGACGGGGACACCAGAGGATGGAGATACCCTTCTCTCCCCAGGAGGACAGGGACACCAGAGGATGGAGATACCCTTCTCTCCCCCGGAGGACAGGGACACCGGAGGACGGGGACACCCTTCTCTCCCCCGGAGGATAGGGACAGCCTTCTCTCCCCGGAAGACGACACCAGTCTTTTCTCCCTGGAGGACGGGGACATCTTTCTCTCCTCCAGAAGATGGGGACACCCTTCTCTCCCCAGAGGACAGGGACACCGGAGGATAGGGACAGCCTTCTCTCCCCCGGAGGATGGGGACACCGGAGGACGGGGACAGCCTTCTCTCCCCCAGAGGACGGGGACACCCTTCTCTCCCCCGGAGGAAGGGTGTCCCCATCCTCTGGTGTCCCCGTCCTCCGGGGGAGAGAAGGGTGTCCCCGTCCTCAGGGGAGAAGGGTGGCACCCTCTCCTCCTCCAACCACCCAAGGACCAGCTTTTCCAATTTTGGACAACCCTGGGGCCATCTCCTTCAAACAGCCAGGTGCCCACTCCTTCTCTGCCAACCACCCAGGTGCCCTCTCCTTCTCCCCCAGCCACCCAGGGGCCCTCTTCTGAACTAAATGGCCACCCAGGGGCCCTCCCCTCCTCCAAACACCCAGGTGCCCTCTCCTTCTGCCACGGCCACCCAGGGGTCCTCTTATTTACTAAATGGCCACCCAGGGGCCCTCTCCTCCTCCAAAAACCCAAGTGCTCTCTCCTTCTCCACCGGCCACCCAGGGGCTCTCTCCTTCTCCTCCGGCCACCCAGGGGCCCTCTCCTTCTCCCACATCCACCCAGGAGCCCTCTCCTTCTCCACTGGCCACGCAGGGGCTCTCTCCTTTTTCCCAAGCCACCCAGGGGGTCTATCCTTCTCCCCCGGCCACCCAGGAGCCATCTCCTTCTCCCTCAGTGGCCCAGGAGCCCTCTCCTTCTCCCACGTCCACCCAGGAGCCCTCTCCTTCTCCACCGCCACCCAGGGGCCCTCTCCTTCTCCCACATCCATCCAGAAGCCCTCTCCTTCTCCCATGTCCACCCAGGAGCTCTCTCCACCGGCCACCCAGAGTCTCTCTCCTTCTCCCTAAGCCACCCAGGGACTCTCTTCTTCTCTACTGGCCACCCAGGGGCTTTCTCCTTCTCCCTCAGCCACCCAGGGACTCTCTCCTTCTCTACCAGCCACCCAGGGGCTCTCTCCTTCTCCACTGGCCACCCAGGGGCTCTCTTCTTCTCTACCGGCCACCCAGGGGCTTTCTCCTTCTCCCCCAGCCACCCAGGGGCTCTCTCCTTCTCCACCGGCCACCCAGGAGCCCTCTCCTTCTCCCACGTCCACCTAGGAGCCCTCTCCTTCTCCCTAAGCCACCCAGGGGCTCTATCCTTCTCCGGCCACCCAGGAGCCCTCTCCTTCTCCCACGTCCACCCAGGAGCAATCTCTTTCTCCCACGTCCACCCAGAGGCCCTCTCCTTCTCCCTAAGCCACCAGTGACCCAAAAGCGGGTCACACATGTGCTCTGCCCTCGGGGGAACCGGTACCCACCATCCTGGGATGCCATAATGATGGTGTGCAAGTCTCCAGTGTGAGGGCTACAGGTAAACTAGCAGCTTCTTTGGCCCCTGATTGGAGGAAAAGCAGCGGAGGCAATCCAGCCCCCAGCACTTGACAGAGATCAAAGACCAGTGGCGATCTGTGCCTTGTGGGCGCACGGGCGCCACCCCCCTGTCACCTCTGCCGCCCTCCCTATTCATGTGCCCAGCCCCTTTCAGGACGCCGGACACATGAAGTACTATGGCAGGGATAGGCGGGGGGTGTATTTTGAAGCATGTGATTAGAGCCAGAGGCTCTAATAGGCTTCAAAATAGGGTGGGCTCGGGGCGCAGAGCCGCCAGACTGGCCACTCACGCACATGCGCGGGGAGGTGTTAGTGAAGTGACAGCCGAGCCGGGGGCACACATGGTTGCATATGATGGGACACAGTGGCTGCATATGATGGGGCACAGTGGCTCCATATGGCGGGCACAAGTGGCTGCATAAGATGGGCACAAGTGGCTGCTTATGATGGGGCACAATTGGATGCATATGATGGGCACAAATGGCTGCATTCGACGAGCACAAATGGCTGCTTATGATGGGCACAATTGGATGCATATGATGGGCACAATGGCTGCTTATGATGGGCACAAGTGGCAGCATTTGACGGGCACAATGGCTGCATATAATGGGCACAAATGGCTGCATATGATGGGCACAAATGGCTGCATTCGATGGGCACAAATGGCTGCATTTGACGGGCACAAATGGCTGCATATGATGGGCACAAATGGCTGCATATGATGGGCACAAATGGCTGCATTCGACTTTGCCGCATTCATATAGATTGTGCTATGCAGGAAATGGGCACGCCCCCCCTTCAGCAGAGCAGGCTAGGGGCGGGGCAGCTCTATATTTTATCTCAACCTTGTCCTATGCCTGCCCCCCTTCTCCAGAGCAGGCTAGGTGCGTATTAGGGGCGGGGGCGGGGCGGAAGGCGGTGCTGACGATAATGTAATTTAATGATAATGTACTCGCACCGCCTCCACCCACCGCTCTAGTCCTCGCACATGTGCTGTAAAGCCCCGCTGTCAGCTGTGTTCTAACGTAGCCGCCCGCTCGAGTCTAAAATTTTCCTCCACCGAAAGCAGAGGCTGCGCATGCACAGTAAAGCCGCGGTGAAGTCACGCATGCGTGGTAAAGCCCCGCCGTCAGCTGGGTTCTGACATAGCCGCACAGGAAGTGACGTGAGTCGAGAATCTGCATGGGTCACAGGAATTTTTACAACACCGGCACCATCTTTGGCCTGTTGGTCTTCTCCAAGCCTACGGTATTTAGAAAGCTTATCAGCAGCCTCAGAGGTTTTTTTTGGTGGAGACATATTGCAAAGGTGGACAGGAGGGTCCCCGGGTATACCAAGATGGCCGCTGTCTACTAGGCCGGATCCTCAATGTCTTCCCCCCACAGTGCTTTAGGAGTAACACAGTATGTTCTGCAGGCAGTGGTCAGCCAGCTACAAGGTCCAGCAGCTGTAGAAGGAGAAAACTGGACTCAGAATAGTCAGGAACACCTGTGGATACTTGCCAGGGCCGTTGCAGGGTGTAGCAAGATGGCCGTCGGTCCGGGAGCTAGGCCAGATCCACAGACTGTCCCTCAGGTGGCCACAGGGGAAAGAGGCACAGCTATAGGGGCTCCAGGCCATCCAGGGAGGGCAGGCAGAGCTGTAAGAGCTGCCGCCGGGTGGAGCAAGATGGTAGGCTCTATGGATGGCGCTGGACAGAGGGGAGGTCCGCAGGTGTGTAGATGTTGAAAGGTAAGCAGGATTGAGGCAGGATAGTAAGTATAGCAGTGTGGGCAAGTGGAGCTCTCACTACATGTGTCCTACTCCATTGCACTCCAGGCCACGCCCCATGATGTAGAGAGGAGTGAAGGCAGAGGAGATAGATAGGAGTAAGTAGTAGTGGTAGAAGAGAGAGGTATAGAGGGTGTAAAAGAAAGATAATTTGTGGCTGTTTAGAGGAAATGGCTACAATTTGATGACTTACACTGGGGGAACTCTGTTGTGTAGAGTGTATTTATAATTCTAGTATGTTATATTTATTATACGCTAAGTCACCCCGAGAGGTACAAAGTATGCTTGGTTTATGTTTATGTTTGTTTTTTATTGGATTATTTACTTTACGATATGATATGATATGATATGATATGATATGGACTAATTTGTTTATATGTTTTTGCAACAAAAAATAAAAAAAGTATTTGATGAAAAAAAAAAAACAGTTATATAATGAACTGGTCAGACACAATTTGCATCATGGTCACCCCCCAGCTGTATGCTTCATACAAAGTCCCAAACCTCTTTCTTTAATGAATTGTCTTTGTTTATGTTACCAGTAAAGCAGAAATATATATAACTTACATGGACACTCTCTGCTGAGTCAGACTTATAGCTATGACAAAAACTCATGCTTTCTGCTGATTGGTGAAACTCTAGCTCAGCAGGGTGAATATCAGACTTCTTCAGAAAGAGTGGAGCCAGAGTGGAGCCATAGGTTTTTCTACTCAGGCCATGGCTGCTCTTTTAAAGAAAACCTACTTTAAGCTTAGGTTCACATTGCTGCGGGTCAGAAATCGTGCAAGTTCAGTTGAACTCGCACAATTTCAACCTGGCAATGCAGTCTGACTTCGGGGGCGATTTGACAGATATTGGTGCAGGTTCATGCACAGATGTCTATACAAATCACCCCCGCGAAGTCACCAAAAGTATTACAGGAACTACTTTTGGGAAGCGGTGCGGCCCCGGCAAAGTCGGCGCTGCACTGATTCAGGCGGTGCCATTTCCGGCAATAGCCGCTGATTTGACATGTGATTTGACATGTCAAATCACATGCCAAATCAGACCAATGCGAACCTAGGCTAAGGTCTTGTTCACATATGGAGGTCTACAGCATATGCCCAATGCCACGTACACACGACCGGACTTTCTGGCAGACTAGGTCCGACGGTCTTCCCGACGGACTTCCGGCGGACTTACAATGGACTTTCCGAACGAACGGACTTGCCTACACATGACCGGACTTTCTGACAGACTAGGTCCGTCGTAACTTGCCCACACAAGGACTAAAGTCTGTTCATTTTGAACGTGAAGACGGGACTAGAAAAGGAAGTCAATCTCGCCGCTTTTATCAGCGAGATTGACACCTTGTGAGCCCCCTGGAAGAGCATACCAGGCCCTCAGCATGCCCCGGGACTGTGACGTCATAAGGGCGGGGTCACCGGGTGACATCACCAGGGCTGGGTTGTCGGGAAGAGGCCCTTGTCCTCATCAACATGGGGACAAGGTGCTTTGGGGTGGGGGGGCATAACAGCAGGAGACAGCATCGTGTCAACATCGGAAGAAGAGAAGAAGGAACAAGACGGCGAAGACCCGGCCACCACTAGCAAGAGAGCGGAAAAAGAGCAGAAGATAGCGGAGGAGCCCGGCAGAAGAACCGGACACCGGGAGAAGAGGCCGGAGAGCGGGAAAAGAAACGGACACTGGGAGAAGAGGTCGGAGAGAGCGGAGTAGTCGGAAGAAGACCCCCAAAATCAGAAGAAGAAGGCCCCCGAAGTCGGAAGAAGACCCCGAAGTCGGAAGAAGACCCCCGGAGCTGCATAATAAATTACTTTTAAAACCTGTGTAGTGTGTTTTTTTATTGACACTTTTTCCCCAGGTAAATGGGTAGGGGTACGATGTATCCCATATTCATTCACATAGGGTGGGGGGCCAGGATCTGGGGGCCCCCTTATTAAAGGGGCTCCCAGATTCCGATAAGCCCTCCACCCGCAGACCCCAACAACCAACAGCCATGGTTGTTGGGAAGAGGCCCTTGTCCTCATCAACATGGGGACAAGGTGCTTTGGGGTGGGGGGCCCACAGGGTGCCCCCCTGCCCCAAAGCACCCACCCCCCATGTTGAGGGCATGAGGCCTGGTATGGTTCAGGAGGGGGGGCGCTCGCTCGTCCCCACCCCCTTTCCTGATCGGCTGGGCTGCGTACTCGGATAAGGGTCTGGTATGGATTTTGGGGGGACCCCACGCTGTTTTTTTGGTATAGGGGGTTCCCCTTAAAATCCATACCAGACGACATTGTCGCCTCTTTCTTGTGCTCGCTGCAATAGGAAAATGTGTTTTTCCTACTGCAGCGAGTGCGAGATTATAACCTGTCGCCGAGAACCAGCGCGATAGGATCGCGCTGGAAACATTCTCGCGGGCAGGCGCTGTAGCTGCCCTTGTGTCCTATTTGGTCCGTCGGATCAGCCTACAGACGAACGGGCTTCCCGATAGGAATTGGGTCAGGTGGACTTCCGGCGGAAAGATTTGAAGCATGTTTCAAATCTAAAGTCTGGCGGATTTTGGACCGAAAAAGGTCAGTCGGAAGTCCGATGAAGTCCACGCACGGTTGGATTGTCCACCGGATTCGGTCCGTCAGACCAGTCTGGTGGAAAAGTCAGCTTGTGTGTACGCCGCATAAGGCTGTATTTACTGGGGCAACACAGCCACTGCTCCCAATCTGGCATCTGTGTGGGTGCAAGTCCCCGAACACAGACAGTGTGAGTTCAGAGACACACACCTGCACCCACATGGAGGTCAAATTGAGAGCAGAGGCTGAAACTCAGTTGACATCAATGGGACTTCCTGCACAGGGATGCACAAAAGACCTTTTTATCCCCATGCAGGTAAACACAGCCTTGCATGGGCGTATACTTTAGTGATCCACTGAAGAAGTGTCCAAGCATCTCCCACCAGAAGCCTCTGTGTGCACCGGGAGATGGTCAAAAGCCTGAAGTTCAAACAGCCTCAGTAACAGGATGTTTAAATATGCAAAGAGACAAGAGACTCCAGATAATGCAATATTGTCTCTTTAACCACTTCAGCCCCAGACCATTTGGCTGCCCAAAGACCAAAACGTTTTTTGCGTTTCGGCACTGCGTTGCTGTAACTGACAATAGCGAGGTCATGTGACGCTGTACCCAAACAAAATTGACGTCCTTTTTTTCCCACAAATAGAGCTTTCTTTTGGTGGTATTTGATCGCCCCTGCGGTTTTTATTTTTTGCGCTATAAACAAAGAAAGAACGACAATTTTGAAAAAAACGCAGTATTTTTTACTTTTTACAATAATAAAAATCCCCCAAAAATATATTAAAAAACTATTTTTTTCCTCAGTTTAGGCCAATATGTATTCTTCTACATATTTTTGGTAAAAAGAAAATTGCAATAAGTGTATATTGATTGGTTTGCACAAAATTTATAGCGCCTACAAAATAGGGGATAGTTTTATGGCATTTTTATTTTTAATTTTTTTTATAAGTAATGGCGGCGATCTGCGATTTTTATTGGGACTGCAACATTATGGCTGACACATCGGACATTTTTGACACATTTTTGGGACCATTGTCATTTATACACTGATCAGTGTGATTAAAAATGAATTGATTACTGTGTAAATGACAGGGAAGGGGTTAACCACTAGGGGGCAGTGAAGGGGTTAAGGGTGTCCTAGGGAGAGATTCTAACTGTGAGGGGGCTGGGCTTGAACACACAGGACAGTGATCACTGCTCACGATCACAGAGAGCAGTAGATCACTGTCCTGTTACTAGGCAGAACAGGGAATGCTTTGTTTACATACAGTGGGGATGAAAAGTATTCAGACCCCCTTAAATTTTTCACTCTTTGTTATATTGAAGCCATTTGCTAAAATCATTTAAGTTCTTTTTTTTCCTCATTAATGTACACACAGCACCCCATATTGACAGAAAAACACAGAATTGTTGACATTTTTGCAGATTTATTAAAAAAGAAAAACTGAAATATCACATGGTCCTAAGTATTCAGACCCTTTGCTGTCACACTCATATATTTAACTCAGGTGCTGTCCATTTCTTCTGATCATCCTTGAGATAGTTCTACACCTTCATTTGAGTCCACATACCTGTCTATATAAGACCTTACAGCTCACAGTGCATGTCAGAGCAAATGAGAATCATGAGGTCAAAGGAACTGCCTGAAGATCTCAGAGACAGAATCGTGGCAAGGTACAGATCTGGCCAAGGTTACAAAAAATTTCTGCTGCACTTAAGTTTCCTAAGAGCACAGTGAACTCCATAATCCTTAAATGGAAGATGTTTGGGACGACCAGAACCCTTTCTAGAGCTGGCCGTCCAGCCAAACTGAGTTATCGGGGGAGAAGAGCCTTGGTGAGAGAGGTAAAGAAGAACCCAAAGATCACTGTGGCTAAGCAACAGAGATGCAGTCGGCAGATGGGAGAAAGTTGTAGAAAGTCAACCATCACTGCAGCCCTCCACCAGTCTTGGCTTTATGGCAGAATGGCCCGATGGAAGCCTCTCCACAGTACAAGACACATGAAAGCCCAAATGGAGTTTGCTAAAAAACACCTGAAGGACTCCAAGATGGTGAGAAATAAGATTCTCTGGTCTGATGAGACCAAGATAGAACTTTTTGGCCTTAATTCTAAGCAGTATGTGTGGAGAAAAACAGGCACTGCTCATCACCTGTGCAATACAGTCCCAACAGTGAAGCATGGTAGTGGCAGCATCATACTGTGGGGGTGTTTTTCAGCTGCCAGGACAGGACAACTGGTTGTAATCGAGGGAAAAATGAATGCGGCCAAGTACAGGGATATCCTGGATGAAAACCTTCTCTAGAGTGCTCAGGACCTCAGACTGGGCCGAAGGTTTACCTTCCAACAAGACAATGACCCTAAGCACACAGCTAAAATAACAAAGGAGTGGCTTCACAAAAACTCCCTGACTGTTCTTGAATGGCCCAGTCAGAGCCCTGACTTAAACCCAATTGAGCATCTCTGGAGAGACCTAAAAATGGCTGTCCACCACTGTTTACCATCCAACCTGACAGAACTGGAGAGGATCTGCAAAGAGGAATGGCAGAGGATCCCCAAATCCAGGTGTGAAAAACTTGTTGCATCTTTCACAAAAAGACTCATTGCTGTATTAGATCAAAAGGGTGCTTAAACCCAATTGAGCATCTCTGGAGAGATCTAAAAATGGCTGTCCACCAACGTTTAAACATTGAAGAATGGTGGTGGTAGCATCATGCTGTGGGGGTGTTTTTCAGCTGCAGGGACAGGATGACTGGTTGCAATCGGGAAAGACAAATGTGGCCAAGTACAGGGATATCCTAGATGAAAACCTTCTCCAGAGTGCTCAGGACTAGGGATGAGCCGAACACCCCCCTGTTCGGTTTGCACCAGAACTTGCGAACAGGCAAAAAATTTGTTCGAACACACAAACACCGTTAAAGTCTATGGGACATGAACATGAATAATCAAAAGTGCTAATTTTGAAAGCTTATATGCAAGTTATTGTCATAAAAAGTGTTTGGGGACCTGGGTCCTCCCCAGGGGACATGGATCAATGCAAAAAAAAGTTTTAAAAACGGTCGTATTTTCGGGAGCAGTGATTTTAATAATGCTTAAAGTGAAACAATAAAAGTGTAATATTCCTTTAAATTTCGTACCTGGGGGGTGTCTATAGTATGCCTGTAAAGGGGCGCATGTTTCTCGTGTTTAGAACAGTCTGACAGCAAAATGACATTTCAAAGGAAAAAAAGTCATTTAAAACTACTTGCGGCTATTAATGAATTGCCGGTCCGACAATACACATAAAAGTTCATTGCTAAAAACCGCATGGGAATTCCCCGCAGGGGAACCCTGAACCAAATTTTTTTTTAAAAATTACATGGGGGCCCCCCTAAATTCCATACCAGGCCCTTCAGGTCTGGTATGGATTTTAAAGGGAACCCCGTGCCAAAATTTAAAAAAAAAATGGCGTGGGGTCCCTCCAAAAATCCATACCAGACCCTTATCCGAGCACGCAACCTGGCAGGCCACAGGAAAAGAGGGGGGATGAGAGAGCGCCCCCCTCGTGAACCGTACCAGGCCACATGCCCTCAACATTGGGAAGGTGCTTTGGGGTAGCCCCCAAAACACCTTGTCCCCATGTTGATGGGGACAAGGGCCTCATCCCCACAACCCTTGCCTGGTGGTTGTGGGGGTCTGTGGGCGGGGGGATTATCAGAATCTGGAACCCCCTTTAACAAGGGGACCCCTAAATCCCGGCCCTCCTCCCTGTGTAAAATTGTAAGGGGGTACAAAAGTACCCCTACCATTTCACAAAAAAACTGTCAAAAATGTTAAAAATGACAAGAGACAGTTTTTGACAATTCCTTTATTTAAATGCTTCTTCTTTCTTCTATTTTCTATCTTCCTTTGGTTTCTTCCTCCATCTTCTTCTTCTTCTGGTTCTTCCTCCGGTGTTCTCCTCCAGCATCTTCCTCCACGGTGTCTTCTTCCCTTCTTCTCCTCGGGCCGCTCCGCATCCATGATGGCATGGTGGGAGGCGCCCACTGTGTGACGCTTCTCCTCTTCTGACGGTTCTTAAATAACGGTGACCCCACCCATCTCTGATGCACGGGGGCTTGACGGGGACTTCCCTGTGGCATTCCCCGTGAAATCAGAGGGGGCGGGGTCACCCGTTATGTAATAGGTGACCCCGGGTCTGGTATGGATTTTTGGGGGGACCCCACGCCATTTTTTTTTATTTTGGCACGGGGTTCCCCTTAAAATCCATACCAGACCTGAAGGGTCTGGTATAGATTTTGAGGGGGACCCCACACCATTTTTTTTAAAATTTTGGCCGGGGTTCCCCTTAATATCCATACCAGACCTGAAGGGCCTGGTATGGAATTTAGAGGGACCCCCCACGTCATTTTTTAAAAAATTTTGGTTCGGGGTTCCCCTGTGGGGAATTCCCATGCCATTTTTATCAATGAACTTTTATGTGTATTGTCAGACTGGCAATTCATTAATAGCCGGGAGTAGTTTTAAATGACTTTTTTTCCTTTGAAATGTCATTTTGCTGTCAGACTGTTCTAAACACGGGAAACATGCGCCCCTTTACAGGCATAATATAGACACCCCCCAGGTATGAAATTTAAAGGAATATTACACTTTTATTGTTTCACTTTAAGCATTATTAAAATCACTGCTCCCGAAAATACGACTGTTTTTAAAACTTTTTTTTGCATTGATCCATGTCCCCTGGGGCAGGACCCGGGTCCCCAAACACTTTTTATGACAATACCATGCATATAAGTCTTTAAAATTAGCACTTTTGATTACTCCCATAGACTTTTAAAGGGTGTTCCGCGGCTTTCGAATTTGCAGCGAACACCCCAAATTGTTCGCTGTTCGGCAAACTGGCGAACAGCCGAAGTTCGAGTCGAACATGAGTTCGACTCGAACTCAAAGCTCATCCCTACTCAGGACCTCAGACTGGGCTGAAGGTTTACCTTCCAAAAAGCACACAGGTAAAATATTTGCTAAAATCATTTAAGTTCATTTTTTTCCTCATTAATGTACACACAGCACCCCATATTGACAGAAAAACACAGAATTGTTGACATTTTTGCAGATTTATTAAAATAAAAACTGAAATATCACATGGTCCTAATTATTCAGACCCTTTGCTCAGTATTTAGTAGAAGCACCCTTTTGATCTAATACAGCCATGAGTCTTTTTGTGAAAGATGCAACAAGTTTTTCACACCTGGATTTGGGGATCCTCTGCCATTCCTCCTTGCAGATCCTCTCCAGTTCTGTCAGGCTGGATGGTAAACATTGGTGGACAGCCATTTTTAGGTCTCTCCAGAGATTGGGTTTAAGTCAGGGCTCTGGCTGGGCCATTCAAGAACAGTCAGGGAGTTGTTGTGAAGCCACTCCTTCGTTATTTTAGCTGTGTGCTTAGGGTCATTGTCTTGTTGGAAGGTAAACCTTCGGCCCAGTCTGAGGTCCTGAGCACTCTAGAGAAGGTTTTCATCCAGGATATCCCTGTACTTGGCCGCATTCATCTTTCCCTCGATTACAACCAGTCGTCCTGTCATGGCAGCTGAATAACACCCCCACAGTATGATGCTGCCACCACCATGCTTCACTGTTGGGACTGTATTGGACAGGTGATGAGCAGTGCCTGTTTTTCTCCACACATACTGCTTAGAATTAAGGCCAAAAAGTTCTATCTTGGTCTCATCAGACCAGAGAATCTTATTTCTCACCATCTTGGAGTCCTTCAGGTGTTTTTTAGCAAACTCCATTCGGGCTTTCATGTGTCTTGCACTGAGGAGAGGCTTCCGTCGGGCCACTCTGCCATAAAGCCGAGACTGGTGGAGGGCTGCAGTGATGGTTAACTTTCTACAACTTTCTCCCATCTCCCGACTGCATCTCTAGAGCTCAGCCACAGGGATCTTTGGGTTCTTCGGGTTTGGGATCTTCTTTACCTCTCTCACCAAGGCTCTTCTCCCCCGATAGCTTAGTTTGGCTGGACGGCCAGCTCTAGGAAGGGTTCTGGTCGTCCCAAATGTCTTCCATTTAAGGATTATGGAGGCCACTGTGCTCTTAGGAACCTTAAGTGCAGCAGAATTTTTTTTGTAACCTTGGCCAGATCTGTGCCTTGCTACAATTCTATCTCTGAGCTTTTCAGGCAGTTCCTTTGACCTCATGATTCTCATTTGCTCTGACATGCACTGTGAGCTGTAAGGTCTTATATAGACAGGTGTGTGGCTTTCCTAATCAAGTCCAATCTGTATAATCAAACACAGCTGGACTCAAATGAAGGCGTAGAACCATCTCAAGGATGATCAGAAGAAATGGACAGCACCTGAGTCAAATATATGAGTGTCACAGCAAAGGGTCTGAATACTTAGGACCATGTGATATTTCAGTTTTTCTTCTTTAATAAATCTGCAAAAATGCCAACAATTCTGTGTTTTTTGTCAATATGGGGTGCTGTGTGTACATTAATGAGGAAAAAAATGAACTTAGCAAATGGCTGCAATATAACAGAGAGTGAAAAATTTAAGGGGGTCTGAATACTTTCCGTCCCCACTGTGTATATATATGTATATATATATATATATATATATATATATATATATATATATATATATATATATATATATATATATATACTAATCTACATTAAGTGTGTTAATGTAGGACATTAACACAAGATATAAAGAGGAGTAACTGTACAGTCGCTTTGTACTTTTCAAAGTTTTTTTAATGCAAGTAACCAAAGTAAGTCCTAAAACATGTCATTATCTGCATCGAGTTCCTGCTTCATTGCCCTGAAAACCCCTTTGTTACTCAGGAATAGACATGCGCAGAACAAAAAAATGTGTTTAGTTTCAATGCATTATTTAAATAATTTCATTTAGTTAATTAATTTAATTAATTTAATACATTTTTGAAATTCGTTCCATTTAGTTTTCAAATTCGATTTGAATCGGTATTCGAATTTGGTCCGAATCGGCATTCAAATTGGCATTTAAATTCAAATTTGTTCTATTCAAAATAAGAATTTTGGAAGACAGTTATATTCTATTCTATGCTATTCTATTGTTTTTTGCTATTCTGTTATTTTCTATTCTATTCTTTCTATTCTATTCTAATTCAAATGTATTATATTCAAAATTTGAATTTCAAAAGACAGTTATATTCTATTCTATTCCAGTCTATTGTTTTTTATTTTCTATTCTTTTCTATTCTATTCTAATTTATTCTATTCAAATTCAAATTTATTATATTTGAAATTCAAATTTTTCGGAAGATGATTATATTTTTTCTATTTCATTCTATTCAATCCTATTGAATTCTATTTCATTGTTTTTTCTATTCTAATCTATTCTATTCAAATTTAAATTTATTCTATTCAAATTAGAATTTATATTCTTTCTTCTTTCTTCTATTTTATTGTTTTTTTTTCTATTCTCTTCTATTCTTTTCTATTCTATGCCATTCTATTTTATTCTCTAATTTTTGTTCTATTCTTTTCTATTCTATTTTAATCTATTCTATTCAAATTCTAATTTATTCTATTTGAAATTCAAATTTTGGAAGATAGCTGTATTCTTTCTATTTTATTCTATTCTATTATATTCTAGTCTATTTTTTTTTTCTATTGCATTCTATTTTTTCCTGTTCTACTCTTTTATTTTATGTTCTATTCTTTTCTAATTTATTCTAATCTATTCTTTTCAAATTCAAATTTATTCTATCCAAAATTCAAATTTCTATAGACTATAGACAAGTATATTCTATTTTATTCTATTCTTTTGTTTTTTCTATTCTATTATTTTCTATTCTATTCTCTTATTTTCCATTCTATTTTTTTTTTCTGTTCTTTTCTATTCTATTCTTTTCTAGTCTATTCAAATTTAGAAAAAATCTCTTCAAAATGATGATGGTTCCATTCTTCCTATTCTATTCTATTCTATTGAATTATATTCCATTGTTTTTCCTATCCTATTCTATTTTATGCTATGCTTTTCTATTCTATTCTAACCTATTATATTCAAAGTCGAGTTTATTTTATTTGAATTTTAATTTCGGAAGATGGTTATATTCTTTCTATTTTTATTCTATTCTATTGTTTTCTCTATTCTATTCTATTCTTTTATTTTCTATTCTAATCTATTATATTCTAACATATTCTATTCCTTTCATTATTTTATCCCATTATTTTACGTGCATTTTCTATTTTATTTAGTTCTGTTTTACTATTCTTTTCTATTTTTTTTTCTATTCTATTCTATTTCTTTTTACTCTATATTCTTTTCTACTCTATTCTATTTTTTTCTATTCTTTTATCTTCTATTCTATTTGTTTCTATTATTATTTATTTTCTATTCTATTCTATTCTGTTTTACTTTATTATATTCTATTGTATTCTTTTCTATTCTATTTCTTTATTTTCTATTCTATTTCATTCTATTCTTGTTTTTAAATTTTATTTAGAATCTGATTTGAATTTGATTATAATTTCAGCTGAATTTCGTTTTGTTATTTTGGATTTGTTTAAATTCGTTATTTTTGTAATTCAGAAATTCAGATACACCTGAATTTCAAAATAACAAAAAATGTGTCCAAGTTTCAATTTGAAGCAAAACGAACCGCTTATGTCTACCCAGGAAGAATAATTCTTACTGGTTAAAAAGAAGGAATTGTTCTTCCCCTGTTTCTCCATTACCTTACTGGTAAAAGAGAATATATAATTTATTGGACAAGGGTGAGGGTAAATAAACAGGCATGTGAAAAAGAATAGTTACTTTTGGCAACAGCTCCTGATCCACAGCAGGATCTGTAAGGGCGTATGAGTTGAGCACTAGTAATGTCTCAGTAATGCTGACTTTTTGATTAGAGATATATTAGGAAAGTTTACCCTCAAAGTATATCATTCATACAATTTATAGGCTCTGGTTCTGATTTACATAGACGTTAGCTTTCAAAGTGTTACAGCTATCTTCTGAAAAAGAGGACAAGCACATAAATACATTCCATTAAATATATATTTAGTACTTTTGATATCACAAATATGTTCCTTACAGTATTATCCTATGACTGCTATCTATACTTGAATCACTATTTATTTCTTACAGAAATACTTGCGCCTTAAGGTAAGTTTCTAAAGAATACTAAAAAAAATAAAAAATAAGGCTGCAAGTAGGTATTAACATTCATGCACCTAGAAAGAATTGCTTGCCCCCTTTAGTTTCCCACATATCCATATTAGCCCCTAGCTCCGAGGTCGGTCCCATATACTCAATACTAAGTGATTCAGCTCTTCTGAGTTAAATGAGGCTTAGTGTCCTTCTACCTACTTCCTGTAAGTCCAGGGCATCAAGAGCAACCCCTCTGGGGGTTTTCTCTAGAGGGTAGGGCAAAAATGGGGCTGTGTCCAGCCTGGAGGTGGGTTCGTAGGTCATTGCATATAACCTAGATGCTGAAGAAGTAAGAAGGTTGTTCTATTGCAGAATCAATTCATATGGGACTGGTATGTAAAAAGAGATGTAGTCAATTGCACCTAAGCAATTAGTCATCTACCCAAGCCAATAATAGACCTGCAAAATCACTTTGGTTGAAAATACTGATGGCATCTACCTTGGCCATTGCAGGTTGGAAAATCCAGGTAACATAATACATTAAATACTGAGCTTTCTGTGAGTTTTTGTTTCTGCAATGTTTGTACAGAGTCTGGGTTCCTTAACCTCTTCAGATCCGGGCTATTTCCAAATGACGGCAACAGCGCGGATCTACATTACCGGGACGACGTCTATTGACATCGTCCCCTTTCCTCGTTCCCAGCGCGCTCTCATGAGCGCGCCTCGGGGAAAATCTGTGTTGGCCGTGTCCCTTGGACACAGCCAATCGCAGATCGCTGTAAACGGCCAAGCACAGCGGCCGTTTACAGCACGATCGCCGCCTCCAATGAGAGATGATCTGAAATGTAAAAAATTGAGATCATCTCTTATTGACGGCTCTCTCTCCTCACACAGAAACAGCGTGTGAGGAGAGAGAGCTTCTGTGAGTAAATTTGTGACAGTATAAAAGCGAAGTGTGCCCAAAAAGTGCCCAACAGTGCCCACAGTGACATCTATCTAGTGCCATCTGTGGCCACCTGTGCGCATCAGTGCCCACTTGTGCCATCAGTGCATCATCTGTGCCATCAGTGCCCATCTGTGTCCATCAGTGCCCGTCTGTGCCCATCAGTGCCCATCTGCAATCAGTGCGCATCTGTGCAATCAGTGCGCATCTGTGCCAACTCATCAGTGCCCATCTGTGCCACCTCATCAGTGCCCATCTGTGCCATCTCATCAGTGCCCATCTGTGCCACCTCATCAGTGCCCATCTGTACCAATCAGTGCCCATCTGTGCCGCCTCAGTGCACATCTGTGCCACCTCATCTGTGCCGCCTCAACAGTGCCCATCTGTGCCACCTCAACAGTGCCCATTTGTGCCACTTCAACAGTGCTCATCTGTGCCACCTCAACAGTGCCCATTTGTGCCACTTCAACAGTGCCCATCTGTGCCACCTCAACAGTGCACATCTGTACCAATCAGTGCCCATCTGTGCCGCCTCATCAGTGCACATCTGTGCCGCCTTATCAGTGCCCATCTAAGCCACCTCATCAGTGCCCATCTGTGCCACCTCACCAGTGCCACATCAGTGCATATCTGTGCCCACCTGTGCCACCTCATTAGTGTAAATCTGTGCAATCAATCAGTGCACATCTGTGCTGCTTCCTCAGTGCCCATCTGTGCTGCCTCAGTGCCCATCTGTGCCGCCTCATCAGTGCCCATCTGTGCTGCCTCATCAGTGCCCATCTGTGTGATCAGTGCCCATTTGTGCAGCCTCATCAGTGCACATCTGTGCTGCCTCATCAGTGCCCATCTGTGCGATCAGTGCCCATCTGTGCCACCTCATCAGTGCACATCTGTGCCATCAATCAGTGCACATCTGTGCTCATCAGTGCCACCTCATCAGTGCAGGCTTAGCACACACCTGTGCAATCTCATAACCACAGCAGCCATGTCCAAAAAAAGCTTTTCCGCTGAGGAGGCATACCAAATTCTTTCCACGGCCGATGAGAGCAATGGGGAGCTCTCTTTTTCGGATTCCCTTTCCAATTCGGATTCTGACGTAAATTACGAGCCAGTCCTCAGTAGTGGAACACTAACAAACTCAGAGGAGGAAGAAACTTGGCCCGCCAAAGGCGTTCTAGTGAGGAGGCAGTGGCATCCACCAGCATTGCAGTGGCATCCACTAGCACCGCAGTGCCATCCACCAGCACCGCAGTGCCATCCACCAGCACGGCAGTACCTCGGCAAGAAAGGCTAAGTACCAGTGGGCTGTCACCTCAGCCCCAAAGGGTT
Source organism: Aquarana catesbeiana (assembly GCF_042186555.1). NCBI lineage: Eukaryota > Metazoa > Chordata > Amphibia > Anura > Ranidae > Aquarana > Aquarana catesbeiana. Next base: position 567,103,666 of record NC_133325.1, read on the forward strand.
AGGTCCCATGCCAGCCTTCCCTATGCCCTTCAGAACCCCTTGTGGCTTCCTCCTAATTCAGGAGAAGCTAGCGTTCCCCCTTTCACTGCCCAGCCAGGAGTCCAGGTGGATACAGAGAATTTTACCTCAATTATTTTTTTTTATTTAATTTTTACGGAGGACATGTTGGCATCAATTGTTACCCAGTGCAACCTGTATGCACAGCAATTTATTTTGCAAAATCCCACATCATATTATGCCCTTCCCTAAGAGTGGAGAGACCTGACAGTGGAGGAGTTCAAGGTTTTTTTGGGCCTCACATTTAATATGGGGCTCACCAAAAAAAACGAATTCCGTTCCTATTGGTCAACCCACCCCCTCCACCACATGCCGCTCTTCTCCGCGGTAATGCCCAGAACCAGGTATCTGATGATAATGAGGTTCCTACATTTCAGCGACAATACCCAGTGCCCTCCCCGAAATGATCCAAATTATGACAGGCTTTACAAAATTCGGCCAATATTAAATTATTTTTCTGAAGTATTCCCCCAGCTGTTCACCCCGGACCAACACATATGTGTGGATGAGTCCCTTGTTAAATTTAGCGGCAGCCTTAAAATTAAGCAATTTATCCCCAGCAAAAAGGCCTGCTATGGGGTGAAGGTGTACAAACTATGTGACCGAGCCACAGGGTACACATATTCCTTCATAGTGTATGAAGGGAAGGACACCCAGCTGCAGCCCCCTAATTGCCCGGACTATTGGTATCCAGCGGGAAAGTTGTTTGGGACCTCATATACCCCCTACTGGAGAAAGGCTACCACCTGTATGTAGACAACTTCTACACTTCTCTGCCCCTGTTCCACAACCTTCACCAGAAGAAAACGCCAGCATGTGGCACTGTAAAAAAAGAATCGGAAGGGCTTTCCTCAAAGTCTTGTTAATAAGAAGTTGAGAAAAGGAGAAACGGCAAGTCTGCGTAACAATGCGATGCACATGCTCGTGCGCATTGCATTGCGTGCACACGCAGGAGCGCACCCCTAGCCACCAATGGTGCCAGACGGCCTATTTAAAGGATGCCCTGACTTCTGAAAAGTGCTGACTGGTCTTCAGCTGTGTCCTGATATTCTGAACCCTGCTAAATCTGGCTTGATACCTATTGCTGAATCCTGGCTTCCCGTCTGACCCTGCTTCTGTTTATGCCTTGGTACCTTGTTGCCCACCTGAACTCGGCTACCCCAATGACCTCGCTTCTGTCTCCTGCTCGGCTCCATGCTGTTTCCAAGTACCTGTGCTGGCCGTCCATCCTCTCAGCCTCCCTGGATCCAGTTCTTTACTGGATACTCTGCCTGCACCTCCAAATCTGCAGCGCCACCTGCAAGCTCTGCACGCAGAACTTACAGGCACTCTTGTTCTTCCTGACCCTAGCCACCATCTGTTCCACCTCCAGTGGGGTTTGGGTTGGAGATACAAGAGAGGCCGACCTCGTCATTTCAGACTCCTACCAGGTACGTGACAGTACCAGTCAGCCACGGATGGAGTCTGAAAGGGCCTCTTCACCAGAGGACATTTTCAGATCTATTTCTGTGCTATCTAATATTGTGCAGAAGTTACAAAAGAATCTTAGTCGCATGACTTCCCTATGAGGAGAACGTCGCATTGGCCTGTGCTCCGCTTACAGTCTTAGATTCTTCTACTCAAACAGAGGCCGGCCTGTTCCATGAGGCCGCTCCCGATTCGGAACCCAGGGTGCCTATCCCCGAATGATTTTCCAGAGATTGCAAGAAGTTTTGCACTTTCCGGAATTCCTGTGAACTATATTTTACCCTGTTACCCTGAACCTTTGCATCAGAAAACATCAAGGTGGGGTTTATTATCACACTACTACTGAACAAACCACTTTCATCATCATCTTTGGGAACAACATGACCCTGTCCTGACAGCTACAGATTCATTCTTCTCAGTTATGGCTCAGCTATATGCAGATCCCTTCTACCAGCAAACTGCCGAATCCATGCTTGGCAAATTGCAGCAAGGTCCAAGGCCTGTTGAAGAATACATAACTGACTTTCGTGTTTGGAGCGCAGATACCTAATGGAATCACTCTGCACTTCGCCACCAGTTTCGACTAGGACTTTCTGACACCTTAAAGGATGAGCTTGCCAGAGTGGGAGTACCAGCATCCCTGGAAGGCCTGATTGATCTAAACATTCAGATCGATTGGCGATTACGGGACAATCCAAAAAATCTAAAAGAACCCTTTCTGTGGCTTCAAGGTCAGATGCCCCTGCGTCCTCATCTGTTGAATACCCCAGAAGGAAGGAACTGTATAAGGCACCTCATAGTAGTTTTTGAAGACCACCTCTTTCTCCTGCTGAACGTCTTAGTCGATTACAGGACAATCTGTGTCTCTATTGTGGGGAGGCTGGTCACTTTATACAGACTTGCCTGGCAAAAACCTGCAGATCTTTTTCCTGTCAGCCTCACATGATGCATTTTTCTGGGAAGGACCGGTCTCATGTCTCTCTTTCCAGTGTGCTCCAGTTTTCCAAAAAGACTGTTCCAGTACTTGCAATTATAAACTCTGTGGCCTGTAGTTGCTCTGTGGACTCTGCATTTGCCTCTCTCCATCAGCTGCCTGTGTGTGCCAAGCGGCAAGGATTTCATGTTCATCTGGCTGATGGCTCTGGCATTAAATCAGGCCCAGTTACCCAAAAGACTTTACCTATTCTCTGCCAGACTTCTTCAGGCCACCACGAATTCCTCCATTTGGATGTCATAGCTTCCCCCATGTTCCCTGTCATCCTTGGCATTCCATGGTTGAAGGTGCATAATCCTCACATTAATTGGCTTAACGGAGACATCCCTTTCTCTTCTAACTACTGCCAGATTCACTGCCTTCCTGAAAGGACTTCCAACACCACACCCCTCCTGGGTATCCACCCTGACCATGAAATCTCTAATTTGAACCCTGCTGCCTATCACAAATATCTGGATGTGTTTAACAAGAAAGGAGTGAACATTCTTTCTCCCCATAGGACATATGATTGTCCTATTGAACTTTTACCAGGGGCCGAGATCTCGTTTGGTCGAATTTATTCCCTCTCTGAGCCTGAACTAGAAGCCCTGCAGACTTATATTGACGAAAGCCTTGAAAAACAGTTAATCCGGCCCTCCACTTCACCAGCAGGTGCCGATATTTTCTTTGTTGAAAAAAAAGACCATACCTTTAAGCCCTGTGTGGACTATCACGACCTTAACAGGGTCACTGTCAAAAACCGGTACCCCCTGCCTCTGATCCCTGAACTCTTTTAAAGGCTGCGAGGGGCACGAGTGTTCTCCAAATTGGACCAGAGAGGTGCTTATAATCTTGTCAGAATCAGGGAAGGAGACAGAGGGAAGACGGCCTTCTGAACACGCTTCGGCCATTTTAAATATCAAGTCATGCCATTTGGACTCTGTAACGCTCCTGCCACATTCCAACATCTGGTGAATGATGTTTTTTGGGACTTTCTTGATTTATTCGTCATTGTGTATTTGGATGACATCCTTATATTCTCTGAATCTTTAGAATCCCATCGGACTCATGTAAAGAAAGTACAGGGTCGGCTACGGGAACACCGCCTTTACACAAAGGCTGAAAAATGTGACTTTGAAAAACAAATTATACATTTCCTGAGACTTGTCATCTCTGCCAACGGTATCTCCATGAACTCACAGAAAGTCACTTCCATCTTGGAATGGCCTGCCTCTACAGACAGGAAAGCTGTTCAGAGATTTGTGGGATTTGCCAACTTTTACAGAAAATTTATCAAGAACTTTTCTGGCATCATCACTCCCATCACTCAGTTAACGAAGCAGCATGTTCCCTTCCGATGGACCCCAGAAACCCAAACGCCCTTTGAACAGTTAAAAGCTTTATTCACTTCAGCTCCCATCCAGAAGCATCCTGATCCATCCTTAGCCTATGTTTTGGAGGTAGATGCCTCTGAAAATGCACTAGGGGCTATATTATCTCAACGCCAAGGTCCCAAATCATTGCTCCACCCTGTGGCCTTTTTATCTAAGAAATTAAATACTTCCGAAAGGAACTATGATGTTGGAGACCGAGAACTACTAGCTATCAAGGCTGCTCTTGAAGAATGGCGCTACCTCTTGGAGGGAGCATCTCACCCAATCCTCACCTCATGGACCATAATAATCTCGAGTATTTGAGGATGGCTAGACGACTAAGACCGCGGCAAGGTGGGCACTTTTCTTCTCTCGTTTTATGTTCCATACAACTTATCGCCCTGGCTCAAAAAACGGTAAACCGGATGCTTTGTCCCACATGTTCAGTGACCAGTTGTATCCTCAGAACCTGATAGTATTCTACCAGCCAAGAATTTTTTGCTTCTTCAGGCAGATCTGATGTCACAAATAAATAAAAGATGTGGTAAATCAACCATCCTCCAAAGACCTGGCTCTTCAACTGAGGGATGGCCTGTACTTTCATAAGAAGCTAATCTTTATCCCTGAGCAATTCAGAGTTGCCGTCCTGAGGCGATGCCAAGACCACCCCCTAGCAGGTAACTTTGGGATTCGCAAGGCGGCCGATCTGATCTTGCGTACATTCTGATAGCCAGACTTGATGCAGGACTGCAAGAAATATGTTAACTCTTGTGTTACATGCCTTATAAGGCATGTAACACTGAATAAGACTGACAGAGCCAGAACTTGGGGTCTACTTGAGCCCCTCCCTGTACCTTAGAAACCATGGAGCATGATCTCCAAGGATTTCATCGTAGAACTCCCCCCATCTAAAAACGTCACCACCGTTTTTGTCGTGGTTGATCGCCTGACCAAGATGGCCCATTTTGTACCCCTGCAAGGAACTCCTGCCACCGAGACTGCCTCAGCTTTTATCAAGGAGATTGTAAGGTTACATGGTATCCCTGATAGCATCGTTTCTGATCGAGGGGTGCAGTTCACTTCTAGATTTTGGAGGGCCTTATGTCAAGCATTGAACATTGAACTTTGTCTCTCCACAGCACACCATCCACACACTAATGGACAGACTGAAAGAACCAATCAAACCCTCGAGCAGTACTTACAGTACTTTTCCTCCTTTGCAAGGATGATTGTCTGTTAGACATATGCATTCATTTTCATCCGAATTTCAGATATCTTCGTTATTGTTTTAAGAAACAATAACAAACGTGCAGAATCCGAAATCTGAAAACCGAAAGATGCGACATAAACAAATGCTTTATTTTCATTTAGGTTGTGACAACAGTTCGATATAGAAAGGAGAGTCGACATGACGCTCACAATAGCGATCTGTGTCCATCGAACCTGTGGTCGAATGTGCCTAAACTTAGCTCTATTAGTCCAACATTATTCGACATAGAGAGAAAAGATTCGACATAGAGAGAAAAGATTCAGCATAGAGAGAAAAGATTCTACATTATAGTGACAATAGAAAAAAAGGTTGAATGTGCCTAACCTAACTCTATTAGTCCAAGATTATTTGACATAGAGAGAAAAGATTTGACATGAAGATTCGACAAAGCAGTCGCCGCGAGCAGACATTTATGGTCAAATGCTCTGCCCATAGGGTATAGAAGAATTCTAATGTTGGTTGACTAGTAATAATAATTAATAAATATAATTATTACTAGTGTCATACAACATTAGAAATTCTACTATAGCTTGTAGGAACATTCGACCGGAAACGTACGATTGCGGCGTTGTACAGTTTAGCAGCTCCGTCGAATCTTAGAACATTCGATAGACACCATAAGTCTTTAATGACAGATTCGACCTTAATTATTTCGTATTTTCGGACTAATGCATAAACAAAATAAATAAAAGCGAATTTCAGGAGTAACTAAATTAATTTATTTTTCGGACGAAAATGAAATTCCGAAACGAAATATTTCAGTGTGCACATGTCTATTGGCTATCACTTCTCCCACTTGCAGAATTTTCATACAATAATTCCATCCATTCAGCAACCAAACAATCACCTTTTTTCGCCAATTATGGGTACCATCCCTCTTTCTTGCCTGAGCTGTCCATTGAATCTTCTGTACCTGCTGTGCAAGACAGATTAAACTTCTTCGGTACCAATAACCAACTACTACGAGATACAATCTCCAAGACTCAGGCAAACAATAAGAAGTTCTTCGACAAAAAAAGAGAGGTAATTTGAACCTTGAACCTGGAGACAAGATCTGGCTTTCCACAGCAAACTTGAAACTAAGCTGCCCCTCAAGAAAACTTGGCCCAAAATTTTTGGGACCCTTCCCAGTCAAAAGGAAGATTAATGCAGTAGCATTCGAGTTGGTGTTACCCAAGAATCTGAAAATCCACCCTGTATTCCATGTTTCTTTGTTGAAACCAACAGTGCCAAATCCATTTCCAGATCGGGTTTCTGAAATCCCTCCCCCGCTGCTTATCGAAGGGAATGAGGAATTTGAGGTAGAAGCCGTGTTGGACTGTAGAAAAAGGTGTAACCAAACACAGTTCCTCATTAAATGGAAAGACTACGGGTCGGAGGAGAATTCCTGGGAACCAGCTTCAGATGTGTATGCTCCCAAACAAGTGCAAGCCTTTTTCCAATGCCACCCATAGAAAAGACCCTTGAAGGGCATCCGGAGGCTGCCCATAAAGGGGGGCAATGTGAGAGAACTATCAGAATGCGCCCAGCGCACACACATGCGCATCTGTGCATTCACGGGCATCAGCAGATTCCCTCACGCACCAATGCGCATGCTCGTGCGCATCGCATTGCGTGCACGTGCAGGAGTGCACCCCTAGCCACAATTGACACCAGACGGCCTATTTAAGGGCTGCCCTGACTTCTGAAAAGTGCTGACTGGTCTTCAGATGTGTCCTGATATTCTGAACCCTGCTAAATCTGGCTTGATACCTGTTGCTGAACCTTGGCTTTCCTCGACCCTGCTTTTGGACTCTGATTACTCTGATTACTGGTTCCTGATCCTGGCTTCCCATCTAACCCTGCTTCTGTTTATGCCTTGGTACCTCGCTGCCCGCCTGTTACTGAACTCGGCTATCCCAATGACTTCGCTCCTGTCTCCTGCTCGGCTCCACGCTGTTTCTGAGTACCTGTGCTGGCCGTCCATCCTCACAGCCTCCCTGGATCCAGTTCTTTACCGGATAATCTGCCTACACCTCCAAGTCTGCAACTCCACCTGCAAGCTCTACACGCAGCACTTACAGGCACTCTTGTTCCTCCTGACCCTAGCCACCATCTCTTCCACCTCCAGTGGGGCTTGGGTTGGAGATACAAGAGAGGCCGACCTCGTCATTTCAGACTCCTACCAAGTACGTGACACCCTCTGCCCAGGTTAGTATGTGGTAAAATATATAAATACAGCGCTCACAAACAAAAACCCATAATAAGTGATAACAAAAAACATAAAGTCCATACAAAACTATGAAGGTGCTTCACAAATAGTGTGTAAAAATGCAGGGAATGCTTCACATTTGGTGTTCGGAAAGTGCAGAGAAAATGTTGCAGAATAATTTTCAGGTGTACCAAGACACCCTCACATGTGTCCCCACTCACCAAATCACAATGACACCCAGCTTTTCAGTCTGGGAGTCAGTAAAGGCTTGTAATGATATCCAAGGAATGTTGCAGGATGGCAGGTTCACTGATGAGATGATAAACGATCCTTCAACGATAATACTCAGCCATGGGAACAACAGGTACCCAAAAGGGAAGAAAAAGGGGGGACCAATAGTGAAGTATACATTGAAAATTTATTGCGCATAAAAGGTTATACAAAAGTAAGTTAAAATCAGGCATTGAAACAATCAGAGGATTCAGCAAATGCATTTTGTCCTCCCACAGGGCGTCATCAAAGGTCCTTTGAAGACGCCCTGTGGGAGGGCAAAATGCATTGACGTGACACACTTCCGGTTCTCACGTCATTTCCGGTCTTGTGGGAACGCTGTTAATGGTGCTTGCTGTTTGCTTGCAGGTGGAGCACTGTATTTATATAATTTACCACTATGTTCAAGTGTCTAGCACATTGTGTATAGCAGCTTCATTCAATGATTTTTTACCACCCATTTTTTTACCACCCATTATATAAAAAAAATGTTTTAAATGTTTTTCACACCATCAGCGCAAGTTTATATATTTAGTTTTTATATTTTCGAAGGCTAGTATGTAGTTCACCTCCTTCAGAGCTGAATGACTCCTGGTACCACCTTGGTGGTTTATATAGGCCACTGCCATGACATTGTCGGACTGAACCCTGCTGGGGCAATCATGAAGCTCCAACGTCCAGGACCATAGGGCCAGACGTACTGCCCGTAATTCTAGGACGTCGATGGGCAGGGTCTGCTCTGTCCTTGACCATTTCCCCTGAGCTGTGAGCCCGTCTAGGGTTGCTCCCCAGCCTGAGAGACTGGAATCTTTAGTCAGTACTCTCTAAGTTACCGGGAGAAAGGATTTTCCCTTTTGCAGGTTCTGATCCTGCAACCACCAGTTTAGGCTTAAGCATGCCTGAGGAGATAAGAACATTGGGAAATCCAGGGCTTTTCTTCCTCTGTTCCAAGCCAACAAGATGTCCTGTTGTAAAGGACTGGGATGGAACTGGGCATAGGGCACTGCCTCGAAGGAGGATACCATCCTCCCTAGAAGGCTCATACAGAGCCGAATAGAGGGTTGTCTGGTGCCCCTTATCTGACGCACCTGATCTTTCAGGGAACAGATCCTTACGGGTGGCAAGAATACTCTTGCTAGGACCATGTTTAGAATCAGACCTAAACATCTTATGCCGCGTACACACGATCGGACGTTCCGATGGGAAATGTTCGATGTGAGATTGTTGTCGGAAAGTCCGACCGTGTGTATGCTCCATCGAACATTTGCTGTCGGAATTTCCGCACACAAATGTTTGAGAGCAGGTTCTCAAACTTTCCGACAACAAAGGAAAGTCCAATCATGTGTACACAAGTCCGACGCACAAAAGTCCACGCATGCTCAGAATCAAGTACGAGACGGAAGCACTTGGTCTTGTAAAACTAGCGTTCGTAATGGAGATAGCACGTTCGTCATGTAGCAAATTTTTTAATCTTTCAATGCAGCGCATTCTCTTCTTTGTTATAATGCTAAAATAATGAAGTTGCTCTGCTGCTGATATTCTCACAGAGTTCTGACAAACTGATTTTTTAGTATTTTTCGTGATCTCCTGAAAAATCGTTGTTTTTGTTGTTTTTTTTTTATCAAGATCTCCAGAATAATCTTTTTTTATTTTTTATAGTGATCCCCTTTTTTTTGGAAAAAATTTCTCCAGATCTCCAGAATAAAATATTATTATAAATAATATTTAATATAATAAATAATAATAATAAATAATATATTATTAATATATATATATATGTATATATATATATATATATATATATATTTCTAGGTTTTTTTTTGTCATTTTGTGTGTCAAGTTACCACAACACCATTATTATCTTGTATTTTTTTTACCTCAAATAGGTTGGTTGGTGTTGGTGTCCCTTGTTAATTTGATATTGTTTTTTTGAAATGTACCTGCCTACTCACAAACAAGCTGTCCAGTTTGAAGTAAAACACATAGCCAAGTATTTGTCAAAACCAAAAATTTTAATTTATTAGGGGTCCTAAAAAAATAAAGTGGAGGCAATGCTGGAGAAACAGTTGGAATTGTTGAAGCCTTTGTACCCCAGGGCAGACATTAATTATTTGATAGGCCAAATTGGTAACCTGAGGAGTCCATTTAATAGGGAGCACAATATGGTCCAGGACTCCGAGAGATCAGAAGCAGCAGCAGATGACATATATGTCCCGAGGCTGTGGTCTTACAACAGACTGCGTCTTTTGGCAGACCACACCAAACTCAGGCCATCACTCTCAACTCTTCCTTCCATGCTTCCTTCCAGGCTGCTGTCATGAGTTGGGTGTGTATGTTGTTGGAGGTATTGCTGGAGGTGTTGGTGGTGTTGTTGGAGGTGGTGGAGGAGTAATATGGTCCAAATAACACACGTGGCTTTTAGTTGTGAGTTGGCCCCTCATCCCCTTGTTTAAGGCCTGAAGTATTACCTCTTCACAGATGAAATGTTGGCCCTCCTCCATTTGTTCCAGTTTACTGGCTGCTAGACAGCCATATGACTCGGAGCCACCAGGGGTTGTTGTGAGGACCGCAGTAGACTGCCAAATCAAAACAGTCACTGACTCCTCCAGGTTCTTCGCCTTCCTGGTCCTTTTTGTTGGAAGGCGGAGGGGAGGAACCTGGGATTCCGTCAGGCTGCTGGGCACGGCCACCTCCTCGCTGCCACTTTCCATGGCCACCCCCTGGCTGCCACTTTCCACGGCCACCTCCTGGCTGCCCCTTTCCACAGCCTCCTCCTGGCTGCCACTTTCCATGGCCTCCTCCTGGCTGAGACTTTCCTGCGTATGTAAATGGGACATAGTTTTAGTTTTTTGGTCATCAATCACACACAATTTTGAGCTCATGACTGTTGAAAATTGAATTTTAACAAATCGAAAAGACTATCCTTCTGACCCCAGCATTTTTCATTCTTGTCCCAATCATTTTTGGCTACCATTGTCTATTGATATGTAAACCACTTTGTTAAATCAGAAATTAGTGATTAATAATAGCATCTAGTTAACATCATTCAATTTTTGAGAAGAAATATGTTGAACAATGCTATACCTGGCTCAAGCTGGGCTCCTCCACATCTTATTCCTGGGTGGAAGGCCCAGGTTGGACTTCTGAAGCCTCATTTGATGTGGAAGGAAGTGTGGAAGGAAGTGTGGAAGGAAGTGTTTATAGCGATGGCCTGGGTTCACTCTGGTCTGACAAAAAACGCAGTCTGTCATAGTACCACAGCCTGGGGACATAAAAATCATCTGCTGCTGCTCCGGATCTCATGGAATCCTGGAGCCTTTTGCACTCCCTATTATTTGTGCTCCTCAGGCCACCAATTTTGGCCTTCAAATAGGGGATGTCTGCTATGGGAGTCACCGGCTTCACCAATTCCAACAGTTTCTCCAGCGCTGCTTTCCTCTTTAGCTTGTTGGAGTATTCTCAGTGTTTGACTTGCCAGAGACATAGCAGCTCCCTGTACATGTCTATGAAGTTTGGCAGGAAGTCTGGGTCAGTAAATTTATCCATTTTCTCTGCAAGACACAACACAAGACAAACCCTATGTCAGGCTAAACTCTCCTAATCTTTTCCCAATATAGGCCTCAATCTATAAGCAGTATAGGCCACTAACCACTTATGCCCCAAGTTAAAATTGTACCTTCGTTTGCATGATCAACGCTTACGCTACTCCGTCCTCCGCTCACAGATCGTACGTATGGCGTGTTATGCTTTATATACACTGCGCATGCGTGAAACTCCGCCTCTGACCTTCTTTCTAGTGTATTCCCCGCCCCTTCTCTTTCAGGGCAGTGGGAGAGCACATGGCAGAGAAACAGCAGGTGCATGCAGAGAGCAGCAATGAGGAGGACGAGGAAAGCCAGGAGCAAGGCAGTTCCTGATCCAGGAGGAGATATAAGGCCTCATATATGTCCTTTGTAGAGATGGTGGACATCTTGAAGAGGGCCGACTATGATGGGAAGCATGGACAGTACAGCAACCCAAATGTGAAAAAGGCCAAGATCATGACTAAAGTTGTGAGAAGTCTGAACAGGAATTTGGGGGTACGACGATCCGAGGAGCAATTGAGGAATCGCTGATCAGACCTGAATTGAGGGAGCAAGATCAGTACAGAAGGATTAAGAAAGTGCTGCAAAAAAGTAAGTATTTGTCGTGTATTCCTGTTATTATTATAACTTTAGTGCTGCTCCATGTGCTTTTCTTTACTGTTGTACAGTTTAAAATGGCAAGTTTCAGGTTCGTGGGCACAGTAATCGTTTGTAGTAAACATTGTTCGTCCGCCCACTAATACGATGATTGGCAGATGCAGGTTAACTACATTTGTTCATGCCTATTTGTGTTAAAAGAAGTTTAGTACATTGTTGTCTAGATGTGTTTGTAACTAGAATGAAATGCAAACTTGATTCAGTGTAAGGAGAGGACACTCAGCAGCTGTTTACACATCTGGATGCAGGAGCACTAGTGTGGGACACTAGAACACCCTTTTTAGGGTGTCCCACACAGGTGCTCCAGTGGATACTAGGGGTCTTTCAATGTGTGAAACTTTAACAAAAAAAGGTAAGTATTACAGTTTTAGAAAGGGAAAAAAACATGTTTTCAGCTTGGAACTTTGCCAAAACAGACAATTGTATGACACTTCATGTGGAGGGAGAGGTTCATGAAGTGGGCAAAATAGTGACCACAACAGGTCAGTGTTTGAGACCACAGCTTCAGGTAATAGATATATGCCTGCATATTTATAACGCATGGTGTGTTTTTTTATTTTTAGGTGATGTGGATGTTGTGGAAGAGGAAACTCATTTCAACAGTGCACGTGCATGGGGCGTGTCCGGACGTTCAACAGGGAGGACGTATACTGCCTTTGCTCTGTCTAGGCTATCCGCATCCAAAGCCATCCCTACCCCTCCTCTACCCATCGTGGCTACCTACACACCTCAGGGGTAACTGGACACTCTTGGCTACGACCCCTGGGGAATATTTAACCTTTTTGGCCCTTTTTGACCCCTGGAAGCGGCTCGGGGCCTACAACTCAGTCCGAGCCTCGGACGCCCGCCGCCATCTTGGGCCTTACCTGGCACCCGGAGCCTCCCGTTCTCCGTTACTCCGGACCGGAGACCCCCGAGAAGCTCCTGCACTGCATCCTGCCCGCACCTGGGATTCTTCCACCCCGGTATCCTCTATCCGGAGGTCCCTCCTCTGACACGCTGACCTCCGGGGGTCCGACGCCATCCCGCGGCCTACCGCTCCATCCTATCTTGCCTTCTACACAGCGGTGAGTACCTGATACTCCTCCACCTAACATCCACCTCTCGGTCGGCCCCCCATCAGAGGGAAATCTTGTTTCTGGGCCCATAAGAAGCCACCCGAGGCCTCCGCGCTATCGGTGCTCACCCGGCCGGCTTAACCTGTCAGGAAAGTCCGAGGCTCCGGCCTACCCACGGAGGTCGGCGGCCATCTTTGTACTCCAAGTACTCCAAATACTCCCTACTTACATCTGTGCCTTCACTTGCTCAATGCAAACAATGCACCTATTCATCTAGAATCTGCTTCAATTAATTCTCCCCTTGATCTATAGCTGAGGTGGGACTTCCAATATCTGCAAAATTTTTAAATTTTTTTATTTTCTCTCTTTCTTTGATTTTTCATGTAAACCTCTACAAGCAACCACAGTATGTGGAAATATGACTGACACTGAGCAAATGTAGATGAGAGGTGCCCCACACGACTACCGGCCTAACAGTTCCAGTTATGCCTTCCAAATCAGCTAAATCTCGTTCCGCAGCAGGTAAAAGATCTGGCAAAAGGTCACTGTCTAATTAAATATCTGCAGGCTCTATTCAACAATATTTGTCTAACGCACGCGACACTCAGGCCCGAACCTCGAGACTGAGCGCCTCTCCCTCATCTCACGTTGCCTCTGTGAGGGGAAGCTCTCCAGCCTCTTCATACTGCTCCGATCTCATGGATGACCCAGGTTCCCCTGCTGGCTCCGAAATGACTACGCTGATGAGCGGTCTTAAAAAAGAACTTGCAGGCATGTTTCATAACCTGGAAAAATCTATTAAAAAAGAGATAACTGCAGTTAGGACTGACATGTCCCACATCTTAGTCAGAGTGGAGGAGACGGAGCAACGGCAAGACACCCAAGCTCTAGCCATTAAAGAACTGCAGGACACTGTTACCCAGCTAGCATTTGCTCAACGGGCCTCCCTATACAAGCTCGAAGACCTCGAGAACCGCAATCGAAGAAACAACATACGGGTCAGAGGCCTACCCGAGGCCACTAGAGACAGTGACCTAGAACCATCAATACGAGGCATTTTCAACACCATTATGGGTAATCCTGTCACCGCACCACTCCACTTTGACCGGGTACACCGGGCTCTGAGACCCCGCAACACTAACTCTGACCAACCCAGAGACGTTATCTGTCGCCTGCATTACTTCGAAGATAAAAATGCAATTATGATGAAGATGCGGGGCCTGCCTAACATAGATTTTGACGGGGCGACCATCACCATATTTCCAGACATCTCCAAAGACACCTTAGACTGTCGCAGAGCTCTAAAACCACTTCTTGACCTCTTGCGCACAGACGGGATCACATATAGATGGGGCTTCCCAGCCTGCCTGATTGCCACAAAAAATGGCCGATCCCACACACTAAGGTTCCCGGAGGAACTTACAACCTTTTTGCAAGCTCTTAATCTTCCACCCTTGGAACTCCCAGGCTGGCAGAACTCCATTCCTAAATTCTCGAATCTCACAGATTCAGTCTGGAGAAAAACCCCTTCAAAGGCAAGTTGCTCCTCTCTACCGGGCTCTGCACAAAAGAATGGATGAACTGCGCAACTTTGTCCTTTGCCCTTTTTTCATTCAATCTCGATTCACCAGTACAGAAGCTTACTCTCCTACAGCAAAATTGACGCCAAGTCAGATTTCAAATGTTAACTTTTTGTACACTTACCTGACTATTTTTGGTAAACTCTGACCTATGTTTAGTTTGACCACTGTTCTCCTTTCATGTTCTTTTGTTGGTCTGTTGTTGCATCAGTATTGGTCTACATTTTTTGCTGCTCAGTAGGTATCTTAAGGTTTAAGTTGATTTTTGTCTCTACCTACATGACCCCTTATTTTTATTTAGCTGGAACTAATTTTGTCTATTTTTAATTACAAGTTGATTATATGATATAGGCTGAACGTTGTTGGGGCACGTCTCTTATATTGCTCCTCCCCGACAACACATCCCAGTCCCCCCCTCCTTCTGGGGTTGACGAGGACGTGCGACCTTAAAAGTTATTTTACCCAATCCCTGTTTAAGGTTTTGGATGGCCGCTCGCTCTCTCTTTCCCCAATGGGATCACTGCAGATTTCTGCGTGTTATTCATGCGTTTCCCAAAAGTTCTTTGATTCATGTATATGATTTTTCTATAAGCTCACTCTTCCTTCCTCCTTTTTTTTTCTATTCCTTACCTCACTTTCTCCTCTTTCTCCTTCCCCCCCCCTCCCTCTCCTCTGCTGGCATACATGGAAGCATAGATTGAAGTACTCTACCTAGATGTAACAATGACTACATTGAAACTCCTATCATATAATGTTAGAGGTCTTAATGTCGCAGCTAAACGGCACCAAACATTTCGTGAACTAAAACAAGCCACTTGTTCTATTGTTTTTCTTCAGGAAACACATCTAACTCATACAACACCAGTTAAACTGACCTCACCTCTTTTTCCGCAATGGTACTACAGTTTATCTGACACTAACAAAGCTAAGGGAGTGGCCATTGGGTTTAGCAGAAGCATATCCTTTCGTTTATCTGACATGCTAGCAGATGATTCAGGCCGCTTTCTTTTCCTCCAGGGTTTCATCGGTAATACCCAATGTACTCTAGCAAACGTTTATTGCCCAAACCAAAATCAACCTACCTTTTTATCAAAAATCCTAACCAAATTATCACAATTTGCCAAAGGTCTTACTATATTAGCAGGTGATATCAACATGTCCCTAGATCCTACACTAGACACGTCCCAAGGAAGATCTAATATCTCTTTTAAACGACTGAAATTTATTAAAAGAAGACTCTTAGACCTCCAACTTATGGATGTCTGGTGCCTCCTTCATCCCAAAGAAAGAGACTTCTCACACTTCTCCACAACACATCATTCATACTCCAGAATTGACAATATATTTCTAGATCACTTCCACCTCCCCCTCTTACAGTCTGCCCACATAGGCACCGCAACTATCTCGGATCATGCACCTGTTTCGATGACGCTGTCCATGCCCTCCCTAGCACGCCGCACTAATAACTGGAAACTCAACGATTCCCTTCTTACTAATGAAGCCGAGGTTTCCATAATGTCCTCTCATCTTTCACAATATTTCAAGGAAAACAAACCCTCTGATACTTCCCCCTCCATTGTTTGGGAAGCTCATAAGGTCACTATTAGAGGTCGGTTCATTGAACTTGGTGCTAGATTGAAAAGAGAGCATGGTCAGCGACTCGAACAGGTCCTACAACAAATAGCCGCTCTTGATAAGCAACATAAACTGTCTCTCCATAATGAGCATCTCCAATCACTCACACTTAAACGAGAGGAATTAAAATCTCTTCTTAACTTAGACAATAAGAGAAAATTCCAACGCTTATCACAAAAATACTATGAATGGGGAAACAAACCAAGTAGGTTATTGGCTAGGTCATTAAAAGCTAAACAAACGCAGTCCTTTATTCCCAAAATTAAGCTACAATCAGGAGAGCTCGCGCATGCAACCCCAGACATAGCCAAGGCCTTCAAGGAGTTCTATGCAGATCTCTACAATGTCAAAAATGACTTATCCTCTTTACCTCAGGAAGAGAGACATAGACGCATGCTCTCCTACTTAAAAGAAGCTAAACTACCTAAATTACCTGCATCTATCTTTAAAGAACTAGAGGCAGACTTCTCGGTAGAGGAATTCCAGGCTGCTTTGAAGTCCACTCCCTCTGGAAAAGCACCTGGCCCAGACGGGTTCACTATTCTATACTACAAGACATTCAGTGACATCCTGCTTCCCCGTCTTACAGCTTATGCAAACTCAGTTTCCCAATCCTCAGGCTTACGCCCAGAATCCCTCTCCACTCACATTACTGTCATCCCTAAACCTGATAAAGACCCTACCCTCTGTAATAGTTATAGGCCAATCTCATTAATAAATACAGATATCAAATTATTTGCCAAGGTAATGGCGAATTGCCTACTCCCCCTTTTGCCCAACTGGATCTCCAAAGACCAATCAGGTTTCATTCCCAATAGAGAAGCAAAAGACAATTCCCTCAGAGCGATTTCCCTAATTCAGTATGTTCGGAGAAGCGCCCAGCCCACCCTACTCCTTTCCACTGATGCTGAAAAAGCGTTTGATAGGGTGGACTGGGACTATCTTAGAATGACATTGAGACATTTTGGACTGGGTCCTAAGATGTTCTACCGTATCTTATCCCTCTACTCTAACCCCACAGCACAAATCAGAATCAACGGGACGCTGAGTGACTCTTTTGCTCTACATAATGGTACAAGACAGGGATGCCCCCTGTCCCCCCTCCTTTTTGCCATTACCTTGGAACCTTTTCTAGCGACAATTAGGAACAATGATGATATTCAAGGTATTCGAGTTGGTAAAAGTTCCCACAAATACGCAGCATATGCTGATGACATATTATTTTTTATTCAACAACCCCGCATCTCCATACCTAACCTAATGTCAGCCTTTTCCGTCTTTCAATCAATCTCTAATTTCAAAATAAACCTATCAAAATCGGAAATTTTAAACATTAACCTCTCCCAATCCGAGGTGTCTTCCCTGAAACCTCTTTTCCCCTTTAGATGGGAACCAAAACATATGAAATATCTAGGAATTTACCTCACTCCCAACCTTCACTCCCTTTTCCGACACAACTACATTCCACTGCTTAACAGGATTAGGGAAGATCTACGAAAATGGTCCAGTCTGTCTCATACCTGGCTAGGAAAAGTAAATATTATTAAAATGAATATATTGCCCCGTATACTCTTTCTTTTCCAAATGCTCCCACTAGGGGTTCCAGTGGGGTTCTTCACTATTTTGCAAACCATGATCTCCCGTTTTATTTGGAGGAACGGTCACCCCAGGATATCTAGAGAGATACTATTTCGCTCCAAGATGTCTGGGGGACTGGCACTACCTAATTTTAAGGCGTATTATCAAGCGGCTGTACTTTCTAGGATAGCCGACTGGAAATATGCTCTTGATTCAAAATTATGGGTCCAACTTGAATACCTTTTGAGCGGCGCTGACCTCTCGGTAGTTCCTTGGATACCCCGCTCCTACAGGAATCTTGACCGTTCCACCTCAACACTCACTATATCCTCATTAGCTATATGGGACGCCCTACATAAAAAACTCTCATGGGGTTATAACTCTCCTTTAACACCTCTCCTTAATCACAAATATTTTCTACCAGGTTTACTAGATCCCGGTTTCCAAGCTTGGAGACCCAGAGAACCTCTCTTACTACATCACGTCCTCCGTGGCAATTCACTTAAACCATTACATTCGATCATTGACCCCAAACCTGCCTCATTTCTAGACAAATGGAGATACTATCAACTACAATGCTTCTTAAGCTCTCTCCCTCATCCGCTTAGAGGTTTGCAGGATCTAAATCGAATAGAAGATATATTCTACCCAAAAGACCCTTCCTTACATAGTATCTCTCTTTTTTATAGAGCTATTATTGCCCTTCAAAATCCTGAGTTTCCACCCTTTTTAGCAAAATGGGAAGCTGATCTGGGTTCTCCCATCTCAGACAATCTAAGGGATAGGATCTTACAATTGGCCCACACCTCCTCCCTAGCTTCTAAGATGGCAGAGGTCAATTATAAACTACTCACTAGGTGGCATTATACCCCCGTTAGACTTCACCAAATGTTCCCCGCCAGTTCCCCATTGTGCTGGAGGAACTGTGGGAACGAAGCCACTCATGCACATATCTGGTGGTTTTGCCCACTCATTCGCCCCTACTGGATGGCCATCTGCAACTTGATTTCACAGATTTCGGAGGTCAATTTGCCCATGGACCCATGGACTGTCCTTTTTCATGCCTCTGCAACCTCCATAGGCCCATATAAGCGTTCACTCATTCCTCATCTTTTGAACACAGCCAAAGCTTTAATACCCGCCTTCTGGGGCCAAGCGGCAATTCCGCCTGTTAGGACCTGGTTGCAGAGGGTTGATGAAGTTCAACTCATGGAGAGTATTACCCATAACAGCAAAGGGACTTCAGAAAAACACTCAGTCACTTGGGCTCCTTGGGTAAATTTTCAGTCCACCTCTACATACAAGGATATTATTGTACAGATCTCATAAATTCACTACTTATATATCGTCATAAAAAAAAAAAAAAAAAAAATGTTTTGATCTCTCAACATTTCGCACATGTATGCCAGCACTCCCCCTCACATTCTTCCCTCCCATCTTACCCCCTATCCTATTTACTATCCCCCCTTTTTTTTTTTTCTCTTTCCATTTTCTCTTCTATTATCAAGTTTTCTGTATCTTATGCTTTCTGTTCGCTACATTACATCTCTTTTACCTAACTGAAGCAAGGTTTTTCATCTTGTTTTTACATTTTGATTTCTTTGTTTATAATGACAGAAGTCTTCTTTTCTACCCAATTGATACATTGACTCTCATCCTCCTCTCTGAATATACAGAATTGTTTAATGTATCTCAGGCTTCTTGATATTGTTTGTATATATCCGAGCATCGAAACTGACTTTGCTTCCCTTAATGTTCGAACCCAGTTTGTGACATAATTGTTTCTTTTTGTAATTATTTTCTTTCATAAAAAATTCAATAAAAACTTATTAAACAAAAAAAAAACAGTGCAAGTGCACAGATCCTCATCGGTGAGATCATGGTGTGCAATTGGGATTTAGAGATGGTCAAGCAAAAGATCACTGATGTACAAAAAAACGACCAACATCATTGATGTTTTAGGCAGAATCTAAAAACAACAAAAATGTAAAAATTGTTCTTTTTTATTTTTTTCTAAAGTTTTAAAGTAATTTAAAGTCCAAATTTTGAAGATGCACACAGTGTATCAACATGTGCTATCTGCCATCACGGGATATCAAAATACGCAGTTTGTGGGTGCAACCCCTTTCTCGCAACCAAAGTAGATGAGAGGAAGGGGTTGTACATGTTGACATTAGGCATGGGATCAGGTGTGAAATCCACATTTTGACTCCCAATTTGTGTGCATCTTCAAAATTTGGCTTTTACAGGGGTGACATCACCCCATCTGATGAAGGCAAGATCAACACAGTTTGAACATACTAATGTGTCATATGGCCTTCACTTTATCAAAGTTGAACTTTGTAAGTTCCTGAGTTGTGTATGTTATGGTTTTAAACATGCCTGCAACATAAATGTTATACACCAATGATGTTGGTTTGTTAAATAACCCTTTTATAATGCACATGTGAATGTGCAAGGAGTAAAATGTTTTATACTCAACAATGTGTGGCTTCTTCTTTCAATGCTCAATACCAGTTTTTGGAGTAAGTTGTTTTAGTTACAGTGACAATGGGGGTATTTACTAAAGGCAAATCCACTTTGCACTTCAAGTGCACTTTAAAGTGCACTTGCAGTGCACTTGTAGTGCAAAGTATATTTGCCTTTAGTAAATAACCCCCACGGTGCTCTAAAATTTGACCCAATCGGGCCATTTTAGGGACTCAAAGCAATTAATTCATGAAGCTGAAAAGGATGATTATTTTTAACATTAATGCATTACATACATTACCAACAAAAACAATGTGTGTGTATAGCAGACCCACAACG
Source organism: Aquarana catesbeiana (assembly GCF_042186555.1). Taxonomy (NCBI): domain Eukaryota; kingdom Metazoa; phylum Chordata; class Amphibia; order Anura; family Ranidae; genus Aquarana; species Aquarana catesbeiana. The sequence goes on from NC_133325.1 coordinate 567,124,167, forward strand.
TAATAGTTAGCTGAAAAAGAGATTGTCACCTCATGTATCAAATAAGTTACCTTTACACTATTGAAGAAAATGGCCAAAAATAAAAGGCCATTGGAGAACCTAGGAGACAGATAAAAAACACAAGCAGTAAATCAAATGAAACATGCGTTCAGTTTATATATATTTTTTATTTTAAACATGTTTATATATTCTCTGGCATATCAATGGCCCCCCTACCTGCAAAGTACTCTGACCCCTCCCCCTCTGACAATATGGGGAAAGCCACAGGGAACTCCCGTGAATTCCCCGTGCGTCAGAGGAGGGCATCGGGTGGCCCCGCCCTCCGTTATATAAGAAAGGTCAGAAGAAGCGAAGTGTCACATGGCTGAAGACTCCCACTGAGGCGGATCGTGTGGACGGAGCAAAGAAGAAGCCTGGAGGAAGATGCAGGACGAGAAGAGCGGAGGAAAAAGAAGATGATGAAGAAGAAGATGGAGGAAGAAGAACACCAAAAGAACACCAGAAGAAAGAAGATGGAAGAAGAAGCCGAAAGAAGAGGAAATTAATAAAGGACTTGTCAAAAACCGTCTCTTGTGTTTTTTAACCTTTTTGACACTTTTTTGTGAAATGGTAGGGGTACATTTGTACCCCATTACCAATTCACACAGGGAGGCTGGGATCTGGGGGTCCCCTTGTTTTTTTAATTTAGTCACAGGGTTCCCCTTAAAATCCATACCAGATCTGAAGGGTCTGGTATGGATTTTGAGGGGGACCCCCACGCCATTTTAAAAAAAAAATTTGGTCGGGGTTCCCCTTAATATTCATACCAGACCTGAAGGGCCTGGTATGGAATTTAGGGGGACCCCCACGCATTTTTTTTTACTTTGGTTCGGGGTTCCCCTGTGGGGCAATCCCATGCAGTTTTTATCAATGAACTTTTATGTGTATTGTCGGACCGACAATTCATTAATAGCCGCGAGTAGTTTTAAATTACTTTTTTCCTTTGAAATGTCATTTTGCTGTCAGACTGTTCTAAACACAGGAAACATGCACCCTTTACAGGCATACTATAGACACCTCCCAGGTACAAAATTTAAAGGAATATTACACTTTTATTGTTTCACTTTAAGCATTATTAAAATCACTGCTCCAGAAAAAAACGGCCGTTTTTAAAAATTCTTTTTGCATTGATACATGTCCCCTGGGGCAGGACTCAGGTCCCCAAACACTTTTTATGACAATAACTTGCATATAAGCCTTTAAAATTAGCACTTTTGATTATTCATGTTCGTGTCCCATGGACTTTAACGGTGTTCGTGCGCTCGAACAAATTTTTTGCCTGTTCACAAGTTCTGCTGCAAACTGGGGGGTGTTCGGCTCATCCCTACTCCCCACCCTGTTCATGGACCGGACTTGGGTCAAGGCAAGAACTCCAACACCAAGCCCAAGCACAGCATGAACTCTATGATGAGTACATACCCGCAACATGGCTTGAAAATGGTCGGCTGGTCACAACGAACTAACAGAATGCACTGAAAATCAGAAAGAACCTGAGAAGAACGATCTGAAAATCAGAAACGAGCGGACAAGAACGCACTGAAAAACAGAAGTGAACTATTAAATAGAACGCAGTGAAAGACAGGAATGAGCTGACAACATGCACTGAAGAACAGCTACGAACCTACAAGCACAAAGTGAAAAGCAGGAACGAACTGAAAAGCAAAAGGCTGAAAAGCACGAATCGTCTCTCACCAAACTTCTACTAACACAAGATCAACACGAGATTAGCAGAAGGTGCCCAAGGAGTGGCGCACTGGCTATTGAACTTCCTTTTTATAGTCCCGTCGTACGTGTTGTACATCACCACGTTCTTGACGTTTAGAATTTCCGACAACATTTGTGTGACCGTGTGTATGCAAGACAAGTTTGAGCCAACATCCTTCGGAAAAAAATCCACGGTTTTGTTGTCAGAAAATCTGATCGTGTGTACGGGGCATTAGACTTTAAGCTGGTCTCAAGGCTGACTTTTTGGTATTTATGATCCAGCCTAAGCTTTTCAAATACCTCACTGTGTATATTATGCTCTGTTCTAGAGCCTGTACTGAGTGATCTCTGAGCAGGAGGTCATCCAGATACCTGAGCACCAGGATCCCTTGGGCCCTTAAGCGACCCAGTACTAGTGCTAGGACCTTTGTGAACACCCGGGGAGCTGTAGCAAGCCCGAAGGGTAGAGCCACAAACTGAAAATGATGTTCCTCTACTGCAAAACGTAGGAACCTCTGATGAGGCTCAAAGATAGGTAAGTTTGGGTATGCGTCCTTTATATCGATGGAGGCTAAAAAGTCTCCCCTCTGGAGTGAGGCTACTACTGAGCGGACAGACTCCATCCGAAAGGACTGTATCAAAAAATACTTGTTCAGGTATCTTAGATCCAAAATGGGCCTTGTGTCCCCGTTTGGTTTCTGAACTGTAAATAGGTTTGAGTAAAACCCTGTGCCCCTTTTGGATACCAGAAACCTCTACAATCACTCCTTGATGCACTAGATGATGTAGTGCCTGAAGCAATAAGTTTCTTTTTTGCGGATCCGAGGGAACGCTGGATCTTAGAAACCTCTGAGGGGGAACCCCCCGTAACTCCAGCTTGTAACCGCGAGATATAATTGAGGTGACCCACTCGTCCTGAATTGTTGTTTTCCAAATGTCTGCAAAGTGCAGCAGCCTTCCCCCAATGTGATGGAGTGGGGGCGTCCCCTCAAAAGGAGGGCTTGGTGATGGGTTTAGAAGAATTTTGGACCCAGGGCTTTTTCTGGCCCTGGCCTTGTGGCTTGCGCCTGGCCCTAGTGCCCTGTTGGCGGCGAAACTGCCCTGACACTGAGACATTTGAGGAAGAAGTCCCTGGGTTTTTAAAAGAGGGACATTTGGTGCTTTTCTTCACAGGAAGTAGAGAACTCTTCCCTCTGGAAATCTTTTGGATATATTTGTCCAAGTGATTCACCCCTGAAACGGGAAACCTGCCAATAACTTTTTGCAAGGAAGTTTGGCTGACCAGAGCCAGATGAGAAACCTGCTGTACTGAACCCTTTAAAGCATCAACAGCAAAACACAGTGCTCGAGGAATATCTGTCTTACTTTCAGGCAGATCATCCTCCTGGTTAGGCCTATCAGGCCATTTGATTTGATCCTTTACGGACTGGCTAAATAGTTGAACTGGCCAAAGAAAAAGGAAACTTTTAATAACTCCAGTTTCTTGTCAACAGGGTCTTTCAAGCCCTGTGCATCTACCGGACAAGTTAACTTCTTCTTTAAGGAAAAGACTGCTGCATCTACGGCTGCCATGCTCCATTTCAGGGGATACAACAATAGGAGTACAACTAGGTTTATCAGGAACTACTGATGACGTAGGTGTGCCCTTCCCTGTGGTGTTAGTCCCACTCCTCTTTTTTGGAAGACATTCAATGTCTGCAAACAAAGAGTATTTGGGTGTAATTAAAACACTTCAGAAGGGAGACCCATTAATAGGGCTCACCAAGCCCCTATGCAACAATCCTGCTAAGCACCTTTGGCCTGCCAAGCAACGCCTGGTGACTAGGGATGAGCCGAACACCCCCCTGGTTCGGTTCGCACCAGAACCTGCGAAAGGACCAAAAATTTGCACAAACGTTAGAACCCCATTGACGTCTATGGGACTCGAATGTTCGAAATCAAAAGTGCTAATTTTAAAGGCTAATTTGCATGGTATTGTCCTAAAAAGGGTTTGGGGATGGGGTCCTACCCCAGGGGACATGTATCACTTTTAAAAACGTTCGTTTTTTCGGGAGCAGTGATTTTAAAGATGCTTAAAGTAGAAAAAAAAAAAAGTGGAATATTCCTTTAAATATCGTACCTGGGGGGTGTCTATAGTATGCCTGTAAAGTGGCGCGTGTTTCCTGTACTTAGAACAGTCCCTGCACAAAATGTCATTTTTAAAGGAAAAAAAGTCATTTAAAACTGCTTGCTGCTTTAATGTAATGTCGAGTCCTGGTAATATGGATGAAAATCAGTGAGACAAATGGCATGGGTACCCCCCAGTCCATTACCAGGCCCTTTGGGTCTTGTATGGATATTAAGGGGAACCCCGCACCCAAATTAAAAAGGGAAACAGCAGTATACAGGCTCTGTACTCTGAACAGCAGTATACAGGCGGTGCAAACAAGACAGGGACTGTAGGTTTGTTGTTAAGTAGAATCTGTTTATAATTTTGAACTGGTACATTTTTAACGTGTTTAGCTCCAGCCAAAAAATCTATTTTAAGCTTTTTGGAAAACATAGGGAAGGGTTATCACCCCTATGACATTTGTTTTGCTGTCTGTGCTCCTCTTCAGAAGATTTCACCTCACGTTTTGTCCCAATGACAAATGTTTTTTGAAAATTTGGGTTTTTTTGTGAAACAAGGATTGGTGATAAAGCATCAGTGGAAAGGAGAAATGTTTTTCCCATATTAACTCTTACAGAGAATTTCCCTTCCTAAGGGTAGATTTCATCTCACTTCCTGTTGTCTCTTTCCGTTTGCAAGTAGGAGTCGTTTGTAAGTTGGATGTTTGAAAGTAGGGGCCTGCCCTATATACTCAGCAGAAATTTGGGCCTTAGGTGTTGTTGTGGCCACAACACTATAAGCCCTCACAGGGCCCTGCTGTGAAATATTAAATCAAGAACTGTAATAACATGCTCCTGTTGAACAGGGGCTGAAAAATTGGGGCTTAGGCACTGGTGCTGGTGCCACAACACTGCAACCCCTCACAGATACTCTAGCTGGAACGCAGGAACGAGCCCTGCTGCAAAGTATTGCATCAAAAATTGTAATTACACGCCCCTGTTAAACAGGGGCTGAAAAATTGGGCCTTAGGCACTGGTGCTGGTGCCACAACACTGCAACCCCTCACAGATACTCTAGCTGGAACGCAGGAACGAGCCCTGCTGCAAAGTATTGCATCAAAAATTGTAATTACACACCCCTGTTAAACAGGGGCTGAAAAATTGGGCCTTAGGCACTGGTGCTGGTGCCACAACACTGCAACCCCTCACAGATACTCTAGTTGGAACACAGGAATGAGCCCTGCTGCAAAGTATTGCATCAAAAATTGTAATTACACGCCCCTGTTGAACAGGGGCTGAAAAATTGGGCCTTAGGCACTGGTGCTGGTGCCACAACACTGCAACCCCTCACAGATACTCTAGTTGGAATGCAGAAACGAACCCTACTGCAAAGTATTGCATCAAAAATTGTAATTACACTCCCCTGTTAAACAGGGGCTGAAAAATTAGGCCTTAGGCACTGGTGCTGGTGCCACAACACTGCAACCCCCCACAGATACTCTAGTTGGAAGGCAGAAATGAACCCTACTGCAAAGTATTGCATCAAAAATTGTAATTACACACCCCTGTTAAACAGGGGCTGAAAAATTAGGCCTTAGGCACTGGTGCTGGTGCCACAACACTGCAACCCCTCACAGATACTCTAGTTGGAACACAGAAACGAACCCTACTGCAAAGTATTGCATCAAAAATTGTAATTACACACCCCTGTTAAACAGGGGCTGAAAAATTAGGCCTTAGGCACTGGTGCTGGTGCCACAACACTGCAACCCCTCACAGATACTCTAGTTAGAACGCAGGAACGAGCCCTGCTGCAAAGTATTGCATCAAAAATTGTAATTACACGCCTCTGTTAAACAGGGGCTGAAAAATTGGGCCTTAGGCACTGGTGCTGGTGCCACAACACTGCAACCCCTCACAGATACTCTAGTTGGAACGCAAGAACGAGCCCTGCTGCAAAGTATTGCATCAAAAATTGTAATTACACTCCCCTGTTAAACAAAGGCTGAAAAATTGGGCCTTAGGCACTGGTGGCTGTGCCCAGAACCAAAATTGTTCTTACAAGCTATCAGCGTGATCATTGAGGAGGAAGAGGATAATTACTCAGGATAGTCACTCAGCATCAGCATAGGCAGTCTTTGAAGGGTCAGAGGGAGCAGTCATCCTCTGCTCCCTCTACGACGGCAAGATAAGGTCCGCAACCTTACCCTTGTAACGTGGATCAAGGAGGGTTGCCAGCCAGTATTGGTCCTTCTACTTGATACCACAAATACGAGGATCCTTATGCAGGCTTTGCAGGATCAGGGAGGCCATGCAGTGTAGGTTTGCTGAGGCATTCGGTCCGGAGTCCTCTGGGTCACTAAGGATGACATGGTCCACAGCCACCTCCTCCCAGCCACGTACAAGTCCATGTGTTTCTTGGGACTGAACCCTTAAAGACTGCTGCTGATGCTGAGTGCCAGGCTCCACCTTCATACTGACACAATCCTCCTCCTCCTCCTCGTCCTCTTCCTGTGTGATCGGCGGGCACGCAGGAACACTGTCTGGATAAAGGGGGCCTTGAGAGCTAAGGAAGTCCTCCTCTTCCTGCCTCTGTTTTGCCTCAAGTGCCCTGTCCATTATTCCACGCAGCGTGTGCTCCAACGGGTGGACAAGGGGGACAGTGTCACTGATGCATGCACTGTCACTGCTCACCATCCTCGTGGCCTCCTCAAATGGTGACAGGACAGTGCATGCATCCCAGATCATGGCCCACTGGCGTGGGGAAAAAAAACAAACTCCTCTGATCCTGTCCTGGTGCCATAGTCGCACAGGTACTCATTGATGGCCCTCTGCTGCATGTGCAGCTACTGCAGCATGGCCAACGTGGTGGGCATGTCACAGATTAGGCAGTTCTTGGGCAGGTTAAACTCCTTTTGGAGGTCTGCCAGCCGAGCACTGGCATTATATGACCGGCGGAAAGGCACACAGACTTTCCTGGCCTGCCTCAGGACATCCTGTAAGCCCAGGTACCTGCCCAAGAACCGCTGCACCACCAAGTTAAGGACGTGAGCCAAACAGGGCACATGGGTCATTTGTCCCTGTCGGAGGGCAGAGAGGAGGTTGGTACCATTGTCGCAAACCACCATTCCTGCCTTAAGTTGGCATGGAGTCAACCACCTCTGAACCTGCCCCTGCAGAGCTGACAGAACCTCTGCCCCAGTGTGGCTCCTGTCCCCCAAGCACACCAGCTCAAGCACCGCATGGCATCTTTTGGCCTGCATACTTGCGTAGCCCCTTGAACGGCTACAGAGCACTGCTGGTTCCGAGGACAAAGCACAGGAAGAGGCCATGGAGGAAGAAGAAGAGGAGGGGGTGGAGGAGAGAGGTGTGTCACAATCATTAGTAGTGGCATTTTGGAGGCATGGTGGCGGAACAACCTCCAACACTACTGCACCTTGTCCTGCATCATTCATAGCTGCCAGTCACCCAATGCGCGGTAAAACTTAGGTAACATCCCTGTCCATGCCTGCTGGACTATGAGTCAGCGGTAATATACACCTTACCGCTGACCACCCTGTCCAGCGAGGCCAAGACATTGCCTTCCACATGCCGGTAGAGTATCGCCTTCCGTGAGAAAAAGTGGCATTTGGGTACCTGCCACTGAGGAACCGCACATTCCACAAACTCACACAAACTCACGGAAGGGGGCAGAGCCTATCAACTGAAAAGGCAGCAGGTGAAGTGCTAGCAATTTTGCCAAGCTAGCATTCAACCGCTGGGCATGTGGATGGCTGGGAGCGAACTTCTTTCGGTGGTGCAGCAGCCAGGGCAGGGAAATTTGCCTGGTACAATCTAATGTCGGTGTACAGAAAGCAGATTGCCCACAAGTACTTGGCTGTGACACACCTAATTCTACACCTTCATTCTTCTCAGTGCAGGTCTCAGAGATGACTGAAGGTATAGCAGGGTTGGAGATCTCAGCTGAAGAGGAGCAAGGAGAGGTTCTCTTTGTTCTTTGGTGTGGGTCTTTTAGATACGCCAACTAACTGCATGGCAGGTCAACATATGTCTGGTCAAGCATGTGGTGCCCAAGCGGGAGATGTTTTGGCCATGCGAGGTACGCTTGAGACATATGTTGCAAATAGCAGCGGTGCGATCTGATGCACTCGTCTCAAAAAAGGCCCACACCAAAGAACTTTTGGAATAACGTGCAGAGACAGCAGCGCCCTGCACATGCGGAGCTTTGGGGTTTGATGCAGTCAGTGTGCTGCCCTTAGGCTGGCCTCTGGAGGGCATCCTGCTTCATTGGTGATGTGCCTCCTCCTCCTCTCTCCTATCAGGCACCCATGTTGAGTCAGTGACCTCATCATCCCCTCCCTCCTCATCACTGGAGCAAACCTGGCAGTATGCTGCAGCAGGGGGAGCATGACTGCCAGATTGCTGTCCTTCTTGGGCACCCCCTCTGTCCGTGCTCACGTTACTGCCTTCATCTAGCTCAGTATCATCACCAGAGCCTTCTAAATGCTGGGCATCCTCCTGGAGCATGTACCCAACACTGTGGTCAAACAGTTCGAGGAACTCCGCAGGAAGACATGGTGGGGCTAGGGAAGGAGTCACTGATGCCATTGAGCCGAGGGAAGAGGGCATGTTGGCAGATGCTTTGCCAGACAAAGTACCCTGAGCATGGGTGAGAGAGGATGAGGAGGATGAGGACGGCTTGGTCATCCACTCGACCAAGTCTTCCATATGTTGCGGCTCAACATGGCCAGCTGCCGAAAAAAAGGCCAAGCGTGTCCCACGATGAGGATGCACTGTCTCCACGACCAGCACTGTTGCCTCTAGACACAGAGCCTGCTTGCCCTCTTTTATTGGCTTGTGACTGTCTGCCTCTCCTTGTTGGCCTTCCAGACATACTAATGGCCTGTAGCTGCACTAAGCTGGGATATATATATATATATATATATATATATATATATATATATATATACTGATACTGCAGCTAGCAAACTCAACTGCCTGCCTATAGTATGAGAACACCACCAACCTTCTACAGGTGGCTTTAGGTGAACACTGTGCAGAGCTCGCAAAAAACTAACTTGTAGCTTATTTCGCTGCCTGCGGTAGTGATAGGATCAGGAAAACACCACCAACCTTCTACAGATAGCTTTAGCTGAACACTGTGCAGAGCTCACACTACACTAACTTGTAGTTTTAGCTGAACACTGTGCAGAGCTCGCAAAAAACTAACTTGTAGCTTATTTAGCTGCCTGCGGTAGTGATAGGATCAGGAAAACACCACCAACCTTCTACAGGTAGCTTTAGCTGAACACTGTGCAGAGCTCGCAAAAAACTAACTTGTAGCTTATTTAGCTGCCTGCGGTAGTGATAGGATCAGGAAAACACCACCAACCTTCTACAGGTAGCTTTAGGTGAACACTGTGCAGAGCTCGCAAAAAACTAACTTGCAACTTATTTAGCTGCCTGCGGTAGTGATAGGATCAGGAAAACACCACCAACCTTCTACAGGTAGCTTTAGGTGAACACTGTGCAGAGCTTGCAAAAAACTATCTTGTAGCTTATTTAGCTGCCTGCGATAGTGATAGGATCAGGAAAACACCACCAACCTTCTACAGGTAGCTTTAGGTGAACACTGTGCAGAGCTCGCAAAAAACTAACTTGTAGCTTATTTAGCTGCCTGCGGTAGTGATAGGATCAGGAAAACACCACCAACCTTCTACAGGTAGCTTTAGCTGAACACTGTGCAGAGCTCGCAAAAAACTAACTTGTAGCTTATTTAGCTGCCTGTGGTAGTGATCGGATCAGGAAAACACCACCAACCTTCTACAGGTAGCTTTTGCTGAACACTGTGCAGAGCTCGCAAAAAAATAACTTGTAGCTTATTTAGCTGCCTGCGGTAGTGATAGGATCAGGAAAATACCACCAACCTTCTACAGGTAGCTTTAGCTGAACACTGTGCAGAGCTCACACTACACTAACTTGTAGTTTTAGCTGAACACTCTGAGGAGGACGCTCTACACTAACTTGTAGCTTTAGCTGAACACTGTTCAAAGAACGCACTACACTAACTTGTAGCTTTAGCTGAACACTGTGCAGAGGTCGCACTACACTAACTTGTAGTTTAAGCTGAACACTGTGAGGAGGACGCACTACACTAACTTGTAGCTTTAGCTGAACACTGTGCAGAGGTCTCACTACACTAACTTGTAGTTTTAGCTGAACACTGTTCAGAGGACGCACTACACTAACTTGTAGTTTTAGCTGAAAACTGTGAGGAGGACACACTACACTAACTTGTAGCTTTAGCTGAACACTGTGAGGAGGACGCACTACCCTAACTTGTAGCTTTAGCTGAACACTGTGCACTACACTAACTTGTAGTTTTAGCTGAACACTGTTCAGAGGATGCACTACACTAACTTGTAGCTTTAGCTGAACACTGTTCAGAGGACGCACTACACTAACTTCTAGCTTTAGCTGAACACTGTGCAGAGGTCGCACTACACTAACTTGTAGTTTTAGCTGAACACTGTTCAGAGGACACACTACACTAACTTGTAGCTTTAGCTGAACACTGTGCAGAGGTCGCACTACACTAACTTGTAGTTTTAGCTGAACACTGTGCAAAGGTCGCACTACACTAACTTGTAGTTTTAGCTGAACACTGTTCAGAGGATGCACTACACTAACTTGTAGCTTTAGCTGAACACTGTGCAGAGGTCACACTAAACTAACTTGTAGCTTTAGCTGAACAATGTGAGGAGGACGCACTACACTAACTTGTAGTTTTAGCTGAACACTGTGCAGAGGTCACACTAAACTAACTTGTAGCTTTAACTGAACACTGTGAGGAGGACGCACTACTCTAACTGTAAATAGTCTAGCTGCCTGACTGTGGTACTAATAGGATCAAAAGAACACTATCAATTTTCTTCAGGTAGCTGTAAATACAGTAACAAGACAAGCCTGCCTATCAGTAGGAAGATAACAGGAACGGATCTAGCTAAACTGAATACAGTGTATATATATATATATATATATATATATATATATATATATATATATATATATATATATATATATATATACACACACACAACACCTGGGATGCATATATATACACAATATACTGTAAGTGCAGCTAACTCACTGACTGTCCTGCCTAATCTATCTAACTTAAATCAAATGACACTGTCTCTCTGTCTATCTCTTTCAACGTCGGAACACACACTACACGGGGCCGCTGTGCAGGTGGCCTTTTATAGTGTCGGGCATGTACTAAATCCCCTGAGCCATAATTGGCCAAAGCCTCCTTGGCTTTGGCCAATTACGGCTCTCTGTTCAGACAGCGCTGTGATTGGCCAAGCATGTGGGTCATAGTGCATGCTTGGCCAATCATCAGCCAGCAATGCACTGCGATGCCGCAGTGAATTATGGGCCGTGACGCGCCACACGAATTTGGTGCGGATGGCCCATATCATTCGCAATTCGGCGAACGGGTGAACAGACGATGTTCGAGTCAAACATGGGTTCGACTCGAACACGAAGCTCATCTCTAGTCGTGAGGCGGTCGGCAAGTGGTTAATACAATAGCTGAATGGCTCAGCTCACTCACTGTTCTGAATTGCCACCTTTAAATGTCCTGATGTGTTTACCTTTGTGTATGCGCTCAAGATGAGCACAAGCCACTGTTCTTGCTGTTATTAGACAGCTGAGAGCAGTGGCTAAAGGCACGGAGCCAACCAGACTAGCTCTGTGCCTTTTGTTCACTGTAATAGGCAATCATTGTGATCACAGGTGTAAACAATAAAACAATGCATTACTGGTTACATCTGAAAGTCCTTCATTTTCTGTCACAATGGAGGAAGAAATTAGGGAGGAAGTAATGAATGATTCATTCATTACAGAAGATCACACGTCACAGCAGATCAGGTATTACTATGACTGTAAGATCGATTTGAACCTTTTTTATCACCCTCCTCTCTGTGCATGGCAGATCCATCCTGTCTTTGTACATGTGCCCTGTATATTAACCACTTCACCTCTGCACATCTGACCTTTAACCCTTTCATCTTCGCCCTCCCCTTGTAAGTGACCTGCACAATATCCCCTTCACATCTTCCTTCTGTATGATTTTATAAGCTGTTTACATTTTTTGGTGAATGAATAGGAGAACTATGTACTTATTCACATAGAGTAAGGGGCTCATATTTAGGTGCCTCCTTATTGTTAAAGGGAGCTTTAAAATCCAGATAAGCCCTCTGCTCCCAGGACCCATTACAACTGGGCCAGGCTCGTATAATGGTCTGGTGTAGGTATTTGGGGGGGGCTCATGCCATTTTTCATTTTGTTGATGGGTTATCTCTTGAAACCCATACCAAACCCTAAGGGTCTAGTATAGAAATTGAGGAGGAACCCATGCCATTTTGTTGTGTGGGGTCCCACTTGACATTAATATCAGACCCTCATTCAAGATAAGAACCTGATATGTATTTTTTAGGGTGATAGGGTGATAAAGTGTTCATGGCTGTCAGCTGGGTATAAATATAAGGCTAAGAGAACACCAGAGGTTGCTAGACTAAGTGTAGCAATTAAAGTCATGAGAAACACACATACAATAGGCAACTCGCAGATATAAACAAAATAAGTGCAGCGCTAAAAAGTGTATGAATCAAATATATGATTGGTGAAAAAGACCAAATACAATAAAATATTAATCTACATAAACATAGACACTGGTGAAGTGAAAATAAAGGTCCAGAGACCACTATGAAATGCAAAAATGTCCAATAACACTGTATTAAGCTCCACGGACTGCAATCAAGAACTGGAGTCAGTACATAAAGGAAGTCTTCTCAGACAGCTGGAGTACATGAACCCATGATGTTGACTGGAGACTGGAAAGCATATCAATCATGGACAGCAGGACAAAACATCTAGAGTAAGGTACTCTTACCGGAACAAGTGGGACTTACCAGCCATATAGCTGTGCGTTTATCGGAGCTTGTGGAGGTGACCTCCAGTACACTCTCTCCAAGGGTTCGCCCTTCGATCACGATCTCCAATTGGCCAAGTTGTCTTTTGGGTCGCAGTCACCGATAGCCAAACGGTCAATGGTGGAGGTGGACGGCCCTCTCACACGCTCTCAGGTTCCAGGCAGGTTCAAAGGGACCAGTTAAGGATAAAGACATGGAGGTAAAAGAAAAACAAAGGGGCTCCACATGGAGCAGGTCAAAAAAATAAGGGATTTATTGGATAAAAAACCTTACAGGATAAAAGTGATCACAAGATAAAAATTGGAGGCAATGTGGAAAGCTGAACGCCCTACGCGGTTCGACTAAAAAGCCTTCAACAGGGGCATGAAACAGCCTCTCCACATTGCCCATATATATAAACTGTAAAACAGCATTGTAAATTCATTAGATCCACCCCCCATCATGGCGGGACCGGAAGTACAGGGTTAAATAATAAAAACACCATAAAACTGGCTACTTATATAATTCATATGATATCAATCCCATATAGGCACACATACTGCATTAGATTGTAAGTATATACCTATTTTGGGTAAAACCAGAGTGAAAACATTGGTAAAATATCCCAAAGATCGAAATCCCGGGTCGGCTTGCGTTCCAAGCCTCACCATGACTAGAGGAAACTGCGTTCCAAAGGCCTCAAACATGTGACCGGAAAGGGAGGCAACAGCCAGCGCGCACTGCGCCGCTGACGTTTCCCACGGTCATCGATAGGGGCGTGTAATCCTTGTCCCAGAGGGGAGTGGGGAGGAGATACACGCCGACAGCCAATGCACCGCCGGCAACTCCTCTACTCCCTCCTATGGGGCGTGTGCTTCAAGCTTACAGGAGAAAGGGGGCAGACAGCCGCTCTAAAGCCAGCCTTGTCAGCGATCCCGGACAGACAGGCCAATTGCTGACAAGCTCGACAGATAGACCACTCCCACTCCTGTCAGTGTGATGCTAATCAGTAGAACGCAGCACGCATTGTAATAGCCACGCTAAACAACACAGCGCGGCGAGCATTGTCATGGCAACGCTAAACAACACAGCGCGGTCCGCTATGGCAACAATATGAAAACAGATGCCACAGCAGTGCCGCCGCATTGAATCTGTAATTGCTTGCCTCTGAAACATACCCCCGAACAGAAAAATCGAGTGGGCAGTGTTTCACAGAATGGGCATAGCATAATGGTCAGATGTAAGGGGGGGGGAAATTAACCCTTACACTATATCATCGAGTAAGTGTAAACTCAATCAGCAGTGCATCAGAGCAAATCTCATCCCTGCAATTCTGACATAATACTGAAAATTCAGGCCCCAAGACCGGAAAATGCCCCATTATCTAACTGACCAAAGGGGGAGGGGGGGGGGGCTCTAAGATCCTAAAATGGGTAGATGGGATATCGAATACGTCTGATATCAATAAACAAGGGTGGAAATATAGACCTTTACCCCAAGCGAAGTCTACTACAAAAAGAGACGAGCTCGCAAAGGATGGGGGACACTATACTCCCCACATACAGGAAAGAAGCATATATAATGATGAACAAAAAATGAAAATAAAAACCCCAATAACACTCATAACTGGAAACTAAACAATAGCCAACCCAAAAAAACGAAGCATAGAAAACAAGGACAGAAAAAATGAGGGATGTGTCACAGCTCCAGAACCCAAGTGTCTCTCACGCACGGTTGATGAAACTGTTAATGTCCCATTCAACATTCATACCGTGCGGAGTGTGACACCCGAGCTCGTAGATCCAATACGTTTCAAGCCAATGAACACATCGCTAACCCGAGACTCACCCCTCCAATGGGGGACAAATTTGTCAATGATAATAAAGGAAGTGCCTGTAGGGTCCCTATTATGGCTTTCCAAATAATGGCGGGGAACACTATGTTTAATGCAGCTTTTCTTAATTTTAGCGATGTGTTCATTGGCTTGAAACGTATTGGATCTACGAGCTCGGGTGTCACACTCCGCACGGTATGAATGTTGAATGGGACATTAACAGTTTCATCAACCGTGCGTGAGAGACACTTGGGTTCTGGAGCTGTGACACATCCCTCATTTTTTCTGTCCTTGTTTTCTATGCTTCGGTTTTTGGGTTGGCTATTGTTTAGTTTCCAGTTATGAGTGTTATTGGGGTTTTTATTTTCATTTTTTTGTTCATCATTATATATGCTTCTTTCCTGTATGTGGGGAGTATAGTGTTCCCCATCCTTTGCGAGCTCATCTCTTTTTGTAGTAGACTTCGCTTGGGGTAAAGGTCTATATTTCCACCCTTGTTTATTGATATCAGACGTATTCGATATCCCATCTACCCATTTTAGGATCTTAGGGCCCCCCCCCTCCCCCTTTGGTCAGTTAGATAATGGGGCATTTTCCAGTCTTGGGGCCTGAATTTGCAGTATTATGTCAGAATTGCAGGGATGAGATTTGCTCTGATGCACTGCTGATTGAGTTTACACTTACTCGATGATATAGTGTAAGGGTTAATTCCCCCCCCCCTTACATCTGACCATTATGCTATGCCCATTCTGTGAAACACTGCCCACTCGATTTTTCTGTTCGGGGGTATGTTTCAGAGGCAAGTAATTACAGATTCAATGCGGCGGCACTGCTGTGGCATCTGTTTTCATATTGTTGCCATAGCGGTCCGCGCTGTGTTGTTTAGCGTTGCCATGACAATGCTCGCCGCGCTGTGTTGTTTAGCGTGGCTATTACAATGAGTGCTGCGTTCTACTGATTAGCATCACACTGACAGGAGTGGGAGTGGTCTATCTGTCGAGCTTGTCAGCAATTGGCCTGTCTGTCCGGGATCGCTGACGAGGCTGGCTTTAGAGCGGCTGCCTGCCCCCTTTCTCCTGTAAGCTTGAAGCACACGCCCCATAGGAGGGAGTAGAGGAGTTGCCGGCCGTGCATTGGCTGTCAGCGTGTATCTCCTCCCCACTCCCCTCTGGGACGAGGATTACACGCCCCTATCGATGACCGTGGGAAACGTCAGCGGCGCAGTGCGCGCTGGCTGTTGCCTCCCTTTCCGGTCACATGTTTGAGGCCTTTGGAACGCAGGTTCCTCTAGTCATGGTGAGCCTTGGAATGCAAGCCGACCCGGGATTTCGATCTTTGGGATATTTTACCAATGTTTACACTCTGATTTTACCCAAAATCGGTATATACTTACAATCTAATGCAGTATGTGTGCCTATATGGGATTGATATCATATCAATTATATAAGTAGCCAGTTTTATGGTGTTTTTATTATTTAACCCTGTACTTCCGGTCCCGCCATGATGGGGGTGGATCCAATGAATTTACAATGCTGTTTTACAGTTTATATATATGGGCAATGTGGAGAGGCTATTTCATGCCCCTGTTGAAGGCTTTTTAGTTGAAACGCGTAGGGCGTTCAGCTTTCCACATTGCCTCCAATTTTTATCTTGTGATCACTTTTATCCTGTAAGGTTTTTTATCCAATAAATCCCTTATTTTTTTGACCTGCGCCATGTGGAGCCCCTTTGTTTTTCTTTTTCCTCCATGTCTTTATCCTTAACTGGTCCCTTTGAACATGCCTGGAACCTGAGAGCGTGTGAGAAGGCCGTCCACCTCCACCATTGACCGTTTGGCTATCGGTGACTGCGACCCAAAAGACAACTTGGCCGATTGGAGATCGTGATCGAAGGGCGAACCCTTGGAGAGAGTGTACTGGAGGTCACCTCCACAAGCTCCGATAGACGCACAGCTATATGGCTGGTACGTCCCACTTGTTCCGGTAAGAGTACCTTACTCTAGATGTTTTGTCGTGCTGTCCATGATTGATATGCTTTCCAGTCTCCAGTCAACATCATGGGTTCATGTACTCCAGCTGTCTGAGAAGACTTCCTTTATGTACTGACTCCAGTTCTTGATTGCAGTCCGTGGAGCTTAATACAGTGTTATTGGACATTTTTGCATTTCATAGTGGTCTCTGGACCTTTATTTTCACTTCACCAGTGTCTATGTTTATGTAGATTAATATTTTATTGTATTTGGTCTTTTTCACCAATCATATATTTGATTCATACACTTTTTAGCGCTGCACTTATTTTGTTTATACTTTACGAGACTTGGTTTGTTTGTGTGCTAGCAGCTTTTTACCACCTGTTCACATTTATTTTTGGGGTCAGCGCAACTTGTTTTTCACATCACAACTCGCAGATATGTTGAAGAAGTGCGTATCCAGATCCCCAGCTCAATAGTATCTGCATCAAGTGTATCTTATCCTAAAATTCCCAGTTGGGCAGCAATTTTGTTGATAAAATCATGATGCTGGGAGGCGTATGCACGAGAGCTCCGACATGGCTGCCTGAGCCTGGAGCTCTGCACCACCCCGGACTAACAAACAGCACAACCTCCGCTACAGCCCACGGAGGAGCATCCTGTCTGCCCGCCCGGACTCTGGAATACCAGGGGAGCACGGAGAGATGTCTGGTCCCCAGGTTCTCCAGGACCTCGGCCCGCAATTCGACTCAGCGGGGGTAGACGAGAGTACCAAGATGGCCGCCGGCACGGAAACTAACAGGCCTCATGCTGCTACACAGGCCAAGGCGCCAGAAAACAGGCCAGTACTGACCCCACGACTCTGACTTATGCCCAAGCGGCACAAGGAGCCCCCAGCCTGAACCAGGCAGTCCCTCCTGGCCCCCACAAGCACCAGGCCCTTTCCAAGGCCCACACAGAGCCCTTGAACAGCATGCAGCTGGAGGACTATGCCCTTTCTCCATCCATGCCTTCCCAACTTCTCACTTCAGCAAATCTGTCCCCTGGCTATTCAGTCAGGGACATCACCACACTTCAAGAAGACCTCTTTACTAAATTCTCTACCCTATTAGAGAAAGGACTGGCCAACACAGCAATTCAGATCACCAACACTATTAAATCGGACCTATCTAGTTTGGGTTCCAGAATAGAAGCCATGGAAGACAAAATCGATAATACGGTCTCCAGAACCAACCAAAATGCTGCACACATCCAGACCATCCAAGAACAACTTGATACGGCCCTTTCCAGGATCGACAAACTTGAGAATAGGTCCAGGAGGTATAATTTCAGAATTAGAGGCCTCCTGGAATCCTTCACGGATATTCCTTTTATGGTTCGGGACATTATCTCAGAGCTCATCCCTAATATCCCGCCGCATAGGCTAGAACTGGACAGAGAACACAGCGCACTAGGACCCTCCAGAAAAGATGGTACACCTAGAGATATCATAGTGAAACCGCACTTTTATGCGGTTAAAGAGGAGGTCATGCGACAATCTCGCCTGAAGCCTAAGATACAACACCGGGGGCACCAAATGCAGATTTTTGCAGATTTGGCTCCGTCCACCATCCAAAGAAGACGTGCCCTCAAGCCTCTCCTAACGGTCCTAATGGAACGGGACATCAAGTACCGCTGGTCCTTCCCCTTTGCCGCAAAGTTCTCAATACAGGGCAAGACACACTCATTTCCAATCTCCCTGAAGGTGAGAGTCTGCTCTTGTCCCTGAAACTAATATCTCAGGAAGCACCCATGGATTTCTCCACGTCGTCATCGGGGTCTGCCAAACGTCCCCCTCCGACCAGTCCTGTATCCCCCCTTTGGTACAAGGGTCCGTCTAAGAAGAGCAAGGATGGTAGACCACCGTAATTGACCGTCTAGATCTCCACATTCCTCTGTCCTGCCATGGACACATCCTTTAGGGAAGTAGTTCCCTCTGTTGACTGAGCTAGAGCTCCAACCCCCCAAATCCCAGACCGGTTAGGTCCCCAGTTCCAGGACATATTTTCCTACCAAAGGCCCCTCCACCACAAGTCCCCAATGCTCAGAGAGGAGAGACTTCTGCAACGGCCAGCCCATCTGCTGTCCACACCCTCCAGAAGCAGGATTTCAGATCCCTATCCCCTCCTGTCGAGGACTCGAATCTTAAAGGTCTTGCTCCACATAGGAAACGGGGGTTCTCTCCTCTCCAGGACTGTTCTACTGGGACTTGATCAAACGAGTCTAGGGCAATTTTTCTAGGGTCAACTTCCTGCTGTTTTTCTTTTATTTATTTTTTTTTGTTTTTATTTTTATCCAAAGAACCCTGTTTCTTGCTTCATTTTGTTACGGCCGTTTTTTTCCTTTTCTCCCCGCACGCTCTCGGCCTTCCCGACCCTTCCCCTCTGACAGGTTGGGGGGGGGTGGTTGGGATGGGGGGTTCCGGGAGAGGGAGGCCTATTATACAGTTTCTACGTGATTATATATTTTTTCATGTACTCTTGGTTTTGTGAAATGGGTTGATTTCACTGCAGTTGACCATTTTTTAGTTGTGCACAGTTTTGATTTCAGACACATGTTATTGCAGGGGTCTGGGGTGGTCCCCTTGCACCTCCACTCATTCCCAGAGAACTGAGTGTGTTCTCTTGGTGTGGGGCTTCGGTCGACCTTCCAGGGTGAACGAAGGTTAAGAGTGGAGATTTGGCGGACTTCCACGCCGTCACTCTCCACGGGTCTCGTCAGAAGACCCTTGTCCTTGTCTTTGTTAATGTTTTTGTTTGAATCTCTTTCCTCCTTTTCTCCCCATTCACTCTTCTCTTCTCTTCTGGCCTGTCAATGGGAGTCGTCCCCAGCCAATATCCAAACAGACTTAGGTTGCCTCAACATCATCCACCCCCTTGCTGCAAGTAAAAGTCATCAAAAGGTAAGTGGCTGCTGGTCCGATGGTCTTCCCCCCCTCTGTTCCCATGGCTGACACAATATCGAAGGGAGTAGATCCTAAGGTGGCATCTCATAACGTTCAGGGCCTAAATTCTCCTAGGAAAAGGAGAATAGCATTTGATCACTACAAATCCCTCAAACTGGATGTAGTGCTCCTACAGGAGATGCATTTTCCGATTCGGTACAACCCCAAGTTCCTCCACTCATACTATCCATCCTTCTACCTCACCAACACTCCAAACAAGACGAAAGGGGTAGCAATTCTTCTCTCAAAAAACAGAAAATTTGCCCACATCTCGGACTTCAGAGATCCAGAGGGCAGGTATATTCTTGTAAAGGGCACTCTGGAGGGAGTTCTATACTCTATAATTTCTTACTACGCCCCTAATAAGGGCCAAGCCACTTTTTTCCAGAGCCTCTTTGCAACTCTAAACCCCCTCCTGGAGGGCAAGGTCATCTGGGGAGGAGACTCCAATGTGGCGTTTGACCAGGGTTTAGATAAAACCAAGCCAACCAAAGACCAGCTTACGCGTCCCACGAAACTGAGTACCAGAATAGCCAAAACACTACACATCCAAGGCTTAGTTGACATTTGGAGGGAACTGAACCCCAAACGTAGAGACTTTACTCACTTCTCCTCTCCCCACCAATCATACGCCAGGATTGACCACATACTCATTCCTACAAACCTCATCCCTCTGGCTAATAGGGTTTCTATTTTAGACATAGCATGGTCGGACCATTCACTGGTTCTCCTCTCCCTGAGAAATGTCCTAACGGGGAATAGGGGCTCTTACTGGAGATTGAATGAGTCTCTTCTTAGCGACCCAATCCATACCAAGGTGATTGCTGACGCCATTAAAGAATACTTTCGACTAAATGACGTAGACAACATTTCCCCCGAGACCCTCTGGGCCGCCCACAAGGCTACCATCCGAGGCGAGCTCATCAGGTTAGCGGCCCAGGTCAAGAAGGAGCATCTGATTGACATCCAAAAGTTGGAAAAATCCTTTGTAACCTTAAAAGCCGACCACAAGAAACACCCATCTAAGGTACTAACAGATCGACTAGACGCGATTAGACTCAAGCTCAATCTAGTGTTAACTGCTAAGGCTGAAAAACACGTTCGTTGGAGCCAAATATCACTGCCAAAAAGACAAAATTGGACCAATGTTAGCCGCAAAGCTCACTCCCAAATTCCGATCTCATACTTTTCCCAAACTGCGTATAGCAGGTCAGCCTCCAACAACCAACCCAACTAAAATCATTATTGCCTTCCACGATTTTTTCTCCAACCTATATAATTCCACCCAAGCGGAGCGAGGCCCCTCGACCAACTCTTTTCTCCAGAACCTTCAGCTGCCCTCCATCTCCAAAGAACATAAAGATTTAATGGACGGAGCCTTCTCCACGGAGGAGATTAGGGATGTTATCAAAGGTCTTAAGACTGGCTCAGCTCCGGGTCTGAATGGACTATCAGTCCCCTACTACAAGACATTCAGCGAAATTTTGGCCCCCCATATGGCAAAATTTTTTAACTCTAAAAGCTGAAAACTGCGTTCATCTCAGTAATCCCCAAACCCAATAAAAACCACGAGGAAGTAGAAAATTACAGACCCATGTCCCTAATTAATAACGACCTTAAAATTCTGACAAAAATTCTCGCCAACCATCTAGCTTCCTTTATTAAACTGTATGTCCATAAAGATCAGGTGGGTTTCATCCCGGGTAGGCAAGGGCCAGACCAAATTAGGAGAGCGGTAGACATTGTTTCCATTCTCCAATCTAATTGGGAAGGGGGCCCCAAGCAGGAAGGAATGATCTTATCGCTGGACTTACATAAGGCCTTTGATTCGATCGAATGGCCCTATCTATTCTCCCTACTGGAGAAGTGGGGTTTTGAGACCAGTTTTTTAGGGATCCTTAGATCCCTGTACTCCAATCCGAAAGCAGTGATTCGATTACAAGGCCAGTACTCTAAACCCCTCCATATAGCAAGAGGCACAAGACAGGGCTGCCCTCTCTCCCCTCTAATTTTTGCCATGGCGATCGAAACATTGGCGATAGCAATAAGATCCAATCCCAACATCCAGGGGGTGTCCTGTGGGAACCAAGTCCACAAATGCGGACTATTTGCGGACAATATGCTCCTTTTCACCACGTCCCTGACCACCTCCCTCCCAAACCTTTGCAAACTCCTGAAGGAGTTCTCCAAAATTTCAGGGTTGAAGGTTAACTATTCTAGGTCATCTGCCTTAAATTTTTCCCTCAAGACAGACACAGCACTTCGCACTTCAAAGTTCCTTTGACTTTAAGTGGAACAACTTTTCCATTGATTACTTAGAAATTAAACTCACAGCTAAAATGGAACAATTATATATTGCGAACTTCCCCCAGACGTACTGCAAGCTAGAAGCTGACTTAAGAAACTGGACAAAGGGGGAGGTATCTTGGCTCAGGAGAATCCACGCAGTTAAGATGACTTTACTACCAAGACTCCTCTACCTCTTCAGGGCCCTTCCAATAAACATTATTAAGGAACATTTGACCAAATTTCAAAGAAAAGTAATCAAATTCATATGGGGGGGCAGAGGACATAGACTCCAGCAAAGAACCCTTTTCCTACCCAGACCACAAGAGGGTTTAGGGCTTCCTCAGCTTTTCTGGTATTATCAAGCTGCCAGGCTGGCCCAGCTCTCCACGGTCTATTCTAAGGAGGAGAAACCAGACTGGTTTCAAATAGAGAGACAGCTAGCTGCTCCAACCTACACCCTGGACTTCCTACTCTGGGTCCCCCCAAGACAGCGTCCCCCAATACTCTCCCTGTCTCTCTCTCAATCCTTCAAAATCTGGGACAATTTAAGAAACAACCCTGCACTAACCTCGAGGTGTCACCCTCTAGCGCACATTTTCAACAACCCAGACTTTTCTCCGGGACTGGAGATCAAAGCCTTTAGATGGTGGTTGGACAAGGGATTGTATCGAATCGGACACTTCTTCACTACCGATGGCCCTATTTCCCTTGAATTTTGTCTCAATCATCTAGAAATCCCTAATTCAGAACGTTATAGATTTCACCAAATAAGACACTTTCTCCGCCACATTTGCGGGGGAGAAAACCTCGCCTCACACATTTACACCATACGAATTATGGTGCGGGCAGTCCATGGAACAGAGGGGTGGAATCTCCATCATCTATCAGTCACTATCCCATCAATCCCTAAAGACCCCATACATGCTCGCCTGGGAGAGTGATCTTTCCCTCAACTGAGACTTAGAAAAATGGAGGATCTCCGTCAACAGACCTTTTAAGGGCATTAAGAATATCTCCCTAATAGAATCCAGCCTCAAGGTCATTACTAGATGGTACCTTACCCCGGACAGATTGGCCAAAATGTTTCCAGCAGCAGACCCCAGGTGCTTCCGAGGGTGTCATGGCCCACATATGGTGGGAATGCCCGAGAATAAGACCCTACTGGAGCAAGATTTTCTCCCTGATTCGAAAAATCATGAAAGTTCAAATCCCGAAAACCCCAGCCATAGCCCTCCTCAATGACAACTTACCCAAAACACCAAAACGGTCACGTAAACTAATACACTTCATCCTCCTGGGTGCCAAACTCACCATTGCCAAAGCTTGGAAACAGCCCAAGGTTTCCTTCAAGGCAGATAATAATAAAATATCTTGGATTATGTCCCAAGAGAAACTCTCTAGCATTCTCCACAACACCAAAGCGCAATTCGAAGCTATTTGGGAACCTTGGGCACAGTATATGGGAATTTCCCTCATACCTGGTGTTTAACCGTAAAACTACTCATATTATAAAAGGAGGCGGGGTCCTCTCCAGTTGATAGGCTAGCTACTCTTTCCCTCTCCTCCCCTTCACCTCTCTTCTCCTCTCCCCTCCCCTCTTTACACCCCCCTTCTGCTTACCCCTCTAAGGTTACTAGGAAAAGTTCTCCAGACTTAAGTGCAATCAGTCCCTCAGAGGGAGGTCTCTCCCTATAGGGCTAGCAAACCAGGATATAGCAACCAATTGTTTTTCCTAGACCCCGTGCCTAACTGGCGAACATTTGATAGGGGCGGCTCGCTGAGATTCTCCCAGGCACAGCATGTTCCCTTTCGGGGTGCCGGTGGAACCTCTCCTTGCCCCTCCACATTTTTGTACGTTTTGTATGGTCTACACATACTTTGAAGAGTTACAGTAACTCCTTAGGTCCCTATTATTGTATATGTTGTGTGCTAGATTCTTACGCTATGTTTAGGCATTTCCTGCATCCCCCTCAGGGGTTCGCAATGTAATATTTTGCTTTTCTTCTTATTATTTTATATTGTTTCCATTTTTGTAAAACCAATAAAACATTTTGAAAGCAAAAAAAATTGTGATGCTGGTGGATTCAGGAAGCAGGAGGTAGCTGGTGAGGTCAGTGCAGTGCATAGCGGCAAGCCCCTATGCAGATGTGCTGATCTATTTATAGTAAAGCACTACAAGGCTCAGCAGAACAATAAAGAGAAATACTAAGCAAAATAGCAATGGGCTATACTGGAAGTGAAGAATAGTGTATGGACAGGTGGAATTAAAAAGTAAAAAATTAATTAATGGAGTGGAATGCGATTATGGCAGTAAATTAGGGAGCCTGACTGCGGGAGGGAAACAGGAGAGATTACACAGCTAGTAAGGGAAGAAGAGGAACTTATCGTAATGCATGAGAATGATTGAAATACTATAGAACATATCACGTGAGGGTGAATGTATATAGAGGACAGAAGTACTAATCAAAAGTACCAGAACAAACAATGAGATTATAAGAACAAAAACAAATAGATGATAAAGAAGTGTGGGTTCAAGTGTGGGATGGAGTGATGGGTAGGGATATTGTAAATGGAGAGAGAATGATGATTCAGTGTACTGAGATATAAGACCATTTATGGGACTAATTGACTGTCAATCTCAATTTCTTCATTTAGACCCACAGGTACAAGAGGTTTAGATTGAAAATCCAGAATGTTTCTTTTTCACATAGTTTTTTGAGACGTTAAGCTGGAAAGAGTTTATTGGGGATGAACTCACTGACCCAAACACGCAGACCTTCTGTGGATTTCTTATGGAATTCAACAAAATGTCAGGGTATGCTGAGTTTGGGGTTCCCTTCTTCTATGAACCTCCTATGTCTCTCAAATATGGAATATAGTGTTAGGATTGTTCGTCCCATGTAGAAGGACACATGGTCATGTTAGGCAATAGACTACAAACTGGGATGAGAAATTCTCAAAGGTGGTGATGAAGTAATTATTCCCATTGGCTTTGAATGTCTTTTGTTCATGTTGGACATGCTTACATGTACAGCACTTCAATTTTTTAGCATTTATATAGCCCAGTGAGATTGCTAAAAAAGTGACCAGATAATTTGGTGGATTTGGGAGGGGCAATGAGCTTACTGTGTGCTGTTTAGTGCTTGGTGCTTGGGGATCCTACTGTAGGAGAACTTGGGCTTGTGGGGAATAAATGTTTTGAGGGAGGGATCATGAACGAAAATAGACCAGTGTTAGTGGAAGATTTTCTTCATGCGTCAGTGTTGGTTATGAAATTGAGTGATGAATCTGATTTCATGATCTGCCTTTCCTTTTGTCCTATCTTTATTTGGTGTGTTTAGGAAGTGAGAATGATCTTCACTCAATAGATTTTGGGGGTACCATTTGTACCTTGGTAAGGATTTCACTCTGTAGCCTGTAGTCTTCCCTATGGGTAAAGTTTTGATTTAACCTGCAAAGTTGGCTCTTTGGGATGTTCTTGTCACCTGCAGGCTTGAAGTGATTCTTGGTGATGATGTTGCATTGATCAGAGCCTATTACCAGGCCTAGGAAGACTAATGTAGATTTATCACATACATGTGTGAAGGATAAACCGAATTGGTTGTTATTGCACAACTGTTCAAAATCAGTGACAGATGTGGTAGGCCCATACCAGATGATAATAATATTTTCTATATAACAACCATAAAAGATGATCACGTACCTTGGAGGTGGTACAAAGGGTATAGGGCACAAAGAAGCACGAGTCACCAGCAGGGTTTGCAGGACTTGAGTGATGATCACTGGGAAATCACTTGAAGGAGAAGCAAAAATAAGGAGATAAGTCCTGAGAGGGTTGTAACTCTGTGCGGTGTTTAGTGCTTATGAAAAGTTTAGCAAGAAGCCCGGCTGAGGCTCTAACCCTGATGATCAGGCTGGTAACTGCTGCAGAAGAGTCCATGGAGAAAGCCAGAGTTAAGCACAGGTAATCAGGCAGGTAAGGTAGAGGCAAGTCCATAATACTAGCCGGGGTCATGCACAGGTAATCAGACTGAAGAAGAGATAACTAGTCCTTGAGGCAAGCCGGGGTCATGCACAGGTAATCAGGCAGATGAAGCAATGGGAAAGTCCTTAATACAAGCCAGGGTCATACACGGAGTGCAGGCAGGGTAGGCAGAGTCCTTAGAGCAAGTCGAGGTCAAAGTGCACGAGAGAGATTAGAACAGGTCAGGGCCAATCCAGGTCACAAGAGGAAATGCTTGGTAACCGGATACAGATGCAGGAACACAAGGAAGCTGAAAGACACAAGCTTCCTTTTATAGGCCAGCAGAGGGATTCAGGCATTGCTCACTCCACCACGCAAAGCACCTTCTCCCCATGTTGATGGGGATAAGGTTCTCATCCCCACAACCCTAGCCCGGTGGTTGTGGTTGTCTGCGGGTAGGGGGCTTATCAGAATCTGGAAGCCCCCTTTAACAAGGGAGCCCTCAGATCCTGCCCCCCATGTGAATGGGTATGGGGTACGTGGTACCCCTACTCATTCACCAAAAAAAAAGTCAAAAAGTAAAAATCACAATAGACCGTTTTTGATAATTTCTTTATTAAAAAATAAATAAAAAGTGTCCGGCAATGTACATCCACCATCAATCACGCCGCCCGGTGGACCCGAAAAGTAGGAAAAGAAAACTCCCGGGGACTGCTGTCTTTTGGCTGTGACAGCTGTTATATAGGCAATGGCAGGGCCATCCGCTGATGTAACTGCATGACCCTGCCCTCTCTGACGTCGCATGACCACCCATCGAGGCCTCCCATCGAGGCAGTGCCTTTATTTTTCTATTTTTCCGTCTGGCAGCATAATTGAAGATGGATGGACACTTTTTTTTTTTAATAAAGGAATTGTCAAAAACTGTCTATTGTGCTTTTTACTTTTTGACACTTTTTTTGGTAAATGGGTAGGGGTACAGACCCCCACAACCACAGGTACTGGTATGGTTCAGGAGGGGGCGCTTGCTTGGCCCCCCTTTCCTGGCCTGCCAGGCTGCTTGCTCGGATAAGGGTCTGGTATGGATTTTGGATGGGACCCCATGCCAATTTTTTTTTTAATTTGAAGTGGAGTTCCCTTTAAAATCTATGCCAGCCCCAAAGGGCCTGGTATGAATTTTGGGGGGACCCATGCCGTTTTTTTCTTAATTCTGTCATAGGGTTCCCCTTAACCATATATATACACACACACACAGTGCAGTAAGTGCAGCGTATATAATACAGTGCATTGAAGTGGTTAAGGGGAACCCTATATATATATATGTGTATATATATATATATATATATATATACAGTATCTCTCACAAAAGTCTTTTCTTCTATCTTTTCATGTGACAACACTGAAGAAATGACACTTTGCTACAAGTAGTAGTGACTGTATAGCTTGTATAACAGTGTAAATTTGCTGTCCCCTCAAAATAACTCAACACACAGCCATTAATGTCTAAACCACTGGCAACAAAAGTGAGTACACCCCTAAGTGTAAATGTCCAAATTGGGCCCAAAGTGTCAATATTTTGTGTGGCCACCATTATTTTCCAGCACTGCCTTAACCCTCTTAACACGTGTATATGTAACAGCGCTCAGGACCAATGGCATACATCACATTAAATATGTCCGTAGATTATATAATGTCCAATAATGCTTGCTAGGAAGTCTATAAAGGTCTGTAGTAGTGGATGGATATGGTGACAGACAAAATCTTTATCTTTAGTAGACACCAGCGCTAAGGGCAGCTTTCATAATGAGCGAAGTCAGCTCTCTAGACAACCATAGAAAAACAAGAGAAGGAAAGCGCCTCTGAGTGCAAATGTACAAATTGTGTACAAATGTAAACGAAAGACCTAGATCATTGGCATTACAGTGAGAAACAAAGCAATCAACAGAGGACGATGGGCCATCCCAGATAACAATAATGTCGTCTATATATCTACCGAAAAAAACTAAATGTTGGGCAAAAGGTTTGTTATTCCATATAATATATTCCATATATTCCCCCCCCCCCTTTGCCTTTACCCTCTCTTTATTTCCTCCTTTTCCCTTTTCCCATACATTCAAATACAATTACAAAAATCCCCTGTATAGATTCTTTGTATGCTATATACTGCTTTTTTGGTGCAGCTGTTTTGCATTTTTAGCAATTTTATACTTTATACTATCACATATTTCCCCCTTCTGTACATCAGCTCACACGCCATGGAAAAAGACGTGATATCTCATGTGTCACTGTGCCCATATATAGAAGCTGCTGAAACACGGGAGGTCATTGAAAGAATATTTTTATTTTATATTTAATTCCAATAGTAGCAAGATATAATAACCCAATCTTGAGTACATACAGCTGTGCCTTTTAATTATTCCCTTTGTTATCAGCTTTTAAAATTTAACTATTATTACTTGAGCTTTTTAGACCTACCTTTTGCCCATATATATATATATATATATATATATATATATATATATATATATATATATATATATATATATATATATATATATATATATATATATATATATATATATATATATATATATTATACCTTATATAGATAACTCCTTGTCTGATATATAATAATTTGTTGATAATCATTTTCTTTTGGCTTCTTATTGTTTTTAAGATTTTTTAGATATCCCTGATATGTTTTAAATGTTTGTGATAGTAGACTCGTTTGTTGTTAGTTACATTCATGCTCCTCTCCTGTCCAGCTGGAGTGTTTTTAGTCTTCAATGCAGAGCTATTTACGTCCTCGTCTTTCCCGTCCTTCCTACACTTGATAAAGGAGAGCACATGCCCATTGTGAGCTTCGCGCATGCTCAGAAACGCGTCGTGTGTTCCCTTCCATCTCAGCCAT
Organism: Aquarana catesbeiana; assembly: GCF_042186555.1. Lineage (NCBI taxonomy): Eukaryota > Metazoa > Chordata > Amphibia > Anura > Ranidae > Aquarana > Aquarana catesbeiana. The sequence continues at coordinate 567,152,920 of NC_133325.1, forward strand.
CCTGGTGACGTCACACGTCCACAAGCACCTTGCCGGAACACGGAAGCTTCCATCCAGCTTAGCAGCCCAGCGGCTTGTCACTCCGAGCAGAGGTCCGCGGCTATCCCCTCGGAGCCATACCACATCTTTCTGCTAGTGGACGCAGGACTGACCTAGGATGATCCCTTCACTGGAGCTGAACTTTATTTACTTTACTGTAAGTGTGAATACGTGCTTATTATTTTACATTAAATGCTTGCACTCAGAGGCGCTTTCCTTCTCTTGTTTTTTTTAACCCTCTTGGGCATGGAGTTCACCAGAGCTTCACAGGTTGCCACTGGAGTCCTCTTCCACTTCTCCTTGAAAACATCACAAAGCTGGTGGATGTTACAGACCTTGTGCTCCTCCACCTTGCATTTGAGGATGCCCCACAGATGCTCAATAGGGATTAGGTCTGGAGACATGCTTGTGTAGTCCATCACCTTTACCCTCAGCTTCTTTAGCAAGGCAGTGGTCGTCTTGGAGGTGGGTTTGGGGTCGTTATGTTGGAATACTGCCCATGCAGCCCAGTCTCCATAAGGAGGGGATCATGCTCTGCTTCAGTATGTCACAGTACATGTTGGCATTCATGGTTCCCTCAATGAACTGTAGCTCCCCAGTGCCAGCAGCACTCATGCAGCCCCAGACCATGACACTCCCACCACCATGCTTGACTGTAGGCAAGACACACTTGTCTTTGTACTACTCACCTGGTTTCCGCCACACACGCTTGTCACCATCTGAACCAAAATAAGTTTATCTTGGTCTCATCAGACCCCAGGACATTGTTCCAGTAATCCATGTCCTTAGTCTGCTTGTCTTCAGAAACTGTTTGCAGGCTTTCTTTTGCATCATCTTTAGAAGAGGCTTCCTTCTGAGAGGACAGCCATGCAGACCAATTTGATGCAGTGTGCGGGGTATGGTCTGAGCACTGACAGGCTGACCGCCCACCCCTTCAACCTCTGCAGCAATGCTGGCAGCAATCATATGTCTATTTCCCAAAGACAACCTCTGGATATGATGCTGAGCATGTGCCCTCAACTTCTTTGGTTGACCATGGCGAGGCCTGTTCTGAGTGGAACCTGTCCTGTTAAACCACTGTATGGTCTTGGCCATTGTGCTGCAGCTCAGTTTCAGGGTCATGGCAATCTTCTTATAGCCTAGGCCATCTTTATGTAGAGCAACAATTCTTTTTTTACAGATCCTCAGAGAGTTCTTTGCCATGAGGTGCCATGTTGAACTTCTAGTGACCAGTATGAGAGAGTGAGAGTGATAACACCAAATTTAACACACCTTCTCCCCATTCACACCTGAGACCTTGTAACACTAACAAGTCACATGACACTGGGGAGAGAAAATGGCTAATTGGGCCCAATTTGGAAATTTTCACTTAGGGGTGTACTTACTTTTGTTGCCAGCGGTTTAGACATTAATGGCTGTGTGGTGAGTTATTTTGAGGGGGCAGCAAATTTACACTGTTATACAAGCTATACACTCACTACTTTACATTGTAGCAAAGTGTAATTTCTTCACTGTTGTCACATGAAAAGATAGAAGAAAATATTTACAAAAATGTGAGGGGTGTACTCACTTATGTGAGATACTGTATTTATATATATACTAAACTGCCTGTCACTAACTAATCTGCCTAATCTGGCTCAAGTTCTCAATCTCTCTTCATTGATGCATACTATAAACGGCCACCATGTAAGCAGCCTTATATAGTGTGGGGCGTGGACTTTTCCTTTGAGCCATAATTGGCCAAAGGCACCCTGCCTTTGGCCAATCATAGCTCTCACAGCAGATCACGCTGTGATTGGCCAAAGCAGGTGAGGTGCATACTTTGGCCAATCAGCAGCCGTCAATGCACTGAGATCTTGCAGTGCATTATGGAGCGCTCTGCAGCACTCAAATTAGCCACGAACGCCCCATATGTTCATTTGTTCTGCAAACAAACGAACATCCAATGTTCGATTTGAATCTACATTCGACTTGAACATCGGGACCATCCCTACTTGGGACTGCAGAGTGATTGGTCACTATATTGTGAAGAACAGATTGGGGGGACTGTAAGAGAAAAATCAGAGTGGTTAACTCATGTCGCTCCTTACATGGTTCAAAATATCCTATGCATAGTGTATAGAGCATAATAAAGATACTCTACCCCACTTTTGGAGCAACTTATCATACAAAGAAATTGAAATAAGTGGGTGATACATGGAGCATTGAAATTTTATTCAACTGGGGGGGCAGGAGGCGGAGCCTAGCAGAGCAGACATGCATTGTTAGAGCTCCACACCGCTGAGGAGAGAAGAGAAGGACAAAGCGGAGCCTGCAGGCTCAAAAGGTATCCATTTGAACCTTTTTGCCCCAGGGAACAAACTGTGAAAGTTTGGGCAGGAAATATGGTACTGGGAGGAAACCGTGGCAGAAATAAAAATCACCTCACAAAGAGCTCACAGGCACTCACTGCAGCTGAAGCAGCTCCAGTCACCTCACAAGTTACAGCATCAGGGCACTCTCACAGACAGAAAATGTCACAGCAAGACTCTCCATTTGAGTCAGAAACAGAACAAATCCTCTCACAAACTTCTCCACAAGCCTCCTCAGTATCCCCAGTAATATTATTACAATTTGAAAAGATGCTTCATAAGGCTTTAAAACAAACCTCAGACCAAATAACAAAAAGCCTAACCAAAGAAATAAGAGAGCTGGGAAACCGCACCGCAGCCTTAGAAATAAAAATGGATGAAATTGAAATTACAACCCAAGAAAATATAACAGAATTGGAACAATTAAAAGAAGAGAATTTAATACTTCAAACTAAGCTCGAAGATTACGAAAATAGAGCCAGACGTTCAAACTTGCGCATAAGGGGAATACCTGAAACTGTGACAGACCTGCAATCTACTATTACTGCTCTATTACAAGAACTAAAGCCAGATATCCCTATTGAACGTTTAGAACTGGACAGAGTACACAGAGCCCTCACAGCCAAAAAGAAAGATGGACCCCCACGTGATATAATCACAAAATTTCATTATTACAGAACGAAAGAACAAATACTAATTGCTGCAAGAGAAAAAAAGGAACTTAATTTTCAAGGACACAATTATCAAATTTTTGCTGACCTATCCCAACTTACTATTACTAAAAGACGATCCATGAAACCCCAACTAATGGAACTGCAACGCCACAACATTATGTATCAATGGGGCTTCCCCTTTTCAGTCAGATTTAACTACCAAGGTACAATTTACAGAAGCAGATCAGCAGATGAACTACAACAAACCCTTTTAAAATTAAATCTGACAGAACCCACAAGCAGCAACTCTCCCACACGCAGAAGAATGGCATCATCTTCACCTTCAGGCAGCACCCAGAAAATTCCAGAACAAAATGGGAATCATCATTCTCACAAAAGAGGCCGTTATGCCACATCATCCATGGACCAAGAAGATTCAATGGATTGACATCCTAATTCCTGATATCTCTTCATTTATTATACTAAATATAAACTATATTTATAACTGAATGTAACTGCATTCTGATAGTCACACACTGTGTGGGATCATTACATTCCAGTTATATTTCTTATTACTTCTGATTCATATAGCCTTAGAATATATAAGTGAAATAAGGAAATTCATGTTCAGTTATATATTATCAGGTAATAACAATAGATTTATTACTTTTTAGGACAAATATGTTCAATAATCCAGAAGTAATGGAAGCTTTTTCTTTCTTTTCTTAAAACAAATATATTATTACCTTGTAATAGTTCCTAGAATTATGTTTTTGTTTATTTTAATCTGAAGCAATACAACCTCAATTTTATGAGTTAACATATCTAAACAGTTACATATGAATAAAATATGTAATTGTTTACTCTAAAAGGGTTAAAATCCCAAAATAATTCAAACTATCTTCATCAATACCAAAGTTATTAACAGTACCTTTCTAACTGAATTATTTAGCCTAGGGCAAGACTAACCATATACAACCACCCTGGAATAAATAATTTCAACAAAAACTATATTCTGCACTCCAATTAATGAAACATCATTTTGATGTCTTTTGACATAGCACTTCTCTCCTGTAAGCGGAAGATCCGTGTTCCCCCATTAGCCCTCCTCATTCTCCCAACCATATTATGTGGGAGTGTGACGAAGGCACTTATTCCCCTGAGAGAGATATTTATTCTCTTTCACGGGTAAATTGTGATTACTTGCAAAAAATAATTTATACAATGTATCATCTAATCTCATATGTTTTTTGTTTACTCTTTACTCCAGAATTCACTGGTTTCTTTTCTATCTATTCATCTCTTCAGTCCACACAGGTTGATCTGCGCAGTCAGCTCTGCATAACAAAAAGTAAGTCAAAACTATTTGATCTATTGCCATGGCACCACTGAATATACTTTCCCTGAATGTTCAGGGAATAAATGTCCCTCAGAAAAGGACCAAAGCCTTCCGTACTTTCCATAACAAGAAGGCTCACATAGTATGCCTCCAAGAAACACACTTCACCAAAGATTCTACTCCAAAATATATTTCTCCTTTTTATCAACAAATTTACACGGCTTCTGCCTGTACCAAGCAAAGGGGAACTCTAATTGCATTTCACCGATCCACACCATTCACCTTATCATCAGAAATTAAAGACCCAGAAGGTAGATACCTGATACTCATGGGTTATATAATGGATACAGCAATCACAGTGATTTCCTACTACGCTCCTAACAAACAACCTACACCATTCCTCTCACATATATTACAAGTGATTAATACACACAAAATAGGAACAGTGATAATGTGTGGGGATTCGAACCAGGTCCTCCTCCCATTTCTAGATAAATCACCTTTTACACCATCCAAAATAACCTCTAGATTACCTTTTTCTCAACTTCTTTCCAAATACAATCTGGTAGATTCATGGAGAGAAAGTAACCCAATGAAAAAGAAATTCACTTATTTCTCGCACCCTCATCAAACTTTCACCAGAATAGATCATATTTTTCTAACAATAGGAATGATACCAGAAATTATTGCATCAGATATAATTCCGATTCCGTGGTCTGACCATAATGCAGTATACACTACTATAGCCTCAGCCATACCAAAAGCGCATGACCCAACGTGGTACTTACCGGATATAATGCTCAAACACCCACTACATCAGATGGCCATTGAACAAGCTTTAAAGGAATACATATCAATTAATAATACAACAGACATCTCCCCAATAACACTGTGGGAAGCTCATAAGCCTGTCTTGCGTGGTACAATACAAAGACAAATGGCACTATTTAAACGGGAACGCAAAAATCTAGCAAAAAAACTAGAACTCAATTTTAATGCAGCCTACATATCATTTCAAGATAATCCATCTCAGAGTACAAAATCTCATCTGGAAAAATCTAGATTGGAATACGATCTATTTCTCACTGAGTCAGTTGATAAATCCCTCAAACGCTCCAAACACAATTTCTACATGAATACAAACAAACCAGGTACATATTTGGCTCGGGCATTAAATTCAACTAACAAATCTTTCAAACCAATACGTTTGAAATTATCAAAAAATGTTTACACTTGTAATCCAGTTAAAATAGTCCATAAATTTCACTCACATCTCGCAACTTTATACAAGACAAACAATGAATTTAATCCTACAGAGGCTGAATCCTTCTTCTCAAAAATAACCTTACCCGAGTTATCTCAGAATCAAAAAAGCAGTTTGGATGAGCCTATAACTATAGATGAAGTTGCTAACGCCATAAAAGACCTAAAACTTAACAAAAGACCAGGCCCAGACGGCTACTCGGCTTTATACTATAAAACATTCTCAGAAATACTCTCTCCCATTCTCACTGAAACTTTTAACAAACTTCTAGATGGACATTCTTTTCGGCAAGAAACACTAATGGCAATTGTTTGTATGATCCCAAAACCCCTTTCTGATGATACTTCCTGTGTGAATTATCGGCCTATCTCTCTGTTAAACCTCAATATTAAATTATTAGCAAAAATAATAGCAAAACGCCTCAATAGCATTATAGGAAAATTAATACATAGAGATCAAGTAGGCTTCATGCCAAATAGACAGGCAGGCGATAATATACGCAGGGCAGTGTTATTGGCACATATTGCTAAAAAACGGAAAATCCCTTTATGTTTTCTATCTCTCGATATTAAGAGGGCATTTGACACAGTATCCTGGCAATATATGCAATATTCATTACAAAAATGGGGTTTTGGACCCCACTTTTTAACATGGATCAAAGCATTATATAATAAACCCAAAGCCTATATAAAATATGCTGGATACAAATCTGAAGCCTTTAATATCGAAAGAGGTACCCGACAGGGTTGCCCATTATCTCCCTTATTATTTGCCCTTATACTCGAACCCATGGCCCAATACATCAGAACAAACCAAACTATAACTGGCATTGAAGTAGGAGGTATTACACACAAATTATGTATATTTGCAGACGACATATTACTTTTTCTATCATCACCACAGGTCTCTGGTCCTAACTTAATACCAGCTCTTGATGGATTTGCAGCCCTATCCGGCCTTATGATTAATCCTAAGAAATGCCTAGTGCTTAATATTTCACTCACAAACATGGAATTGATCCCGGCTAGGGCTGCACTCCCATTCACATGGGCAGAAAAATCAATCCCATATCTTGGAATTCATTTAACAGCATCTCATTCTGACTTATTCTCAACCAATTATCCTCCTCTATTAAGACAGATCACAAATCTAATAAAACAATGGTCGCAACTTCCTTTATCCTGGATAGGGAAGATTAATGCAATCAAAATGACTATTCTACCCAAATTGCTTTATCTATTCAGAGTCCTCCCTATTCCAATTCCTTCCTATTTTTTGAGAATAGTACAAAAAAGAGCAACTTCGTTTATATGGGGCTCTTCTAAACCACGTATACCTATACACACACTACATCTTCCCAAAAATAAAGGAGGCCTGGGATACCCTAATTTTACTAACTACTACAGAGCAGCACATTTGGCCAGTCTGTCCAAATACCATGCAAAACAGGAAATGCCATTATGGGTATTTATAGAGGCTTCAGAAAATGACCCTCTATTAATATCAAATTTATTATGGCTTGATCCTAAAGACCGCTTTAAAATTCATAATCCCATAACTAAACACTTCTTATCTCTCTGGGATAAACTAAAAACCAAATATCAGTTACAATCTCCACACAATCCTCTCCTTTCTTTTATCAGAAATCCGGCCTTTTATCCAGCATGGATCTACCCAAATTCTTTTAAAGCTTGGACAACATCAGGCATTCAGACACTAAATGACTTCATAGCATCTAAATCATTCCTTTCATTCCCATCACTTAGAGAAAAATATGATCTACCAAACTCTGAGATATTTAGATATCTCCAAATCAAAAATTTCTATACACCATTCCTAAAGGGGTATACACCATTATCCCAATTATCCATTTTTGAATCAATCTGTACAAAAGATCCATTTGCTAAAGGTACAATTTCATCACTTTATAATCAATTATATGGAGTAGCAAATCTTAATAGACCCTCTTACGTTCAGAGGTGGGAGGAGGACCTGGGACGAACTTTAGAAGACACGGACTGGTCTAACATATGGCTCACATCTAAGTCACCTTCACCCAACATCTTAGCACTGGAGACAAATTATAAAGTCCTAACTCGCTGGTACCTTGTACCCGCTAGAGTGGCAAAATATTCACCTAATACCTCAGCTCTTTGTTTTCGAGGATGCCCAGAAATAGGCACATATTTACACATATGGTGGACGTGCCCAGTAATCCAAACCTTCTGGAAGGAAGTCTTCGTGATTGCATCTAAAATATTTAAAAAAATAATACAACCAGATCCATATTTAACTTTACTTAATCTAAAACCGGAATGGTTAACACTCTCTCAATTCAAACTTATGATCCAACTAATAACGGCTGCAAAACAAACAGTGGCCAAGGCATGGAAATCTCCTACATTGGTACTAGCAGAAACAATTCACAGAATGAATAATACAATGTCCCATGCTAAGATGGTAGCCATCGATCAAAATCAAATTCCAAAATTTGAAAAACTTTGGCATCCTTGGATAAAACAACAGTTCCTGTCAAACTTCAATGACTCTGTCCTGTTGCCATGGTAACAGATTAAATGACTTACAGAGACACCCATTCTAAGGCTTCAAAGAGAACTAAAAAGAATAATAAACTGACGAGCGGGACAACCTTGTGGACCATACCTCTACCTTTCAACCCTTTTTCTTCTTTCTCTTTCCTTTTCTCCACCTTATGATTAAAGCTCATTATCAGAATTTATTTAACCTATATACACTCTACTTGTAAACAATATGTATAGTAGGTATAAATCATTTAAATACCTACAAAAGTAACTAAGGAAATGATATATATCTTTAATTTAGGTTTACGTGAACCCAATGTTTAATATTTGAAATTTCATGATATTTACCTATATAAACCCTACTGTAAAACAATGAGCTTACTTTATAGATCCTTGTAAACTTACTTTATGTATCTTTATAACATTGTATACTCAATAAACTTCTTTTGACAAGGAAATTTTATTCAACTGATTTTAAGCCCTTAATGTGGTCATTGACAATACTTGTGTAAAGTGCCTATTATATGGGTATACATGCACAGAACCTAGGATAAGTAAGATTATACTGTAAAAGGTTCACAAGATAATGCATACAAAAAAGTGCTTTTGTTTACCAGAACATGTTTTAAACTGAATGCAGTGCCTTGAAAAAGTATTCATACCCCTTCAAATTTTCCACATTTTATTGGGATTTTATGTGATAGACTAAAGCCTCATACACACTGTATAATTGTTGGCTGACCAAGTTTCTGATTTTTGTCAAAAGGGCGTGTGCCAGGATGTTGTCTTGCATACTAACTGTCCGCAAATTGTTGTTTGACAAACGCGAACATACTGACGTACTATGAGAGTTTAAGGAGGAAGTTAATTTCTCAAGCGCCACCCTTTGGGCCCCTTCTGCTAATTTCATGTTAGTAGAAGTTTAGTGAGTGTTGATTCACGATTTTCAGATCGTACAAGACAAATGCCTTTTAACCACTTAAGGACCGCCTCACGCCGATGTACGTCGGCAAGGTGGCACGGGCAGGCAGAATGTCAGGGGATGTTATACACAACATCCAATGCAGGTGATCAGATCGCTGGGCTGCACCAAGGAATCAGGGACAAACGAGTAAATAAAGAAAGTATGTTTATTATAATGATAACGATACACGTGAAAACAAGACAGCAAACCAAAAACAAGAAAATGGTGAAAACACAGCAAACCCCCAAACCAACCTAACTATCTATCTAACTAATATAATACACAAGCAAGGAAACCAACATGCAAAATATAAGGCATGGGCCAAAGCGACAAGGGAACAGAAACCAGGAATAATGAAGCAGACCAAGGAGCAGGTAACAGGGAACAGGAAACAGGGTTCAAGGACAGGATACACAAACGGGGTTCAGGAACAAACAGGAACAGGCTGGAACAAGAGCAGGTACTGGCAGGGACAAGGGCTAGCAGAGGAATACTGAAGCACTGGAGGTTAGTTCAGGGCGGGTTTATATAGTCCAGCAAAACCATGACAGGTGTGCTTGATGGCAAGTCTGCAGACCAGGCAGGGAGACCCCCGCTGGTGGCCACTGGAATTACACCCTTTTGGTGCTGAATGTAATAGTGCCACCAGCAGGAGAAACCGGAGATGACACCGTTCCTGACAGTTCCCCCTCCTAAAGGAGTGGCCTCCGGACACTCCATTCAGCCCTGGGTACGGCAGTCCGAGTGGGTGCAGAAACACCTTAAAATGTTTCCCTACAGAGTCTGCGGACTTCTTCGCACTTCCAAGGTCAGAGTCTTTTAGTTCAATGGGGGACGTGCCATCAGAGTCTGAAAATAGGACACGTACCCCACCACCCGGGTCAGGAAGTTTGGATCTGGAGATGAAAATTAGCAGGGTAACGGGAAAGAAACCATCGGAGGCAGACCACACAGGAGCTTTACATTCAAGCCAGGCAACAGACAGGATTGACCCAGCGGCAAGATGGCCATCAGTCAGGAACAGTTTTAGCAGGCACCATGTCATCAGGCTGAGCAGAAAGCAGAGGTACATCACGCTGGGCAGTAGCACATCCGCATCGAGCTGGGCAGCAGGCAAAAGCACATCGAGCTGGGCAGCAGGCAAAAGCACATCGAGCTGGGCAGCAGGCAAAAGCACATCGAGCTGGGCAGCAGGCAAAAGCACATCGAGCTGGGCAGCAGGCAAAAGCACATCGAGCTGGGCAGCAGGCAAAAGCACATCGAGCTGGGCAGCAGGCAAAAGCACATCGAGCTGGGCAGCAGGCAAAAGCACATCGAGCTGGGCAGCAGGCATGGGCACCTCAAGCTGGGCAGCAGGCATGGGCACCTCAAGCTGGGCAGCGGACTCATCAAGCTGGAGAGCAGGCACTGGTACTTCCGGCTGGAACACTGGCACCTCAGACTGGAACACTGGCACCGAGACATCAGGCTGGAGGGCTGGCACAGAGACATCAGGCTGGAGGGTTGGCACCGAGACATCAGACCAGGCGGCAGGTACTGGAACTTCAGACTGGGCAGTAGGCCCATCAGGCAGAACAGCAGGTGCTGGCACAACAAGCTGAACAGAAGGCACATCGGACTGGATAGCAGGTACTGGAACTTCAAACCGGGCAGCCGGTACTGGAACTTTAGACTGGGCAGCAAGCACAGACACTGGCACATCAGGCAGAACAGCAGGTGCTGGAACAACAGGCAGAACAGCAGGTGAATCGGACTGGATAGTCAGTACTGGAACTTCAGACTGGGCCGTGGGCACAGGCGCTGGCACGTCAGGCAGAACAGCAGGTACTGGCACAACAGGCAGAACAGCAGGTACATCGGACTGGATAGCAGGTACTGGAACTGCAGACTGGACAGTGGGCACAGGTGCTGGCACATCAGGCAGAACAGCAGGTACATCGGACCGGATAGCAGGTACTGGAACTGCAAACCGGGCAGCTGGTACTGGAACTTCAGACTGGGCCGTGGGCACAGGCGCTGGCACATCAGGCAGAACAGCAGGTACTGGAACTTCAAACCGGGCAGCTGGTACTGGAACTTCAGACTGGACAGTGGGCACAGGCGCTGGCACATCAGGCAGAACAGCAGGTACTGGCACAATAGGCAGAACAGCAGGTACATCGGAATGGATAGCAGGTACTGGAACTTCAAACCGGGCAGCTGGTACTGGAACTGCAGACTGGACAGTGGGCACAGGTGCTGGCACATCAGGCAGAACAGCAGGTACATCGGACCGGATAGCAGGTACTGGAACTGCAAACCGGGCAGCTGGTACTGGAACTTCAGACTGGACAATGGGCACAGGTGCTGGCACATCAGGCAGAACAGCAGGTACTGGCACAACAGGCTGAACAGCAGGTACATCGGACTGGATAGCAGGTACTGGAACTTCAAACTGGGCAGCTGGTACTGGAACTGCAGACTGGACAGTGGGCACAGGTGCTGGCACATCAGGCAGAACAGCAGGTACATCGGACCGGATAGCAGGTACTGGAACTGCAAACCGGGCAGCTGGTACTGGAACTTCAGACTGGACAATGGGCACAGGTGCTGGCACATCAGGCAGAACAGCAGGTACTGGCACAACAGGCTGAACAGCAGGTACTGGAACTTCAAACCGGGCAGCTGGTACTGGAACTTCAGACTGGACAGTGGGCACAGGTGCTGGCACATCAGGCAGAACAGCAGGTACTGGCACAGCAGGCTGAACAGCAGGTACATCAGACTGGATAGCAGGTACTGGAACTTCAAACTGGGCAGCTGGTACTGGAACTTCAGACTGGACGGTGGGCACAGGTGCTGGCACATCAGGCAGAACAGCAGGTACTGGCACAACAGGCTGAACAGCAGGTACAGCGGACTGGATAGCAGGTACTGGAACTCCAAACCGGACAGCTGGTACTGGAACTTCAGACTGGACAGTGGGCACAGGTGCTGGCACATCAGGCAGAACAGCAGGTACTGGCACAACAGGTTGAACAGCAGGTACTGGAACTTCAAACCGGGCAGCTGGTACTGGAACTTCAGACTGGACAGTGGGCACAGGTGCTGGCACATCAGGCAGAACAGCAGGTACTGGCACAGCAGGCTGAACAGCAGGTACATCAGACTGGATAGCAGGTACTGGAACTTCAAACTGGGCAGCTGGTACTGGAACTTCAGACTGGACGGTGGGCACAGGTGCTGGCACATCAGGCAGAACAGCAGGTACTGGCACAACAGGCTGAACAGCAGGTACAGCGGACTGGATAGCAGGTACTGGAACTCCAAACCGGACAGCTGGTACTGGAACTTCAGACTGGACAGTGGGCACAGGTGCTGGCACATCAGGCAGAACAGCAGGTACTGGCACAACAGTCTGAACAGCAGGTGCATCGGATTGGATAGCAGGTACTGGAACTTCAAACCGGGCAGCTGGTACTGGAACTTCAGATTGGACAGTGGGCACAGGTGCTGGCACAGCAGGCTGAACAGCAGGTACATCGAACTGGATAGCAGGTACTGGAACTTCAAACTGGGCAGCTGGTACTGGAACTTCAGACTGGACAGTGGGCACAGGTGCTGGCACATCAGGCTGGAACAGATCAGCTGGTGGGGAGGCAGGATTGGATACTGGCATGATGGTATGGGTTGGAAAAAACTTCCGCTTCTTTTTGCTTTTAGCCACTAGGGATCTATAAGTGGGTACAGGGCTGTAGGTAGGGAATGCAGCTGGTAGAAGCGAAGAGTGAAAGGATGGCAAGACAGAGGGAGTAGGTTTTGAAGGGAGATTTAGTGGAGCTGATGGAGGCAGTTGAGAAGCATCAGGGGAGTTAAAGGCAGGGTAGGTGCAACAGGAGGAAACAGGGTACTGGTATTTCATTGGTAGAGAAGTATATTTGGAGCTAACAGAAGCTGAATGCAACAGACTTGACCAGGCCTGTATTAATGATTGCACTGCATCAGGTTTGCACTTGGCTTGTCTGACCAGAGACTGCACTGATTCAATGCATTTTGCAAGCACCTGCTGAGGACAAGCTGAATATTGTTCAAAAAAAAATGCTGAGTCATCCTCCAACAGCCAAACTAAAGATTCTACCTGAGCTGCACTAAAAGGGGGTGTATAGTCATCACCTCCCTCAGCAACATCAGACAGGGCCAACTCAGTACAGATCTTAATTAATGGTTGCACATCTCCAAACAAAAAACTGCCTTGCTCAATAAAAACATGAGCTAGGCGGATGCATTCTAACAATTGTTCCCTAGTGTATTCAGCCAATGTCTGATAACAAAAGTCTCTGTCATCAGTTGCCAGGAGCGATAAATACAAAATACTTTCAAAATCCATCTTTCAACAATAGCTGGGACTCAGGCCCCAATTCCCAGGTGCAACCGATCTGATAGTATGGCTTCAGTATTCTGTCAGGGGATGTTATACACAACATCCAATGCAGGTGATCAGATCGCTGGGCTGCACCAAGGAATCAGGGACAAACGAGTAAATAAAGAAAGTATGTTTATTATAATGATAACGATACACGTGAAAACAAGACAGCAAACCAAAAACAAGAAAATGGTGAAAACACAGCAAACCCCCAAACCAACCTAACTATCTATCTAACTAATATAATACACAAGCAAGGAAACCAACATGCAAAATATAAGGCATGGGCCAAAGCGACAAGGGAACAGAAACCAGGAATAATGAAGCAGACCAAGGAGCAGGTAACAGGGAACAGGAAACAGGGTTCAAGGACAGGATACACAAACGGGGTTCAGGAACAAACAGGAACAGGCTGGAACAAGAGCAGGTACTGGCAGGGACAAGGGCTAGCAGAGGAATACTGAAGCACTGGAGGTTAGTTCAGGGCGGGTTTATATAGTCCAGCAAAACCATGACAGGTGTGCTTGATGGCAAGTCTGCAGACCAGGCAGGGAGACCCCCGCTGGTGGCCACTGGAATTACACCCTTTTGGTGCTGAATGTAATAGTGCCACCAGCAGGAGAAACCGGAGATGACACCGTTCCTGACACAGAATCACGTACATATACATGATCTGCCTCCCGCGGGTGGGGGGTACAATCGGACCCCCCCGGTGCCCGAGGCGGTCTGCATTTGTCCAGCGGCGATCGGAGGTGAGGGGGAGACCATCCATTCGTGCCCCCCCTCGCAATCGCCGCCGGCCAATCAGATCATTCCTCTGCTGCTGTATGCTAAACAGCAGCAAAGGAAATTATGTCATCTCTCCTCGGCTCAGGATTTTCCGTTCCGGCGCCGAGGAGAGAAGACTGCACTGTGAGTGAAAATACTACACACACACAGTAGAACATGCCAGGCACACAATACACCCCCCTTTACCCCCCAATCCCCCCCGATCACCCCCCAATCACCCCTCCCCACCTGTCACACTGACACCAAGCAGTTTTTTTTTCTGATTACTGCATGGTGTCAGTTTGTGACAGTTAGTGTGGTGGGACAGTTACTGTTAGCCCCCTTTAGGTCTAGGGTACCCCCTAACCCCCCCTAATAAAGTTTTAACCCCTTGATCACCCCCCGTCGCCAGTGTCGCTAAGCGATCATTTTTCTGATCGCTGTATTAGTGTCACTGGTGACGCTAGTTAGGGAGGTAAATATTGAGGTTTGCCGTCAGCGTTTTATAGCGACAGGGACCCCCATATACTACCGAATAAATGTTTTAACCCCTTGATTGCCCCCTAGTTAACCCTTTCACCACTGATCACCGTATAACTGTTACGGGTGACGCTGGTTAGTTCGTGTATTTTTTATAGTGTCAGGGCACCCACCGTTTATTATTGAATTAAAGTTTAGCCCCCTGATCACCCGGCAGTGATATGCGTCGCCCCAGGCAGCGTCACATTAGCGCCAGTACCGCTAACACTCACGCACGCAGCATACGCCTCCCTTAGTGGTATAGTATCTGTACAGATCAATATCTGATCTGATCAGATTTTGCCCCTCCGCCCGGCCCAGCCCAGCCCACCCAAGTGCAGTATCGATCGATCACTGTCACTTACAAAACACTAAACGCATAACTGCAGCGTTCGCAGAGTCAGGCCTGATCCCTGCAATCGCTAACAGTTTTTTTGGTAGCATTTTGGTGAACTGGCAAGCACCAGCCCCAGGCAGCGTCAGGTTAGCGCCAGTACTGCTAACACCCATGCACGCACTGTACACCTCCCTTAGTGGTATAGTATCTTAACGGATCAATATCTGATCCGATCAGATCTATACTAGTGTCCCCAGCAGTTTAGGGTTCTCAAAAATGCAGTGGTAGCGGGTTCAGCCCAGATACCTGCTAGCACCTGCGTTTTGCCCCTCCGCCCAGCCCACCCAAGTGCAGTATCGATCGATCACTGTCACTTACAAAACACTAAATGCATAACTGCAGCGTTCGCAGAGTCAGGCCTGATCCCTGCAATCGCTAACAGTTTTTTTGGTAGCGTTTTGGTGAACTGGCAAGCACCAGCGGCCTAGTACACCCTGGTCGTAGTCAAACCAGCACTGCAGTAACACTTGGTGACGTGGTGAGTCCCATAAGTGCAGTTCAAGCTGGTGAGGTGGCAAGCACAAGTAGTGTCCCGCTGCCACCAAGAAGAAGACAAACCCAGGCCCGTCGCGCCCATAATGCCCTTCCTGCTGCATTCGCCAATCCTAATTGGGAACCCACCACTTCTGCAGCGCCCGTACTTCCCCCATTCACATCCCCAACCAAATGCAGTCGGCTGCATGAGAGGCATTTTTATGTCCTCCCGAGTACCCCTACCCAACGAACCCCCCCAAAAAAGATGTTGTGTCTGCAGCAAACGCGGATATAGGCGTGACACCCGCTATTATTGTCCCTCCTGTACTGACAATCCTGGTCTTTGCATTGGTGAATGTTTTAAACGCTACCATTCACTAGTTGAGTATTAGCGTAGGGTACAGCATTGCACAGACTAGGCACACTTTCACAGGGTCTCCCAAGATGCCATCGCATTTTGAGAGACCCGAACCTGGAACCGGTTACAGTTATAAAAGTTAGTTACAAAAAAAAGTGTAAAAAAAAAAAATATATATATATATATATATAAAATAAAAAAAAAATAGTTGTCGTTTTATTGTTCTCTCTCTCTCTATTCTCTCTCTATTGTTCTGCTCTTTTTTACTGTATTCTATTCTGCAATGTTTTATTGTTGTTATGTTTTATCATGTTTACTTTTCAGGTATGCAATTTTTTATACTTTACCGTTTACTGTGTTTTATTGTTAACCATTTTTTTGTCTTCAGGTACGCCATTCACGACTTTGAGTGGTTATACCAGAATGATGCCTGCAGGTTTAGGTATCATCTTGGTATCATTCTTTTCAGTCAGCGGTCGGCTTTCATGTAAAAGCAATCCTAGCAGCTAATTAGCCTCTAGACTGCTTTTACAAGCAGTGGAAGGGAATGACCCCCCCCACCGTCTTCCGTGTTTTTCTCTGGCTCTCCTGTCTCAACAGGGAACCTGAGAATGCAGCCGGTGATTCAGCCAGCTGACCATAGAGCTGATCAGAGACCAGAGTGGCTCCAATCATCTCTATGGCCTAAGAAACCGGAAGCTACGAGCATTTCATGACTTAGATTTCGCCGGATGTAAACAGCGCCATTGGGAAATTGGGAAAGCATTTTATCACACCGATCTTGGTGTGGTCAGATGCTTTGAGGGCAGAGAAGAGATCTAGGGTCTAAAAGACCCCAATTTTTTCAAAAAAGAGTACCTGTCACTACCTATTGCTATCATAGGGGATATTTTCATTCCCTGAGATAACAATAAAAATGATTAAAAAAAAAAATTAAAGGAACAGTTCAAAAATAAGATAAAAAAGCAAAAAAATAATAAAGAAAAAAAAAAAAAAAAGCACCCCTGTCCCCCCCTGCTCTCACGCAAAGGCGAACGCAAGCGTCGGTCTGGCATCAAATGTAAACAGCAATTGCACCATGCATGTGAGGTGTCACCATGAAGGTCAGATCGAGGGCAGTAATTTTAGCAGTAGACCTGCTCTGTAAATCTAAAATGGTAACCTGTAAAGGCTTTTAAAGGCTTTTTAAAATTTATTCAGTTTGTCGCCACTGCACGTTTGTGAGCAATTTTAAAGCATGTCATGTTTGGTATCCATGTACTCGGCCTAAGATCATCTTTTTTATCTCATCAAACATTTGAGGAATATAGTGTGTTTTAGTGCATTAAAATTTAAAAAAGTGTGTTTTTTCCCCAAAAAATGCGTTTGAAAAATCGCTGCGCAAATACTGTGTGAAAAAAAAATGAAAAACCCACCATTTTAATCTGTAGGGCATTTGCTTTAAAAAAATATATAATGTTTGGGGGTTCAAAGTAATTTTCTTGCAAAAAAAAATAATTTTTTCATGTAAACAAAAAGTGTCAGAAAGGGCTTTGTCTTCAACTGGTTAGAAGAGTGGGTGATGTGTGACATAAGCTTCTAAATGTTGTGCATAAAATGCCAGGACAGTTCAAACCCCCCCAAATGACCCCATTTTGGAAAGTAGACACCCCAAGCTATTTACTGAGAGTCATGTTGAGTCCATGGAATATTTTATATTGTGACACAAGTTGCGGGAAAGAGACAAATTTTTTTTTTTTTGCACAAAGTTGTCACTAAATGATATATTGCTCAAACATGCCATGGGAATATGTGAAATTACACCCCAAAATAAATTCTGTTGCTTCTCCTGAGTACGGGGATACCACATGTGTGAGACTTTTTGGGAGCCTAGCCGCGTACGGGACCCCGAAAACCAAGCACCGCCTTCAGGCTTTCTAAGGGCGTAAATTTTTGATTTCACTCTTCACTGCCTATCACAGTTTCGGAGGCCATGGAATGCCCAGGTGGCACAAAACCCCCCCAAATGACCCCATTTTGGAAAGTAGACACCCCAAGCTATTTGCTGAGAGGTATAGTGAGTATTTTGCAGACCTCATTTTTTTTTTTAATCTTTATTTAAGTTTTTTAAATATCCATACAAATAGTGAAACAAAAGAAAGAAAAATAGACAAAAACATACAATGATCCCAACATCCTATCTCTAAAACCTCCCCTCTACCCACCCTCCCCTAACCTTCCCCCCCCCCACTTCCCCCCCGCAGACGTCCGATACTGTTTTTCCACTAGGGTAACACACCTGTATTCCCCCTTGGGGTCGAATTAACTCAGCATCGTTTCGACGTAAAAGGGAGATTTCCTGAAGGTCGCCCACATTACCCATCTTCCTCCCCCCACCGTTTCCTCTTTAAATAACCAGTTTTTCTCCCCTTTCTCTAGAATATGTGTTTCCTGTATTTTAAGCAACCAGTCCCTAATCTTAGGGCCTTCAGTATTCTGCCAATTCTTGGGAATTTCACTTTTTGCTGTATTTAAAAGTACTGGGATTATGGACGTATTATACTCCCGATTGCCTCCCTCCGAGCTATGAAACAAACATATCCAGGGGTCATATGGTATTGATTTGCCCGTTATCATCTTAATTATTTGAATTACTTCCTCCCAGAACTTTTTAACCACCGGACAGCTCCACCAGATGTGAGCCATGGACCCCGCCATCCAGCACCCCCTCCAACAGTTTGGCGACCTGTCTGGTTGGTATTTATTGATCTTTACGGGCGTTGCATACCATCTGGATAGGCACTTATAGTTTGACTCTATCATTTTTGTGTCAGTTGCCGTGCTATGTGTTGCCTTTAGTATGTTACCCATAGCATTTTCTTCTAGTGGTGCCCCCAAATCCTTCTCCCATTTCTTAATGAATGGCGGCATTTCCAACTCCTCTCTGTTCAACAGCATTTTGTATATGGCCGACATATACCCTTTGGACTTATTGCTGTTAAATATCTTCTCTATTGGTAAGAGGTTGTTTTCCTCTCTTATGGGTGCCGGGAGACTTTTAACAAAGTGCAAGAGTTGGGCATATCGCCATCCATTCAGTCTCATTAAAGGGGTTGTAAAGTTATTTTTTTTTTTTTTTTAAAAATAACAAACATGTTATACTTACCTTCACTGTGCAGCTCGTTCTGCACAGAGTGGCCCCAAACCTGGTCTTCTGGGGTCCCTCGGCGGCTGTTTCAGCTCCTCCCCGCAAGCATTTACCACCTTCATGCGAGCTCCCTCGCACGGTGGTGAGTGCTTGCGGGCGCGCTCCCGTGATACAGCCGGCGGCTATAGCCGCTCGCTGTATCACTCGGCCCCGCCCCCCGGCGCGCCGCGTCATCGGATGTGATTGACAGCAGCGCGAGCCAATGGCTGCGCTGCTTTCAATCCATCCACTGCAGCCAATCAGCGACCAGGCTGAGCTGCAATGAAGCTGACGAGGACGAGGAGCGAAGATTCGAGGCGTCAGGTAAGTAAAACGGGGGGCCTGGGGGCGGCGGTACTGTCAAAAGTTTTTTCACCTTAATGCATAGAATGCATTAAGGTGAAAAAATTTTTACCTTTACAACCCCTTTAAGTCTCTACGTGTATTTAAGTGCTCGTAGGTGCCTATTTTCCCTTTCTTCATTATGTCTTTTACTTGTGTTTTATTGTTTAAGATCCAGTTACCCCCCACTTCCTCCATCCCCGGGGGAAACAGCTCATTGTTTTTTAAATAAATCAGTGGTGAATTATACTCCCACCCATTTAGTGTGTGCATCCAGTCCCAAATTTTAAAAGTGTGTTGTGTGATGATGTGTGTGTTTGGTCCTAGCGTTCTACAATGTGGAGGATTCCATAATAAATAATTCAAACGTGCGCCGCTTAATCCTATTTCCAGACTGACCCATCTTTTGTCAGTCCCACCCTTAACCCAATCTACAGCCCGTGCGATTACTATTGCATTATAATATTTTTTGAAGTCGGGGAGGGCCAATCCCCCTTGTGCTTTCCCTCTACATAATTCTTTGTGTGCAACTCTGGGTTTCTTATTATTCCAAATAAACCCCTTTAATATTTGTGTCAACTTTTTAAAGTAAGTTTGAGGCAATGGGATAGGCAACATTTGCATCTTATAGAATACTTTTGGGGCCAGCACCATTTTCACTGAATTGATTCGCCCTATCCATGAGATCGGGCAGTGACTCATCCTTTTTACTTCTGCTCGAACTTCGTCCAGAAGAGGTACAAAGTTCAGGGCATATGTCTTCTGCACGGAGTTCGACAGCTTAACCCCCAAGTATTGGATATTATCTCTTACTGGAAAGTGGAAAGTTTCCTTAATCCATACCTCCTCCTTCTTTTCCATGTTGATATTTAATGCTTCGGACTTTCCCAAATTGATCTTATAATTTGATAACTCATTATATTTCTTAACATCCGATAGTAAATTAGGGATCGAGATCCTCGGGTTTGTGATATATAAGAGGACATCGTCGGCATATGCAGCCAGTTTATGTTCCTCCTTCCCTACTTACACCCACTTATATCCGGATTTTTTCGTAAGGTGGCTAGCAAAGGCTCTAATGTCAACACAAACAAGAGCGGGGATAGCGGGCAGCCCTGTCTAGTCCCGTTTTTCATTTCAAACTGAGCTGAGGGGATGTTGTTAACTTTGACAAAGGCAGAGGGATGGTCGTATAAAATTTTAATCCACTTTAACATTTTTTCTCCCACCCCCATAGCTTCCAACGTTTTGATCATGAAACCCCAGTCTACTCTGTCAAAGGCCTTTTCGGCGTCAATTGACAGAAATAGACCTGGGGTTCCGTTGCTCTTAAAGGCCTCAACCATGAGCAAGGACCGCACCCCATTATCTCTTCTCTCTCTTCGGGGACGAAGCCCACCTGGTCCAAGTGGACCAGGTGCGCCATTCTCTCCTTGAATCTAGATGCAAGCCCTTTCGCGTACAATTTAATGTCTGCGTTTATAAGTGCTATGGGTCTATAACTTGAACAGAGGGTGCGGTCCTTGCCCTCCTTGGGGATTAAGGTCACTGCCGCTAGCAGAGCGCCTTCGCTCAGCTCACCCTGCGACCCGAGCTCGTTCCAAAGCCTACACATCTTCGGGATCAGCGTTTCTCCAAATGTTTTGAAAAAAGCAGCTGTAAAGCCATCTGGGCCTGAGCTTCTCCCAGAGGGAGAGGATCTCAGAGCGAGACGGATTTCTTCCTCTGTTATGGGTTTGTCGAGATCTTTTGAGTCCTTTTCGGACAATTTATTAAGCCCTGCCACTGTAAGGAAGGCCTCGGCCCTTTCATTATTCCCTCTGATGCAACCTTTCTTACTAACTGAGTACAGGGATGTGAAATATTGTCTAAATTCTTCTCCAATTTCTCCCGAGGAATACTTCAGTACTCCATGTTTGTTTTGAATCCTGTCAATAAAATTTATGTCCCGTTTTTTCCTCAAAGTATTAGCCAGGTGTTTACCTACTTTATTACCCCACTTGAATTTTTCTCTTATATGTCTGTTCATTATGTGTAGAGTCTCCTGTTCCATTAAGTCTTTTAGTTCGTCTCTCTTGATGGTTAGCTGCTTCAGTAGTGTCTTATCTGGTCCTCTATAGGCTTTGTGTAACTGCTCTATTCTAAAAATTTCTGCAATGGGAGCTTCTTTTCTTTTTATTCTTTCTTTTTTCTGCCCTGCACCCATCGAGATCAGTATCCCTCTTATATATGCCTTGAAGGTTTCCCAAACCATCGCCCCCTGCGTTTCACCCGTATCATTAGTTAGGAAGAAGTAATCTATTTCCTGCTGGATTCTTTCTGCGCTTTTGGGGTCTTTAATTAGGTTCTCATTTAGGCGCCAAGTAAACGGGGGTTTTTGCACTTCTTTTAGTTTTATTTTCATCGTAACAGGGGCGTGGTCTGACAGTGATCGGATCCCAATCTTAGTTTCTACTACTGAATCCACCAACCGATGATCCACCAGGAGATAGTCCAATCTGGAATGTGTATTATGCACGGGGCAGAAAAAGGAATAGTCTCTGACCCCAGCATGTTGGATCCTCCACATGTCTAACAACTGACATTCGTGTAGCTTTTTCCCCACTCTTCGCAGGGTGTCTTTACTCATCCCCGGTGCATTTGATGAGCTATCAAGTGGTGGGTCAAAACAGAAATTGAAGTCCCCTGCTACTATCGTCTCCCCTTCTCTGAATTCCAATAACTCATTTAGGACCCTCATCAGAAATTTTGACGGGTCTCTATTCGGGCAGTAGATATTGGCTAGGGTGATGGTTCTCTCTCCTATCCTAATTTTCAAAAATAGGAATCGCCCCTCAGGATCTATTTTCCTATCTATCAAGAGGAATTTGACGTTTTTCGAGAAGCCGATTGCCACCCCCTTTGCCCATTTTGTTGGAGAGTCACTGTAGTACCAACTTGGGAGATTTTTAGAATAGAGTTTTATATTTGTGTCCCATGCAAAATGGGTTTCCTGTAAAAAAACTACCTCTGCTCTATAGTGGTGCAGCTCTCTGAGTAGTTTGTGCCTCTTATTAGGGGAATTTAAGCCCCTAACATTGTATGTCAGAACTATGAAATCCATTTGACCCGAACCTTGTGCCTTATTTGCAACTCCATGGGAATATGGAGAACTCTATGTATAGTATGTTTGCAGACCTCATTTTTTGTCACAAAGTTGTGAAAATTGAAAAAAGAAAAAAAAATTTTTTTCTTGTCTTTCTTCATTTTCAAAAACAAATGAGAGCTGAAAAATACTCACCATGTCTCTCAGCAAATAGCTTGGGGTGTCTACTTTCCAAAATGGGATCATTTGGGGGGGGGGGGGGTTGTGCCACCTGGGCATTCCATGGCCTCTGAAACTGTGATAGGCAGTGAGGAGTGAAATCAAAAATTTACACCCTTAGAAATCCTGAAGGCGGTGATTGGTTTTCGAAGGCCCCGTACGCGGCTAGGCTCCCAAAAAGTCCCACACATGTGGTATCCCTGTACTCAGGAGAAGCAGCTGAATGTATTTTGGGGTGCAATTCTACATATGCCCATGGCCTGTGTGAGCAATATATCATTTAGTGACAACTTTTTGTAATTTTTTTTTTTTTGTCATTATTCAATCACTTGGGACAAAAAAAATAATATTCAATGGGCTCAACATGCATTTCAGCAATTTACTTGGGGTGTCTACTTTCCAAAATAGGGTCATTTGGGGGGGTTTATACTGCCCTGCCATTTTAGCACCTCAAGAAATGACATAGGCAGTCATAAACTAAAAGCTGTGTAAATTCCAGAAAATGTACCCTAGCTTGTAGACACTATAACTTTTGCGCAAACCAATAAATATACACTTATTAACATTTTTTTTACCAAAGACATGTGGCCGAATACATTTTGGCTTAAATGTATGACTAAAATTGAGTTTATTTGAATTTTTTATAACAAAAAATATCATTTTTTTTCAAAGTTTTCGGTCTTTTTCCATTTATAGCGCAAAAAATAAAAACCGCAGAGGTGATCAAATACCATCAAAAGAAAGCTCTATTTGTGGGAAGAAAAGGACGCAAATTTCGTTTGGGTACAGCATTGCATGACCGCGCAATTAGCAGTTAAAGCGACGCAGTGCCAAATTGGAAAAAGTCCTCTGGTCTTTAGGCAGCCAAATGGTCCGAGGCTGAAGTGGTTAAAATACATTTGGCTTACCTACATAACTACATATCCCATTAAAGAAGATGAGAATTTTGACATTTCATCAATTGCCATGCCATGAATGTTAATTCTAGATTACGAGCGGTAGTTTACAAGACCAAACTCTTTCCAGTCGTTCCTTGATTCTGAGCATGCGTGGTTGTACTTTCAACTTTTGTGTGACGGATTTCTGTACTGACCATCCAAAAATCAGATGTGTAGCCGTCGTTCACCAAAAATTTACTAGCCTGTCATCCAACATTTGTTGTCCGAAAATTGGAAAACAATTGTCAAAAGGAGCGTACTAATGGTAAGAATTTCGGACAACAGCCTGTCAAACAACAATCACCTTCTAGTTTTCATACCATGTGTGTACGAGGCTTAACATAAAGTGGCATATGATTGTGAAGTGGAAGTAAAAAGATAAATGGTTTTCAAAATGTATACAAATAAATATCTGAAAAGTGTGGGGTGAAATTGTATTCAGCCCTCTTTACTCTGATACCCCTAACTAAAATCTAGTGGAACCAATTTCATTCAGAAGTCACCTAATTAGTAAATAGAGTCCACCTGTGTGTAATTTAATCTCAGTATAAATACAGTTGTTCTGTGAAGCCCTAGGAGATTTGTTAGAGAATCTTAGTGAACATACAGCACCACAAAGGCCAAGGAACACACCAGACAGGTCAGGGATAAAGTTGTGGAGAAGTTGACCATCTCATGGAGCACTGTTCAATCCATCATCCGAAAATGGAAAGAGTATGGCACAACTACAAACCTACCAAGACATGGCAGTCCACCTAAACTGACAGGCAAGGAGAGCATTATTTAGAGAAGCAGCCAAGAGGCCCATGGAAACTGAAGGAAGATAGAAGAAAGAACATAGAAGAAAGAAGATGGAAAGAAGAAGCATTTAAATAAAGGAATTGTCAAAAACTGTCTCTTGTCATTTTTAACATTTTTGACACTTTTTTGTGAAATGGTAGGGTACCCCCTTACCATTTCACACGGGGGGCTGGGATCTGGGGGTCCCCTTGTTAAAGGGGGCTTCCAGATTCCAATAAGCCCCCCGCCCACAGACCCCCACAACTACCGGGCAAGGGTTGTGGGGATGAGGCCCTTGTCCTCATCAACATGGGGACAAGGTGCTTTGGGGGGGACCCCAAAGCACCCTCCCAATGTTGAGGGCATGTGGCCTGTTATGGTTCCTGCGGCCTGCCAGGTTGCGTGCTCGGATAAGGGTCTGGTATGGAATTTAGGCGGACCCCCACGCCATTTTTTTTTAAATTTTGGTTCGGGGTTCCCCTGTGGGGAAATCCCATGCCGTTTTTATGTGTATTGTCGGACGAACAATTCATATAGCCGCAAGTACTTTTAAATACTTTTTTTCCTTTGAAATGTCATTTTGCTGTCAGACTGTTCTAAACACGGGAAACATGCGCCCCTTTACAGGCATACTATAGACACCTCCCAGGTACGAAATTTAAAGGAATATTACACTTTTATTATTTCACTTTAAGCATTATTAAAATCACTGCTCCCGAAAAAACGGACGTTTTTAAAACTTTTTTTGCATTGATCCATGTCCCCTGGGGCAGGACCCAGGTCCCCAAACACTTTTTATGACAATACCATGCATTTAAGCCTTTAAATTAGCACTTTTGATTTCTCCCATAGACTTTTAAAGGGTGTTCCGTGGCTCTCAAATTTGCTGCGAACACCCCAAATTGTTCGCTGTTCGGCGAACTTGCGAACAGCCGATGTTCGAGTCGAACTCGAAGCTCATCCCTAGCCAAGACTATGACAGCCCCTGAAACATCATGGGGATGAGGAGGGATAGATTTAAGCTAGTCTATTTGGGACCAGGTACCATCTTGAGAAGATTTTGAGGTTGGCTTCTATGAGAGAGGTATTGAAAATACCTTTAAATAATCTGGAGAATGATTTATGCCAATCCTCCAAATCCCATGTTTCTTGTAGATCTTTTTCCCATGCCGACTTATCCCTTTTGCTCCATGATTTGGCCACACCATCTCTCATGTCCAATGCGATTCAAGCCCTTGTCCAACCACCATTTGAAGATTTTGATATCCATGCCCGCTTTAAATTGGGGATTGTGGAAAATGTGGGCTAGTGGTTGGATTTCTGAGATCAGAGAGGGAAGTTTTCACAGAGAATCCCACAGGGGAAGGGAGTGGGAAAGAGTGGGGGACAGAATAGGGGGTCTACTCTTAGGGGTCACCATAGGAGGAAGTCAAATGTAAATGTTGGTGCTGACTGCCTCTCTATGCTCACCCAGTCAGGTTTCTCCACTCTAGAGTACTGTAGATAGTAGACAGTTGTGCCAGCCTGTCCGCTTGATAATACCATACTGAGTTTGGAAGTCCTAGCTCGCCCTGGGATTTGAGGTTAAAAAGAATACATTCTCAAAAGCGGTATCCCTTCTTGTCCCAAATGAAACTAATGATTTTCCCCTGAAAGGTCTTGAGGTGATCTCTTCTAATAGGGACTGGGAGGGAGCCGAATAGGTATACCAACCTGGGAAGGAGGGTCATCTTTACTGTATTAATTCTACCTATCCAAGCCATTTTATACGTGGCCCAGGTCCTAATATCGGCATCAAGTTTTTGGTACATGGGGGGATAGTTTGCCTGGTATAGTTGTTTGACCTTGGGGGTGAGATTGATTTCTAGGTATCGGATGGTCGAGGTATTCCATTCGAATTTAAAGGAGCTTTTCAGTTGCGATACTATTGTGTGTTGTAGGGAAACATTTAATGCTTGGGACTTAGCCAGGTTAACCTGAAGACCTGATATTTTGGTGAATTTGTTCAGTAGTTCACATAAGTTGGGGAGAGAAATACTTATGGGATGTCTGGCCACAAAGAACCCCCAATATCTGGGTAGGCTCGAATAGCGATCGCTAATGACTCAATCGCCATGGCAAATATCAATATGGGATAGTGGACAACCCTGACGTGTGCCTCTAGCTATCCTAATTAGATCTGAGTAGTAGCCCTGTAACCTGAATCTTGCTTCCGGGACAGAGTATAGGGCCTCCATGAGCCCAATAAAGTTTGGGCCAAATCCCCAGCATCGGACTACTGCAAAGAGATACAGCCAGGAGACTGAATCAAAGGCCTTCTGAAGGTCAAGTGATAAGACCCCCTTCCCATCCGGACTGTAGGATTGAGACTATATCTATGACTCTTCTCACCTGGTCAGGGCCCTGTCTTCCTGGAATAAAGCCTACCTGGTCCTTGTGTATGTACTGAAATGTAAGTAAAGAAGTTCTTCAGGTCGTTGTTGAATAGTGAAATAGGTCTGTAGTTCCCTATGATCCCCGCGTCTTTATCAAGTTTGGGTATGACTGAAATGAACGTCAAATTTAGCTGGTTATCTAATGGGACGACATTCCTTTTAGAGTTAAAGAATCTGGCTAGGTATGGGGCTAGAATGTCAAGGAATGCTTTATAGTAAGGGTCAGGGAATCTGTCTAGCCCTGGTGCTGTGCCCCTTTTAGGTTTTTGATGACCTCCAAAACTTCCTCTGTAGTAATGGGTGCCTCTAGTTCGGTCCTGTGGCCTTCCCCTAGGGATAGGAGTGGAAGACCATCCAAAAATGAATTTATCTGTGTCAGGTTAATATTCGTGTCTGCCCTGTAAAGAGCAGAGTAATATGCCTGGAAAGATTGCATTATACGCTGTGGGTTTAAGGTTAATGAACCATCGTTCATCTTGATTTTCGGGAGTGTAAACGATCAGGTTTTCGGGGAAAGTTTTGAAACTAGCATGGGTCCTATTTTATCCCGTTGTTGATAGAATTTAGCCCCAGTCCATCTGATGTTCCTTTCCGCTTTAGCCGTTAGTGCTAATTTTCCCTTTGAGGGATCTTTTTTGTGCTGCGAGCATAGATTAGAAAATTCCTTCTCGAGTCTCTCTAATTACACTAGTCTTTCCCTTTTTAATTGGGATGCTATTTGAATAAATTTGTATCGTCACCATATGAGCTGTCCAAAGTGTCTCAGCCGAGACTTCTTCCATATCATTGAAGCGGAAGTATTCTTTTAGAGCTCGTTCTAGTTCTATTACTCTGATGGGGTCACTTAAAATTGAATGGTTCAGTTTCCAGTGAGGTGTGTTAGGTCTAGGCGAGTTTCTATGCAATGAGAGTAGGACCATGGAGTGATCTGACCAGACCATGTCTATAATGGAGGATTTAATAGCAAAGGGGATGTAGAATGTGAAAAGTAGAATGTGGTCTATTCTGGCATACGATTGATGTGGGCTTGAGAAGTGCGTACAGTCTCATTTATATGGGTTCATCTCCCTCCATATGTCTGTTAGGCCCTGTTGGAAGATTAGTTTGGCTATCTTGACACTACCCTTAGTGGGGCAAATGAGTTGCACCTTAAGGGGTTTGGTTTTGTCTAGACCCAGGTCAAAGGCCATGTTGGAGTCACCACCAAAAATCGTGATGCCTTCCACTAGTGGCC
This sequence comes from Aquarana catesbeiana, assembly GCF_042186555.1. Lineage (NCBI taxonomy): Eukaryota > Metazoa > Chordata > Amphibia > Anura > Ranidae > Aquarana > Aquarana catesbeiana. The sequence goes on from NC_133325.1 coordinate 567,181,190, forward strand.
CCAGGGTTTGGAGCATCAGCTGGAAAAATTAAGGTCTGTCCTCGCTTAGGTGTAATAAGACACAAGGGACCATAGGTTGTCATCTATAACCCCCTTGACTAGGAGAAATTTTTCCTACGGGTTTCTATGTTCTAGTTGTGGCATGAATTTGCAATTTTTGGAGATTAAGATAGTGACCCCCCTTGTTTTATCTTTAGCGTTTGCTAGGAAAAACTGGGCATAGTGAGTGTGGAGGAATGAAGGAGTGTACCACCTTGGAAAGTGGGTCTCCTGCAATAAAACTATTTCAATATTTTGGGAGCGGTATGCCTGGAAGGCTTTCCGTTGTTTTAGTGGGAAATTTAATCCCTGTGCATTGTGGAAAACTATATGGAGGGGAGAGGATAAAGATTCCCTCCTGTAATTCAAGTCAAACAACAATTTATAGCTCTCAACTAGGGCTAGAAGCCCACCATTCCGGTACGGAAGAACCATAACCGGATGGTGGATGGAGGCACCTATCAGCTGCCCTGGCCACAGCCGACTCTTTAATTACATACAACTCTGGGTGTTGCATGTAAGGGAGGTGGGATGTGGGGTCGATCATAGGCTTGGCGAAGGGGAGGCATGAAGCAGTCCCATGGTGACAAGGAATAAAGAATAAAGGACTCCCCTAAACGCCTATAATGGTGGAGAAAACCAGTGGGTTGAGTTCAACCTTTTAAACCAAAGCCTTCAGGTAAAATGCCTGGAGGGATCAGGAGTAGTGAGATAGCTTGAGTCCACCATAATCAGGGGGGCAATTTGTCTTTAGCTTGTTTGGTCCTGGTTTTGTTCCACAATGGTGAAGTGGGGCTCATAGCTGTGGGGCGTTTGGAGGACCCCAGTTGCAGATTTGAAGTGTCCATTGCAGCATCCTGACAAGTTAGTTTGAGGTTCATTAGCACTCGCTCTCCTTCTGAGAAGCTGGAGAAGGCATAAGGTCTGCCCTTATAGGTAAATTTCAATGCAAAGGGGAAAGCTCATCTGTATTTAATGTCCTTCTGAGTGAGGACAGATAGGAGGGGTTTCAGGAACCTCCATTTTTGGATTGTGAAGGGGGATATGTCGGCAAAGATTTGAATCGTGTGTCCCTGGAACATCAGTTGGGATTGCTGGTGAGATCTTTTCATAATTTCCTCTTTGATTGAATAGAAGTGGGGTTTCACTACTATATCCCTTGGGCATCCATCTTTCCTGGGTGGGCCTAGAGATCTGTGGGCCCTGTCCAGTTCCAGTGCTGGGATGGACGGGATGAGGTTTTTTATAAGTTCCTGCCCCGTTAAAGGGATATCCGTGATGTATTCAGGGAGGCCTCTGATTCTAAAGTTGTCCCTCCTCGATCGATTTTCCAGGTCATCAATCCTAGAATGGGCTATGTCAAGCTGTGCTTGGAGTGTTCTGATTAGCTCTGGAGACCATCATATCCAGTTTATGCTCAATAGCTTCCATTCTCAAGCCCAGGTTTTGAAAGTCTGACCGAAGATCTCCAGTGATTCTGTCAGCTGTTTGTGTTAGGCCTCTGTCCAGCAGCTCCGAGAGTTTTGCAAATAAATCATTGACATTGAGGGGGATATCAGGGCCAGAGTCCCCTAGAGCAGATCTGGGGTCTGGGCGTGCAGGGGTTACTTCCAGAGGGGACAGTCCACAGGATCCCATGGAGGGCTCTATGAGCGAGACTGTGGATGCTGGAGATGGGGTTTGGCAGTGGGGGTTGGGACTGGGCATCGGGGGAGTGAAGGATAGAGTTGCTGGGGTCAGCAAAGAATACACAATATTTTGTTGAGCTAGGAGATGACAGCTGTATGTAGAATAAATGGAGTAAACAATATTTGGTATTGCTAAACAATAATAATGGCTGTGTATAGGGAGGATAATAAATCAAATCAATATAAAGTATAAATGGAATAAATACAATTGGATGGATTGAAAAAGTCCAGGAGCAGCAGTAGGTGGATGAGCAGTAGTCCCGGTATAAAATTAGGTAAATGAAATACAATGGTAAAAATTCTGGTGGAGGTGTCCGCGGTGGGGGGAAATCGGGGGGAGGGGGGGAAGGGGGAGAGGGGAACCAACATCTGGGACCTGGGTATGTAACCTCAGGTGGAAAAATACTGGCAAGAAACAGGAGGCAGCATGTTGAAGGGCAGAAATCACCTTTGGAGAGAAATAAAGAGAAGAAAAGCAGCGCCAACCTAAGTGCAGTATTTAAAACACACACATTTTAATGATAGTAGAGATGCACTCACTCTGAGTATGACAAATACAGGCACATCAATAAAAACGGTCCGAGTAGGTCGTGCGGTAGGCAGCAGGGCTCCACAGGGAGTGATCCTTGTGTGCTGTGGTGTTCTCAGTTGTTTCCGTCTAGCATCTGCCTGATGAAGGAGCATGCATGCTCTGAATGCGTGCACGCCCATAGCGTCATCTTTCTGCAACCCGGGACCAATCTACGGACGATCCACGCTGCGCCTCTCCTACCCAAGCCTGCGACACTGGAATCCACTAGACGGGAACAACCGAGAACACCACAGCACACAAGGATCCCCCCCTGTGGAGCCCTTAAATACTGCACTTAGGTTGGCGCTGCTTTCCTTCTCTTTATTGCTGGGGTCAGCACTTGCCTCTGTTTGGTATGTCCCTCTGCGGCCCAGTCGCTTGGCTGGCCTGCGGCCGTCATCTTGGTTTCCTCCTGTTCATCTGCGATTTAAAACTGGGGTCTGAGGCCGCGTCTGATGGTCCCTCCTGGCATGTACTGGTGCCGGGTGGTCTCCCCCACTGGATGCTACTGTCGGCGGGCGTCCTGCCAGTCCCAATCCATTGCGGGGAGAGCAGTATGATTGGGGTAGTGCTGAGCTCCAGGCTTATGCAACCGTTGGGAGTCTCTGCACATGCGCCTCCTCAGGAGAAAGATTTTTATTACCCTTCTGGGCAATTAACTGAAGCCCCATTGATAAGTAATGGGTTTCTTGAGGAGGATGTTTTGAAGTTCCATAAGAATTCAACAAGAGATGTTTGGAAAGAATATAAGCTGCATGCCATTGAAGTTAGAGGATAGCTTCTTATGTAGGTTTTAGATGATGTTCAGAGTTATTGCCCAGGATCTCATATAAAATTATATAAAGCAGGGTAATTTACTTCAGCTTGTGAAATTATTAATGTAGCAGCATGTCCAATTTTAATAGACATCCAGCTGGTATAAGAGGGACTCAGTTTTTTTTGTCCTGTCGAGCACTTTTGTCACTCAAAAGGACTAGGGAGGATAAGACCTTCTCCTACTTTTACTGTCTGACCTATTTGGGTGGTTTAACTTTTAAGGCCCTCTATGTCCTGCTTACACTCACTCACCACCCTCTCTTTGGGTCTTATTTAGTAGTTATGGCCTTTAAGACCTGTAGATCCCAGTCCCTAGTATCATCTTCAGCCTCAGAAGTTGTACTGGCTAACACAGGGGACCTGGGCAAATCAGGGGTTCACTGAGTACTCACCACATCTACAAACTGCAGGTGTGAGGTTGCAACAGATGCTGTCAACTGAGTGTCTCTGCATGTCTCAAATGCTTGCTTTTGGATATAGCTGTGTCTCTTTGTCAGTGGTTGGAAAATAAAAATTTCAATGCTCCCTTGCATGGTTTTGGGGTCACTTACTGCTGAGGTAGTTCCATAGCTTGAATGTCATAGTATTAGCAGTGGTGGAAGGTGGAAGTCCCATTGGATTTGACCAGTGGAGTCGGAAAGAGCAGGGATCTTCAGTGAAGCATGTCTTCTCTTCACTAATGCATGTCAGGTCACACCTTAACAGATTAATTTAAGGTTTGTAGTATTATGTCATAATACAATAGTGAAAAAGCACAATTTGTTTTCTAAAAATTAAGAGCACAAAATGAAACCTGAAAATTTAAATTAGCCTTGGAACCCCTCTAAATACTTCTTATTCACAATTTTTTTTGTTTTTCTTGTCTTTTGAAGCCTGCCATACTTAAAATAAATTTAATACATTACTCACAATAAACTAATCCTATAAGTTGTGGATAGAGTATATATGCTGCATAGGAATTTACAGTTCATAACATAAATGGATGGCAGAGTAAGGTTTGTAGCAGAATGCAGGAGGCTAATTGTTGACCACACCTTGTACCCCACCTGGGGTATAATTTAGCTTTCCCTGGGTTAATGGGTTTTTGCTGATAAGGATGCAAGCAGTTTGTAAGGAAACAATGTATGCAGGTCTGCTGGGCTTTTGTTTTGGACTGTGATTCTTACTCCTGCAAGGGAATCTTCTTGTTTTGCTGTAAACACTTGCCAATAAACATGGGCAGGGAGCCCTCAAACCTACTTGGTACATGGAATACATCTCTGCAGCTCTCTGTTTGAAGCTGAACCCCACAAAGCCACCGTTAAGTATTGCTAACATTTTCCCTTTCAAAAAGTCACTTTACACCAAAAAGGTGTAAAATAGTAGAAATGGCATTTTGACATACTGTACATCCTGTGGTGCCAAAGAAGAAAGACATCTTTAGTAGAGTGTCTGCAAGTTAAAAAATGACTTGTTGACTGTTCACTGATAAACATAATATTCACAATTCATATATGTTGTTTAGTAAACATTTCTGTTCTGTAAAATGTTATAAGTTTGAAATGCATGTTGCTTAAAGATAACCTTTCAAAAACAGACTCTGGGTGCCAGGGGCGTAACTAGAAATCACAGGGCCCCATAGCAAAATGTTGTATGGCCCCCCTGCAAACAGCCCCCCTCCCACAAAAAAATGGCAGGGCTTACATTAAATCGTGGGTGTGGCTTAAAGAGCGTGGCTCAAAGGGGGGGTTTGAGTCTGAGATAAAAGAAAGAAAGAAAGAAAGAAAGAAAGAAAGAAAGAAAGAAAGAAAGAAAGAAAGAAAGAAAGAAAGAAAGAAAGAAAGAAAGAAAGAAAGTCTCTCCTTACATCAGGCATTCCCAGTAGAGCCCTCCTTACATCAGGTGCCCCCAGTAGAGTCCCTTCTTACATCAGATGCCCCCTGTAGAGTCCCTCCTTACATGAGGTGCCCCCCAGTAGAGTCCCTCCTTACATCAGGCATTCCCAGTAGAGTCCCTCCTTACATCAGGCATTCCCAGTAAAGTCCCTCCTTATATCAGGCATTCCCAGTAGAGTACCTCCTTACATCAGATGCCCCCTGTAGAGACCCTCCTTACATGAGGTGCCCCAAGTAGAGTCCCTCCTTACATCAGGCATTCCCAGTAGAGTCTCCCCTTACATCAGGTGCCTCCAGTAGTGTCCGTTCTTACATCAGGCATTCCCAGTCCCTCCTTACATCAGCTGTCCTCAGTTACCAGTGGCGTCACTAGGGCTGGTGTCACCCGGTGCGGAAAAACATGGCGTTACCCCCCTCCCCATCGTCCTCCCTCAGTACAGACCCTCCTCCATCAGTATAGACCCTCCTCCATCAGTACAGACCCCCTGTACAAACCAACCCCATCTGTACAGAACCCTCCAGGACAACTCAAGCCCCTCCATCTGTACAGACCTCCTCCAGGAGTACAGACCCCCAGGACAATTCACCCCCCAGGAGTACAGACCCCCCAGGACAAATCACCCCCCAGGAGTACAGACCCCCCCAGGAGTACAGACCCCCAGGACAATTCACCCGCCAGGAGTACAGACCCCCCCAGGACAATTAACCCCCCCAGGAGTACAGACCCCCCCAGGAGAATTCACTTCCCCAGGACTACATTCCCCCCAGGACAATTCACCCCCCAGGAGTAACGCCCCCCCATTCATGCACCTGGGCATGAAGCCGCCGGAGAGTTACTTTCTCAGACTGTCACTGACTCTCTGGGTGGCACAATGTGATAGGAGGCAGCCAGTGAGAGAGACAGCTGAGTCTCAGTCAGACAGGGATAGCGCAGCACCGGGACCCAGGACTCTCCATCGTGCCTCGGCACCACTCAGGACTCACTGTGCTCGTCTCCGTGCCTTTTACAGAACCAGGAGGCGGAACCTGGGTGGCAAGAAAGCAGCCAATAGAAATGAAGCTCCATTTCTATTGCAGCTGCTTTCATTGCTACCCGGGCTCCGCCTCTTGGTTTTTCCTTAACTGGTCGTCTGTAAAATGGCGACAGAGACCGAAATGACTAGTGCTGCGGACCTCTAGCGGCAGCAAGGAAAAAAAAGTTGGCAAGTACAGTATGCATTCTTCATTCTCCCTAGGCCCCATTCGGCTGCGGGCTCCATAGCGCCCGCGTGGGTCACTATGGCAGTAATTCCGCCACTGCTGGGTGCCCACAAGATAGTCATCTGTAAATTTGCTGTCCCCTCAAAATAACTCAACACACAGCCATTAATGTCTAAACCGCTGGCAACAAAAGTGAGTATGCCCCTAAGTGAAAAATGTCAAAATTGGGCCCAAAGTGTCAATATTTTGTGTGGCCACCATTATTTTCCAGCACTGCCTTAACCTTCTTAGGCATGGAGTTCACCAGAGCTTCACAGGTTGCCACTGGAGTCTTCCACCTTCTTCCACTCCTCCATGATGACAACACGGAGCTGGTGGATGTTAAAGACCTTGCGCTCCTCCGCCTTTCATTTGAGGATGCCCCACAGATGCTCACAATGGTTTAGGTCTGGAGACCTGCTTGGCCAGTCCATCACCTTTACCCTCAGCTTCTTTAGGAAGGCAGTGGTCGTCTTGGAGGCATGTTTGGGGTCGTTATTATGTTGGAATACTCCCCTTTGGCCCAGTCTCCGAAGAGAGGGGATCATGCTCTGCTTCAGTATGTCACAGTACATGTTGGCATTCATAGTTCCCTCAATTAATTTTTAGCTCCCCAGTGCCGGCAGCACTCATACAGCCCCAGACCATGACACTCCCACCACCATGCTTGACTGTAGGCAAGACACACTTGTCTTTGTACTCCTCACCTGGTTGCCGCCACACACACTTGAAACCATCTGAACCAAAAAAGTTTATCTTGGTCCCATCAGGCCAAAGGACATGGTTCCAGTAATCCATGACCTTAGTCTGCTTGTCTTCAGCAAACTGCGGGCTTTCTTGTACATCATCTTTAGAAGAGGCTTCCTTCTGGGGCAAAAGCCATGCAGACCAATTTGATGCAGTGTGCGGCATATGGTCTGAGCATTGACAGGCTGACCCCCTCACCCCTTCAACCTCTGCAGCAATGCTGGCAGCACTCATATGTTTATTTCCCAAAGACAACCCCTGGATATGACACTGAGCACGTGCCCTCAACTTCTTTGATTGACCATGGTCAGGCCTGTTCTGAATTGAACCTGTCCTGTTAAACTGCTGTATGGGCTTGGCCACCATGCTGTAGCTCAGTTTCAGGGTATTGGTTATAGCCTAGGCCATCTTTATGTAGAGCAACAATTCATTTTTTCAGATCCTCAGAGAGTTTTTTGCCAGTGACCAGTATGAGAGAGTGAGAGCGATAACAACAAATTTAACATACCTGCTCCCCATTCACACCTGAAATCTTGTAACACTAATGAGTCACATAACACCGGGGAGGGAAAATGGCTAATTGGGCCCAATCTGGACATTTTCACTTAGGGGTGTACTCACTTTTGTTGCCAGCGGTTTAGATATTAATGGCTGTGTGTTGAGTTGTTGTGTAGGGTGTGTTTAAATGAGGTCCCCTGCTAAAGTATTTCCTCATTCTTCTAACAGTTTTCATGTCCTATAGGACAGATACCAGGAAGTCATGGAGGTCTTTTCTATAGAAGAAACTGGAAGTTGAGGCGATGCCTGCTCTAGGAATACAGCATACCTTGGATTGCGAGTAACACGGTTAACGAGCGTTTCGCAATACAAGCTATTATTTTTTAAAAATCCTGATTCGGTTTGTGAGCGTTAACAAGCAGGATTCAAGCCTCCGGTGTGCAGTACTGCATTTGGCCAGGGGTGCGGCACTTGGAGTCGCTCGGATGCACTCGGAGTCACTCGGAAACACTCTCTGAGTGTTTCTGAGTGCATCCAAGCGGCTCTAAGTGGTTTCTGAATGTTTCTGAGTGTTTTCGGCGCCCCCACTACTGGCCATATGCAGTACTGCATACAATAGAAGTCACCGTGGAACAAATTATCTGAGTTTCCATTGACTTCTATGGGGAAACTCGCTTTGACATACGAGTGCTTTGGATTACAAGCATTCTTCTGAAATGAATTATGCTCGTAATCTAAGGTACCACTGTATAGGGAAAGTGTTTTTTTTTTTTTGCAACAGATACAGTTATGGTATATTCATACACAGGGAAGCTGGAATTTATAAAAAAAAATTGAATTTAACCTTTAATTAGAATATGAAGCTATTACCAGAGTACTTTACACATTGGAGCATGCAATAGTTAAAAACAAATGATAGTGGTGATGTACGCCTAAAATCAGCATGTCTATCCAAAAGAAAGGATGAATGCTAACATGAAGGCAAGCAGATAACATGGAAGGCTGGTGGCTCCCCAAAGGAGATGGGCAGTGGCGGAAACACAACACAATATATTGTAATGATGAATATCTATTACAGCATCCAACAGTAGGGCAGCAAATATGTTCATGAAGTTCCAAATTTCTCACACTCTTTGTTTTGATACTATTTGTGGGTGGCTGAAGAAAATGTTATAAAAAAATGGAAACAATTAATTTTTTCAGACTCATTTATATAAATTATACCTAGAAGATTATTACAGGCTGCAGCCCTTACTCTGTGCACATATTTTGCGATAAATGGGTTATATAATAGCAATATTTAACCCGATAGTGTCTTCAAACCTGTCATACTTTTGAAAATGTGATTAATTTCAGTGCATAGAATCATACTGTAGGTGGTTGCCCCTATGTATTTCTAGAACAACCATTATCTTTTTTGCTGCATAGCAGGCTAAAAGAAAAGTTATTGGTAGATATATGCGATTCATTTTGTTATGAATCAAAAGTCAGACAAAAGATTCGTTATTCACAAATTCTGATGCATCCGAATCTCTGAATCACAATAGCAATGAATTTCATTGAATCCAAAAACAACAAATTCATTTGTATTCATTTGTTTCATTTGAATGACAGGATGCAATAGTTTGGATGTTTGAAGCATTCTAAATAACGTAACATAACAAATGATTTGATTTGATTTGATTTAGATCCATTCATTTTTATTCTAGTGAGCATAGCATGAATTATAAAAAATGCACTACATAATACATATGAAATGGAAACGTATTGCAATAAATATTTATAGTAAGGTATAAAAGTGAAATAAGATGATTCCTATTTATTGTGTTTTGGTTGGATGGAGGTGAATCCATCAGATTCTCATAACAAATGAATCTAAATCTTCCAAAAATAACTTCCGGAAATACATATAATTTTGGAACAATGAATATACAAAACAAATCCAAATATACAAAACGAATTCAGAAAATAAATCATTTTAACATATCAAATATGAGAAAACAAAATTATTAACTTAATTGTTGAATCCAAAACTAAGCGTTATGCACATCTCTAGTTCTTAATATTTTTAAAGTGCATGTATTGCCTGGTAAGAAGATTGACCTTCTCTATGTGTCCAGGTGACAATTATCATCTGGAAGAAAGTTATACATAGTTCAATTTTTTTCAGTTTTCAAGGTTGTGAAGGTTGTGGGATAATCTTTTCAATGGGAACACCTATTTAGGTAACAACAGTTTAAGAGGGGAACTTTTCTAACTTTATAGAGCTTTTCTCTTGCTTCCTGTTGCATCTATGGGATAAAACATTAAATGAAATCTTGTGTTGTCTTTAATCATTCAACATGTTCATGTTTAACCACTTCAATACAGGGCACTTAGACACCTTCCTGCCCAGACCAATTTTCAGCTTTCAGTGCTGTTGCAGTTTGAATGACAATTTCGCGGTCATGCTACACTGTACCCAAACTAAATTTTTATCATTTAGTTCCCACAAATAGAGCTTTCTTTTGGTGGTATTTGATCACCTCTGCGGTTTTTATTTTTTGCTAAACAAATAAAAAAAGACCGAAAATTTTGAAAAAAATAAAAGTTTTGCTTTTGTTTCTGTTAAAAAAAAATTGTAAATTAGTATGTTTTCTCTTTCACTGATGGGCACTGATAAGGCGGCACTGACAGGCACTGATACAGCAGCACCGATGAGGTGGCACCAATGAGTGGGCACTGACGATGGGCACTGATATGTGGCACTGATGGGTGGCACTGATATGCAGCACTGATAGGCATTGATAGGCAGCACTGATGGGCACTCATGGGTGGCACTGGGTGGCACTGATTGGCACTGATGGGCACTGATAGGCGACACTGATGGGCACTGAAAGGCGGCACTGCTGGGCACTGATAGGCGGCACTGATAGGCAGCACTGATGGGCACTGATGGGCACTGATACGTGGCACTGATACGCGGCACTGATATGAGGCACTGATAGGCATCCCTGGTGGCACTGGCAGTGGTAGGCATTGTTAGTGGGCACTGATTGGCAGCTGCCTGGGCACATAGTGGTATTTCCCTGGAGGTCTAGGGGCATACCTGGTGGTCCAGTGTGGATGGCTTCCCCGGTGGTCCTGGGCGGGATCCGAGGGGGGGCTGTGCTGATAAACAATCAGCACAGACCCCCCCTGTCAGGAGAGCAGCCGATTGACTCTCCTCTACTCGCGTCTCGCGTTTTTGTACTCCTCAGGCTACCCATGTTTAAAATGTGTTTAGCCTCTTCCCACTGATTGTACACATATATGTAGCCTCAAGTTATCTATGAGGCTGCATGAATGTGTAGTTGTACTTCTGCTGAGAGCACCCTCCCAACTAAGAGACTGGTCTGTCACTTAGAGCCCCAGGTCCCATACTAACATTTGGAAATTGGGAGGATTAATTCCCAACCACCTGATCACTGTGATAGCCCCTGATTGGCTATCACAATGATTAGTTACTGTATAGCCCACCCCATTTGTAATTATTCTTCCTAAATTGAGAAAAGATACATTGTAGGTATTTCTCCTTTCTAGAGGAGAAAATGTAAACAAATAAGACTGTAAAAAAATAATAATAAAAAAGATAAAATAGCTAGAAAACAGCATTTGATCTAGGTCAGGGCTAAGGTTAGAGTGAAGATAAGCGACAAAGATTATAGTCAGCCAAATGCCGAGGTCAAAGGTGCAGGGTCAGTGTATCTTAGGTTAGATTAAAAAGGAAGCATTTTTTAATTAGTATCAGTGTTAAGCCCCTTTCACACGGGCTGTCCGTGTAGGGATTCCATTTGCTCAGCAGGGATCGCTCCGTTGATCTCCGCTGAGTGGGCAGATGACATTTTCGTCTCTGCTCACTGTGCAGGGATGGACCTGTCAAAGCTCCACTCTCCTCTATGGGGGATCGGATAAAAATGGACCGCCTGTCTGTTTTCATCCAATCTGCCAGACGGATGGAAAATAGGGTTTCCATCCATCTGGATTTAGCGGATCAGAGCGGATCAGATGTCAGCGGACATGTCACTGCTGACATCCATCACTCCATAAACCTGCATGGAGCGTCCATTCAGGTCCGCCTAAAGAAACTGACAGGTGGACCTAAATGGTCTGCCCATGTGAAAGGGGCCTTAGTGTGTTTTAGGTAGGATAAAAAAAGCTAAATTAACACTAATAGACATGTGCAGGATGAAAAAATGTGTTTTGTTTTGATTTTTTATTTAAATAAATTAGTTTAGTTAAATTTGGTACATTAGTTTCATTTGTTTTCGGAATTCGTTTCATTTAGTGATCCCTGAAACAACACTGACAGCGCTTGAAAGCGGCCGTCCTGGCTTGCCCTCCCTGAGTGCCCGTGATGTCTGGTTACGATACCTGGAGTTCTTTGCGGGTAGGGGGGCCATCAATATGCCTGCAAATTTGTGAAGCCTTTTTCAAAAAAAAAGGAAAAAAAAAAAATTTGTTGTGGACATTTACTGCTTGTGTTTGTTTTAGCTGAGCCTGACAGCAATGTGGGGAGTCCGGAAAATGGCGTGATTGTGTAACCTTATACAAAGCACTGTTGGCTGTTACTAAAGGCGTATACACTTTTTATACTACAAGTGCTCTTGAAACTGCAATGAAAATGCTCTTGTAGCGCAAAGAGGATTTGCCATTAGGAAATAACCACCATTTTATCCGAAAACAGCTATTAAATCACGACAAAATTGTTGTAGCGTTGAGACAATAAACCACACATTCTTGATTAACAAACTTTTTAATACCTACACAATCACATGTGCATTTAGAAAAGGTTTTTAAAACAAACCAACATGTTTGTTGTATAACAATTTTTGGGGTGGCATTATCAAAAATAGAAATGTCCATTTACGATAAAACAGACCTGTGTAAAACCAACAAGAAAGACAAAAAACTTGAACTTACAAAGTTCACATATGGTAAAACTTGAAGGCAATGTCAGACATCAGTATTTAGGAACTGTGTTTAATATTGCGTTCAGATGGGGTCAAATCACCCCTTGAAAAGCCAAATTTGGAAGATGCACACCAATTTACAAATGTCAACATGTGCTAGCTGCCATCACGGGGGATCAAGGGACGTGTTTTGGTGGTGCAACCCCTTCCTCACAGCTACTTTATTATTGAGGAAGGGTTTTCACCCCCAAAACGCGTCCATTCATCTCCCGTGATGGCAGATAGCACATGTTGGCACACTGTGTGCATCCTCCAAATTTGGCTTTTCGAAACATTGCAAAAAAATTTTAAACATTGTACCACACAAAAACAAAAGTGATTTTGTGGGGTATTAAATTCACCCCAAAACATCAATGATGTTATTATTTTTTTTCCTTGTCAAAAGAAGTTTATTGAGTATACAATGTTATAAAGATACATAAAGTAAGTTTACAAGGATCTATAAAGTAAGCTCATTGTTTTACAGTAGGGTTTATATAGGTAAATATCATGAAATTTAAAATATTAAACATTAGGTTCACGTAAACCTAAATTAAAGATATATATCATTTCCTTAGTTACTTTTGTAGGTATTTAAATGATTTATACCTACTATACATATTGTTTACAAGTAGAGTGTATATAGGTCAAATAAATTCTGATAATGAGCTTTAATCGTAAGGTGGAGAAAAGGAAAGAGAAAGAAGAAAAAGGGTTGAAAGGTAGAGGTATGGTCCACAAGGTTGTCCCGCTGGTCAGTTTATTATTCTTTTTAGTTCTCTTTGAAGCCTTAGAATGGGTATCTCTGTAAGTCATTTAATCTGTTACCATGGCAACAGGACAGAGTCATTGAAGTTTGACAGGAACTGTTGTTTTATCCAAGGATGCCAAAGTTTTTCAAATTTTGGAATTTGATTTTGATCGATGGCTACCATCTTAGCATGGGACATTGTATTATTCATTCTGTGAATTGTTTCTGCTAGTACCAATGTAGGAGATTTCCATGCCTTGGCCACTGTTTGTTTTGCAGCCGTTATTAGTTGGATCATAAGTTTGAATTGAGAGAGTGTTAACCATTCCGGTTTTAGATTAAGTAAAGTTAAATATGGATCTGGTTGTATTATTTTTTTAAATATTTTAGATGCAATCACGAAGACTTCCTTCCAGAAGGTTTGGATTACTGGGCACGTCCACCATATGTGTAAATATGTGCCTATTTCTGGGCATCCTCGAAAACAAAGAGCTGAGGTATTAGGTGAATATTTTGCCACTCTAGCGGGTACAAGGTACCAGCGAGTTAGGACTTTATAATTTGTCTCCAGTGCTAAGATGTTGGGTGAAGATGACTTAGATGTGAGCCATATGTTAGACCAGTCCGTGTCTTCTAAAGTTCGTCCCAGGTCCTCCTCCCACCTCTGAACGTAAGAGGGTCTATTAAGATTTGGTACTCCATATAATTGATTAAAAAGTGATGAAATTGTACCTTTAGCAAATGGATCTTTTGTACAGATTGATTCAAAAATGGATAATTGGGATAATGGTGTATCCCCCTTTAGGAATGGTGTATAGAAATTTTTGATTTGGAGATATCTAAATATCTCAGAGTTTGGTAGATCATATATTTCTCTAAGCGATGGGAATGAAAGGAATGATTTAGATGCTATGAAGTCATTTAGTGTCTGAATGCCTGATGTTGTCCAAGCTTTAAAAGAATTTGGGTAGATCCATGCCGGATAAAAGGCTGGATTTCTGATAAAAGAAAGGAGAGGATTGTGTGGAGATTGTAACTGATATTTGGTTTTTAGTTTATCCCAGAGAGATAAGAAGTGTTTAGTTATGGGATTATGAATTTTAAAGCGGTCTTTAGGATCAAGCCATAATAAATTTGATATTAATAGAGGGTCATTTTCTGAAGCCTCTATAAATACCCATAATGGGATTTCCTGTTTTGCATGGTATTTGGACAGACTGGCCAAATGTGCCGCTCTGTAGTAGTTAGTAAAATTAGGGTATCCCAGGTCTCCTTTATTTTTGGGAAGATGTAGTGTGTGTATAGGTATACGTGGTTTAGAAGAGCCCCATATAAACGAAGTTGCTCTTTTTTGTACTATTCTCAAAAAATAGGAAGGAATTGGAATAGGGAGGACTCTGAATAGATAAAGCAATTTGGGTAGAATAGTCATTTTGATTGCATTAATCTTCCCCATCCAGGATAAAGGAAGTTGCGACCATTATTTTATTAGATTTGTGATCTGTCTTAATACAGGAGGATAATTGGTTGAGAATAAGTCAGAATGAGAGGCTGTTAAATGAATTCCAAGATATGGGATTGATTTTTCTGCCCATGTGAATGGGAGTCGAGCCCTAGCCGGGATCAATTCCATGTTTGTGAGTGAAATATTAAGCACTAGGCATTTCTTAGGATTAATCATAAGGCCGGATAGGGCTGCAAATCCATCAAGAGCTGGTATTAAGTTAGGACCAGAGACCTGTGGTGATGATAGAAAAAGTAATATATCGTCTGCAAATATACATAATTTGTGTGTAATACCTCCTACTTCAATGCCAGTTATAGTTTGGTTTGTTCTGATATATTGGGCCATGGGTTCGAGTATAAGGGCAAATAATAAGGGAGATAATGGGCAACCCTGTCGGGTACCTCTTTCGATATTAAAGGCTTCAGATTTGTATCCAGCATATTTTATATAGGCTTTGGGTTTATTATATAATGCTTTGATCCATGTTAAAAAGTGGGGTCCAAAACCCCATTTTTGTAATGAATATTGCATATATTGCCAGGATACTGTGTCAAATGCCCTCTTAATATCGAGAGATAGAAAACATAAAGGGATTTTCCGTTTTTTAGCAATATGTGCCAATAACACTGCCCTGCGTATATTATCGCCTGCCTGTCTATTTGGCATGAAGCCTACTTGATCTCTATGTATTAATTTTCCTATAATGCTATTGAGGCGTTTTGCTATTATTTTTGCTAATAATTTAATATCGAGGTTTAACAGAGAGATAGGCTGATAATTCACACAGGAAGTATCATCAGAAAGGGGTTTTGGGATCATACAAACAATTGCCATTAGTGTTTCTTGCCGAAAAGAATGTCCATCTAGAAGTTTGTTAAAAGTTTCAGTGAGAATGGGAGAGAGTATTTCTGAGAATGTTTTATAGTATAAAGCTGAGTAGCCGTCTGGGCCTGGTCTTTTGTTAAGTTTTAGGTCTTTTATGGCGTTATCAACTTCATCTATAGTTATAGGCTCATCCAAACTGCTTTTTTGATTCTGAGATAACTCAGGTAAGGTTATTTTTGAGAAGAAGGATTCAGCCTCTGTAGGATTAAATTCATTGTTTGTCTTGTATAAAGTTGCGAGATGTGAGTGAAATTTATGGACTATTTTAACTGGATTACAAGTGTAAACATTTTTTGATAATTTCAAACGTATTGGTTTGAAAGATTTGTTAGTTGAATTTAATGCCCGAGCCAAATATGTACCTGGTTTGTTTGTATTCATGTAGAAATTGTGTTTGGAGCGTTTGAGGGATTTATCAACTGACTCAGTGAGAAATAGATCGTATTCCAATCTAGATTTTTCCAGATGAGATTTTGTACTCTGAGATGGATTATCTTGAAATGATATGTAGGCTGCATTAAAATTGAGTTCTAGTTTTTTTGCTAGATTTTTGCGTTCCCGTTTAAATAGTGCCATTTGTCTTTGTATTGTACCACGCAAGACAGGCTTATGAGCTTCCCACAGTGTTATTGGGGAGATGTCTGTGGTATTATTAATTGATATGTATTCCTTTAAAGCTTGTTCAATGGCCATCTGATGTAGTGGGTGTTTGAGCATTATGTCCGGTAAGTACCACGTTGGGTCATGCGCTTTTGGTATGGCTGAGGCTATAGTAGTGTATACTGCATTATGATCAGACCACGGAATCGGAATTATATCTGATGCAATAATTTCTGTTATCATTCCTATTGTTAGAAAAATATGATCTATTCTGGTGAAGGTTTGATGAGGGTGCGAGAAATAAGTGAATTTCTTTTTCATTGGGTTACTTTCTCTCCATGAATCTACCAGATTGTATTTGGAAAGAAGTTGAGAAAAAGGTAATCTAGAGGTTATTTTGGATGGTGTAAAAGGTGATTTATCTAGAAATGGGAGGAGGACCTGGTTCGAATCCCCACACATTATCACTGTTCCTATTTTGTGTGTATTAATCACTTGTAATATATGTGAGAGGAATGGTGTAGGTTGTTTGTTAGGAGCGTAGTAGGAAATCACCGTGATTGCTGTATCCATTATATAACCCATGAGTATCAGGTATCTACCTTCTGGGTCTTTAATTTCTGATGATAAGGTGAATGGTGTGGATCGGTGAAATGCAATTAGAGTTCCCCTTTGCTTGGTACAGGCAGAAGCCGTGTAAATTTGTTGATAAAAAGGAGAAATGTATTTTGGAGTAGAATCTTTGGTGAAGTGTGTTTCTTGGAGGCATACTATGTGAGCCTTCTTGTTATGGAAAGTACGGAAGGCTTTGGTCCTTTTTTGAGGGACATTTATTCCCTGAACATTCAGGGAAAGTATATTCAGTGGTGCCATGGCTATAGATCAAATAGTTTTGACTTACTTTTTGTTATGCAGAGCTGACTGCGCAGATCAACCTGTGTGGACTGAAGAGATGAATAGATAGAAAAGAAACCAGTGAATTCTGGAGTAAAGAGTAAACAAAAAGCATATGAGATTAGATGATACATTGTATAAATTATTTTTTGCAAGTAATCACAATTTACCCGTGAAAGAGAATAAATATCTCTCTCAGGGGAATAAGTGCCTTCGTCACACTCCCACATAATATGGTTGGGAGAATGAGGAGGGCTAATGGGGGTACACGGATCTTCCGCTTACAGGAGAAAAGTGCTATGTCAAAAGACATCAAAATGATGTTTCATTAGGGGGAGTGCAGAATATAGTTTTTGTTGAAATTATTTATTCCAGGGTGGTTGTATATGGTTAGTCTTGCCCTAGGCTAAATAATTCAGTTAGAAAGGTACTGTTAATAACTTTGGTATTGATGAAGATAGTTTGAATTATTTTGGGATTTTAACCCTTTTAGAGTAAAGAATTACATATTTTATTCATATGTAACTGTTTAGATATGTTAATTCATAAAATTGAGGTTGTATTGCTTCAGATTAGAATAAACAAAAACATATTTCTATAAATCTATTGTTATTACCTGATAATATATAACTGAACAAGAATTTCCTTATTTCACTTATATATTCTAAGGCTATATGAATCAGAAGTAATAAGAAATATAACTGGAATGTAACATGATCCCACACAGTGTGTGACTATCAGAATGCAGTTACATTCAGTTATAAATATAGGTTTTTTTATAGAGAACCATTTCTTAGTATAATAAATGAAGAGATATCAGGAATTAGGATGTCAGTCCATTGAATCTTCTTGGTCCATGGATGATGTGGCATAACGGCCTCTTTTGTGAGAATGATGATTCCCATTTTGTTCTGGAATTTTCTGGGTGCTGCCTGAAGGTGAAGATGATGCCATTCTTCTGCGTGTGGGAGTGTTGCTGCTTGTGGGTTCTGTCAGATTTAATTTTAAAAGGGTTTGTTGTAGTTCATCTGCTGATCTGCTTCTGTAAATTGTACCTTGGTAGTTAAATCTGACTGAAAAGGGGAAGCCCCATTGATACATAATGTTGTGGCGTTGCAGTTCCATTAGTTGGGGTTTCATGGATCGTCTTTTAGTAATAGTAAGTTGGGATAGGTCAGCAAAAATTTGATAATTGTGTCCTTGAAAATTAAGTTCCTTTTTTTCTCTTGCAGCAATTAGTATTTGTTCTTTTGTTCTGTAATAATGAAATTTTGTGATTATATCACGTGGGGGTCCATCTTTCTTTTTGGCTGTGAGGGCTCTGTGTACTCTGTCCAGTTCTAAACGTTCAATAGGGATATCTGGCTTTAGTTCTTGTAATAGAGCAGTAATAGTAGATTGCAGGTCTGTCACAGTTTCAAGTATTCCCCTTATGCGCAAGTTTGAACGTCTGGCTCTATTTTCATAATCTTCGAGCTTAGTTTGAAGTATTAAATTCTCTTTTTTTAATTGTTCCAATTCTGTTATATTTTCTTGGGTTGTAATTTCAATTACATCCATTTTTATTTCTAAGGCTGCGGTGCGGTTTCCCAGCTCTCTTATTTCTTTGGTTAGGCTGTTTGTTATTTGGCCTGAGGTTTGTTTTAAAGCCTTATGAAGCATCTTTTCAAATTGTAATAATATTACTGGGGATACTGAGGAGGCTTGTGGAGAAGTTTGTGAGAGGATTTGTTCTGTATCTGACTCAAATGGAGAGTCTTGCTGTGACATTTTCTGTCTGTGAGAGCGCCCTGATGCTGTATCTTGTGAGGTGACTGGAGCTGCTTCAGCTGCAGTGAGTGCCTGTGAGCTCTTTGTGAGGTGATTTTTATTTCTGCCACGGTTTCCTCCCAGTACCATATTTCCTGCCCAAACTTTCACAGTTTGTTCCCTGGGGCAAAAAGGTTCAAATGGATACCTTTTGAGCCTGCAGGCTCCACTTTGTCCTTCTCTTCTCTCCTCAGCGGTGTGGAGCTCTAACAATGCATGTCTGCTCCGCTAGGCTCCGCCTCCTGCCCCCCGTTATTATTTTTTTTAATCACATCATTGATTTTTGTCTTGATGTTTTCCAATTCTAAATTACACCCCATGATCTCCCCGATCAGCATCTGGGCACTTTCTCATGTGAAAGGATCTCAATCCCTAACATCACGATCACCTAAAAAGAGAGAAACCAAACAAAAACAGGTATCAAAAATCTGCCAGCATCCATCTCTTACCTGAGCCTGTGGTCGCAGACACTCACCTGTTGTGGTGCCAGTTTCAACCACATCTTCTTCCTCCTCCTGCTCCACTTGGGTTGGGGGTATTTCACCTTCTTCCACAGGTGGGGGGTCTCTGGTCTCCTCGGATGAGGGGTGTCCTCTGAGTCTTTTCTCCCCTATGTAAAACAAAAATGGTATAATTAGCACACAGTGATTTGATGGCAGAACTATAAATAGGAAACATTGCTTGGAAGTGGGGTACAATTGTCAATTTTAGCAGAGTTCCAAGATGTCGCTTTTTTATTGTCCTTTGTCAACCTGCAATACTTACCTGTTTAGTACAAGCTTCACAGATGGAGACCCCCTATAGTATACACTGGAGCACCTGTGTGCCCCCCTAATAAAAATGGTGTTCTTGTGTCCCACACTAGTGCTCCAGTGTCCAGATGTGAAAACAGCTGCTCAGTGTCCTCTCCTTACACAGAATCTAGTTTGCATTTCATTCTAGTAACAAACCCATCTACACAACCAAATATTTTGCATCCAAGTAGGCCCTAAAAAATGTTGGCAAATGCATATGGCCTAAACAATGGTGTTTTAGAGGGCAAAAAAAAAATGTTGGATACGAACGAATAATGGGCCCATGAACATTAAAATTGACATTTTAAACTGTACAATTAAGATAAGCATATGGAGCAGCACGAACGTAATAAAGACAAAAAGAATAGGAACACAGCACAACTACTTACTTTTTTGCAGCACTCTCCGGATCTTTCGGTACTGCTCGGGCTCTCTTAATTTGAGGTCTGACCACCGCTTCCTGAGCTGATCTTTCGATCGTCGTACCCCGAAATTCCTGTGCAGACTTTTGACCACTTTCGCCATGATCTTGGCCTTTCTGATATTGGGGTTGGGGTAAGACCCATACTTCCCGTCATAGTCGGCCTTCTTCAGGATGTCCACCATCTCCAACATCTCCCCAAAGGACATATTTGTGGCCTTAAATCATCTCCTTCTGGATCGGGACGTGTCCGGATCCGAGCTTTCCTCCTCCTCCTCCTCGTTGCTATAGTTAGCACGCACCTGCTCTGACTCCGCCATGTGCTCTTCACCCACTGCGCCGAACAAAAAGGGGTGGGGAATAGACTAGAAAGAACGTCAGGGGCGGGCGGAGTTACACGCATGCGCAGTGTGTATAAAGCGCAACACGCGTGCGTAGTACGTATGATCTGTGAGCGGACAAAGGAGCATTAGACGCGCCAATTGTAAGAACGAAGGTAAGAGCCAAACTTGTGCCTATACTGCTTCTAGATTGAGGCCTATATTGTAACCAGATTAGGAGAGTTTTGTCTGACATTAGGCTTTGTCTTGTGTTGTGTCTTGCAGTGAACATGGATATCTTATTAAAAGATAATGACTTCATGTCACTATTCATTGATATGTTAAGGGAGCTGCCATGTCTGTGGGAGATCAACAACCCACATTACAAGAACAAAACAAAGAGGAAGGCAGCACTGGATAAATTGTTGGAAATTGTGAAGCAGGTGATCCCCACGGCAGACATCACATTTTTGAAGATCTTAATTGGTGGCCTGAGGAGCACTTATGTAAGGGAGCGCCAGAAAGTCCAGGATTCGCAGAGATCCAGAGCAGCAGATGACATCTATGTCCCCAGGATGTGGTACTATGACAGGCTGCATTTTCTGTCAGGCCAGACTGAACCCAGATCATCACTCTCCAGTCTTCCTTCCACGCTTCCTTCCCCCCCAGCTGAGGCTTCTGACGCCCAACCTGGGCCTTCCAGGCAACAACATGTGGAGGAGCCCAGCTTGAGCCAGGTATAGCATTCCTCTAAATAGTTCAGGTTGTCCAATCAATGATGTTAACTAGATGTTAGTTTGGAGTACTAATTTATGATTGTGATTGATGATGCTAAAACTAAAACCATGTCCCTTTTTCATACACAGGGAAGTCGCAGCCAGGAGGTGGCCGGGCCGAGCAGGCTGCCTGATATGCCAGTCCCTCCACTCCCCCTGGAAAGAGAAAGTGGCAGGAGGAGGAGTGCCCTGGAGGAGGCTGCCATAGGCCTCTTTTGGAGGGCTACAGAGGCCCTGGGAGCACCACACACCGTGGAGGAGGACATTGCTGCCATCATTGCCTCAAAAATGCAGAGGATGGAGGAGGGACAACAACTCATGTGTGAGTCGCTCATATTGGAGGCTCCTAATAAAGGTATGAGGGGCCAAATTACATCTCAGACACACCTTTGCGAACTCACAGATGGTCCTCCTCCTCCTGCAGGTCCTCCTCCTCCTCCTTCTCCTCCAGGTCCTCCCAGTCCTCCTCCTCCTCCAGGTCCTACTCCTCCTCCTGCCACATCTCCAACAGCACAGCCACAGCCCAGAATGAAGCGTGGAAGGAAGACCAGAAAGTGAGGACCCTGGATCCAGTCTGGTCGGCCAAAAGATGCAGCCTCTTGTGGTACCACAGCCTGGGGACACAGATGTCATCTGCTGCTTTCCGAATCTCTGGGACTTCTGGACCAGACTGCCCTCCCTTACATATGGACTCCTCAGGCCACCAATTTTGATGTTCAAGAATTGATGTCTGCCCTGGGGGTCCCAGGCTTCGCTAATTTCTCGTGTTTATCCAGTGTTGCCTCCCTCTTTGTTTGGTTTTGAGCCCTTAATAAAGGATTTTTGGTTTGAATTATACTTGCCTATGCGTGTTTTACTTCAAAAAGGACAGTTTGTTTGTGAGGATTCAGGTACATATCAAAAATACAATGTGAAATTAACAAGGGACACCAACACCAAGCAATCTCCTTGAGATTAAATCATAAAAGATATCAATGGTGTTGTGGTAACTTGACACACAAAACACACACAAAAATAGTCTGGAGTAAAAAAAAAAAATAACATTAAACAAAGATCAGCCTTGGAAAAAATACAAACATAAAATCTAAACCAAAAATGGCTTTAAAGCCAAAAAAAAAAAAAAATCTGTCAGATGTGACAAATAACAATATATTAAGGGAATCCCAAGAAAAAACAAAAAAATAAGTTTGTGAGAAGTGTGTGTGAATATGAGCAGCAAAACTACTTAATTCTTGTCACATTATAAAGAAGAAGAGAGTGCGCTGTATTAAACCATTTTTAACATTGCACCGTGACGAAAGTGCTGTATCCATTGCGAACGCTAATTTTACCAGACCGAGCTTTTCCGTGTCGAAATTTCTTCTGAGCATGCGTGGCACTTTGTGCGTCGGAACAGGCCACACATGGTCGGAATTGATGCGATCGGATTTTGTTGTCGGAAAATTTTATCTCCTGCTCTCAAACTTTGTGTGTCAGAAAATCCGATAGAAAATGTCCGATGGAGCCCACACACGGTTGGAATTTCCGACAACACGTTCCGATCTGACATTTTCCATCGGAAAATCCGACCGTGTGTACGGGGCATAATAGGTTTGAGGTGTCTCAATAATCACAATATATGATTCTCCCCATTTCTTGTAAATTGACAATACTTGTTGTGAATATTTAGTTACATGACTATGAGTAAAAAAAACTTAATTTTTACAATGTCCAAGATCTACATGTTATTTTTTTATAATTTAGTACCAGTCTTCCGATGTCTGTCTGCAGGATGTCCATGCTAAATCTGACACAGTTTAATCTCTACAGCACAGCTGGTACCATACTGTTTATCATTCTTGCTATTCCAGTTAAGCAAAGGGAGTCAGCATTTTTATTCATAAAGATGTCCATTTCTGCTGCATGCAGGCAGAGGTAGATAAATTAGGGAAGCATATATTTTTACATTTCATGATTCTTAACAGGGTATGTATATATTGGTAAATATCTATAATTCCTTATTCTGGGAAAGCACTGTTAAAATATTCAGTTGGTGATTTCTTCAAGGTAATGATTCCAGTGTTAGCATCAAATAAGACTCTAGAAATTGGGAAGGTTGAATTTAGAAAGAAATTTTGCAGATGATTCACTGTACAATGTCAGAGTGCAACCAAAGATCCTATTAAAAAGATAGCCCCAAAAGAAAAATGGAATGTCTTTTTGCACAACAACGGTATTTCAACAAAGGTGAAAAAGGGGATAGCTGTTTGCTCCCCCTGCTATTTGCAGAAACAGCAGCATATATTGGCCAATAAAATCCTGCCAGCCTTTGATTCAGCAGAAGGCAAGTTTCTAGATGCTTTAGACTTAGACTTTGTCAGCCTGCAACAGGAAGTGTTTTTACTGGCAGGATCACCAGTAGGAAACTCAACAAATGGCAAAATCAAACTTCACTTAATGGAAACTGAAATGGTTTGGGGTTAATTTTATTTAACTTTTTTACATTTTAAAACAAAGTTAAGTATACTAGCTTTACAATCTTTATTTAAAAAATAAACATTTAATACAGGAACCACTCATAACATAGAGTTCCCAGACCACAATGTGTTTTCTAAAAAAAAACACTCCAGTATCTGTTTCCTGTTAAACATGCTGTCTTTGATTGTAAACTTGCACAAAGCTGGCGTTAGAAGAATTAGCCAATCACTTGAATGTGTAAATTTGATTTTGAGCAATTGAGCTTTGTTAATATGTTTTTTCTTTCTATTAAAACCATATACACAAGTCATATTGCAACTAAATGTTATTAAGATTACGAATACCTAAAAATTAAGCTTTCTTTTCAATCTGCAGTGCAGTAATTTTCTATAAAATTCAATGCAATACGGCAACCTGGAGGCCTTCTGTACAGAGTTACTCCCCGTACACACGGTCGGATTTTCCGACGGAAAATGTGCGATCGGAGTGTGTTGTCGGAAATTCCGACCGTGTGTGGGCTCCATCGGACATTTTCCATCGGATTTTCCGACACACAAAGTTTGAGAGCAGGCTATAAAATTTTCCGACAACAAGATCTGATTGCGTCAATTCCGACCGCGTGTGGACAATTCGGATGCACAAAGTGCCACGCATGCTCAGAAGAAATTCCGAGACGGAACAGCTCGGTCTGGTAAAATTAGCATTCGGAATGGATAGAGCACTTTCGTCACGCTGCAATGTAAAAAATGGTTTAATACAGCGCACTCTCTTCTTCTTTATAATGTGAGAAGAATGAAGTAGTTTTGCTGCTTATAGTCACACAGACTTCTCCCAAACTTCTTTCTTTATTATTTATTGTGATTCCCTCAATATATTTTGATTTGTCACATCTGACCAAATTTCTTTTTTGTTGTTTTTTTTTTTTTTTTTCAAGGCTGTTTTTTTTTTTTTGGGAGGTTTGTATTTTTTTCAAGGCTGATCTTTGTTTGATTTTATTTTTAGTTTTACTCCATAATATTTTGGTGTGTGTTTTGTGTGTCAAGTTACCACAACACCATTGATATCTTGTATTATTTAATCTCAAGGAGATTGTTTGGTGTTGGTGGCCCTTGTTAATTTCACATTGTACTTTAGAAATGTACCTGAATCCTCACAAACAAACTGTCCTTTTTGAAGGAAAACACACATAGGCGAGTATAATTGAAACAAAAATTCCTTTATTAAGGGCTCAGAACCAAATAAAGAGGGAGGCAACGCTGGAGAAACATCATAACTTGGCAAAGCCTTGGACCCCCAGGGCAGACATCAATTATTTTACTGCAAAATTGGTGGCCTGAGGAGTCCATATCTAAGGGAGTGCAGTCTGGTCCAGAAGTCCCAGAGATCATGAAAACAGCAGATGACATCTATGTCCCCAGGCTTTGGTACTACAAGAGGCTGCATCTTTTGTCAGACCAGACTGAACCCAGGGTCATCACTCTCTGGTCTTCTTTCCCCGCTTCCTTCCCAGCTGTGGCTCTGGTGTTGGAGATGTGGCAGGAGGAGGAGTAGGACCTGGAGGAGGAGGAGGAGTAGTAGGACCTGGAGGAGGAGGAGGACTATGTGTGAGGATACAAATGTGGGAAGCACATGTTATTTGGCCCCTCAACCCCTTATTGAGAGCTTCCAAAATTAAGGACTCACACAGGAGTCGTTGGCCCTCCTCCATCTGCATCATTTTGCAGGTAGTTATGCCAGCATAGTCCTCCTCCACACTGTGAGGGCTTCTCAGGGCCTCTGTAGCCTTCCAAAAGAGGCCTATGGCAGCCTCCTCCAGGTTACTCCTCTTCCTGCCACTTTGTCTTTGAAGGTGTAGGGGAGACCTGGATATCAGGCAGCCTGCTTGGCCCGGCCACCTCCTGGCTGAGACTTCCCTGTGTATGAAAAAGGGACATGGTTTTAGTTTTTGCATCATCAATCACAATCATAAATTAGTACTCCAAATAAACATCTAGTTAACATCATTGATTGGACAACCATGAAGATTTAGAGGAATGCTCTACCTGGCTCAAGTTGGGCTCCTCCACATGTTGCTGCCTGGAAGGCCCAGGTTGGGCGTCTGAAGCCTCAGCTGGGGGGGAAGGAAGCGTGGAAGGAAGATTGGAGAGTGCTGGTCTGCGTTCAGTCTGACCTGCCAGAAAATGCAGTCTGTCATAGTACCACAGCCTGGGGACATAAATGTCATCTGCAGCTCCTGATCTCTGGGAATCCTGGACCTTCTTGTGCTCCTGTCAGGGGCATGTCAGTAGCCGTCGGGCGAATCTGCGTGCACGCAGGGGCACGAGGAGTCATTCTAGGGCAATTCAGCTCAATTCCCCACCAGGGGGCGCCAGAGCGCGCCCGCGTGTGCCCGTACGCGTTAAAAGGATGACAGGTGCTCATGTTAGGTGCTGTTCGTCTGCAGCTCTGCACCTGAAGTTCCCTTATCTGCCTATCTGTTATTTTGCTAGTGACCCGGCTACGTCTGACCATTCTCCAGTCTCCTATCCGACCCGGCTTGCCTGACCTTGCTTATTCTGTTACCTGTTGCCGAACTCCTGCCTGCCTGACTATTCCTTGGATCATCCCTCTTGTTTATACCTGCCTGATCTCCTGCCAAAACGGACTGTCTGACCTTGCCTGCCTGTGTCCTGTGACGCTGTTCTCTGCCTGCTTGTTTTGCATCCAGCTGCTGTCTTCGCATCTGTCTGCCTGCCTCCCGGCCTGCACCAGCTTGCCTGCATCTGCAGCTCAACCATCCCTGAGGGACATCCTTTCAGTTCCGGTATCTGCTCCTGCTGGAACCTGCATCAGGCCCTCCTACCCACTGCGCTCAGGAGACCACTGTTCCTACTTCCAGCGGCTCCTGAACCAGCGTTTAAGAGAGGTCTCCTTCCACCAGTCGGGCTCAACTACCAGGTACCTAACAGTACGAACAGCCATGACTGAGCCTGCAGGAGAGACCTCTCCCATCAAGGAGATCTGTACGCATTTAGCAGCCCTCACCCAAGCTGTAAAGACCTTAAAAGACAGTTACAACAGACTGGAGGGTCAAGTGTTAAACCTCAGTGGTTCCGGTGGTGTGGCTCCTGCTTCCGCAGCCGCTCCAGTACAGGCTGCTGCACCACCCTCTGTGGTTATGCTTCCACCAGAGCCAAGAGTCCCTGTTCCTGAAAAGTTTTCTGGTGACCGAACCAAGTTTCTGGCTTTTCGCAGCGCTTGTCAACTTTATTTCGGCCTACAGCCACGGACTTTCTCCTTGGAAGCTACCAAAGTGGGATTTGTCATATCCCTCCTTCAGGGGGAACCCCAGACCTGGGCCCACCGCCTGCTTGAAACCAATGCTATACAGATTCAGTCTTTACCTGCCTTTTTTGAAGCCATGGCCCAGCTATATGATGACCCCCAGCTGAGGCAGCTTTGTTCGCACTCCAGCAAGGCCGTAGGCCGGCCGAGGACTATGTTATGGACTTTCGACACTGGAGCGCGGACACTCAATGGAACAACGCAGCCCTACGCCACCAGTTCCGCATGGGGCTATCTGAGGGTCTTAAGGATGAACTGGATCAGGTAGGAATGCCTGATACCTTGGAGGAGCTCATTGCTATTACTATCCAAATTGATTGACGCCTTCGTGAGCGCCGGTCTGAACGATCTTCTCAACAAACGCGGCCTATGTGGATGACCGCAAGAGCCCCGCTGCCTGCCTCCCGGTATCTACCTTCTGCCGGCCCAAGTCCAGTCAACCAAACAACTGATGCTCCTGAACCTATGCAACTGGGACTTATGCATACTACGCTGACCCCTGAAGAACGGGCACGCAGGTGCCAACTGAATCTTTGTCTCTATTGTGGCGGGACGGGCCACTATGTGAACAACTGCCCAGTAAAGATCCGTAAGTGTTTTTCGTCTACTCTATCCAGCTTATCCGCTTTAACAGCCAATGCCACTCAACTTGTTCTCCCTCTCTCATTACAGCTCCAGGGAAGAACAATTCAAGTCAACGCCATTGTTGATTCTGGGGCATGTAGCTGCTTTGTTGACTCTGTTTTTGCTACCCAACAAAAACTTCCCTTAAAGAACAAAACACACAGACTTTCAGTTTTTCTGGCCGATGGATCCCATATAAGATCTGGACAAGTCTCTCAAGAAACCCTTCCTCTGTCTGCTACCTGCTCATCTCAGCACCGAGAAATCCTTGTCCTGGACGTTATTTCATCACCTCTTTTCCCCGTCATTTTGGGTATGCCCTGGCTTCAGGCCCACAATCCTCTTGTTAACTGGGCCACGGGCGAGATCAAGTTTCAGTCACCCTATTGCCAAAGACATTGTTTTCCTGAACCTGTTAATTCTGCTGCTACCTTACTTTGTATGGACATTGACCCAGATCTACTTCAAGACATACCAGAGGTCTATCAGGAATTTGCAGATGTGTTCAGCAAGAAGGGAGCAGACTCTCTGCCACCCCACCGTCCCTATGATTGTCCAATTGAGTTGCTTCCTGGAGCTGAGATTCCTTTCGGGCGCATCTTCCCGCTATCTGAAAAAGAACAAGAGGCACTTAAGGTTTACATAAACGAAAATCTTGAAAAGGCTTCATCCGACAGTCCACTTCACCAGCTGGTGCAGGAATATTTTTTGTCTCCAAGAAAGATCAAACGCTTCACCCTTGTGTGGACTATCGGGAGCTAAACAAAATTATGGTCAAAAACCGTTATCCGTTGCCCCTAATACCTGAACTGTTCCAAAAATTAAGGTCTGCCACCATTTTTACCAAATTAGATCTGAGAGGGGCCTACAATCTGGTCCGCATTCAGGCCGGGGATGAATGGAAGACGGCCTTCCGGACCCGTTTCGGACACTATGAATACCTAGTCATGCCCTTCGGCCTTTGCAATGCTCCTGCCACGTTTCAGCATCTGGTCAATGACGTGTTTAAAGATTTCCTGGACATTTTTCTAATCGTCTACTTGGACGATATTCTAATCTTCTCCAGTTCACTCGAGCAACATAGGGAACATGTCCGTAAAGTCCTGGCCCGACTCCGCCTGCACAGATTGTATGCTAAGGCGGAGAAGTGCGAATTTGAACAAAAGGAGATTCAGTTCCTGGGGTAAGTGATCTCCTCAACTGGCATCAAAATGGATCCTCAGAAGGTGTCTGCTGTGTTAGAATGGCCAGCACCCATGGACAAGAAGGGGGTACAATGCTTCATTGGGTTTGCAAACTTTTATAGGAAGTTTATCAGGGGGTTCTCTGCCATCATCTCCCCCATCACGCAGCTAACTAAGCAGAATCTTCGTTTCCACTGGAACCCGGAGGCTCAGAGGGCCTTTGAAGAGTTAGAGACGTTTCACGTCAGCTCCGATTCTTAGCCATCCTGACCCATCCTTGCCCTTTATCCTGGAGGTTGATGCTTCCGAAGTAGACGTGGGTGCTATTATTTCCCAACGACAAGGCAACAAAGACCTGATGCATCCCGTAGGGTTCTTTTCTAGGAAACTTTCACCGGCTGAGTGGAACTATGATGTGGGGACCGGGAGCTACTTGCTATCAAGACAGCTTTGGAGGAATGGAGGTTTTTTGCTTGAAGGCGCAGTCCACCCGGTACTGATTTATACGGACCACAAGAATCTTGAATATTTAAGATCTGCTAAAAGACTAAAACCCAGACAGGCCCGTTGGGCTCTATTCTTTACACGGTTTTGTTTCCATATCACCTACCGGCCGGGGTCCAAAAATGTAAAGCCAGACGCACTGTCGCATATGTTTGATAATCCTAAAGACTGTTCTGCACCTGACACTATTCTGCCGGCAAATAGTTTCCTTCTCCTTCAAACAGATCTTCTATCCATGATCAGAGAAGCATCCCCAGAACCTTCAAGTCTCCAGGGGTCCTCTTTAACATCTCGAGATGGACTATTATGGAGGGGAAGTCAAATTTTTGTACCAGAGAACGTCCGAGTCAGGGTGCTGACACTTTTGCATGACCATCCACTTGCAGGACATTTTGGGGTCCTTAAGACCCTTGAGCTGGTGCAGCGCACCTTTTGGTGGCCTAACCTGAAGGAATTCTGCAGAAAATATGTCAACTCCTGTTCTGTCTGCATCCAGAATAAAACTCCCAGGAACAGAGCTTGGGGACTACTAAGACCATTGCCTATACCAGATAGGCCCTGGAGGATGATTGCAATGGACTTTATAGTTGAATTACCATGTTCTGAGGGATGTTCGGCGATCCTTGTGGTTGTTGACCGGCTATCCAAAATGGCCCACTTTGTGCCCCTAAAAGGAACACCTTCTGCTGTGGAGACGGCCCGTGTGTTCATTAGGGAAATTGTCAGGTTACACGGAATCCCCGCAAATATAGTGTCCGATAGGGGGGTACAGTTTACTTCACGCTTTTGGAGAGCCCTTTGTGAAAATCTGAAAATTGAACTAGCCCTGTCTTCAGCATACCATCCCCAAACAAATGGGCAAACTGAAAGGACAAACCAGACTCTGGAGCAATACATTAGGTGTTTTACATCTTTTGTGCAAGATGATTGGGTGTCCTTGCTGCCCCTAGCGGAATTCGCCTACAATAATGCCAGTCACACTGCCACCGGTCAATCCCCTTTCTTTGCCAATTATGGGTTTCATGCATCTTTTTTACCAGATTTTCTTTCAGAATCCTCAGTTCCAGCGGTCCAGGACACAGTGCAGTTCCTCAGTCATAATAACCGGATCTTGCAGGAAGCGGTATCCAAGGCGCAAGCGGACAATAAGAGGTTCTTTGATCAGAAAAGAAGAGGAGATCTAAACCTTCAGCTTGGCGACAAGGTATGGCTGTCTACCAATAATATTAGATTAGCATGTCCTTCCAAGAAGCTTGCCCCTAAATTTATTGGGCCTTTCCCTGTGAAAAGGAAAATTAACGAGGTGTCTTATGAATTATGCTTACCTGACTCATTTAAGATACACCCTGTGTTTCACGTGTCACTCTTGATGCCTGCTGTAGATGATCCTTTTCCTGATAGGGGTACCAGGGCCCCTGAACCAGTTCTGGTGGACGGCAATGAGGAGTATGAAGTGGAAGCCATCCTTGACTGCAGAAAGAGGTCTGGGCAAGTACAGTTTTTAATTAAGTGGAAGGGGTATGGTCCGGAAAACAACTCATGGGAACCTGACTGTAATATTCATGCCAAATGTTTGATTCATGCCTATTTCTCTGCCCATCCTGAAAAGAAGAGCTATCTGGGCATCCGGAGGCTGCCCGTTGGGGGGGGCAATGTCAGGGGCATGTCAGTAGCCGTCGGGTGAATCTGCGTGCACGCAGGGGCACGAGGAGTCGTCCTAGGGCAATTCAGCTCAATTCCCCACCAGGGGGCGCCGGAGCGCGCCCGCGTGTGCCCGTACGCGCGTTCACGCGTTCACGGGTGCGCGCACGCGCCGGTGCATGCGCCCGTTCGCGCTGGCGCTGTTTTGGCGCCAAGGTCCCTTTAAAAGGATGACAGGTGCTCATGTCAGGTGCTGTTCGTCTGCAGCTCTGCACCTGAAGTTCCTGTATCTGCCTATCTGTTATTTTGCTAGTGACCCGGCTACGTCTGACCATTCTCCAGTCTCCTATCCGACCCAGCTTGCCTGACCTTGCTTATTCTGTTACCTGTTGCCGAACTCCTGCCTGCCTGACTATTCCTTGGATCATCCCTCTTGTTTATACCTGCCTGATCTCCTGCCAAAACGGACTGTCTGACCTTGCCTGCCTGTGTCCTGTGACGCTGTTCTCTGCCTGCTTGTTTTGCATCCAGCTGCTGTCTTCGCATCTGTCTGCCTGCCTCCCGGCCTGCACCAGCCTGCCTGCATCCGCAGCTCAACCATCCCTGAGGGACATCCTTCCAGTTCCGGTATCTGCTCCTGCTGGAACCTGCATCAGGCCCTCCTACCCACTGCGCTCAGGAGACCACTGTTCCCACTTCCAGCGGCTCCTGAACCAGCGTTTAAGAGAGGTCTCCTTCCACCAGTCGGGCTCAACTACCAGGTACCTAACAGCTCCCTTAGATAAGTGCTCCTCAGGCCACCAATTAGGATGTTCAAATAGGTGATGTCTGCCGTGGGGATCACCGTCTTCACAAATTCCAACAAATTATCCAGCGCTGCCTTCCTCTTTGTTTGGTTCTTATATTCAGGGTGGTTTATCTGCCACAGACATGCGTGAAACTCCGCCCGCCCCTGAAGTTCCTTCTAGTCTATTACCCACCCCTTCTCATTCATCGCAGTGGGGAAGAGCACATGGCGGAGTCAGAGCAGGTGTCTGATAATTACACCAACGAGGAGGAGGAGGAGGAAAGCCCGGAGCTTGAAACGTCCTGATCCAGAAGGAGATGATTTAAGGCATCAAATATGTCCTTTGGGGAGATGTTGGAGATGGTGGACATCCTGAAGAAGGCTGACTATGACGGGAAGTATGGACCTTACCCCAATCCCAATGTCCGAAAGGCCAAGATCATGGCGAAAGTGGTCAAAAGTCTGCACCGGAATTTCAGGGTACGTCGATCAAAAGATCAGCTCAGGAAGCTGTGGTCGGACCTCAAATTAAGAGAGCACGAGCAGTACAGAAAGATCTGGAGAGTGCTGCAAAAAAGTAAGTAGTTGTGCTGTGTTCCTATTCTTTTTATGTTTATTACGTTCGTGCTGCTCCATGTGCTTTTCTTAACTGTTATCCAGTTTAAAATGCCAACTTTCATGTTCATGGGCACATTATTCGTTCGTATCAAACATTTTTCTTTTGGCCTATAAAACACCATTGTTTTGGCCATATGCATTTGGCCACATTTTTTAGGGCCTACTTGTGTGAAACTAATTTGGTTGTGTAGATGGGTTTGTAACTAGAATGAAATGCAAACTAGATTCTGTGTAAGGAGAGGACACTCAGCAGCTGTTTACACATCTGGACGCTGGAGCACTAGTGTGGGACCCCAGAACACCCTTTTTATTAGGGGGCCCACACAGGTGCTCCAGTGTATACTATAGGGGTGTCTCCATCTGTGAAGCTTGTACAAAACAGATAAGTATTGAAGCTTCACAAAGGACAAGAAAAATGCAACATCTTGGAACTCTGCCAAAACAGACAATTGTACCCCACTTCCAAGCAATGTTTCATATTTATAGTTCTGCCATCAAATATCTGTGTGCTAAGTAGACCTATTTTTTTTTACATAGAGGAGAAAAGACTCGGAGGACACCCCTCATCCGAGGAGACCACAGACCCCCCACCTCTGGAAGAAGGGAAAATCCACCCAGAACAAGCAAAGCAGGAGGAGGAAGACATGGTGGAAATTGGCACCACAACAGGTGAGTGTCTGCGACCACAGGCTCAGGTAAGAGATGGATGCCGGCATATTTATAATACATGGTGTTTTTTGGTTTCTATCTTTTTAGGTGATCGTGATGTTGTGGATCCAGATCCTTTCACCTCGGAAAGTGCACAGATCCTGATCGGGGAGATCATGGGGTGTAATAGGGACTTGGAAAACATCAAGAAAAACATCAATGATGTTCTTCAAAAAATGAAGAACATCATTGATGTTTTAGGGAGAGTTTAAAACCCCTCAAAATCCCTTTGTTTTTTGTGTGCTACAAATTTTTGACATTTTTTGACAAATTTGAGAAAAGACAAATTTTGAAGATGCACACAGTGTGTCAACATGTGTTATCTGCCATCACAGGAGATCAATGGATGCGTTTTGGGGGTGCAACCCCTTCCTCAATAATAAGGTAGCTGTGAGGAAGGGGTTGCACCCCCAAAACACGTCCCTTGATCCCCCGTGATGGCAGGTAGCACATGTTGACAATCGGAAATTTGTGTGCATCTTCAAAATTTGGCTTTTCCTGGGGTGACTTCACCCCATCTGAACACAATTTCAAACACAGTTTGTAAATACTCATGTCTGATATTGCCTTCAAGTTCTACCAAATGTGAACTTTGTAAGTTCAAGATTTGTGTCTTTCTTGTTGGTTTTAAACATGCCTGTTTTATCCTAAATGGACATTTCTACTTTTTCTAATGTGACCCCAAAAATTGTTATACAACAAACATGTTGGTTTGTTTTAAAAACCTTTTCTAAATGCACATGTGATTGTGCTGGTATTAAAAAGATTGCTAATCAAGAATGTGTGGATTATTGTTTCAACGTCCAACACTTTTGTGGTGCTCTAATTGGTGTTTTCTGTGACAATGGGTGTTATATCCTAAGGGCTAGGGATAACACCCCCCTGTTCGGTTCGCACCAGAACATGCGAACAGGAAAAAAGTTCGTTCGAACACGCGAACACCGTTAAAGTCTATGGGACACGAACATGAATAATCAAAAGTGCTAATTTTAAAGGCTTATATGCAAGTTGTTGTCATAAAAAGTGTTCGGGGACCCGGGTCCTGCCCCAGGGGACATGGATCAATGCAAAAAAAAGTTTTAAAAACGGCCGTTTTTTCAGGAGCAGTGATTTTAATAATGCTTAAAGTCAAACAATAAAAGTGTAATATCCCTTTAAATTTCGTAGCTGGGGGGTGTCTATAGTATGCCTGTAAAGGGGCGCATGTTTCCTGTGTTTAGAACAGTCTGACAGCAAAATGACATTTCGAAGGAAAAAACCCATTTAAAACTACTCGTGGCTATTGCATTGCCGACAATACACATAGAAGTTCATTGATAAAAACGGCATGGGAATTCCCAACAGGGGAACCCCAAACCAAAATTAAAAAAAAAAAATGAAGTGGGAGTCCCCCTAAATTCCATACCAGGCCCTTCAGGTCTGGTATGGATATTAAGGGGAACCCCGGCCAAAATTTAAAAAAAAATGACATGGGGTTCCCCCTAAATTCCATACCAGACCCTTCAGGTCTGGTATGGATTTTGAGGGGAACCCCGCGCCAAAAAAAAAAACGGCGTGGGGTCCCCCCAAAAATCCATACCAGACACTTATCCGAGCATGCAACCTGGCAGGCTGCAGGAAAAGAGGGGGGGACGAGAGTGCGGCCCCCCCTCCTGAACCGTACCAGGCCACATGCCCTCAACATTGGGAGGGTGCTTTGGGGTAGCCCCCCAAAACACCTTGTCCCCATGTTGATGAGAACAAGGGCCTCATCCCCACAACCCTGGCCGGTGGTTGTGGGGGTCTGCGGGCGGGGGGCTTATCGGAATCTGGAAGCCCCCTTTAACAAGGGAACCCCCAGATCCTGGTCCCCCCTGTGTGAAATGGTAAGGGGGTACTTACCCCTACCATTTCACTAAAAAACTGTCAAAAATGTTAAAAATGACAAGAGGCAGTTTTTGACAATTCCTTTATTTAAATGCTTCTTCTTTCTTCTATCTTCCTTCATTTTCTTCTTCTTCTGGTTCTTCTGGTTCTTCCTCTGGTGTTCTCGTCCAGCATCTCCTCCGCGGCGTCTTCTATCTTCTTCTCCTTGGGCCGCTCCGCACCCATGGCATGGGGGGAGGCTCCCGCTCTTCTCTTCATCTTCTTCTCTTCTTCTCTTCTTCTCTTCTTCATTTTCTTCTCCGGGCCGCTCCGCATCCATGCTGGCATGGAGGGAGGCTCCCACTGTGTGACGGCGTCTCCTCGTCTCACGGTTCTTAAATAACGGGGGCGGGGCCACCCAGTGACCCCGCCCCCTCTGACGCACGGGACATGACGGGACTTCCCTGTGGCATTCCCCGTGACGTCACAGGGAAGTCCCGTCAAGTCACCGTGGGTCACCGGGTGGCCCTGCCCCCCATTATTTAAGAACCGTCAGACGAGGAGATGTCATCACACAGCGGGAGCCTCCCTCCATGCCAGCATGGGTGCGGAGCGGCCCGGAGAAGAAAATGAAGAAGAGAAGAAGAGAAGAAGGAAGAAGAGAAGAAGATGAAGAGAAGAGCGGGAGCCTCCCCCCATGCCATGGGTGCGGAGCGGCCCAAGGAGAAGAAGATAGAAGATGCCGCGGAGGAGATGCTGGACGAGAACGCCGGAGGAAGAACCAGAAGAGCCAGAAGAACCAGAAGAAGAAGATGAAGGAAGAAAGAAGCATTTAAATAAAGGAATTGTCAAAAACTGTCTCTTGTCATTTTTAACATTTTTGACAGTTTTTTAGTGAAATGGTAGGGGTAAGTACCCCCTTACCATTTCACATGGGGGGCGGGATCTGGGGGTCCCCTTGTTAAAGGGGGCTTCCAGATTCCGATAAGCCCCCCGCCCGCAGACCCCCACAACCACCGGCCAGGGTTGTGGGTATGAGGCCCTTGTCCTCATCAACATGGGGACAAGGTGTTTTGGGGGGCTACCCCAAAGCACCCTCCCAATGTTGAGGGCATGTGGCCTGGTACGGTTCAGGAGGGGGGGCCGCACTCTCGTCCCCCCCTCTTTTCCTGCAGCCTGCCAGGTTGCATGCATGGATATTAAGGGGAACCCCGGCCAAAATTTTTTAAAAAAATGACGTGGGATTCCCCCTAAATTCCATACCAGACCCTTCAGGTCTGGTATGAATTTTTGGTTGGACCCCACGCCGTTTTTTTTTTTTGGCGCGGGGTTCCCCTCAAAATCCATACCAGACCTGAAGGGCCTGGTATGGAATTTAGGTGGACTCCCACGTCATTTTTTTTTTTTAATTTTGGTTCGGGGTTCCCCTGTGGGGAATTCCCATGCCGTTTTTATCAATGAACTTCTATGTGTATTGTCAGCAATGCAATAGCCGCGAGTAGTTTTAAATGGGTTTTTTCCTTCGAAATGTCATTTTGCTGTCAGACTGTTCTAAACACGGGAAACATGCGCCCCTTTACAGGTATACTATAGACACCCCCCAGCTACGAAATTTAAAGGGATATTACACTTTTATTGTTTGACTTTAAGCATTATTAAAATCACTGCTCCTGAAAAAACGGCCGTTTTTAAAACTTTTTTTGTGCATTGATCCATGTCCCCTGGGGCAGGACCCAGGTCCCCAAACACTTTTTATGACAATAACTTGCATATAAGCCTTTAAAATTTGCACTTTTGATTTCTCCCATAGACTTTTAAAGGATGTTCCGCGGCATTCGAATTTGCCGCGAACACCCCAAATTGTTCGCTGTTCGGCGAACTTGCGAACAGCCAATGTTCGAGTCGAACATGAGTTCGACTCAAACTCGAAGCTCATCCCTACTAAGGGCAAATCCACTTTGCACTCCAAGTGCAGTTTCAAGTGCACCTGTAGTGCAAAGTGTCTTTGCCTTTAGTAAATAACACCCACCAGTGCTTTGTAAGGTTACACAATCACGCCATTTTCAGGACTCATCACATTTCTGTCAGGGTCAGCTAAAACAAACACAAGCAGTAAATGTCATCAAAGATTTGAGTAGTTATTTGTTTTTTTTTTTATTTGAAAAAGGTTTCAGACATTGTCTGGCATATTGATTGCCCCCTACCCTCAAAGTATTCAGGGTATCTTAGACGGACATCACAGGCACTCAGGGGGGGCAAGCAAGGACGGCCACTTTCAAGCACCATCAGGGTTGTTTCATTTTGAAGTCCAGCCTCAGGCCCAACTGAGCCAGCATAGTTGGCAGAATGTTGCCGTAAAAAGTTGTGTAGAACACAGCACACCAGGATAATATGATTCAGTTTGTACTCCACCATGTGTATGGGTGTAAGAAATAGGCGGAACTGGCTGGCCATGATTCCAAACGTGTTCTCCACTCTTCTGGCTCTGGCCAGCAGGTAATTAAAAACCCTCTGGTCCGGGGTGAGGGTCCTCATCGGGAATGACCGCATAAGATGGTCCCCCAGTGCAAACGCTTCATCCGCAATGAAGACAAATAGGAGTCCTTCCACATTGTCTTCTGGAGGTGGCAAGTCCAAGCTGCCATTCTGGAGACACCTGTAGAACGCCATCTGGGCAATGACTCCACCATCGGACATACGGCCATTCTTCCCCAGGTCCACATACAGGAACTCATAAGTAGCCGACACAACCGCCAACATCACAATACTATTGAACCCCTTATAATTATAATAGTACGACCCCGAGATGGGGGGTGGGATGATGTGGACGTGTTTCCCATCAATTGCCCCACCGCAGTTAGGAAAGTCCCACTGCTGGGCAAAGTGAGAGGCCACAGTCTGCCATTCCTGTGGCGTGGAAGGAAACTGTGGAGTCAAACAAAAAAAAATTGTAATTTTGCACATAAACAGGGAAAGCTGATTAGACACAAACATTCTTGGCCAACATCAAGATAACATTTAGAGTTTTTAAAGACCAAAGTATAAGGTACACCTATCAGATTCCCCCTCCCCCCCTCTCATGGGCCATTTCTAACATTATAGGGGGGGAACTCTTGGACAGGTTACCCTCTCCACTTCATTGAAAGATGAATGCCTAGATAATGTGTATTACTTTGGCCAGCCCCTCCTTAGTTACACTATTGACAGCCCGTTGGACAGGTCAGAAGTGTCATAATACAAAGATATAAATACACATTTGAGCACATTTGGACATTCTGCTATTACCTATCAAGATAACAATAGTATACAGAAACTTGAAACAGTACCATTTGAAAGTATACAGTCAGGCCCTTGCACTACATGCTTTGGGGAATTCATCCATAAATCTGACCACAAAAGAGATGGGTATAGTGTGTATGGGTTTGGCAAAGTCAGCAGATAGATGATTGAGGATAGATAGAGAATTGTTATCAGCTGACTTAGCAGTTGGGGGAGGGAAGGTTAAAAATTATTTGGGGACCCCCCAAAAAAAGCCTCTGGCACTCTGCCTGAATTTAAAGCACAAATCACATTTAAAAACATTTTAGGGGGTGTTTGGGATAAAGCACTACTATGGAGCTGATAAAATACACTGTTAAGTGACTACATGAGGTGAATATAGGGCCAGGAGACCATGCTGGGGAGGTAAGTGAAGGCAAATATGTATGAAGGACAAAAAAAATAATTAATTAAAAATGCAGCATGCATGAGAACAAAGGGGACATTCACAGCATATTCCAATCATAGTAATTAGGGAATGAGGAAAGAAATACAATATATTAGCAAACATTAAATACAATAAAATGTGATATTAAAGGATAAAAATCTTACCTTAATATACTCCTTCTGCAGGACCTGTATGATGGCAGAACAGGTCTCTGGGATAATGATCCCCAGAGCTTGGGGGGAGATGCCTGTCGAGAACTTGAGGTCCTGCAGGCTTCTCCCTGTCACCAAGTACCACAGGGTGGCGACTAACCTCTGCTCCGGAGTGATGGCTTGCCTCATGCAGGTATCCTGCCTGCTAATATAAGGGGTCATCAAAGCCAACAAACGGTGAAATACGGGGTCCGTCATCCAGAGAAAGTTCCTGAAATCATCAGGATTATTCTCACGGGTCTCACGGAGCAAAGGCATATGACAGAACTGGTCACGCTGAAGCAACCAATTCTTGGTCCATGAACTCCTCCCCACCCTGTTCATGGTGCCCCCTCACAGCACGAACTCTACAAGGAGTACGTATACGCAATATGGCTAGAAAATGGTCGGCTGCTCAGAACGAAGTAACAGAACGCACTGAAGAACAGCAAGGCCTGTGAAGAGCGACCTGAAAAACAGTAACGAACGAACAAGAACACAATGACAAAGTCACGCGTAGCTTGCTGCACGCACTGAAGAGCGGATATAAACCTACAAGCACAAACTGAACAGCAGAAAACGATCTGAAAACCATGAGTCTGAAAAAGTGCGAATCGTCTCTCACCAAACTTTTACTAACACGAGATTAGCAAAAGGAGCCCAAAGGGTGCCACGCTTGGTTCTGATATGGCCTTTGCTAGTCTCGTCGTACGTGGTGTACGTCACCGCATTCTTGGCGATCGGAAATTCCGACAACTTTGTGCGACCGTGTGTACGCAAAACAAGTTTGAGCCAACATCCGTCAGAAAAAATCCATGGATTTTGTTGTCAGAATGTCCGATCAATGTCCGATCGTGTGTACGGGGCATTAGTGTACAGAACTTCACCAGAAATGTAATTTCCTGCTTGTGTGCTTAGCTGATTTTCCCAGAAGTCTGCAATAAGATACAAGTCAAATTTTAGGCATTCTCTGCAGCAAAAAATGTCATTTTTCGTAAGATACTCTCAAAGGGTTAATTAAACGTATGCAGATACTACAACTTTCCTCATTAGAACACTGCAAGTGCGTTAGCTGGTGATTATTGAAATATTCACTCTCATTCATGTGGGATTGCACGCAGCCCACACCCCAAACCAGCAATATTCCCCAAAATACAGCCATAAATAAAAACACCACACAAATTATTGGTAAATGGCCGCGGCACTTTATTGGTTTGCAATAGATCATAAATATTTATTAATTTTATATAACCAAAAAAGCTCAAGTAAATATTTAATATCTCTATATAAGCTCAGTTATTGGAACTTGATCCATATTGAATTAACCACTTCAGCCCCGGAAGGATTTACCCCCTTCCTGACCAGAGCACTTTTTACAATTTGGCACTGCGTCGCTTTAACTGCTAATTGCGCGGTCATGCAATGCTGTAACCAAACGAAATTTGCGTCCTTTTCTTCCCACAAATAGAGCTTTCTTTTGATGGTATTTGATCACCTCTGCCGTTTTTATTTTTTGCGCTATACACGGAAAAAGACCGAAAATTTTGAAAAAAAATGATATTTTCTACTTTTTGTTCTAAAAAAAATCCAATAAACTCAATTTTAGTCATACATTTAGGCCAAAATGTATTTGGCCACATGTCTTTGGTAAAAAAAATGTCAATAAGTGTATATTTATTGGTTTGCGCAAAAGTTATAGCGCCTACAAACTAGGGTACATTTTCTGGAATTTACACAGTCTTTAATTTATGACTGCCTATGTCATTTCTTGAGGTGCTAAAATGACAGGGCAGTACAAAACCCCCACAAATGACCCCATTTTGGAAAGTAGACACCCCAAGGAAATTGCTGAGAGGCATGTTGAGCCCATTGAATATTCATTTTTTTTGTCCCAAGTGATTGAATAATGAAAAAAAAAAAAAAAAAAAAACAAAATTACAAAAAGTTGTCACTAAATGATATATTGCTCACACAGGCCATGGGCATATGTGGAATTGCACCCCAAAATACATTTAGCTGCTTCTCCTGAGTATGGGGATACCACATGTGTGGGACTTTTTGGGAGCCTAGCCGCATACGGGGCCCCGAAAACCAATCACTGCCTTCAGGATTTCTAAGGGCGTACATTTTTGATTTTACTCCTCACTACCTATCACAGTTTTGAAGGCCATAAAATGCCCAGATGGCACAAACCCCCCCCAAATGACCCCATTTTGGAAAGTAGACACCCCAAGCTATTTGCTGAGAGGCATGTTGAGTCCATGGAATATTTTATATTTTGACACAAGTTGCGGGAAAGTGACAATTTATTTTTTTATTTTTTTTTTTTTTTGCACAAAGTTGTCACTAAATGATATATTGCTCACACAGGTCATGGGCATATGTGGAATTGCACCCCAAAATACATTTAGCTGCTTCTCCTGAGTATGGGGATACCACATGTGTGGGACTTTTTGGGAGCCTAGCCGCGTACGGGACCCCGAAAACCAATCACCGCCTTCAGGATTTCTAAGGGTGTACATTTTTGATTTCACTCTTCACTGCCTATCACAGTTTCGGAGGCCATGGAATGCCCAGGTGGCACAAAACCCCCCCAAATGACCCCATTTTGGAAAGTAGACACCCCAAGCTATTTGCTGAGAGGCATGGTGAGTATTTTGCAGCTCTCATTTGTTTTTGAAAATGAAGAAAGACAAAAAAAAAAATTTTTTTTTTCTTTTTTTAATTTTCAAAACTTTGTGACAAAAAGTGAGGTCTGCAAAATACTCACTATACCTCTCAGCAAATAGCTTGGGGTGTCTACTTTCCAAAATGGGGTCATTTGGGGGGGGTTTGTGCCACCTGGGCATTCCATGGCCTCCGAGACTGTGATAGGCAGTGAAGAGTGAAATCAAAAATTTACGCCCTTAGAAAGCCTGAAGGCGGTGCTTGGTTTTCGGGGTCCCATACGTGGCTAGGCTCCCAAAAAGTCTCACACATGTGGTATCCCCGTACTCAGGAGAAGCAACAGAATGTATTTTGGGGTGTAATTTCACATATTCCCATGGCATGTTTGAGCAATATATCATTTAGTGACAACTTTGTGCAAAAAAAAAAAAAAATAATAATAATTTGTCTCTTTCCCGCAACTTGTGTCACAATATAAAATATTCCATGGACTCGACATGCCTCTCAGCAAATAGCTTGGGGTGTCTACTTTCCAAAATGGGGTCATTTGGGGGGGTTTGAACTGTCCTGGCATTTTATGCACAACATTTAGAAGCTTATGTCACACATCACCCACTCTTCTAACCACTTGAAGACAAAGCCCTTTCTGACACTTTTTGATTACATGAAAAAATTATTTTTTTTTGCAAGAAAATTACTTTGAACCCCCACACATTATATATTTTTTTAAAGCAAATGCCCTACAGATTAAAATGGTGGGTGTTTAATTTTTTTTTTTCACACAGTATTTGCGCAGCGATTTTTCAAACGCATTTTTTGGGGAAAAAACACACTTTTTTACATTTTAATGCACTAAAACACACTATATTGCCCAAATGTTTGATGAAATAAAAAAGATGATCTTAGGCCGAGTACATGGATACCAAACATGACATGCTTTACAACTGTGCACAAACGTGCAGTGACAACAAAATAAATACATTTTTAAAAGCCTTTAAAAGCCTTTACAGGTTACCACTTTAGATTTACAGAGGAGGTCTACTGCTAAAATTACTGCCCTCGATCTGACCGTCGCGGTGATACCTCACATGCATGGTGCAATTGCTGTTTACATTTGACGCCAGACCGACGCTTGCGTTCGCCTTAGCGCAAGAGCAGGGGGGACAGGGGTGCTTTTTTTTTTTTTTTTTTTTTTTCTTTATTATTTTTTTGCTTTTTTATCTTATTTTAAAACTGTTCCTTTCATTTTTTTTTTTTTTTAATCATTTTTATTGTTATCTCAGGGAATGTAAATATCCCCTATGATAGCAATAGGTAGTGACAGGTACTCTTTTTTGAAAAAATTGGGGTCTATTAGACCCTAGATTTCTCCTCTGCCCTCAAAGCATCTGACCACACCAAGATCGGTGTGATAAAATGCTTCCCCAATTTCCCAATGGCGCTATTTACATCCGGTGAAATCTAAGTCATAAAATGCTCGTAGCTTCCAGTTTCTTAGGCCATAGAGATGTTTGGAGCCACTCTGGTCTCTGATCAGGTCTATGGTCAGCTGGCTGAATCACCGGCTGCATTCTCAGGTTCCCTGTTGAGACAGGAGAGCCAGAGAAAAACACGGAAGACGGTGGGGGGGGGGCATTCTCTCCCACTGCTTGTAAAAGCAGTCTAGAGGCTAATTAGCCGCTAGGATTGCTTCTACATGAAAGCCGACCGCTGGCTGAAAAGAATGATACCAAGATGATACCTAAACCTGCAAGCATCATTCTGGTATAACCACTCAAAGTCGTGAATGCTGTACTCAGACAAAAATATGGTTAACAATAAAGCACAGTAAACGGTAAAGTATAAAAAATTGCAGACCTGAAAAGCAAACATGATAAAACATAATAACAATAAAACATTGCAGAATAGAATACAGTAAAAAAGAGCAGAACAATAGAGAGAATAGAGAGAGAGAGAATAGAGAGAGAACAATAAAACGACAACTATTATTTTTTATTTTATATTTTTGTTTGTGTTTTTTTTTTTTTTTTTTTTCACTTTTTTTGTAACTGTAACTTTTATAACTGTAACCGGTTCCAGGTTCGGGTCTCTCAAAATGCGATGGCATCTTGGGAGACCCTGTGAAAGTGTGTCCTAGTCTGTGCAATGCTGTACCCTACGCTAATACTCAGCTAGTGAATGGTAGCGTTCAAAACATTCACCAATGCAAAGACCAGGATTGTCAGGACAGGAGGGACAATAATAGCGGGTGTCACGCCTATATCCGCGCTTGCTGCAGACACAACATCTTTTTTGGGGGGGTTCGCTGGGTAGGGGTACTCGGGAGGACATAAAAATGCCTCTCATGCAGCCGACTGCATTTGGTTGGGGATGTGAATGGGGGAAGTACGGGCGCTGCAGAAGCGGTAGGTTCCCAATTAGGATTGGCGAATGCAGCAGGAAGGGCACTATGGGCACGACGGGCCTGTGTTTGTCTTTTTGGTGGCAGCGGGACACTACTTGTGCTTGCCACCTCACCAGCTTGAACTGCACTTATGGGACTCGCCACGTCACCAAGTGTTACTGCAGTGCTGGTTTGACTACGACCGGGGTGTACTAGGCCGCTGGCGCTTGCCAGTTCACCAAAACGCTACCAAAAAAACTGTTAACGATCGCAGGGATCAGGCCTGACTCTGCGAACGCTGCAGTTATGCATTTAGTGTTTTGTAAGTGACAGTGATCGATCGATACTGCACTTGGGTGGGCTGGGCTGGGCCGGGCGGAGGGGCAAAACGCAGGTGCTAGCAGGTATCTGGGCTGATCCCGCTAACACTGCGTTTTTGGGAACCCTAAACTGCTGGGGACGCCAGTATAGATCTGATCGGATCAGATATTGATCAGTTCAGATACTATACCACTAAGGGAGGTGTACAGTGCGTGCGTGGGTGTTAGCGCTACTGGCACTAACCTGACGCTGCCTGGGGCTGGTGCTTGCCAGTTCACCAAAACGCTACAAAAAAAACTGTTAGCGATCGCAGGGATCAGGCCTGACTCTGCGAACGCTGCAGTTATGCGTTTAGTGTTTTGTAAGTGACAGTGATCGATCGATACTGCACTTGGGTGGGCTGGGCTGGGCCGGGCGGAGGGGTAAAACGCAGTTGCTAGCAGGTATCTGGGCTGATCCCGCTAACACTGCGTTTGTGGGAACCCTAAACTGCTGGGGACGCTAGTATAGATCTGATCGGATCAGATATTGATGCGTTCAGATACTATACCACTAAGGGAGGTGTACGGTGCGTGGGTGTTAGCGGTACTGGCACTAACCTGACGCTGCCTGGGGCTGGTGCTTGCCATTTCACCAAAATGCTACCAAAAAAACTGTTAGCGATCGCAGGGATCAGGCCTGACTCAGCGAACGCTGCAGTTATGCGTTTAGTGTTTTGTAAGTGACAGTGATCGATCGATACTGCACTTGGGTGGGCTGGGCCGAGCTGGGCGGAGGGGCAAAAC
Source organism: Aquarana catesbeiana (assembly GCF_042186555.1). NCBI lineage: Eukaryota > Metazoa > Chordata > Amphibia > Anura > Ranidae > Aquarana > Aquarana catesbeiana. Next base: position 567,226,134 of record NC_133325.1, read on the forward strand.
GCAGGTGCTAGCAGGTATCTGGGCTGATCCCGCTAACACTGTGTTTTTGGGAACCCTAAACTGCTGGGGACGCCAGTATAGATCTGATCGGATCAGATATTGATGCGATCAGATACTATACCACTAAGGGAGGCGTATGCTGCGTGCGTGGGTGTTAGCGGTACTGGCGCTAATCTGACCCTGCCTGGGGCGACGCATATCACCGCCGGGCGATCAGGGGGCTAAATCTTTATTCGGTAATAAACGGCGGGTTCCCTGACACTATAAAAAATAAACAAACTAACCAGCGTCACCCGTAACGATTATACAGTGATCAGTGGTGAAAGGGTTAACTAGGGGGCAATCAAGGGGTTAAAACATTTATTAGATAGTATATGGGGGTCCCTGTCGCTATAAAACTCTGACGGCGAACCTAAATATTTACGTCCCTAACTAGCATCACCAGCGACACTAATACAGCGATCAGAAAAATGATCGCTTAGCGACACTGGTGACAGGGGGTGATCAAGGGGTTAAAACTTTATTAGGGGGGGTTAGGGGGGTACCCTAGACCTACAGGGGGCCTAACACTCACTGCCCTGACACTGTAACTGTCACAAACTGACACCAATACAGTAATCAGAAAAAAAAAAAAAAAAAAAAAAAAACTGCTGGTGTCAGTTTGTGACAGGGGGGGGGGGGTGATTGGGGGAGGATCGGGGGGCGATCGGGGGGGGGATCGGGGTGTTTAGTGTGCCTGGCATGTTCTACTGTGTGTGTAGTGTTGGTGCACTTACATTGCAGTCTTCTCTCCTCGGCCCGGAACGGAAAATACCGAGCCGAGGAGAGATGACATCATTTCCTCTGCCTCTGTGTACAATACAGAGGCAGGGAAATGATCCCATTGGCTGAGAGCGATCGCGAGGGGGGGGCCACGAATGGATGGCCTCCCCCTCACCTCCGATCGCCGGGGGAGATTTGCCGACCGCCGCAGGCACCGGGGGGGGGTCCGATCGGACCCCCCACCCGCGGGCAGGCAAGGACGTACATATACGTCCTTTTGCCTGCCCGTGCCGCTCTGTCGACGTATATAGTCGTGCGGCGGTCGGCAAGTGGTTAAAAGAAATTAAATGTCCCCCCCTAGAAATCCAGGGTGGCCAACCACATAAGTGCCGGCAACAAAGGGTGGGAAGGGAGGGTAACTCTTTTGCCAGGGCTTGACCAACTGTGTAAATCCTATGGGATTCTTTGGTATATATAGGGCTCCCAAGCATTCTAGAATATTCCATGCATTCTTATTGGCTAATAACTTTACCTCATAAATTTAAAGAGACAGTAACACGAAATGTAAAATTACCACTTGCCTATGCTAATTGTGGAAAAAAAGGGGGCGAGTCTGCCGAAAGTCAATGAAAGCCAAAGGCGGGTTCCCTCCTTTTAGAAGGGATTGCATGCAGCCCACACCCCAAACCAGCAATATTTCCCAAAATACAGCCATAAATAAAAACACCACACAAATTATTGGCAAATAATTTGTGTGGAAATAACTTTGTGTGCAAATAACTTTATTGGTTTGCAATAGATCATGAATATTTATTCATTTTATTCAACCAAAAAAACTCAAGTAAATATTTAATATCTCTATATAAGCAAAGTTATTGGAATTCGAGCCATATTGAATTAAAAGCAATTAAATGTCCCCGCAAACCGGTATTTGTTTGTAAAACAGAATTCAGACTAACCCACGACCACGAGTATTTCTATACAATTTTGCAAACCAAGATTAAAAAGGTCAATTCCTATATCTGACAGATGGACCCCATCCTGTCTATAGATTTAGAAGGGGGTAGTCCCGGGTTCTATTTGCCAATATGCAAATCTATGCAGGATCGGTAAGAACTTATCAATTATTGATTTACTCTCTTTCTAATCTTTTCCATTACCTTTCCATGGTCAGAAGATAACCAACATAATCACGGTACTATTTCAGAAAAAATAATGGCTGTATTGGCAGAAATCAACTAAAAACGCTGAATCTCATGTTTATTCAAAAAAATTAAAGCTAAAGTTCTTATTTTGCATAAGTCATTTCCTCCTAAATGAACAATTAAAATAGTAGGCAAAGGCCAAACTTCAAATAATCAAGCTAGAACATTATAAAGCTGACACCATTGAAGACCTCGAATGCCTTTCCATAGCACAATGAATTAACCTGGAGAAATTGATAAATTCTCTGTATAAATACACTGTGCAGCTCTTTTACTTGCCCAATAAATTTAGGAATGTCCCATGATCCAAACACATTTCTGGACCCCTAAAAAATTTAAATAAATAAATTAGGACAAATGTATATTTTGAAACAATTGGAACCCCACCTACCTATATTCTTAATGTCGTCACTGGACATCCCACTCTGTGTTGCTACAGATGCTGCTCTGATCCAAAAAGAGTGTGAGGTAAACTTAAAATTTTTTAAACCCACAAAATTCAAATATTTCTTTAAAACAGCTTCAAACTGAAATATAGTGAGTGGGCTACCATCCATATGTAAAAGAAAATTACCTGTTTGCATATTGTCACAACGTAAGGACAGGAAAAATCATTTCTTTAGAACTAGGCATTAGAACAATCCATTGATCCATCTTAGATCTACTAATGAAAACCTTAACAACATCGCTATCGACTACAACATGCTCGTTTTTAATCCCAGGTAAACTTAATTTATTAGAAGGAAAAAGCTTGGAGATCCTTAATGCCCCAAAAAAGATACTATAAAAGCTGCTCTGAAAAGTAATGCCTCAAAAGTAGAAAAGCAAATAGAAAAAGTATTTAGGTCTCCTATTATCTGGCATATATTTTTCTTTCTTATTTTTCAATAAAACAGGCTTTAAAAGGATATAACTGTTACAAGCCGGAAGCTTCTGTAGACGAAAAAGGAAAGAAATGCCAGCTAATATCTTCACAATGTGACTTGGGGTAAAATTCTGTTTCATTAAAGCTTCCAAAAAACTTTTCTGATGGAGTCATTGATAAATTGTTTTTCTCTATTTTTTCCATTTGTCCCAAGCTTTAGAATATTCCTTCCATGTTTGTGTCGCCACTGAATTCTTAATTGCTTGTGAGACCAATTTAAAATCAGGTCCCATAGATAAACTGGGCAGAGATGACTCTCTAGATCGGCATTGGGCAGCAGTTGACAAAATGTTGTTATCAATACTAGGAGTAAATTTTGCCTTCACCCAAATATTCCATTTCAAGCATAGGAAAACTCAGTAAAGCAATAACTTAAAAACAGGTAATGATTTAGAAGACAGACAGTTAATTGTGAAAATAACACACTTATTATCAGTTTGAATAAGAATTCGCTTTTTCATTACAAAAAAAAACAACCCCAAAGTTCAACAGCAACTACTACTGGAAAGAGCTCCAGTAATACTATATTTTTTGTCAATTTTTTGGCTATCCACGCTTCTGACCAAGCGCAACAACACCTATGAACCCCTTAGCTGTGCTGTGAAACCTTTAGAACCAGAAGCATCCGTAAAAAGATGGAAGTCTGCTGCAAATACAGACGTATCCTAAAAAAGGGAATGACCATTATATTCATCGAAAAAAATTTGACCAGACTACTAAGTCCTCTTTAAGAGAAACAGTTAGTCTGATGTGAGAGAAAGGTGGTTTTAATCCTGAAGTAGCAAGATACAAATAAATAATGATATTTGAAGCGCTTCACAATGTGCATGAAAATGAATATATAAGAATAAATATAAATAGTCAAATAAATCCAGCGGTGAGTAAAAATTCCTATAAAATCCAGCAATCAAAATAGTGTAAAATTATAAAAAATTAGTGACACCAAATGTGTAAAAAATTCACATAAAAAATCCACATAAAAATAAATATATAGGGATGTATTCAGAAGGTTCAATTATACAGGTGTAGAATCCTGATTGGTATAGAGCTTTTGATCACTAGCAAAGCTGTTTAAAAACACTTGCTTAATTAAGGTGCTCATTGATAGTACCAATGTGTTTTTTGCTTCTATTCACAACCAATGTGAGAATCATAAACAGGCAGATAAGAGAAAAAAAACAATCATTGTGCAATAGTTAGGATACCAAGGTACACAGGCAAACTTCAATCCACTCACGTGTGCCTTATAATGATAAGGCATATGCAGGTTTTACTATAGCAGTCAGCCGCCTTAGACAGGAGCAGATTCAGTGCAGTACACTGTGTGAAACTGCTGATCTGCACAGAGCTTCCTTGGCTCCTCCCACGCGTTACATCACAGTCACGTGACTTTTTCAAGGATAATACAAGCTCTGACGGACTCAGCTTTATAGCACAACAGCAGAGTGGTTGCCATGGCTACAGCATGAGTTTGTCATCATTCTGCTTCCTGCATAAACTTCAATCCTGTTAAAACCTACTTTTATTAGACATGTAATTCATATGAATATCGTTGGTTTATCAAAACCACGATTCAATGTGTAAAAAACGCAGTGTGTAAAAAGTAAAAAATATATATAGAGATCTCTAATCACGTTTAATTCTTCAACTCCCTCCAGTGGTCACAATTGGTATAACATCTCACAGAGGGAGTATATGGCAAAGCATTGTCTCTAATGGTTTTGATAATTGACCAGTGCCCCATGATATCACAAAAATGGGGTATCCACATGCTCTGCTCATAAATGTATGGAAAACGGAGTAAACAAGATGACATGATATATATATATATATAAAATATACATATATAAAATTAAAATAAGATATGATATAAGAAATAGGGAAATAATATTAAAATATAAAATTAAAATCTAAAAATTCCATGATAGAATATTGCAAAAATGGATGATGACCATTATTTATATGCTAGAACTGAACCAAATATTGCCACTCAGAAAAAACTGGTATTGGACAAATAATGACAATATTGGACCAAAAAATAAATAAAAATAAAAAATAAAAAATATTAAAATAAAATATATACCATAAAAATATATATATATATATAGATCTGAAAAACCTCTAAAAATCAGAAATAAAACAATTCAGGTCGAATTCAATGTTCAAACCATGGGGTTCTAATGTACCCATCTGGAATACCTATCAAAATGTTTTGAAACACTGTGTTTTGGATAGCCTTTTCTAATGTTCTGGATATGCTCTCTTATTCTCTTCCACATTGGTCGCTTCGTTCTGCCAATGTATTGGAGGGAGCAGGAGCACTGTAAAGCATATACCACCCCCTCAGTCCTGCAAGATATAAAATCCTTTATTTCAAATTCTTGTCCAGTATTTGTTGAAGAAAATTTCTGACATCTGTATCCATTTTGATTAGTATTTATGCAGGCATAACACCTTTTACAGGGATAGAATCCTTTACCCTGAAAAAAGGTTAAATCAGTTATTCTCTTGGGTGGGTTGGGTACATTTTTAGCTATGATGTCCCTTAGAGTTGGAGCTCGTCTATAAATGAATCTCGGTTTTTCTGGGAGTATATTTGCCAAAGTAGTATCAGTTTTTAAAATAGACCAATGTCTTTTTATAATTCTCTCCATCCTCCTGTGTTGTATACTGAAGTCCATTATCAGAGGTATGTCATCTGTTTTGTCATTTACCTTGATTTTATCTTGGATCAGCGCTTCTCTTGAGGTTTGATTGACTTCTGTTATTTTTTCTTCTATAAAACATTTATTGTACCCTTTTTCTTCAAACCTCTTACCTATCCACTGAGCTTGTTTAAGATAGTCATTATTTTCTGAACAATTTCTCCGTAAGCGAATAAACTGGCCCTTCGGAATGTTGATTAACCATGGCTCATAGTGGCAACTCGTTACTGGTATATAGCTGTTCCTTTCCACCGGTTTGAAGAAAGTTTTTGTGCTGATGATATTGGCTGTTAGTTCTATTTCAAGATCAAGGAACTGGATTTTAGTCTCACTAATTTGATGTTCAAGTTTAATATTTTTTTGGTTCATATTCAAACGTTGGAAAAAGGATCTTAAACTCAGTTCATCACCCTTCCAAATAAAAATACAATCGTCTATGAATCTTTTATATAGAACCAGTTCCTTTGGAGTATTTAAAAAGATGGCATCCTCCTCCCATTTTGCCATGAATATGTTGGCTACACTTGGGGCATATTTAGCTCCCATCCCAATACCCGTTAGTTGTCGAAAATAATTGTCATTATACCAGAAGTAGTTATGTTGAATACCAAAGGCCAGGCTTCTAAGAAGACATCTTTTCTGTTTAGAAATGAGATGGCTGAATGAATCCATAGCCCATTTAGATGCTTCTATTGCATCGCTATGTTCAATTATTGTGTACAGTGAAGCAACATCAGCAGTTGCTAACAGATATCTTCCATTAGGGTCCAGGGTCAGAGATTTTAATATTTGTAATAAATGTTTGGTATCACGTAGATAAGCTTTAGTGTTGGGTACTAGGGGTTGCAAGAATTTGTCCACATATTCCCCTAGTCTTGCATTGATCGATTGAATCCCATTAATGATGGGTCTTCCTGGTGGTGCCTCAGCATTCTTATGGATCTTCGGGATGGTGTAAATGATTGGAACTCTACATGTATCCGGTACTAAATATCTAGATTCTTTTTTGGATAGAATATTTTTGTTGATTCCTTTTTGAATCAAAGAGGACAGATCTCGTTTGTATTCTCTAGTAGGATTGCTACTGAGTTTCAGATATGTGTTATTATCGTTAAGTTGTCCCATCAGTTCCTGGTGGTAGTATTCCTTTGTTAGTACTACAATGGCGCCCCCTTTGTCGGCCGGTCTAATTATAATATCTTTATTTGCTTCCAATTGTTTTATACCTTGTTGTATATGCTGGGATTCCGAGATTCTACTGAACTTGAGTTGTTCCAGGTCTTTGATCACCATTTTTTTAAACACCTCAATATGTTCATTATTTGTAGAGGGTGGATTGAATAGTGACTTATTTCTTAAATCACTATGCTGTACTCCTCTGCCAAGTTCCACTCCTTTGTTCAATGTAGATGGTGGTCTGGATAATAAGTATTTCTTGATATTCAATTTCCTGGTGTATTTTTGTATGTCAATATACATCTGGAATTTGTCCAGATTCTTTTTTGGTGCATATTTAAGGCCTTTGTCCAGTGTGATTAATTCCGCTCGTGTGAGCTCTTTGCCGCTGAGGTTGTAGATGCCTTCCCCTAGTACTCTCTTTTTCTTTTGGGTTTGCCATCCTGCTCTGCATCCCCTTTTATGGTGTTTGGACTTCTTTCTCTGTTTGTATATTCCTGTAGGGGTGGGGGATCTTCGTTTCTGCGGAAATCTAAAAAAGATCTTGACTGTTCTTCCTCTATGTAATTTCTAAGAGGCTCGTATCTATTGGTGGTAGGCAATGGGCTCCTCCTATCAGGATATCTGTATTGGTCGTATTCTCTGGTCCCATTCCTATTACCATTGGACTGGTGGTCTCGAGATTCACCATTGCTCTGTTGATAGTCCCTATGATCTCTCCTATCCTGATCATACCGATAATCCCTTGGCTGATCCCTATGAGGTTGTTGGTAGGAGTTTCTGGGGTCATTTCTGGAATTATATTGATTTTCTCTTGGTTCAGTTCTAGTTGAATGTTGATAGTATCCTTGTTCCCCATACCTGGGGTACCTGCCATTTTCCACCTGATCATATTGCGATTCATTACCTGATTGGTGCGATCTTGATTGATTGTAGGGTGGATAGTGGGGTTTGTTTGGTCTTTTATTGGCATTATTTTTCCAGTAAGGTCTTCTTGGTGATGTATTTTTTGTTTTGTTCCTCCACCAAGGTTTTGGTGTTCTTGATCCATTGTCATGTGTGTTACTTTGTTCCCATTGTTTCTGTTGGTTATATCTTGGGGTTTCTGGTGTCCTGGATCTCCTTTCTGGAGTCCTATAATATGTATTTCTCCTGGGGCTCACTATCCTCACCTCTCTATCTGGTGATGAGGCTATAGACCCAGTTTTACCTTGTTTGGCATTGATTTGCCAATTGAAAACCTGTTCTAACTGATAATCATTGGTATCTCTGAGGTATTTTCTCTTTTTCCTTTGTTTCAATTCAACATCTTTCTGTTCTAACACTTTATTCAGTTGTTGAGTTAGTGATGAAAAAGGTGCTGTCTCTTTAAAAGGGTCCAGTATGGTTTTGCATTCAGCAATTTGCTGGTTAATCATGTTTAATTTCCTTTGTTTCCTTTTTAAGGCAAAATGTACTAGATCCAGACCTTTATCGTTAAAAAATTTATACCACTCATTAGTTGCGTTTTGATCTGTCAAACCATCACAGATAGGTACATCCCATCTCAATCTTCTCGGGACAATTTTATCTTTAATGTATTGTTCATGAGCAGCTATGTCCCACCATAGGCTCACCTTTTTTTCCATTAGGTGGCCGAATTTCCTAAAATTGGTGTCTAAATCACCCTTATCGGTGCTAGGTGCAGTGGAAAAAACATTTTCCAAATTAATTGTGCGTTTTTCAATAAAATCAAAAATATCCATCACTGCAGCTATATGTGAAAAAACTGAAAAATAAGTGGAAAAAATATATATAAAACACAAAGCGCTGTGATGCTAAATAGCTGATAATTACACATAAAACCAAGTGAGGCTGCTATCAAAAGAGAGTGTTTTCAGAGTCACTTAAAAAGAATAAATAATGATATTTGAAGCACTTCACAATGTGCATGAAAATGAATATATAAGAATAAATATAAATAGTCAAATAATTCCAGCGGTGAGTAAAAATTCCTATAAAATCCAGCAATCAAAATAGTGTAAAATTATAAAAAATAAGTGACACCAAATGTGTAAAAAATTCACATAAAAAATCCACATAAAAATAAATATATAGGGATGTATTCAGAAGGTTCAATTATACAGGTGTAGAATCCTGATTGGTATAGAGCTTTTGATCACTAGCAAAGCTGTTTAAAAACACTTGCTTAATTAAGGTGCTCATTGATAGTACCAATGTGTTTTTTGCTTCTATTCCCAACCAATGTGAGAATCATAAACAGGCAGATAAGAGAAAAAAACCAATCATTGTGCAATAGTTAGGATACCAAGGTACACAGGCAAACTTCAATCCACTCACGTGTGCCTTATAATGATAAGGCATATGCAGGTTTTACTATAGCAGTCAGCCGCCTTAGACAGGAGCAGATTCAGTGCAGTACACTGTGTGAAACTGCTGATCTGCACAGAGCTTCCTTGGCTCCTCCCACGCGTTACATCACAGTCACGTGACTTTTTCAAGGATAATACAAGCTCTGACGGATTCAGCTTTATAGCACAACAGCAGAGTGGTTGCCATGGCTACAGCATGAGTTTGTCATCATTCTGCTTCCTGCATAAACTTCAATCCTGTTAAAACCTACTTTTATTAGACATGTAATTCATATGAATATCGTTGGTTTATCAAAACCACGATTCAATGTGTAAAAAACGCAGTGTGTAAAAAGAAAAAAATATATATATTGAGATCTCTAATCACGTTTAATTCTTCAACTCCCTCCAGTGGTCACAATTGGTATAACATCTCACAGAGGGAGTATATGGCAAAGCATTGTCTCTAATGGTTTTGATAATTGACCAGTGCCCCATGATATCACAAAAATGGGGTATCCACATGCCCTGCTCATAAATGTATGGAAAACGGAGTAAGCAAGATGACATGATATATATATATAAAATATACATATATAAAATTAAAATAAGATATGATATAAGAAATAGGGAAATAATATTAAAATATAAAATTAAAATCTAAAAATTCCATGATTAGAATATTGCAAAAATGGATGATGACCATTATTTATATGCTAGAACTGAACCAAATATTGCCACTCAGAAAAAACTGGTATTGGACAAATAATGAGAATATTGGACCAAAAAATAAATAAAAATAAAAAATAAAAAATATTAAAATAAAATATATACCATAAAAATATATATATATATATAGATCTGAAAAACCTCTAAAAATCAGAAATAAAACAATTCAGGTCGAATTCAATGTTCAAACCATGGGGTTCTAATGTACCCATCTGGAATATCCATTTGGATTCATTCTTGCTGAGTTCCTTCACTTTATGGGAACCCCTCCAATGAGCCTTATACTTTTGAATAGCCCAGAATACTTATTATCCAGACCACCATCTACATTGAACAAAGGAGTGGAACTTGGCAGAGGAGTACAGCATAGTGATTTAAGAAATAAGTCACTATTCAATCCACCCTCTACAAATAATGAACATATTGAGGTGTTTAAAAAAATGGTGATCAAAGACCTGGAACAACTCAAGTTCAGTAGAATCTCGGAATCCCAGCATATACAACAAGGTATAAAACAATTGGAAGCAAATAAAGATATTATAATTAGACCGGCCGACAAAGGGGGCGCCATTGTAGTACTAACAAAGGAATACTACCACCAGGAACTGATGGGACAACTTAACGATAATAACACATATCTGAAACTCAGTAGCAATCCTACTAGAGAATACAAACGAGATCTGTCCTCTTTGATTCAAAAAGGAATCAACAAAAATATTCTATCCAAAAAAGAATCTAGATATTTAGTACCGGATACATGTAGAGTTCCAATCATTTACACCATCCCGAAGATCCATAAGAATGCTGAGGCACCACCAGGAAGACCCATCATTAATGGGATTCAATCGATCAATGCAAGACTAGGGGAATATGTGGACAAATTCTTGCAACCCCTAGTACCTAACACTAAAGCTTATCTACGTGATACCAAACATTTATTACAAATATTAAAATCTCTGACCCTGGACCCTAATGGAAGATATCTGTTAGCAACTGCTGATGTTGCTTCACTGTACACAATAATTGAACATAGCGATGCAATAGAAGCATCTAAATGGGCTATGGATTCATTCAGCCATCTCATTTCTAAACAGAAAAGATGTCTTCTTAGAAGCCTGGCCTTTGATATTCAACATAACTACTTCTGGTATAATGACAATTATTTTCGACAACTAACGGGTATTGGGATGGGAGCTAAATATGCCCCAAGTGTAGCCAACATATTCATGGCAAAATGGGAGGAGGATGCCATCTTTTTAAATACTCCAAAGGAACTGGTTCTATATAAAAGATTCATAGACGATTGTATTTTTATTTGGAAGGGTGATGAACTGAGTTTAAGATCCTTTTTCCAACGTTTGAATATGAACCAAAAAAATATTTAACTTGAACATCAAATTAGTGAGACTAAAATCCAGTTCCTTGATCTTGAAATAGAACTAACAGCCAATATCATCAGCACAAAAACTTTCTTCAAACCGGTGGAAAGGAACAGCTATATACCAGTAACGAGTTGCCACTATGAGCCATGGTTAATCAACATTCCGAAGGGCCAGTTTATTCGCTTACGGAGAAATTGTTCAGAAAATAATGACTATCTTAAACAAGCTCAGTGGATAGGTAAGAGGTTTGAAGAAAAAGGGTACAATAAATGTTTTATAGAAGAAAAAATAACAGAAGTCAATCAAACCTCAAGAGAAGCGCTGATCCAAGATAAAATCAAGGTAAATGACAAAACAGATGACATACCTCTGATAATGGACTTCAGTATACAACACAGGAGGATGGAGAGAATTATAAAAAGACATTGGTCTATTTTAAAAACTGATACTACTTTGGCAAATATACTCCCAGAAAAACCGAGATTCATTTATAGACGAGCTCCAACTCTAAGGGACATCATAGCTAAAAATGTACCCAACCCACCCAAGAGAATAACTGATTTAACCTTTTTTCAGGGTAAAGGATTCTATCCCTGTAAAAGGTGTTATGCCTGCATAAATACTAATCAAAATGGATACAGATGTCAGAAATTTTCTTCAACAAATACTGGACAAGAATTTGAAATAAAGGATTTTATATCTTGCAGGACTGAGGGGGTGGTATATGCTTTACAGTGCTCCTGCTCCCTCCAATACATTGGCAAAACGAAGCGACCAATGTGGAAGAGAATAAGAGAGCATATCCAGAACATTAGAAAAGGCTATCCAAAACACAGTGTTTCAAAACATTTTGATAGGTATCATAATAGAGACCCTAGGGGTCTCCAATTCTGGGCTATTCAAAAGTATAAGGCTCATTGGAGGGGTTCCCATAAAGTGAGGGAACTCAGCAAGAATGAATCCAAATGGATATTCCAGATGGGTACATTAGAACCCCATGGTTTGAACATTGAATTCGACCTGAATTGTTTTATTTCTGATTTTTAGAGGTTTTTCAGATCTATATATATATATATTTTTATGGTATATATTTTATTTTAATATTTTTTATTTTTTATTTTTATTTATTTTTTGGTCCAATATTCTCATTATTTGTCCAATACCAGTTTTTTCTGAGTGGCAATATTTGGTTCAGTTCTAGCATATAAATAATGGTCATCATCCATTTTTGCAATATTCTATCATGGAATTTTTAGATTTTAATTTTATATTTTAATATTATTTCCCTATTTCTTATATCATATCTTATTTTAATTTTATATATGTATATTTTATATATATATATATATATATATCATGTCATCTTGTTTACTCCGTTTTCCATACATTTATGAGCAGAGCATGTGGATACCCCATTTTTGTGATATCATGGGGCACTGGTCAATTATCAAAACCATTAGAGACAATGCTTTGCCATATACTCCCTCTGTGAGATGTTATACCAATTGTGACCACTGGAGGGAGTTGAAGAATTAAACGTGATTAGAGATCTCAATATATATATTTTTTACTTTTTACACACTGCGTTTTTTACACATTGAATCGTGGTTTTGATAAACCAACGATATTCATATGAATTACATGTCTAATAAAAGTAGGTTTTAACAGGATTGAAGTTTATGCAGGAAGCAGAATGATGACAAACTCATGCTGTAGCCATGGCAACCACTCTGCTGTTGTGCTATAAAGCTGAGTCCGTCAGAGCTTGTATTATCCTTGAAAAAGTCACGTGACTGTGATGTAACGCGTGGGAGGAGCCAAGGAAGCTCTGTGCAGATCAGCAGTTTCACACAGTGTACTGCACTGAATCTGCTCCTGTCTAAGGCGGCTGACTGCTATAGTAAAACCTGCATATGCCTTATCATTATAAGGCACACGTGAGTGGATTGAAGTTTGCCTGTGTACCTTGGTATCCTAACTATTGCACAATGATTGTTTTTTTTCTCTTATCTGCCTGTTTATGATTCTCATATTGGTTGTGAATAGAAGCAAAAAACACATTGGTACTATCAATGAGCACCTTAATTAAGCAAGTGTTTTTAAACAGCTTTGCTAGTGATCAAAAGCTCTATACCAATCAGGATTCTACACCTGTATAATTGAACCTTCTGAATACATCCCTATATATTTATTTTTATGTGGATTTTTTATGTGAATTTTTTACACATTTGGTGTCACTAATTTTTTATAATTTTACACTATTTTGATTGCTGGATTTTATAGGAATTTTTACTCACCGCTGGATTTATTTGACTATTTATATTTATTCTTATATATTCATTTTCATGCACATTGTGAAGCGCTTCAAATATCATTATTTATTCTTTTTAAGTGACTCTGAAAACACTCTCTTTTGATAGCAGCCTCACTTGGTTTTATGTGTAATTATCAGCTATTTAGCATCACAGCGCTTTGTGTTTTATATATATTTTTTCCAGCAAGATACAAATGCCTAGAAAATATATGGCCCACTGGCATAACCCTTGAAGTGAAGGTTAACAAACCCAGCAAGGATTGCATATCTTTCAACAGTACTATTTTCTTCTTCTTTCTTTTCTAAATCATGTTTTTTAGCTTTAATATTTTTTGAACAATAATTATTCCTAAAATTTCAATAACCGTGCATGGATATATAGTTTTTTCTATTGCTAAGGGGACCCTAAAATGATCTGTCATATTTTTAAATGTATTTAATAAATCTAAACAAAATTTGGACTCCCTAGGAACAATAAAAAAGAAATCGTCTAGATAATGGACAATTCCTTTCCAACCTGACTGAACCGAAATAACCCAATGCAAAAAAGAGGAAAATTCTTCAAAGTAAGTCAAGTCTAAAAGCTGATTTAATATCAGCTTTAGCTAATAAAGCTCCCCTACCTACTGATCATATTTTCTCAATCAAAAGAAGAATACGATACTGCATCATCTATTTCATTATGTAACAACTTTCCTGTGGGAAAAGACAAATGATGAATTATTCTGAAAATATTTGGTTCTTTTTTGGGAACTAGACCTAAGGGGGATATCCTAAAATTTTTTAAAAGGAGGACGAATTAAATGGGAAAAATTGAATAAAGAATTAGCTGAAAATAGAATTTCCGGCCCAAACTATCTGAGGGGCCTTATGAACTGATTTTAGATTTGGAACTAATGAACAACCTTCACCTTGAAATGAAGCTAATGGGAAACCAAAAGAAAAACCATGAATTATAAATGTAGCCTTCTCCTTGTTTGGGTATCTGTACAACCACTAGAGCATATTTACCAGTTTCACCAGTGTGCATGCTTTTGTGAAAATGGTCTCTTTGAGATTGCACGGCCACGTTCCTTTTGTAACATTTAACAACCGGGTGTGCACCTGTGCAAAAGGAGCATTCATATTTGTATCTGCATGAAGTATTCCATTTGCACTGTGATTCATTGTAAGAAAATCAAAAACCTTTCTTATATGCTGCTGCTACATTATTAGCTGTATTTTTATAGGAGTTGGAGGTTTTTATGGCACAATCAAATTTAACCATAACCCAACGTCTTTCATCCCCCATTTAAGTGTAGGATAAATAGGCAATTTATGTCTGAAGGACTCATCATACTGAAACCATCCCATACCTCCAAAATTTCTATATGCCTCTAACACTTGTTCCAGGTGCTGAAATAATTCTACACATAGCTCAGGTTTCTTTTCAGCTAATATGCTGGAAAAAATGCAGTATGCCTGTAACCAATTCAAAAATGACCTGGGAATAAATGTACAGTCTTCCTGTTTATCCTCACATTTTTTATCATGTCTAAAAGAAAAGTCCTTTGCAGATGGAAGTAGCGAAAGGAGATCAACAAAATCTTCTTTCTATATTTTTTCTTTTAATGATAGCAGTAAATGGAATCCTAACGATGAAACTTCACATGGCATAACTTCTTTAACATAATTTTCAGGCACTGTGTTTTTACCAGTAGTACTTACCGCCATAACATTAACAACTTGCTGCAACCCTGTAGTAATAGTAGCAGAATTAATATCCGGTATTATCCACTACCGCAGAAGAATTACCAACTAGCTGAGGAGATACATGAACATTAGCAGAAAAAGATACCTGAGAGTTATTAGCAATCACCTATACTAAGGATCATAAAGAACCAATTAAATCAGATAACACATTTATATTTGGAAAATTACCTACAGCTGCAGATGAGTAATTGCCTCCAACAGCCTGTGAATTAGTAGCCAGAACAGCGCTGCTGTCAATAGTTGCAGGGCCTCTATTATCCCCCCTCGGTGACATCTGTGTTCTCCATTCTAACTTCCTGCATGGAAGCAGCATCTTCCGGCTGCCTAGCGACAGCCACGGGTTTGAGGCGGCCTGAAGGCCCGCTCCTCAGGTAGGTGGGGTCTCACTCTTCTACCTCCACTGCTGGCTGCAGGAGGGGAGAAGCTTCTGCGCTTCTTTCTAATGCGTCAACTTATTCCTGCCTCATGATCCACCTCATGACCCGCCTCTTGTCCTGCCTCCAGTCCCGCCTCCAAACTCGCATCATTTCTGGCACCAGCCGCGCTCTCCGCTGACATCCTTCGATCATTGCCTGGACTCTGGCATCTTCTTCCTCTGATAGCGCTAGGCATCTTCTCAGCCATTAGTCTCCCCCACCGCTCTGCACCCTCTCAAATATCTTCCTGAGTAGAGTCTTCATGGTCAAGCCTAAAGAGATGTATTATAGCTCTTTTGCCAAGGCTTGACCAACTGTGTAAATCCTATGGGATTATTCCCTATTTATACGGCTCCCAAGCATTCTAGAATATTCCATGCATTCTTATTGGCTAATAACGTTACCTCATAAATTTAAAGAGACAGTAACATGAAATGAAAATTTACCACTTGCCTATGCTAATTGTGGAAAAAAAAGGGGGGGGGCTGCCGCAAGCCCATGAAGGCTGGCCCAAATAGTTGTTCCCTCCTTTTACATTCTGTCTGCACAGAAAAAGCTGTATGTTTATTTATGTCAGAGCAGAAACAGATATGAATCTGCAACAAAGGTTGCTAAAACCCTTGGAATGTACTTTGATCACCCAGAGGGGGTTGCTCTTTTCTCAACTAAAGTGGAGTTACTCTTTAATTACTCGTTTTAACCATGCCCATAATAAATAAACAAAGCATACAAAAACTTTATACTTGAGGGTCACTTTTAAAAGAAGGACAACCCTGTAAGAAGCCTATCTATAAATACGTAGGTAGCCTGTGTCTTAAAATACTGTCATGCTGCTTCCAGGTACTTCACATGTCTGGGTGTGTGAATACCTGCTCCTCCAGCCACATGGAGTGCTTTCTGCTGCTGGTTTATCCATTACTGCAGGACATACAAGCTGGCTAGAGGAACAACTGCATAGGTAAGTATAGATGGGCTTCTTTCACAAGGGTGGCCCCATTTTAAAGGTGACCCTGTGGTGCCAGCATCACTTGTTCTTCTCCTTCACTAACCCCATCATAGTCCTGAGAACTGGAAGTGAGAAGTTGGCACTATTGTTAGAGCACTCCATTCAGACCCAGACTGGCCATAGGGTACACTGAGCATTTTCTCGATGGGCCAGGGCCACTAGGCCGAATGCCGATACCTTCCCAGCTTGGTTTTTGCAATCCAGTGTCTGCCACAGTAACCCACTAACTGGACTGAAACTGGCTCCTCCTCCTCCCCATCTCTGTTTTCCTGTACACAGACAGGAGCCAACAAGGAGGAGCACCATTCTGCTGCACTGATTGAAGGTCTGCTGTGGGTTTAACAGATACTTGCAGGGGCGGGGAACACAGTGACTGGTAAGGGGGTAGAGGTGGGGCAGGTAACAAGGGTGTAAGAAGATTTGTTTAGGAGGGGCACTTGGGAGGCAAGATAAAATGTGCTGGGGGATTGCATTTGAAATCTCCCATCCAGCCTCCCCTCCCAAAGTCCTCCTCCAGTACGTATCTGAATCCCACAGCACAAGTCCGCTCCCCTCCCAAAGTGCCCCCTCATTACATATCTGACTCCCCAACACAAGTCTGATTCCCTCCCAAAGTACCCCCCAGTATGTATCTGCCCCCCCAGCACAAGTCTGAGCCCCTTAGTATGTATCTGACTCCCTCAGCAGAAGTTTGCTCCCCCAGTACACATTTGACCCCCCAAAATAAGTGTGCTCCCCTCCCAAAGCACCCCGAAGTAAGTATCTGACTCCCCCAGACTCCCAGAATCCCCACAGAAGGAAAAAGACAAGTTCTGTGTATTCACACTACTAGACTACATTCCTCATTGATGTTTTAATGAGTCTGGTTGCATGCAATATTAATGTTGGTGACTAATGAACCCTTTGTACTGCTAACAATTTATGAAAAACTGTTTAGCCACATGAATAAAAAATAAAAAATGAAAAAATAAAAAATTACTTTCCGTTTTGCATTTAATCTTTCTTAATGGGTGATAATAATGTAGAGCCACCTTCTTTCAAAATGCTTCAGCACTTTCCAGATGGAACTAAAAAATTCCTTTCTTAATATCCATTTTATTAAAATATAATAATACTATAACATTTTATAACAATTGAAAGAAAATGGTGGGTGGAATGGTAAATAGAAATGGTAAATAGTACAGCAGGGAGAAGGGGATTATAGCGGTGCCTAAGGCAGCTAGAACACAATCAATATTATAGAAATATCAAATCTTTAATAGTATACAATTGTAAAAAAACTTGATTCATACACATATATTTCATGTAGACAAAATACACAAGGAGTGCTTTACAATTTTTATATTGACCAACACCAATGATGTTGAGAGGTATTAGCAGGTCAATTCATCCCTACTAGTTTTGCCAAAACATTGGCTTCATCAGGGGAATAAAAATGTAGTGGAAGAGAGTAAAAACACTGGAAAAAGAGAAAAAAGTCAGTCACAAAGCAAAGGTATCGTAATACAGGTCAATGAGCGATTGAAAAACAGGGAGATCACAATATCGTCTGACTTAACCCTCACACTTCCCAAACAACCACATCACAGACATACCAAGTCAAGCTCCCAGGACACAGAGTGGACACCGTCAGGCAACTGGGGACGATAGTCGAACTCAGCCCTGTAATTGGCTACAGGGGGCCCAAAAAGGGTGCCTGTAAAAACTGAAAATTAACAAATTGATGAAAGCTAAATTAATTAATTAAAGTAAAAAAGAATAACTCCTTTCATTCATATTCACATAGGTTAATAAGCCTCAAATACATACCAGAGGTAGAAAATTGAGAAAGGTGAATAAGTGCGCTGGGTGGATCAATACGTGGTACTTGAGTATAATTCGAATCAGAAAATGCAAGTTGAAACCAAGGAAACTGAAACAACAATATGATGCATAAATATAGATATTTGTGGTGCTTTAAAAAGGGGGAGCACCCTATATATGGCAAACAGAAAACTTTGGGAGTATAGAAATACAGGCGCTTACCCGGGAGTAGCAAACGCCAGTGAGGACAGTAGAATGCACAACAAACTTGCAATATGGGATACTGGAATTAGAACCCCTATAGGCTTCCAAAGAGGTCTGAAGGACTCGGATATCTAGATGTGAATTTTTACAAGTTTTACCTTGTTCAAAACCAGCCAAACCACAGCGCACAGCAGTCAACAATTGAATGAAAAAGGTTTGGCAGCTTTATAGATCCCCACCCGATCAGCATGGCTAATTAGCCAATCTGAAGTGGACAAAAAGCGGCCCGGGTGCATGCGCAGTGTCTGAGATCGGATGCCTACAACGCCCAGAATGCCGTGTGCGACCCGTGTCACATGGTGGGAAAACCAGTGACGATGATCATTAAGGGTGCGATCACGGCAATGGGCCTGACAATGAGTGAGGGGAGGAACCCAGAGCACCCCACCCATCCAAGGAGGAAGGAAAAAGAGGCCGATGTACATACGAGAGGATAGGCTGCGTAGGCACGGGCCGAAGGGGTGGGCTGACTAAAGATATTGATCAGCCCTTGGGTGTCCATGCAGCCAAAGGCTGTAGAGGGACAAAGCCCCCAGATTGCAAGGAAGCGCAACCCTGCAAAAACCAGGGCAGAAGGGGCAGTCCGGAAGCGGAAGCAGGGAAAGTGAAAAGGGAGAGGAATCAGAAAGACAAGCAATCAGGTGGTCAGATGGTACTACACACACCCGGTAGTGACTCTCTGGGTACAAAGCTCACAGGAGAAAAACAGGAAGTAAATATATAGAAAAGTTGAAAATATTACAATATATTACTAATGCTTTGAGTCAAGGTTCATCTAAGTATACAAATAAGAAACACATTTCATTAATGTCTATATCATTTGACAAGGACATATGCAATTTACATGTAGCAACACAAAACCAAATAAAGAACATAAATCCCATAAAGTGGCTCAAACTTAAATAGTCCCTAAGAGCATAAAGGGACAGAGAAGCAGTAGGCAATTAAGTAGGGCGGAAAGTGGGGAGGAGATGGAATTAAAGAAATGAGAACCTAGTGACAATTGACGGTCAGATAATGTAGAGGCCCAAGATAAATACACAAATAGGACGTAAAAATGACCAAATGAATTTCCGTTTGTGTCTAATTTAAAGAAAAGATTTAAAGGTAATATATTAATTTGACCCAGGAAATCTTATAGCGTCCAACATGTGTATCCATCTAGTCTCCAATTGGAGCAAGGTAATGTTGATATTACCACCTCTAGCGTGTGAAGGTACATGCTCAAGTGCAGCAAAGCAAACAACATCGGGATCATAATTGTGTTCTCTAGCGATGTGTCTATTCAAGGCAGTTGTGGTTAGGTGTTTGTATAAAGGTGTGATGTGGTCTTTAATACGTTTAAGGAACAGATGCTTCGTCTTCCCAACGTAAAAACAACCACATAGGCATAGAGCCAGATATACCACTCCAATTGTTTTACATGTGACTCTGTGATTAATACGGTGAATCTGGCCATTCGGAAGTGCAACATCTCTTGAATTCAAAATAAAGGGACAAGTGTCACACCCAGCGCATGGAAAGGTGCCAACAGTGGAATAATCCACCGGGCTTCGAACCATGTGGTGGCTGTGAACTAAACAGTCCCTCATAGAGGGAGCACGTCTGTATGTAATTTCTGGATAAGATTTCAAATTTTTTTTAATAGTATTGTCTGCCATCAAAAGTGGCCAGTATTTTTGAAAAATGCTTCTCATTTGGCTATGCTGTTTGTAAAATTGGGTGATAATCCTGACCAAATGATTCGATTTGGCAGGTTTAGTTGAATGAATGAGATCATGTCTATTGCGTCTGGTGACTCTATTAAAGGCCCTCTTCAGCAGGGAACGGCTCTATCCCCGCTGGAGAAGTCTTCCATATAGATTGTTGGCTGCCAAATGAAAATCAGAATCCAATGTACAATTCCTCCTGAGTCTTAAAAATTTACTATAAGGGATACTGTCCAGTAAGGACTGAGGGTGTGCACTGGTGGCATGTAAGATAGTGTTACCTGCAGAAGATTTGCAATACAGGGATGAGTGTAGAATTCCATCCTCACCCACATGTATTTGCAGATCCAAAAAACTTATTTTGGACTGACTACATTCCATTGTAAAACTTAGATTGTAAGCATTGATAGCCAGTCAGTCCACCAGCAGCGAGAGTTCATCTCGACTACCAGACCATAGAATGAAAACATCATCAATATACCTGTACCAGGTGATGACATGTTGAAGTAATTCTGATAAGGATTCTTGAGAAAAAAGGTCCCTCTCCCAACCCCCCAGGTACAGGTTGGCATATGAGGGGGCACATTTGGTTCCCATAGCCACCCCCTGCACCTGGAGGAAGTGGGAGGAACCAAACATAAACACATTTCTAGTCAAGATGAACCCAAGCAGCCGAAGGACAAACTGGCTATAACTGCCAAACAAGGATCTGCGCTCTTGAAGATGAGTGCGAATAACTTCAATTCCCTTGGCATGTGGGATTGAGTTGTATAGACTTTCAATGTCCAGGGCTACCAACCATGCGTTGGGAGGCACCTGTTTTCCATCTATATTGCGAAGCAGGTCAATGGTATCCTGAACATAAGAAAAAAGGGCAGTTACGTGTGGTGTTAAATACTTGTCCAAAAGGGCACTAGCGTTTTCCGTTAAACTCTGACAGTCGGAGACGATAGATTGTCCAGGTGGCTGTTGCAATGACTTGTGCACTTTTGATAAGAAATAGAAAGTTGGAATTTTTGGATCCTTTACATTCAAATAATTCCATGTACTTGAATCAATTATACCTAGTTGGTAGGCCTCAAAGATTAAACCATAATATTCACTATTGAAGTTCTGTATCAATGTTTTGGAAATAGGGCGGTACCAATGCTCGTTGCCAAGGATGTCCAGGCACATGCGCTCATATGCGAGGTCATCCATGACAACGACATTGCCGCCCTTGTCCGCAGGTTTAATAACCAGATCAGGGTGACATTGTAATTCTCGAAGGGCTTTCCGATGTCTAGGGGATAGATTGTGTGTATGGATTTTTTGCAGATCCATTTTTTCAATCTCGAAAGTAGTTTGTTGAACAAAAGCCCATATGTTGGGATTAGTTTGAAGTGAAGGTAAAGTATGGGATTTTGGTTTAAAGGACATAGGGGAGGAAAGGAAACACCAGGAACGACGACACCACAAGGCATGGAAGGTGGTTCATCATCATCCGTGTGTCCCTCCTCCCAAAGCTGCATAAGATCATCCAAGGCCTGAAGTTCAGCATCTGAAGGTTCAGAAGAAGGAGAATCTGAAGATCTCAGGGGAGGTGTTTTGTCATAAATAACCTTAAATAGGAGGCGTCTAGCAAATAGATGTATGTCCTTAATCAATTGGAAACGATCAAGGTCAGTTGAAGGGCAAAAAGTAAGGCCTAATTTCAAAACATAAATCTGTTCATCTGTGGGACTCACAGATGAAAGATTGACAATTTCCAGTCCTGAGAAACCCTGATTTAAAGGGGCTGGGATGGATTCATTATGGAATCTGGTGTCTTCCCTTAAAAAATGGGTGCCACTTTAGGATCAATAGAAAGAGTGCTGGTGGGGAAAAGTGAGGATAGGGTCGCTGGCCTGACGGCTGGTGGCAGAAGATACCGAGGTGGAAGGAATGGGGGGTGGTAGTGCATGGTGGGAGATGTGATGGTACGTTAGAAGATAAAGGTGTAGATGAGGGTCTACCAATGGAAGGAGAAAGGGTAGATGATAGTGCCTTGGAAGGGTGTGTACGAACCGCTAAGGGTTGACGTGTAAAGGTGGGTCCAAAAGTGCGATCAAGAGAAGCAGTAGAGGTAGTGGTGCGGTCCCCTTTTCTTTTTTTGAGTAGTCTTTCCTGAGAGAGTTCACGGTAGGTAGTAGAAGAACTAGGAGAAAAAGTTACAGAATTAACATTAGGTACTTCATTTTATGATTTCCGTGCTTCGGTAGTATGATGTTTAGAGAAGGGCTTGTTATAACTAGTTTGACTCCAATTATAGGCAAAACCATTCTCGTGAGCTGATTTGTCACGAAGAAATTTGCCCTCCTTTATGTTTATGATCCCTAAAGTGTATTCCTCCAGATGCACCCGCAGATCTTTATCGCATTTGGTGAATCTGGGAGAAGGTGTACCTAGCCCATATTCATCATACCAATTATACTGTTTACACAATATGGAAATCATTTCAAAGGAGCACATTTGGAGATTGTGCTCCCAAGATTGTTTAAGGGAATCATTAATTTTCCTGAGGTTGGGGAAAATTTGAATCCTCAAACTCCAAGGTACTATACTTTTCAAGAAGGCGCTGCAATCTCATACATGCACGGTCAAGATCATCATCAGAGATATTGGCCTCCGTTTTAGATGACTGAATCTTTGCATCGGGCCCTCAAAGGCCTCACCACAAAAGTCCGCCATGTTAACCTACTGCTGATAATTGGAAATTCAATAAAGGAATTCAAAAAGATTTTTCAAATTTGAAGGGGAAAAAAGGGAAATGCATAGAAAGAAAAATGAAATGTTTTTATGTTCAACAAAATAATAGTACAAACGACAAGGGCATAAAAAGGAACTCTTAGTAGCTAGAGGGACATACCACCCCAAATGGCGTATTGAAACACCTGAATAGTAGAAAGAAAATGGTGGGTGGAATGTCCTCATCCCTAAACAAATAGTAAATAGTAGAGCAGGGAGAAGGGCATTATAGTGGTGCCTAAGACAGTTAGAACACAATCAATATTATAAAAATATCAAATCTTTAATAGTATACAATGGTAAAAAACTTGATTCATACACATATATTTCATGTAGACAAAATACACAAGGAGCGCTTTACAATTTTTATATTGACTGACACCAATGATGTTGAGAGGTAGTAGCAGGTCAATTCATCCCTACTAGTTTCGCCAAAACATTGGCTTCATCAGGGAATAAAAATGTAGTGGAAGAGAGTAAAAACACTGGAAAAAGAGAAAAAAGTCAGTCACAAAGCAAAGGTACCGTAATACAGGTCAATGAGCGATTGAAAAACAGGGAGATCACAATATTGTCTGACTAAACCCTCACACTTCCCAAACAACCACATCACAGACATACCGAGTCAAGCTCCCAGGACACAGAGTGGACACCGTCAGGCAACTGGGGACGATAGTCGAACTCAGTCCTGTAATTGGCTACAGGGGGCCCAAAAAGGGTGCCTGTAAAAACTGAAAATAAACAAATTGATGAAAGCTTAATTAATTAATTAAAGTAAAAATGAATAACTCCTTTCATTACTATTTACATAGGCTAATAAGCCTCAAATACATACCAGAGGTATAAAATTGAGGAAGGCAAATAAGTGCACTGGGTGGATCAATACGTGGTACTTGAGTATAACTGGAATCAGAAAATGTAAGTTGAAACCAAGTCAACTGAAACAACAATATGATGCATAAATATAGATATTTGTGGTGCTTTAAAAGGGGGAGCACCCTATATATGGCAAGGAGAAAACTTTGGGAATATAAAAAGACAAGCACTTACCCTGGAGTAGCAAACGCCAGTGAGGGCAGTAGAATGCCCAACAAACTGCCCAAAAACTGCAATATGCCACGATCGCACCTTATACGATCATCGTCACTGGCTTTCCCACCATGTGACACGGGTCGCGCACTGCATTCTGGGCGCTGTAGGCATCTGATCTCGGACACTGCGCATGCGCCCGGGCCGCTTTTTGTCCACTCCCGATTGGCTAATTAGCCATGCTGATTAGGTGGTGGGTCTATAAAGCTGCCAAACCTTTTTCATTCAATTGTTGACTTCTGTGCGCTGTGGTTTGGCTGGTTTTGAACAAGGTAAAACTGATTTTTTATAGACTCTCTAGTCGGAAGGAGCGCTTATCTCTTCCCTTTCTCAATTAATTTATATACTGTTTGGCAGCTTATTTGCTGACTGTATGCATCTATTGAATTCACATCTAGATATCCGAGTCCTTCTGGACCTCTTTGGAAGCCTAGAGGGGTTCTAATTCCAGCATCCCATATTGCAAGTTTGTTGTGCATTCTACTGCCCTCACTGGCGTTTGCTACTCCAGGGCAAGCGCTTGTCTTTCTATACTCCCAAAGTTTTCTGTTTGTCATATATAGGGTGCTCCCCCTTTTTAACCCTTTCATGACTAAGCCAATTTTTGAAATTTGGTGTTTACAAGTTAAAATCCATATTTTTTGCTAGAAAATTACTTAGAACCCCCAAACATTTTATATATTTTTTTAGCAGAGAATCTAGAGAATAAAATGGCGATTGTTGCAATATTTTATATCACACAGTATTTGTGCAGCAGTGTTTTAAACGCAAATTTTTGGGAAAAGGGACAATTTCATGAATTTTAAAAAATCCAAACAGTAAAGTTACCCCACATTTTTTGTATAATGTGAAAGATGATGTTACGCCGAGTAAATAGATACCAAACATGTCACGCTTTATAATTGCACGCACTCGTGGAATGGCGACAAACTACGGTACCTAAGAATTTCCATAGGCGACGCTTTAAATTTTTTTTACGGTTACCAGGTTAGAGTTACAGAGGAGGTCTAGTGCTAGAATTATTGCTCTCGCTCTGATGATCGTGGCCATACCTCACATGTGTGATTTGAACACCATTTACATATGCGGGCGCAACTTCCGTATGCGTTTTCTTTGCTGCTCGAGCTCGCGGGGACAGGGGCGCTTTAAAACATTTTTTTTTCTTATTTATTTTATTTATTTTTATTTTATAAAATGTGTTTTAAAAAAAAAAATTTTTGATCACTTTTATTGCTGTCACAAGGAATGTAAACATCCCTTGTGACAGTAATAGGTGCTGACAGGTACTCTTTATGGAGGGATCAGGGGTCTAAAAGACCCCGATCCCTCCTTTGCACTTCACAGTATTTAGATCACCAAAAACAGCGATTCTGAATACTGTGTATCTTTTTAAAACCGGTGCCATTGGCAGCCGAGTAAACGGGAAGTGACGTCATGACGTCGCTTCCACGTTTACAATGAGAAGGCTGGAATGAAGCCACCCACAGCTTCATTCCAGCCCGTCCCCAGCTGCCGGAGGTACCGGATTGGTCACATCCCCTCCCGCTGCTCCGGTATAACAGCCGAGCGGCTTTTAGCCACATCGGTTGTTATATCTGGATAACCGATTGCCGGCTCTAAACAACGGTGCCGGGACGATGCCTGCAGCTGCGGGCATCATCCCGGTATAACCACAGAAAGCCGAGTACGCACATCTGCGTACGCTCGGCGGGAAGGGGTTAAATCACCACAAATATCTATATTTATGCATCATATTGTTGTTTCAGTTTCCTTGGTTTCAACTTACATTTTCTGATTCCAATTATACTCAAGTACCACGTATTGATCCACCCAGCGCACTTATTTGCCTTTCTCAATTTTCTACCTCTGGTATGTATTTGAGGCTTATTAACCTATGTGAATAGTAATGAAAGGAGTTATTCATTTTTACTTTAATTAATTAATTAAGCTTTCATCAATTTGTTAATTTTCAGTTCTTACAGGCACCCTTTTTGGGCCCCCTGTAGCCAGTTACAGGGCTGAGTTCGACTATCGTCCCCAGTTGCCTGACGGTGTCCACTCTGTGTCCTGGGAGCTTGACTCGGTATGTCTGTGATGTGGTTGTTTGGGAAGTGTGAGGGTTAAGTCAGACAATATTGTGATCTCCCTGTTTTTCAATCGCTCATTGACCTGTATTACGATACCTTTGCTTTGTGACTGACTTTTTTCTCTTTTTCCAGTGTTTTTACTCTCTTCCACTACATTTTTATTCCCCTGATGAAGCCAATGTTTTGGCGAAACTAGTAGAGATGAATTGACCTGCTACTACCTCTCAACATCATTGGTGTCGGTCAATATAAAAATTTTAAAGCACTCCTTGTGTATTTTGTCTACATGAAATATATGTGTATGAATCAAGTTTTTTACAATTGTATACTATTAAAGATTTGATATTTTTAAAATATTGATTGTGTTCTAACTGTCTTAGGCATCGCTATAATCCCCTTCTCCCTGCTCTACTATTTACAGTTTATAACAATTAATATAAAAATGTATAAAACAATATTAATTAAAACTAAAAATGAAAATAAAATATTATTGGTAAATTAATCCTTTCATTCACAGGAATGTACAGTGGGGACGGAAAGTATTCAGACCCCCTTAAATTTTTCACTCTTTGTTATATTGCAGCCATTTGCTAAAATCATTTAAGTTCATTTTTTTCCTCATTAATGTACACACAGCACCCCATATTGACAGAAAAACACAGAATTGTTGACATTTTTGCAGATTTATTAAAAAAGAAAAACTGAAATATCACATGGTCCTAAGTATTCAGACCCTTTGCTCAGTATTTAGTAGAAGCACCCTTTTGATCTAATACAGCCTTGAGTCTTTTTGGGAAAGATGCAACAAGTTTTTCATACCTGGATTTGGGGATCCTCTGCCATTCCTCCTTGCAGATCCTCTCCAGTTCTGTCAGGTTGGATGGTAAACGTTGGTGGACCGCCAATTTTAGGTCTCTCCAGAGATGCTCAATTGGGTTTAAGTCAGGGCTCTGGCTGGGCCATTCAAGAATAGTCACAGAGTTGTTGTGAAGCCACTCCTTCGTTATTTTAGCTGTGTGCTTAGGATCATTGTCTCTGTCTCTGTAAATCATTGTCAAGGCTCTTCTCCCCTGATAGCTCAGTTTGGCCAGACGGCCAGCCCTAGGAAGGGTTCTGGTCGTCCCAAATGTCTTCAATTTAAGGATTATGGAGGCCACTGTGCTCTTAGGTACCTTAAGTGCAGCTGAAATATTTTGTAACCTTGGCCAGATCTGTGCCTTGTCACAATTCTGTCTCTGAGCTCTTCAGGCAATTCCTTTGACCTCATAATTCTTATTTGCTCTGACATGCACTGTGAGCTGTGTGGCTTTCATAATCAAGTCCAATCAGTATAATCAAACACAGCTGGACTCAAATAAAGGTGTAGAACCATCTCAAGGATAGATCAGAAGAAATGGACAGCATCTAAATTAAATATATGAGTGTCACAGCAAAGGGTCTGTATACTTAGGATCATGTGATATTTCAGTTTTTCTTTTTTAATAAATCTGCAAAAATGTCAAC
The DNA here is from genome assembly GCF_042186555.1 of Aquarana catesbeiana. Lineage (NCBI taxonomy): Eukaryota > Metazoa > Chordata > Amphibia > Anura > Ranidae > Aquarana > Aquarana catesbeiana. Next base: position 567,254,078 of record NC_133325.1, read on the forward strand.
AATTCTGTGTTTTTCTGTCAATATGGGGTGCTGTGTGTACATTAATGAGGAAAAAATGAACTTAAATGATTTTAGCAAATGGCTGCAATATAACAAAGAGTGAAAAATTTAAGGGAGTCAGAATACTTTCCGTCCCCACTGTATATACATTCCATATACATATACCATTAAAAATAGACAGGTCAGGGGGCGTGTCCAAGATTGCGATGGTGCAGGACGTTTAGCTAGGGAGCTCTGCAGCCATCGCGGGGAATGAATCCTTTTACCCCATTCTGAAAATCTCCAGACCCATCCGAGGTGCCTCCTGCTCCCCCCCGCCAATGCAGACATGGAACTGGCGCCGACTGGATCACTATAACCCGAGTAATAGCCAGATTAGTTCGGGTGGAGCGGCCACACACGTGGAGGCAGTGACCAGCATGGCAACTCAGATGGAGGATTCGGAGCCAGCTCTCACTGAACAGAGCAACTTTGCTGTCCTGATGAAAGCCATAACGGGATGTCAGTCCTCCCTGTCTACCCTCACAATGAAGATTGACACAGTTCAACTGGACATTGGGCTTATTAGACAGGACTTTGAAAAGGTGAGGCAGCGGGTGACCGAGGTGGAGTGCCGGGTGAGGGATGCTGAAGACACGATTAGAGATCACTCAGCTTCTCTGCATACCCTACAAGTAAGGGTCAAACACCTGGAAGCGAGAGCCGAGGACTCTGAGAACTGTAATCGTCGCAATAACTTGAGGATCATAGGACTCCCTGAGGGGTCGGAGGGCTCCGATACCACTGCCTACACGGAGAAATTACTTTGCACTCTGTTCCCCCAGGCGAGCTTTTCACCCCATTTTGCAGTTGAGAGGGCCCATAGGATGCCACCGGCCTGTGGCCCGCCTGGGACTCCGCCTTGGACATTTATATTCCGATTGCTCAATTTCAGGGATCGGGATCTGATACTACGCGAGGCCCACAAAATGGCGGACATCCGCCATGAGGCGGCCCGCCTGATGTTTTTCCCGGATTTCTCTGTGGACACCCAGAAGCAAAGGAAGTCATTTGATCCGGCGAAACAGGCCCTACGAGCTAAAGGAATACGCTACAGCATGCTGTTTCCTGTCCGACTCCGCGTGCAAGACGGTGAGAGCGTCCGGTTCTTTACGTCCCCAGATGAGGCCTCGCGCTGGCTGAATACTCTGCCTAGACATTAGGTATGTGGATATCCCTTCTTCAAATATGCTGCTCCAGGACTCTAACCTACTGACCCATCTGGCGGCATGGCGATGATGTACTTTTCGCTGATCTGGAATAACCGTATCTATACCCCCTGAGTTACTCTTCTGCTCTGTTGGCGCTGAGGTTGGGGTAAGCCCAATGCAGGGCGCGGTGACTTCAGAGGGATTCTATCCCCCAACTTGGCTACAGCACGCTCACTACAAAATATGTTGGGCATCTCCTGACCGAATGGCGGTTTCCGCCTATTTAATATGGAACTGTAAAGACTGCCCTGCCTCCCGGACGTCTGCCTACTCCACTTAATCCATTAAGTTATACCGGGGTTAGACTGGATCAGCGGGAGCACTGGTGAACGAGCTGCTACAAGCTGTGGCTACTGTTTATTTGGCTGATCACTTTCTGTCCCCTGGATCGTGGGTTGAGACGACCTGCTTCACCCTGGTTAAATGTGCTCTTGGGGGGAGGGGGCGGAAGAAGATTTTCAACAATCTTGTTTATACCAAGTCTGTGCCCCTGGCTCTGGCCAGGAGAAGAATATGTTTATTCCCGCTTGATGGCGGCATCTTCCTCAGGCTAGGAACACTGTACATTAAGTAGACGTTATCTACTTCTCGTCATTTGGTATATGACCCCGTGAGGTTCATGACCTTTTTTGGTTTTGGGGAACAGGCATACCCAGGTTTGGGAGGGTGTGCGGGGTGGGGGGGTGTATGTTTAGAGGGGGGAAGTTATGCAAGTTATACACAGGAATGTTTTATATTGTACTACGCAGGCTTATGCTACTTGATGCTAATATATGTGATGACTTATGATGTGCTGCGGGAGGCGGGCTGGACTCTTCCTCTTAGGGTTTCCGGTGTGCTTCTCATTTCAAAGTTTGCTGCAATGTGCTCTGGCTCCCTATGGCTCCTATAAAGTTAATCTTTTGGAATGTTCGGGGAAGGAACTCCCGAATAAAGCGTTCACTGATCTTTCATTTTCTTAAATCACATTCCCCGGATATTTGTATATTACAGGAGACCCACCTCACTGGAGGTCGGGTTCTGAGTCTTAAAAAACCGTGGGTGGGCCACTATTATCATGCCACGTTCTCATCGTATGCCAGGGGAGTCAGCGTACTGGTACGCAAGGCCCTGCCTTTCACATTGCTAGACCTGCACCTGGACCCCGAGGGCAGATTTGTAGTGTTGCATGTGGTCGTTGCCAATGTATCCATGATAATTGTGGGTCTGTACGTACCTCCACCGGCGTCGCTGGTGGTACTCCACAAGATTACCACTCTTATTGCAGGGTATTTGACATGAAAGGTCTTCTCCGCTGGTAATATCAATCATTTGGCGTGCAGTATTGAGGTCCACCAGCAGGTGTCTCCTGGCAGTTCGGAGCTGCTCTTTCCTGCAAGTATTCTGTCACCTTTGGGCCGCAGTACTGGTGTCCACCAGTGGAGGAATAATGGCAGTATGGAGCAGGTATTACCTCTGCAGACAGGTATCACCTGACCTTAATTAGCAGAGCTGCAGTATAAATACCCAGCAATTGCAGACTTATGTTGCCCTGGTATTGTCCTTGAGCCCTGACCTGTATCCTGTTACTCTGATTGCTGATCCTGTAGCCTGAACCTGAACCTGAAGCCTGATTCCTGATTCCTGGAACCTGTTGATCCTGTTTCCTGTCTGTTACCTGAACCCTGGACTCTGGACTCTGAGCCTTGTACCTGACCCATCCCTCCTGTGATCCATCCATCCTCTCTTGTCCTGTTTATCTCCCTTCCCAGCTACTGATTCCCTTTATGACCCCGGCCTGGCTTGACTACGATTCTGGTACTCCCTCTTGCTACATATGCTGGTTGGTTTTATATCACTAATTGTTTGGTTGTTCACTCTGTATTGGTGGTGTGTTCACATATGCATTTTCCTTAATAAACTTACTTTCACCTATTTATGTCTGGTTCACTCTGTCGCAGTCACACAGTTCTGGTCACATCTGGTTTATGACAGAATACCAGGGCCAGCCCTGACCAGAAGTGGCTGCACAGGGGAACCATTTTGATTCAGTTGGTTGCAAACATGAATGCCGATCAGGTTATTTATTTTTCTCTGCTGGCATCTGAAAGTGGTGATTATTGCCACCAGGCTTTGAAAGGATGGTCTAGTGACCAGTTGTTTGCTACTATACATTTGGCTCACTCCCTGGTTGATCAGGGTTATATATTGTTTGGGGAGGTGCAGCCTTTGATCAAGCTATGTACTGAGCTGGCCCTGCCCTGTATTCCAGAGGACCGTGATGATTTCACTCCTCCTTTTGATATGAATCAGGTTGTATCCCTAGTTAGACTTTTTGAAGATGATCCAGCCTCAAAAACGGGGGGCGTGACCGGATGTCAGTGTAGATGGAGTGTAGATGGAGTGTGAATGAGCGGTGGAGTCTCCTGTGGCTTATCACTGCTGACGGAGTATACGGCCAGCATTACAGTCTGCTCGGTGCACTGCGGGACTGCCCTCTGTGTTTTGTGCTGTAGAGGATGGGTGTGGAAGAATTCCCCGGTGGAGGAACCGGCGCCCGTAGCTTAAAATCGGTTTCGTATTGTGGCTGTGTCGCTGGGGCTGCTGCCGCTACTACGCCTGCGCAACCGGAGCCCAGGGAGCTGAAAGTGAAAGTACTCGGAAGTACTTGGAAGCATTTGGGAGCAGTGGAGGGTGAAAGACCGGTGGCCCTGGAGTGGGGGGTAGCCGGCAAGGTCCCTGCCAGGAGTCAGCTGCAGAACCCCTGCAGAAGCTGGCTGTTATCCAGATGCTATACCGCTGAAGTCCGGGGACCAGAGAGGACAGGTGAGCAGGACTTTGAAACAGGGCACAAACCCTGACAGCTTGCTGTTTGCTGCTTGTTGCTCTTGCTGCTCTTGCTCTTGCTGCTAAGGGAAGGTGTGCAAGTGACCCTGCACTACAAGATAAGGGGACTGAGGTGTGCATGGACAACTGTGGTACAGTTTCCAAAGAACGGATCAAGTAATGGTGTACAGCATAAATATTGCCTGATTGAACGTCACAGTGCCACTTGTATTGTTTTTGCTTCTAGTGATATTTGCCATTTGTGACCACTCTGGGTCCTGCCACGTATTGTGCCCCCCTCTATTTCTCTCTGTGTGAATTACACACTTTAAGTTAGTGATGTCAAGGAAAAGAGGGGAGGAACCAGGTAACATGGAGGATCTGGGGCCTCAGTCACTGCGATCTGCTAAAGAGAAGGGAAGTCAGTCGGCAGCAGCAGCGATAAAGCTGAAGAAATTCGCACACACCCCTGAACAGACTCCCACAAAAAATGGGCAAGCAATGTAAGTCAAAGCTTCTGGGGATAGGAAAAGCCAGGGACAGGCATCATCAGCCGCAGCAGGAGTGGGGCTTAAGAGTGTGAACAACAATAAAGGTACAGGGATGGTGGAAAAAGATCATATACCATTACCAACCAATGCTTCCGCTATAGACCCAGAACCCACCTTGCGGGGAGTACTACAAGCGGTTAACGCTTGTAAAACATCACTGGAGTGTCTAAGCTGTCAAATCAAAGAGGTTAAAAAAGAACTGGTATTAATAAAGCAAGAGTTGCAAAAGGCAGTAGAGAGGATAACAGCTCTGGAGGAAAGGGTGAGCCAAGTGGAAGATGATGTATTTCCACTACAGCAAGATGTTAAAATCATGAAGGATCAACTGGGTAGAATTACTGAAAAAATGGATGAAATGGAAAACCGTTTAAGAAGGGACAATGTAAGGGTAGTGGGGCTTCCAGAAGGGTGCGAGGGACATAATCCTAATGTTTTTTTGGAAGGATGGCTCATAGAAGTGTTCGGAAGAGATGCATTTTCTCTACAGTTTGCGATTGAAAGGGCTCACTGGGTCCCCTTCAGGGCTCTGCCTTCTGGAGGTCGGCCCAGGTCTCTATTAATGAAGTTCCTGAATCGCTATGACAAGATAATATTACTGCGTAAAGCCAGAGAGATGGGGTCTATTTATTACAAAGGAGCTAAAATTTCATTTTTTTCGGACTTCTCACCGGAGCTGCAGAGACGCAGGGAGGGGTTTGTGGAGATCAAACGCTCCTTACAAAAATTAGGTTAAGTATGCTCTACTGTACTCAGCTAGGTTACGGGTAGAGGCAATTGGGGAGGTTCTCTTTTTTGATTCCCCGACAGGAGCAACACACTGGTTCGAAGGGAATAAACAGAGACTGAAACTCAAGGAGAGGAACCAAGAGAGTTAAGATACCCGACATGAAGATTTGGGACGTTGGGAGGAACTATGCACTTGATGAAGGGTGGGAAAAGGAATTTGTATGTTAAGTAGGAATGAGAGAAGGGGATGGCATTATACTTAAAATTTGGAACATGGGTACACCTTTAATAGTGGGTGGGGGAAACATGGTAGGAATGGGTATGGCACAAGAAGTGTATGAGGTGGTCACGATTAAAGCCCCTTGGGCGAACCTGGTAAGGTGGGTGAAGGGGGGGTGGGAGAGGGATGGGGTGGTTGGTTTTGGGGGGGTGGGAGGCTTGGGATTGTTGGGAGATGGGGAGAACGGGGGTTAGTAAAATCAAGACAGAGTGAAAATAGTACACATTAGTATTTGGGATGGCATCCAGGAAGATAGGAGAGGGGGATCTAGGATTGAACACAAGCGTGGTAAAAAAAGAAAAAGAAAAAAGGAAAATGGAAGAGAAGGGTGGAACACTTGGAATAATCACTAGTATGAATAGTAACAATAGGGATAGCAAGGTAAGCCCTATGGGCATTAAAGCACTGAGTGTAATTATGTTTTTTTTTTTTTGTTTTTTTATTTTATATAATGCACTTCCCGAAACTGGTAGTGGGATCCTTTGTTAGCTGCCCTATGGGTATGGAGTCACAGAGGGTGCGGAGGTTTTTTGCACAATATATTGAATCAAGCCTAATGTTGGGTTATTCTCTATTCCTCTCCTTTTTTTTTTTGTTTTTTGTACTATTGGGTCTTTAGGAGTCACTTCTTGCTTTTTGTTCTTCCGATGCAGTCTAGGGTGTTTAAGGCTCCTGGAACATACGGGGGGTGGGGAATCCAAACAAGAGATCTGCCATCTTTTTGCTTTTGGAAATGAGGGGGGTGGGGCTGGTCTGCTTGCAGGAAACCCACTTGATAAAGGACACGACGAAATATCTTCAAAATAGGAGGTTTCAGGCCCAATTACACTCGGTTTACTCCTCGTATTCTAGAGGGGTGAGCATATTGGTGAAAAGAGGCGTGGTGTTTTCCTGTCGGCAAACCAGTATAGATGATATGGGCTGCCATATCTTCCTGCACTGTTCAATAGAAAACAGAATGTATGTCTTAGCTAACATCTATATTCCCCCACCTTTTAAACTTGAAGTGTTGTATAAACTAATGGAATTCATGTTGGACAAAATGGACACTCCGGTAATAGTAGTAGGAGATTTTAATGAGGTGTTGAATAAAGCTCTGGATAGATTCCCACCGAGAGCTCAAACTCATAATCTAGCAGAAGGCCGTTTAGGCCAGTTTTTGGTAGAGGCAGGATTGACAGACGTATGGAGGGTTCGTAATCCTGGAATAAGGCAATACTCCTGCTTCTCGGCCTCCCACTCCACCCTTTCTAGGATAGATTTGACCCTGGGGAACCCAGGAGCGTTGCTGATAATAAAGGATGTAGTATACTTCCCGAGAGGGGTTTCGGACCATTCCCTGATGGTAGTCTCAGTAAATATAGGGGGTAGGGAGGCTCGGGGATTCTGGAAACTGAGCCCATACTGGTTGGAGTTATTGGGGGAACCCGAGAGGATAATAACAAAGTTAGAAGATTTTGTAAGATCTAATAAAGGCTCAACCACAATGGGTATACAATGGGATACCCTGAAGGCATTCCTCAGGGGTATACTGATCCAGGGGGTGGCAGGGGTTAAGAAGAAAGCAAGAGAGTGGGAGAAAGGGATTAGAAGGGACCTGGAGATGGCAGAGAAGCAATTTTTGGAGGATCCAACGCTAGAGAGGCAGAAACTATGGGAAGATAAACAAGAGTCTTACAGAATAGCAGTACTAAGGAAGGGAGAGAATAAGCAACTTTTTCAGAGACAACGAGTCTTTGGGGAAGGAGAAAGCGTGGGACGTATGTTGGCCTATTTAGTGAAAACCAATTCCTCCTCCTCGACAATTCCTGCAATTAGGGCCCCAAATGGTGAGATTTCTTCTCATAGTTCAGAGATTATGGACGCATTTGGGAAGTACTACGAAAACCTGTATAGGTCACAAGGAAGGGTCGGAGAGGAGGACATGGATACATTTTTCAGGAATATGCTAGTCCCCACCGTTACAGTGGAGGACAAAGAGGAACTAGACGTGCCAATAACATTATCTGAACTAAAGCAAGCAGTGAATGGAATGGCAAACCAAAAATCTCCGGGGCCGGACGGTCTCCCGATTGAGACCTACAAACAGTATGGGAAAATCTTATTACCAGAACTGCTCAAAACTCTGAATTGGGTACTAAACGCGGGGAGGTTGCCTGATTCTATGACCGAAACCACTATTATCTTGCTTCACAAAGAAGGGGGGGACCCGCTGGAACCGTCGGCATATAGGCCAATATCCTTGTTGTGTACGGACGCCAAGATTCTGGCAAGGGTGTTGGCGTCCAGACTCAATAAAATCATTTCTAAACTAATACACCCGGACCAAACGGGATTTATCCCCCACAGGACCACTAGCATGAATATAAGGAGGGCATACATGAATCTCCAAACCTCGACAGAGAATATGGGGTCAAGAGCCGTTGTGTCTTTAGACATAACCAAAGCCTTTGACAGCCTGGAGTGGAGTTATCTCTGGAGGGTTCTGGAAGAATTCGGCCTAGGTCCCGTTTTTATAAAATGGATAAAAATACTGTATAAAGGCCCGAGCGCGAGGATTAAGGTTAATAATGACAGCTCACAAAAAATTTGTTTATAAAGAGGGACGAGGCAGGGGTGTCCTCTGTTCCCCCCTGCTCTTCGCCCTCGCCATGGAGCCACTAGCAATCCATATCAGGTCCTGTACAGGGGTGAGGGGGTTTATAAGAAGAACAGGAGAGGTGAAGATTGCCCTGTATGCCGACGATGTCCTGTTGTTTCTTGGAGACACCGAGGGCTCCCTTGGGCAGGTAATGGTTACGATGGAGAGGTTTGGTAACCTGTCAGGATTAGTGGTGAACTGGAGGAAATCGGCACTCTTGCCAATAGATATCCCTAATAATTCTTCGACACTGGGAATCCCCCAATTAAAAGTGGCTGCAACAATACGGTATCTGGGTATAAACATGACAAAGGATCCCAATCAGTATATAGAAGATAACCTAGCTCCATTACTGGTTAAATTTAAGCGCAAAATAGATATTTGGAACCGGCTGCCCCTAACAGTAGCAGGGAGAGGCAACTTAATTAAGATGGTCTGGCTGCCCCAGCTACTGTATTTGTTACATAACTCACCGGTGTGGGTGAATAAAAAATGGTTTAAGAAAATTGACACACTATTTAGGGAGCTGGTATGGAGGAGGGGTAAGGCTAGGATTATCCTCCAGAGTCTACAACTGCCAGTCAAGGAGGGAAGAATGGCACTCCCGCATCCAAGATGTTACTTTCTGGCGGTACAGCTGCAGCATATAAGAGGCGGAAGTGCAGATGGTGGGTTGTTGTCTCTGGAGGCGCCACATAAGACAGTGGTGGAGGCATTAGAGGCAGACGCTTTCCCTGGTAGCGGCCCTACAATTAGGATGATAACAGAGGTCTGGAAGGCAACAAAGAGTCTAATGGGATATGTTGGGTTCACAGAATATGCCCCTCTGTGGCATAATAGGAATCTACAGGAAGTGGTGGCCATGGGGGAGTTTAAAGAATGGGAGGGATGGGGCATAAATAGACTATCCCAGCTTTATAAAGGGAACGTATTCAAATCCTTTGAGGAACTTCAAATTGAAAATGGAATCCCGAGACAAACTTTCTTTAGATACCTACAAATAAGATCTTCTCTAAACGCCCAGTTTAGGATACGCCCCTTAGTGTGGAGTGAAGCAGTATTGCTTCAAAAGGTGGTTAAATCTGGGAAATTAAAGGGTTTTATATCAGAAATATATGTACAACTGTGTAGCAAAAGTATCGTAAGGCCAGAACATCTTGGTTGTAGGGAAGGATGGCTCCGGCTGTTGTACTCCGGCCCATCGGCTAGGGTTCGCACGGGCGGGGTTCTATCGGCCTCTATTTCCCTCCACCGAGGCACCAGGCAGGGCTGCCCACTATCACCGGCTCTCTTTGCTCTTGCGATCAAATCGTTGGCTGAACTCCTTAGGACATCCCCTGAGGTGGGCGGCATTTCGTTTCCACCCCTAGTTGAAAAGGTATCTCTATACGCGGATGATATGTTATTGTATCTTCGTTACACCCAGCAATCGCTTAGAGCGGCCTTATCTATTATTGACCGATTTGGAGCTTTCTCGGGGATCAGGGTGAACTGGGGCAAATCTCTCCTGTTTCCCCTGACGAACGCTCCGGTGTCGGCGGGCCCCCCCTTCCCCTTAAGACAGTAGCTAAATTTAAATATCTAGGCATCCAGATCCAATCAGACCTGCAATGTTATTTAGCTGATAATATTTATCCCATTCTAAATCAACTTATCCAGCGATGTGCGGTGTGGAAAACATTGCCACTGACCCCGGTGGGGAGGGTGAACTTGATCAAGATGTCCTTCCTCCCAAAATTTTTATATGCCTTTCGTCACACCCCGGTCCCCATCCCAAACTCATTCTTCCTCAAATTAGACCAAACTATCACCTCCTTTGTATGGGCGGGGACAACACCCAGGGTAGCCAAACAAACGTTGTAGTTATCGCTTACAGAGGGTGGCCTATCCCTGCCAAATTTTAGGAAATATTATTGGGCGGCGCTGCTGGTCACCGTGTGCTGGTGGTTTGCTCAGGATAACACTAACCCGGCGGTTAACCTGGAGGCAGCGATTTTAGGCTCATACTCTGAACTCAGTAATCTGGTCTACAGAGGCCCGAAATACAGCCCACAAGTCACTACACCCATTAAAACAACGGTGAAGGTGTGGCAGCAGGTTTCTTCATATCTTACCAGTGGGAATACTATTTCTCCGCATACCCCGTTGTGGGGTAATCCAACAATGCCGCACCTCCAATCTGTTCCGGACCCTCAGGTCTGGGCCAGGCACGAGGTCCGTACATTGCGTCATATATTTAGAGAGGGTCAACTTCTCTCATTTGCAGAATTGAAGAAGAGAAATAACCTACCCTCGTGGATGTTTTTCCATTTCCTACAGCTGAGACATGCGGTTCGAGTGCAGTTTCCGCATGGGATAGAGTTATCTACCCACTCAGTTGAATCCCTGTTGATGACCGATCATCTAGACCGAACACTATCCTCCATATACCTTAGACTTACGTGCAAAGACACTTCCAAAATGCTTCCCCCCTTTCCATAAATGGCAGTTAGATATCCCGGCTCTGACTGAGGAAGACTGCTCAGAAGGTCTGCAGCAATGCATCCCTTTCATGATTTACAGCAAGGGACAGGTTTGTGCAGCTGAAGTTTCTTCATAGAGTCTATTACACCCCACAAAGATTGTCCAAAATCTACCCGGGGCTTGATGATGGGTGCCCCAAATGCAGACAGTCAGTGGGGACTTTCTTTCACGTAATATGGTCGTGCCCGGTCCTTCAGACCTATTGGCGCAAAATAGTAATGGATATAAATGGTGTGGCAGGGCTGCATTTAGAAGTCGACCCGATGGTGTTCCTCTTGGGTATCACAGATAATTTGGCCACAGCAAAGTTTACCAAACTTTTTGTGTTCCATGCAGCTTATTATGCCAGGAAGGAGATTTTGCTGCGCTGGAAGTTATCGGACCCCCCCACTGTTGGGGCATGGAGGGCACAGATAGATGCGATACTGCCACTATATAAGCTCACCTACATGGGCAGGAACTGTCCCAAGAAGTTTGACAAAATCTGGGCAGCTTGGGTTGAAGCTCGACATTTGGTGGTGTGAGTGGGCCGGAGAGTTGGGTCTTGAGAGGCTGGCTGGCTGGAAGCAGGCTGGGGAGACCATATCCCTAGTTATAGAAGGTGCTGTTGTATAGTGGTATTGGCACACGCGAGAGTAACCAAGCTCCTCCGGATTCCCACTTCTTCTTACTTTCTTCATCAACTTCCCCCTCTCACTTCTATTCTATTGTGAAGTTAAACTTTAAAATACACTAGTATGTCTCACTGAGGGCCTTTCTTGTCCTTCCCTCCTCCCGCTTTCCTTCCCTCCCTCCCCCTCCCGTCCCCGATGGCTATTTCTTCTACCCCTTCTTCAACTCTTCCTTGCTTTTCTGGCTTTACCCCTCTGGTCCCTCTCCCCCCCCCTCTTCCTAACAAAATATTCCTAGGTCACGTGGAATCCCACGTGAGATAGACCTAACACCATTAATGCTATAATGCATAAAAAGTTGCTGTCATATTCAGTGAAGATGAGAATGGGATCCCTTTTCTACATTTCTAATAAAGTCTACTTACGAATAAGACATGTGGATGGCTCTAGGCCCGCCCTGATCCAAATTTACATCAGACTGTGTATCACCCTAATCTGTGTTGTTTTCATATGCTCCTGTAAGTATCATATACTCATCATAATCAAGTGTAATGTTCAGTTTACTCAATAAACATTTCCTGTGTTAAAAAAAAAAAAAAATAGACAGGTCAATGCATACCTTTTAGACCTCGATATCTGACCATTTGATTCTGTTTCATGACAATATCTCTTCTACTCTCTTAAGAAATGGGATTTTAGCCCAAAATTTTTGGGTGTCTTTTCTTTGTTCCCTACATGCATCTAAAATTTTTGATACACAAATCTGACCCCTTCACTATAGAAAGAGACACTTGGCAAGGCTGCATCCTTTCTGCTCTCCTATTTGAGCTTACAATCAAACCCCTAGCACTTCTGGTCATTTTCTGGCTACCTGGTAAGTGTGCTAGGCAAAACAATTTGTTTTGTTTCCTCTGTCCAAGGCTTTTTCATGTGCACATTACCCTAAAAGTAAGTTAATAAAATGGGGAGGTTGCTATTTCTGTTTAGGTTGTGCTGTGTTGTGGGGTCTCTTTGGGAAGCCTTCAGTTGCTGTGTTGAGTTGGGCTACTAGTGTGTTCCTGCATACTTACGAAGGAATGGTTGGCCCCCAGATGTACAAGCTCTTAATTTACCCATCACTATATAGCTCCAATAATAGACTAGAGTTAGGATCACACTATAAGGAGGCCTTAATGAAGCAGTGTGGCTTCCACATATACTTGTAAATGTGCAACTAAAACCTCTGTTTTTAAGACAATTGTTAAACGGTGAATGTTTTTTTTTTTTTTTTTTTGCTGACTGATTTTGCTTTCTCTGTGTAAAGCCCTTACCTGAGCACTTTACCCTAAAAACTAGTTATACATTGGGGTGGTAGCCATTTTTAATTAGAGAACACCTCAAATTTTGAGGAATAGACATCAGCAGCAACCAATATAACCTATTTGCAGATTATGTCCTTCTATATATCCGACTCCATACTTTGGATCTTTTAACACCAATTTCCATCCTAGAACTCAATGGCTGTAAGGTAAACCAGCACAAGAAACCAGTGTGGGATTATGCTCATATTCGTGTGCATGTGCTTTGCTCACATGCTAATACTTCTAGACAAAGAGACAATATATGTTCTATTCCAGCTCATCGTGCTCGTATTTGTGTGCGCACTTGTACAGGTGCACAAATTAGTGTGCCTGCATACTGACTCTGCTACCATCTCCTGCTCTGGTGTTAAGCTGCCTCAGTATCCTGTACTTAGGACTGCTACCCCCAGCTCCATCCACCTAAGAGCGGACTTAACCAGCCAGCTACTCCGGCACTTATGCCACTCCATGCCCTCAAACTCTCTGTCTCCACCTTGAGGAGACAGAGGTGAAAGAAAGGCCTCCACAACATTCCAATCGTCACCAGGTACATGATAATGGCAATAAAACCAACGTCCTTGATATTTCACTTTCCTTGCAAGGCCTTTCCACCTTGCATGACTTATTTCCCTTTGCCTTGGCCCCGCATTCCTTACTCTATCGAGGAGTTCATTTGACCAGAACATGCACCAATGCTCAATGCTCTCAAAATGAACTTAGCTCCTCTGCAATGAATATGAGCAAAAATTCATACAGAGGATGTTGAGAACATGAGCTCATGAAGTTTTTCATTTTCAAATATTGTAGTGATTACTGATTAGGTTCTGCAACTTGATTTAGAGAATTTTCTTTATGATCCAGGAAGGAGTCAGGTTAATGTATATTGTATATTTTATTAATGAGTGCATGACATTTTTAAAGAGGATTTTGTATAATAAATCTATTATTATTCTTTATTGGATTGTCTTCATGCCTCACTTTGTTAAAAATTCTGATATGTCATTAGGGTTAACAAAATGCTTCTTGTAGAGCCACACCCATTTTAAATGAATTGTCCACACTTAATTAAAGTACAATCTCTGCCTACAGTGGCTTATAGGATGCACAACAATAAAAGTGAAATGTTGAAAACTATGGGATGGGGAGTGTTGCATGCGAGTGATACAATTGTAAGTGGTTTAGATGCACACTGTTCTTGCACTTTTTTCCTTTTAAATGGTGTAACAGTAAATGCCCCGCTTTGAGAACCCCAAACTTTTAGGGACTATCAACATAAAAAATTAAGCATTTATCAAATATCACCCAGTGCACTTTAGTTGTGATAAACTGTGTCAAGCAAAATAATAGTAATAAAATAAGATCAAATAAAATAAAGTAATTAAAACCTGAAGCCCACTTTCTGCTGACATCTCAGAGCCAGTCCAGGCTTTTCCTGCTAACAGGAAAAAAACCCTGGGAGTCCATCTCCCCATCCCTGAGGAGCCTACATTGGCTAAGAGTAAAGAATCGGATCACATTCAAGACCCTCTGCCTCACCCACAAATGCATACAAGGAAACGCCCCTCAATACCTCCGAGAGAAAATAAAACACTACACACCGAATCGCAATCTGCGATCATCTAGTCAAAACCTCCTCGTTCCCAAATACCGCTACAAAGCAAGGGGAGAACGGAGATTCGCAGTCCAGGGACCTCGGCTATGGAACTCTCTTCCGACTCACATCCACATGGAAGAAAACCATCAGGCCTTCAGGAAAAAACTCAAGACTTACCTCTTCTAAGAAGCTGACAACACAAACGCATCAGCGCCTTGAGGCGATTCAGTTCGCATTTGCAGCGCTTTACAAATCATTCATTCATTCAGGCTTGAGAAGGATCGTTACCATATGGCTGGGAATCTACCCACATGCCTGGACTAGAACCCAGCTCAGCCTCTCAGTGAGCTGCTGAGAGTCTGAGCTGGCCACTCCCACCCCCTCCGCAGCCCGGTGCTCCTGTGAGCATGGGAGGGCAGAGCAGAGAGCCGGTGACTGACAGTAAACCAACTCTCTGCTCAGGGAGCTCTGAGCAATTAGCAGTGTTTGATCTTTCGGTTGTCAATGTTAGAGCTGACGAGGACTGATACTGCATCCACTTAGGTTAGTATGATTTTTTTTTAAAAAAAGCAAAATCCATACTTCTCTTTTAAAGAATTTTTTGGGAATTTTTTTAACTCTTCTCTGTTACCTCGCTTTTTGTGGTCTATTTTAGCCACCCTGGTTATGTTCTTACACTTCTTATTTCATTTCAAGTAGTGTTGGAATGTCAATAATGACCCCTCTGCCTTATATTTTTTAGAGGCCTTATTTTTCTCCTTAATATGAAGTTTTACATTATGGTTTAGCCACCCAGGTTTTCTCTTCTATATTTATTGCCCATTGGAATGCACTGGATAATACCTTTATTTAATATGTTAATAATTTTTCCTCAGTGTTCAATGTTTCTAGCATTTGGTTCCAATTAATATCTAAATTGTAAAAGAGACAATTTTTCTAAACTGCGCTCAATACTACAAGTGTTCTTGTACTACCCTCGTGCCTCCTTTTCCTGATTTGATTTTTGCTGTGATTACTGGTTCCCAACTTGTCCCGTATTTCCACATCTGTGACCAAATCTTAGTCATTTGTAATTAATAGGTCTAGTAATGCATTCTTTCTAGTTGGGGAATCCACCAGTTGGGACATGAAGCTGTCCTGTAAGACATTTAAGAAATTAAAGGCCTTTAATGAGTGAGATGTCCCTTCTGCCCAGCCAATATCTGGATAGTTGAAGTCCCCCATTATGATGACATTGCCCTGCCTCACTGCTATTTTTAAATGTGATAGGCGATCCAACTCCTCCTTATCTACCCCCTAGGATTTAGGTATTATGGTTATAGCACCCTCTGACCTTCACTCACTGCCGGCTTTCACATCCTCTGAACCCCCCTTGCCACCTAGGTAAAAGCCCCTCTAGCTTGTTGGTCATATAATCCTACAACAGAGCTGCACCCTCCCCATTAAGGTGCAGTCTGTCCCTACCATAGAGCCAGTAACTGACTAAAAAGTCAGCCGAGTTCTCTAGGAACCCTCCTTCCTGCACCAGTTTTTTTAGGTGACACAGGATGCAAAGGATGCTATAGCACAGGAATTCAGGGGGCTCAAGAGTGCCCAGGAGACACAATTGCTGCAGTGCAAAAATCTCTGAAGCACAGGGATGCTGGAAACACAGGAGTGAGAGTCTCTAGGAACCCTGGGTTGCTGGGATCACAGGAAAACAGAAGCAAGAGTCTCTTTGAGCAATGGGATCATAGGAACACAATAATAGGTCTTTGAGAGCACAGGAGCGTGGGGTTAAATGAAAACAGGAGCAAGAACCTCTGGGATGGTGGGATCACAGGAACACAGAAGTGAAATTCTTTTGGGGTCATGAGATTCCGGGATCACATGAACACAGGAGTCAGAAACGCTAAGAGCCCTGGGGTAATGGGATCACAGGAACACAGAAGTGAGAGTCTTTAGGAGCACAGGATGCTGGAATAACATGAACACTGGTGTAAGAGTTTCTGGGAGCAATTGAGTGCTGGGATAACAGGAACATAAGAGTTAGGATCTCTGGAGTACTGGGTGCTGGGATCACAAGAACAAAGAAGAGAGTCTTTGGAAGCACTGGGGTCAAAGAGTCACTGGAGGCACAGGGATGCAGGCATTGCTGGAAAAACTTGGGTCACAGAAATTGATTACGACCAACAGAAAGTGCATGAATCACTTAGTAGCTAATCTGTGGAATTAAAAGCAGCAGATCAGTTTCTGTGCAGGTCTGTGGGACAGCAAGTATATATAGGAATATTGTCTATAGTCAGCACAAGGATATTGTCAGCACAGCACAGTCCATAGAAATTGTCCAGGCATAGAAAGCCAGCACAGCCATAATATTGGTCCTGGTACACTGTTACCTGCAGACACTCATTGTACCACTCTCCAGCCCTTCATAAACATAATTCCTCTTGCTACAGCTAATTATTTGCATAGTCCAGGCAGCCGTGTGGTCCGTTCATACGGCAGGCAGAGGCATGATGGCAGTAAGTCAGCAGCAGGTAAGACCTGTGCACAGGGGCACAGGGGTAGAGGCTTCGACCCACCCAAATTTCTATGAAACCTCCAGACTCTTGACCCTAATCTGAAAATTCCGAAACTCAGAGAAAACAAAAAATAATTGTTTTCCCCATCCAGAAAAACAATTCTGGAGCCCCTCAAATATGTGAGACCCCTGTACACTACAGTAGCAGGGCAACAGATCAGTCCAAGCAGTAGGCAAAAGCATAGTCCTTAAAACAGGCCAGGGTCAGTTCATGTGCAAGCAGTCCAAGTGGTAGGCAGTAGTGTAGTTAATAAAACAGGCCAGGGCCAGTTCACGTGGAGGCAGTCCAAACGGTAGGCAGAGGCATAGTCACAAAACAGGCCAGAGTCAGTTCACGTGGAAGCAGTCCAAACGGTAGGCAGAGGCATAGTCAAAAAACAGGCCAGGGTCAGTTCACATGGAAGCAGTCCAAATGGTAGGCAGAGGCATAGTCAAAAAACAGGCCAGGGTCAGTTCACGTGGAAGGCAGTGGCATAGTTATTTGGGGAAGCATGGAAAATGGTCATCACAGATGATGGAAATGGGGAAATGGTTAAAAATATGGGCTAATATTTTAGGGATGTATGATAAAGTTGGAAGCATTCATCAATGCAAAGGCCAGGTTGGGAGGGACACTGGAGACAATGGTAGCTGGTATCTTTTCAAAATCCTCTTTTGGTGCAAATGCAACATTTTTTTTGCCGTCTTCGACCTGCTTCAGATGTTGGAATGTTGAAGGGGAAGTGGCGCTCATGAAGTTGGCAAACAGCCTCAGAGCGAAGGTCTTCTGGGGGGGGTCTTTGGTGATAGATGAGGGACGTAACAACAAATTCTTCTATGAATTGTAGGAAGGGGGCGGGGCTTTCTGTGGATTTGGTGTAGACTACGTAGAAATTATAAATGGCCAAATGGATGAGATAAATTGCTACCTTCTTGTACCAGAATCGGGACCTCCTTATCGACAAATAGGGCTGAATCATTTGATACAACACATACTGGCTTTTCAGTGGGACCTCGTCTTCTTTGAACCTCAATTTTAGTGTCATCATGGATGGTGCATTATCATCTCGTATTGGGACCTGGCCATTATGGCAGAATAAATGGGCATGTTGAGGATGGGGTTGGTGGACCATTAGACATGTCCTTCATTTTTTTTGTAAGACCCATGTTTAGGGTGAGGCCCATAAACATTTTGAACTCCTCCAAATTCAGATCTCTCCACTCAAATGGACAGGCATCAGATGATTGGGGGTTGTTGGCAATATACTGCTGGGCATACAAATTTGTCTGGTCCACAATGAATTGCAGCAAAGTGTTGGGCAAAAACAGATGAAAGCAATCAATCTCTGAGAAATTTTGGGTGTTGGCCTGCACACCTGGCTGTGCTGTGAAAGGGGGAATAATTGGTGATCCCGAGTCGGATGGCAGCCATGTTGGGTTGGCAAGACCATCTGTCATATATGTAGAGGCCTTGGCTCTTGGGGGACGTGACACTCCAGTAGTTGGGGGATTTGAATTTCCTGTGCTGGTACTCTGGTACTGGGTCTGGGCATTTGTTCCTGGGGCCTATCGCCGGTGGCAGCGCTGGTACTGGGCATTTGTTCCTGGGGCCTATTGCTGGCGGCAGCGCTAGTACTGGGCCTGGGAATATAATCCTGGTTTCCAGAGTGCCGTGCCCTTTTAGGAGGGACCCATTCTTCCTCCGAATCATTTGCCGATTCACTATTTGGTTCAAATGCTGAATTTGATTCGGAATCAGAATTGGAATCTGATGAGAACTCCCCGTTGCTCTCATTAGTCATGGAGAGGATCTGGAACGCCTTCCCACTGTTGTAAACTTTTTTGGCTTGACTCTGATGGCTGTGTGACAAGTGGCAGGTGATGATCACTGATGGGCTGTGAGACGGGTGGCAGGTGATGTTCACTGATAGAAGATGATGGTGTGACAGGCGATGGTCACTGATGGGTGACAGGCCACAGACGGTGACGGGTGATGGTCACTGATGGGTGATGGTCACAGACGGGTGACAGGCCACGGTCACTGATGGGTGATGTGTGCACCGCTGATGGTCACTGATGGGTGAAGGGTAATGGCTGACGTCACTGATGGGTGACGGGTAATGGCTGACCTCACTGATGGGTGATGGGTAATGGCTGACATCACTGATGTGTGATGGGTGATGGCCACTGATGGGTGACGGGTGATGGCTGACAGGTGGCGGTTGACGGTCACTGATGGGTGACGGGTAACGGCTGACGGTCACTGATGGGTGACGGGTAATGGCTGACGTCACTGATGGGTGACGGGTAATGGCTGACGTCACTGATGGGTAACGGGTGATGGCTGACGGTCACTGATGGGTGATGGCTGACGGTCACTGATGGGTGATGGGTGATGGCTGACGGTCACTGATGGGTGATGGGTAATGGCTGACGTCACTAATGGGTGATGGCTGATGGTCACTGATGGGTGAAGGGTGATGGCTGACAGGTGACGGCTGACGGTCACTGATGGGTGACGGGTGATGGCTGACGGTCACTGATGGGTGACAGGTGATGGCTGATGGGTGACAGGTGCACCGCTGATGGTCACTGATGGCAGTCTCTTATGTGACAGGTGCACTTTATGGGGTGACTGTGGTGACTGTTGGGTGACAGATGACAATGGGGGGGATGGAACAAGTGTTGTGCTTGGTGAAGTACAATACAGACACAGATCGGTAACTCACTGCTCCTGGCTCTTCTCTCCTCACACTGGAAACAGTGTGTGAGGAGAGAAGAGCTGGTAACAGCTAGTTACCGCTCTGTGTTTACATTTAGTGATTGCCTGTGAAAGGATCACAGCCGATTATGTGGTAAACAGCTGCCGGCCAATGGCTGTTTACCATCGTCGGTGACGAGCAGTGTTCCCGGGAACACGCCGCCACCGACGTGCACGCGTGGCGCACTTCCGATCACGCGCACGTGCCATGCACAGTGGGGGGCGGTACCATCTGTCATTGGCCATGTCTTCATCATGGCCGATCACGTGGTAAACAGCCATGCCCAATGGCTGTTTACCCCCCTCGGTGGCGAGCGGTGTCTCCGTGACACACCGCCACCGAGGGTAAAGGGATGCACGCACACGATCAGGTGCATTCGCTGTTTAAATGACGCCCTCCTAGAACGAGATCCGTGCCACCTGGCCGTCATATGACGGACGGTGGGCGGCAAGCGGGTTGAAATCTAGAAACAAGTTTTGTTTAGGAAACAAATGAATAGAAATTTCTTCTAACAATTTAATGGCTCAAAAAATGTAAAATGGGACTTCATTAAATGTCCCTACACTAAAGTATGTATGCATAGGTTATACATGTAATACTTCACTTTAATGGGTATGTAAACCCTAATAATGAACATATCTTATTTGGTCCTTTTGGTCTGCTAAATATACCACTGCAAGTGTTTTGTTATATCTGTTTATTAAGTGTAAAAAAATACCTGTGGGTCTTGCCAGAAATCTTGTCAGCTGATTATCTGCATGTACTCTCTAAGCTTTCTGCCACTGCTGCATTCTTAAGTTGAAAAACAAGTGCATTTAGTGTTAAATGTATTCATGTACAGCAGCATTTAAAAACACTCAATACCAGTGTACTACATATATAAACCACTTATTTGTTGTGACATAGATGACTAAACACATCTGGGAGGAGCATGTGCTGATGCCATGACGCTGCTCGGACTAGCGGCAGAGGCGCTTTCTGTACAACATGGGATTGCACAAAAGGTGTTATACTATAAAATTTATGTTTTCTTTGCTGAACCTTTGCTTGTGATGTGAGCTGAAGAGGTGATTGAACGGAAGTTTAGCTAAAGTACCCTGAGGTTCTCTGCTTTCCAACATATAGCTCTGATGTGCATTGAGCGATTTAAGACCTGCCTATAATTTGGAGGTCTTAACTAGTGGTAAGAGGCAGAGTATAACAGTGGTGGAACGTGGAAAGCATGGGGATTGAGATTTCTTGGTATGCGAAATTTGGTTGATTGGCTTTATTTTATTTTTTATTTTTATTGTCTAATATTGTTTAATATTAAGTTTCATACTGACAGAGCAACAAATAAGTGGCATATACTGTATGTGCTGCATTCTTAACAGTTACAAAGCTCCTAGCTATCTCGGACTACAGAACCATGCTCCTGCATGTTGTGGAAAGAGAAAGGTGAAGGTTTCTGTAGCCTTGCCATGTTTTGGTTGTGCTGATACAGTAGGGTAAAAAAAGAGAAAAAAAGTTGAAAAATGCAGCCACCAGATCAAAGTACTAGTAACTTGCAATATATAACATTTGTTTTTGGATTTAGATATGTTTTATCAGCATACTGGTAGCATACCTCTTCAGCACTCTTCAGTGCTAGACTTCCTTCAATAAGTGAAACAGACACCACTGAAACTATTTAATAAACCAATGAAGACATTTATATTAGACAGAATCATAATGGATTCCTGCTGATTAGTTTTTATGTTTTATTGTACTTTACACATTGCTCTTTCCATTATCTAATAAGGGCTTCTCTGTAGCAAACATCAACATTTGCATGTCAGCTGCCATTTATTAAATTTAACCAAATGATTACCATTGGGTGGGTCGCCAAAACATTGTCACAGTGAATCTTTGCAGAGCCTTTTGAAAATGTATTCTACTTTAAAATAAATGAAGATTTGTTTGCTGGGTGCAGGCAGAAAATAGAATTTAAACTCCATCACATCCATAACAGCAATTAGCAGTAAACAGGAGATCTCATTAATGCTGCAGTAATTTACCTTAATATTCCACAAGCAAATTAATCACTTGTGAATTGATTAAGTAATGTCATCCGATTCTCTTTTTAGCTTTTAAAATATTATAAAACATAAAAATACATTCAACATAAAGAATGCAATATATTTATTATGCTAACCATGTATACTGTAATAGCAGAGAATGATAAGCTATTAATTATAGCAATCTAACATGAGATATTGTAAAAAATAACATTAAAAAAAGTATTTTCTTTTCTTTATACACAATAGTCTTTTACTGACATGGCAGTAGAGCGACTTTTCCATGAACCCAGAGCAACCAAAATTAATATGAAAATGGAGGTGTTTCATAAAAAAAAGATATGTAGGTGTCTCTAAGTGCCATTTTATTTCTCGGTGAGAGGATAAAGTGTTTTTTTTCTACATAATTTCTGATGTAGCAGCTAAATTAGGCCCAAGAAGAGGGACAATGCAACTTTACACATCATTAGTATTCAAGCTACATAACCCAACCAACAGCAGTTATGTATTTTTGCAAGTATGCATATAATTTATTGTGGAGAACACAATTTACATGGGTAGTCGATGCCTGTTTTATAGCCTCACAAATAGATGTATGAACTCAAGCATATAATGGCTCAACCAGCAGGCGCAAATACGTTCTAAATCTTCTAAATGTGCTTCACAAAAATGTAACTGAGGAATATAAAAGAGATCAATTCTTGCATGTTATATATTGGTTTTTGATTTACAAATCTAATCTGGCAAATTTCTATAGAAAATGAATGGATTTTCCGCAGAACTTCGTCTGTGAAGTTTTTTTTTTTCCATTTAAAGATGTTCTCCTTACAAATGCACATACACACATACACACACGTATGCATGCTTTGTTCAGTGTGTTACTAAGTAAAATACATGAAGACAAAATTCCATATACGTATGGGATCTGTTGCAGTTCTTGAACATAGATCTACAGGATTGCTAAAAAGAAAAAAATAAGCAAAATGGTTTCATAAATAGAGTAGGAAACATCTTTGCTAGGGAATCACGATACAACATCTGATACCTATTGGTCAGTTGTTGGGCAGGTATTAAAAGATATAAAAAAAAACCCCAAGAACTAAAACGGTAACATGTTGCGGCTTACCAATCCAAGGGAAGTGAAGGGAAAACTTTTTCTCACTTTGGATAGAGTGAGGGAGGGTTACAACCCCTGTTAGGTTGTTTTGTCATCTGCATCCCACTGAGGGGATTTCATTTCACTTCTTGTTCCATAGCCAAAACAAGAAGTGAGAGGAAATCCCTCCAAAGTGAGGAAAATCCCTGGTTGTCACCAGGATCACCAGAATTAGTGTCTCTATTGAAAGATATGCTTTCTATTACTAGTGACCACTCAAAATTTGGGATCTTCTTTCGCTTTTACTCTCAGTGAAAATGATAAACAAGTAAATAGAGTGAATCTCCCTAACAGGGAAACAGACAGCAATAAACACCCATCAGGTATTCCTTTTTCTCTCCACTCTATATTAACCACTTGCTTACAGGGCACTTAAACCCCCCTCCTATCCAGACCAATTTTCAGCTTTCAGCGCTGATGCACTTTGAATGACAATTGCACGGTCATACAACACTGTACCCAAATGAAATTTTTATCATTTTTTCACCACAAATAGAGCTTTCTTTTGGTGGTATTTGATCACCTCTGCAGTTTTTACTTTTTGTTAAAAAAATGTAAAAATCTGAATTAAAAAAAAAAAAAAAAATTTTATATTTTGTTATAAAAAATTTAAAACGGGTCATTTTTCTCCTTCATTGATGTACGCTGATGAGGCGGTAGTGATGGGCACTGATAGGCGGCAGTGATGGGCACTAATGGGTGGCAGTGATGGGCACTGATGGGTGGGAGTGATGGGCAGCACTGCCAGGTGGCACTGATTGGCACTACAGGTGGGCATTGATAGGTGGCACTTGTGGGCAATGTTAGGTGGCACTGTGGGCACTGTTAGGTAGCACTGTGGGCACTCTTAGGTGGCACTATTTGGTGGCACTGATGAGGCAGATGTGCCTCTTCCACTTGGGGACCGATGTCCCTTACATCCGAGCCGGTGATCGGCTTTTTTTTCTACTCACGCTGTTAGCGTGAGTAGAAAAAAAATGATTACTGATCTTTTGTTTACATCATGTGATCAGCTGTCATTGGCTGACAGCTGATCACATGGTAAGGGGCCGGGACCGGCCCCTTACTTGGATCGGTGATCAGCCGAGTCTCAGTGACTCGGTGATCACAGCGTGCTCGGCGCGTGCCCTACAGGGCGCGCGCAGGGAGCGTGCACAGGGGAGGGCGTCATTTGACGGCCTCCCACGAATTCAGGTCCGCGCTGTGGCCGTCATTCGGCCATAGCGCAGGTGTGTAGCGGTTAAACAACAAAAAATTGCCTTCAGTTATACTACATGTAGAGACTTCATTTGTTTTATTTTTTCAGCAAGTACAGAAAATTCTTGATATCATTTCAGAAATGCAGTGCCCATGTCACTTGTTCTGTGAAATAAACTAAAAGCACAAAGACTGTAAGCCTTAATACTTGTGTGTGTGCTTGTGTGTTTTGGGTTTGAAGTACACATTAAGAGCAACTCCAAATCATCCATAGGACTCAAAGTTTCTTTGCTTTTTTGGAAATGCAGTTTCAGCCTTCGAAACTCAATTTTTTTATTTAAGTAATGTGTAGACTTTTTTTTCTTTCACATCGACTTTTTGACTTTTGAAAATTAAAGAGCTACTGTATATAAAGAGAGAAAAAATATGTAACTTTTCTTATCAAAGTTTGTTACTGTTTACCATAAAAAAAACCTTGTCTCATTTGTTTCATGTATAATACAGTAAAAGAAATTGCAAATCCAAAAATGAAAGAACACTCTAAGTACCTGTAGGAAGGCTGACTATATTGTCTGGTGATCTTTCCATTTTGGATTTCGGGCTGGATGGTGCTCTGAGTAATTTCTTCCTTGTTGATTGTCCCAACTACTCATGGAGCTCAACCATCTCCATACAGTGCGTTTTCACCCCCTTCCTGCCCAAGCCATTTTTCAGCTTTCAGCGCTGTCACACTTTGAATGACAATTGCACGGTCATGCAACACTGTACCCAGATGAAATTGTTATAATTTTTTCCCCACAAATGGTGGTATTTGATCACCTCTGTGGTTTTTATTTTTTTCTCTATAAACAAAAGAAGAGTGACAAGTTTGAAAGAAATGCAATATTTTTTTACTGTAGCCTCACTGACGGTATTCCCAAGTGTGGCTCGGGGTTAAATTTCAGCACCATTAGTGGTAACCCCAAGCCACACTCGGGATTGCATTGCAGGATCCTGGTGTGGTATACTTACCTTGTCCCCAGGATACTGCGATATCCCCCGTGCTGTCTGCAGTCTCTGTCCTCCTCCGAAGCCTCTCTGTGGAAGGCTCCGTTCCCTGCGAGCGTTGTGACGCATGGGGGTGGAGCCTGGCTGCAAATTCAAAAAAATGTAAAAATCATAACACATACAGTACTGTAATCTTACAGATTACAGTACTGTATGAAATTATTTCACATCCCTTTTGTCCCCAGTGCTTTGTCCAATGCCCTGCATGCAGATTTATATTATATATACTGTTCTTTCTGCCTGGAAACTTGAGATTGTCCATAGCAACCAAAAAGTGTCCCTTTACATCAAAAGTGGCTTTAAACCAGCTAGAAAACAGTGATAGTAAATTAGAACACTTGCAGAATTGAGCGTTAGTGAATTGTGGGGAAATTTATTTTATCATTATTATGTTATTTTTTTTTTAATTATTTATAATTATTTATTATATTATAATTTATGATTTTGTGTTTAAAACTTCATCTTACCCGGGATATCTATGACGCCCTCCCAGATCGAGAGCCGCGCTGCCTGGCCGTCATATGACAGCTGGCGGGCAGCAAGCGGTTAAAGATTCTCGTTTCCCTACAGAAAATAGAAATACAGTCTATTCAAAACATGTTGGGAATGAAGAGAACTGTACCTAACATACTGTACTCAGATAAAAATATCAGGCCATGATAATGATCAATGCTGTTTTAACATGTTTCTAATCAATTACATTTTATAGATTTACATTTGTGTGTATAAGCAGAATGCCTGAAAAGTCCCATCTAAACACAGTAGGCTCAATTCACTAAAGCATGTGGTATTTTGGTGATCTGACACATTTTTCCCAAATATTGCATGCAATGCTGAAAATTTCAATTCATTATCCCCATTATATTGTATTACCCTCAAAAAGCAAAAATGCTCGGTAATTATCTCATGTAAACTGCGCTAAAGCCAATTTACTAAATAAATAAATAAATAAATAAATGCATGAGTTAAATAAGTAGTGGTCCAGGCATGTGTATTTAAGGAATGTAAAAAAATCTAATAGCCAATTTGGAGGAGTCTCTACCGTTTTGGATCAGTTCTCTCAACAATAATGCATAGAAACCTAAATATGGAAAAACACAGAATCATTGGGTTGATTTACTTAAAGTAGAACTATAAGCAACATTTCTATTTTTAGTTTTGGATAGAGTGGAGATGAATTAGAACACCTGTCAGTTTTTATTGCTTTTTGTGCTCCTCTTTTACTCCTGTTTACCATTATCATTGAAAGTAAAAGATAAAACCCAAATTTTGGGTTGTCCCCAAAACAGTAATAGAGGGGAAATCTTCCAATGGGAACACTGGTTCTGGTGACCTGGAAGGAAAACTAAAAAAAAATGAATACCTCTCCAACCTATCCAAAACTAAGAAAAAAAGTTTTTCCTTTAGTTACTCTTTACGTAAATACAAAATATCATTATAAATGTCAAATATTGAATGAAAAACATATCTAAATACACACAGATATAAATACCCTTCTAATGCCGCGTACACACGATCGGAAATGCCACCAGCAAAACTCTGCCAGCAAAACTTTTTGTCGGAAAATGCGACCGTGTGTATGCTCCATCGGTCTTTTGCTGGCGGAATTCCTGCAAGCAAAAGATTGAGAGCATGCTCTCTATTTTTCGGTCGGGGAAAGTTCCTATCCGAAAATGCGATCGTCTGTATGCAATTCAGACACACAAAAAATCACGCATGCTCAGAATCAAGTACAAGACGGAATCGCTCGTTCTGGTAAAAGGAGCGTTCGTAATGGAGATAGCACATTCGTCACGCTGTCAATTTTTGGATCTTTTAATGCAGCACTTTCTTTTGTTCTTTATAATGCTAGAAGAATGAATTTGTTTTGCTGCTGATATTCACACAGAGTTCTCACAAACGTATTTCTTTATTATTTCTCGTGATCTCCTGAAT
Source organism: Aquarana catesbeiana (assembly GCF_042186555.1). Classification (NCBI taxonomy): domain Eukaryota; kingdom Metazoa; phylum Chordata; class Amphibia; order Anura; family Ranidae; genus Aquarana; species Aquarana catesbeiana. The sequence continues at coordinate 567,281,074 of NC_133325.1, forward strand.
AGGGATGAGCTTCGCGTTCGAGTCGAACCCATGTTCGACTCGAACATCAGCTGTTCGTTCGCCGAATTGCGAACGTTATAGGCCGTTCGCGCCAAATTCGTGTGGCGCGTTACGGCCCATAATTCACTGCTGCATCGCAGTGCACTGCTGGCTGATGGCCAATCACAGCGCCGTCGGTAGAGAGAGCTGTAATTGGCCAAAGCCAGGGTGGCTTTGGCCAATTATGGCTCAGGGGGTTTAGAACATGCCCCACACTATATAAGGCCGCCTGCACGGCGGCCCTGTGTAGTGTGTTCGGGTGTGCTGAGAGATAGAGAGATTGACAGTGTCATTTCATTTGAGTTAGCTAGATTAGGCAGGACAGTCAGTGAGTTAGCTGCACTTACAGTGTATTGTGTATATATATATATGCATCCCAGGTGTTGCATATATATATATATATATATATATATATATATATATATTGTATTCAGTTTAGCTAGATCCGTTCCTGTTATCTTTCAACTGACAAGCAGGCTTGTCTTGTTACAGTATTTACAGCTACCTGAAGAAAATTGCTGGTGTTTTTTGATCCTATTAGTACCACAGTCAGGCAGCTAGACTATTTACAGTTAGTGTAGTGCGTCCTCCTCACAGTGTTCAGACCTCTGCACAGTGTTCAGCTAAAGCTACAAGTTAGTGTAGTGCGTCCTGCTCACAGTGTTCAGCTAAAACTACAAGTTAGTGTAGTGCGACCTCTGCACAGTGTTCAGCTAAAGCTACAAGTTAGTGTAGTGAGACCTCTGCACAGTGTTCAGCTAAAGCTACAAGTTAGTGTAGTGCGTCCTGCTCACAGTGTCCAGCTAAAACTACAAGTTAGTGTAGTGAGACCTCTGCACAGTGTTCAGCTAAAGCTACAAGTTAGTGTAGTGCGTCCTGCTCACAGTGTTCAGCTAAAGCTACAAGTTAGTGTAGTGCGTCCTCCTCACAGTGTTCAGCTAAAACTACAAGTTAGTGTAGTGCGACCTCTGCACAGTGTTCAGCTAAAGCTACAAGTTAGTGTAGTGAGACCTCTGCACAGTGTTCAGCTAAAGCTACAAGTTAGTGTAGTGCATCCTTGTCACAGTGTTCAGCTAAAGCTACAAGTTAGTGTAGTGCATCCTTGTCACAGTGTTCAGCTAAAGCTACAAGTTAGTGTAGTGTGATCTCTGCACAGTGTTCAGCTAAACTACAAGTTAGTGTAGTGCGTCCTCCTCACAGTGTTCAGCTAAAACTACAAGTTAGTGTAGTGAGACCTCTGCACAGTGTTCAGCTAAAGCTACAAGTTAGTGTAGTGCGTCCTGCTCACAGTGTTCAGCTAAAACTACAAGTTAGTGTAGTGCGACCTCTGCACAGTGTTCAGCTAAAGCTACAAGTTAGTGTAGTGAGACCTCTGCACAGTGCTCAGCTAAAGCTACAAGTTAGTGTAGTGCGTCATGCTCACAGTGTTCAGCTAAAACTACAAGTTAGTGTAGTGCGACCTCTGCACAGTGTTCAGCTAAAGCTACAAGTTAGTGTAGTGCGTCCTCCTCACAGTGTTCAGCTAAAACTACAAGTTAGTGTAGTGCGACCTCTACACAGTGTTCAGCTAAAGCTACAAGTTAGTGTGGTGCGTCCTCCTCACAGTGTTCAGCTAAACCTACAAGTTATTTTTTTTCGAGCTCTGCACAGTGTTCAGCTAAAGCTACCTGTAGAAGGTTGGTGGTGTTTTCCTGATCCTATCACTACCGCAGGCAGCTAAATAAGCTACAAGTTATTTTTTGGCGAGCTCTGCACAGTGTTCACCTAAAGCTACCTGTCGAAGGTTGGTGGTGTTTTCCTGATCCTATCACTACCACAGGCAGCTCAATAAGCTACAAGTTAGTGTAGTGCGAGCTCTGCACAGTGTTCACCTAAAGCTACCTGTAGAAGGTTGGTGGTGTTTTCCTGATCCTATCACTACCGCAGGCAGCTAATTAAGCTACAAGTTATTTTTTGGCGAGCTCTGCACAGTGTTCACCTAAAGCTACCTGTAGAAGGTTGGTGGTGTTTTCCTGATCCTATCACTACCGCAGGCAGCTAAATAAGTTACAAGTTAGTTTTTTGCGAGCTCTGCACAGTGTTCAGCTAAAGCTACCTGTAGAAGGTTGGTGGTGTTCTCATATTACAGGCAGGCAGTTGATTTTGCTAGCTGCAGTATCATTACATATATATATAAATATATATATATATATATATATATATATATATATATATATATATATATATATATATATATATATCCCATATATATATCCCAGCTTAGTGCAGCTACAGGCCATTAGTATGTCTGGAAGGTCAACAAGGAGAGGCAGACAGTCACAAGCCAATAAAAGAGAGCAAGCAGGCTCTGTGTCTAGAGGCAACAGTGCTGGTCGTGGAGACGGTGCATCCTCATCAGCGCGTGGCCGTGGGACACGCTTGGCCTTTTTTTCTGCAGCTGGCCGTGTTGAGCCACAACATGCGGAAGACTTGGTTGAGTGGATGACCAAGCCACCCTCATCCTCCTCATCCTCTCTCACCCATGCTCAGGGTACTTTGGCAAAGCAGCGGCCTCTTCCCTCGGCTCAATGTTATCAGTGACTCCTTCCCTAGCCCCACCATGTCCTCCTGAGGAGTCCCTCAAACTGTTTGACCACAGTGTTGGGTACATGCTCCAGGAGGATGCCCAGTGTTTGGAAGGCTCTGATGATGATACTGAGCTAGATGAAGGCAGTAACGTGAGCATGGACAGAGGGGGTGCCCAAGAAGGACAGCAATCTGGCAGTCATGCTCCCCCTGCTGCAGCATACTGCCAGGTTTGCTCCAGTGATGAGGAGGGAGGGGATGATGAGGTCACTGACTCAACGTGGGTGCCTGATAGGAGAGAGGAGGAGGAGGCGGCACATCACCGACGAGGCAGGATGCCCTCCAGGGGCCAGCCTAAGGGCAGCACACTGACTGCATCACACCCCAAAGCTCCGCATGTGCAGGTTCTTTTGTGTGGGCTTTTTTGAGACGAGTGCATCAGATCGCACCGCTGCTATTTGCAACATATGTCTCAAGCGTATCTCACGTGGCCAAAACATCTCCCGCTTGGGCACCACATGTTTGACCAGACATATGTTGACCTGCCATGCAGTTCGTTGGCAAGCGTATTTAAAAGACCCACACCAAAGAACAAAGAGGACCTCTCCTTGCTCCTCATCAGCTGAGATCTCCAACCCCACTATACCTTCAGTCCTCTCTGAGACCTGCACTGAGAGGAATGAAGGTTTAGAATTAGGTGTGTCACAGGCAAGTACTTGTGGGCAATCTGCTTTCGGTACACCGACGTCAGATTGTACCAGGCAAATTTCCCTGCCCCAGCTGCTGCACCGCCGAAAGAAGTTCGCTCCCAGCCATCCACATGCCCAGCGGTTGAATGCTAGCTTGGCAAAATTGCTAGCACTTCAACTGCTGCCTTTTCAGTTGGTAGACTCTGTCCCCTTCCGTGAGTTTGTGGAATGTGTGCCACGCCAACTTAAGGCAGGAATGGTGGTTTGCGACAATGGCACCAACCTCCTCTCTGCCCTCCAATACTCCAATAGTGCAAATGACCCATGTGCCCTGTTTGGCTCACATCCTTAACTTGGTGGTGCAGCGGTTCTTGGGCAGGTACCCGGGCTTACAGGATGTCCTGAGGCAGGCCAGGAAAGTCTGTGTGCTTTTCCGCCGGTCATATAATGCCAGTGCTCGGCTGGCAGACCTCCAAAAGGAGTTTAACCTGCCCAAGAACTGCCTATTCTGTGACATGCCCACCAGGATGAACTCAACGTTGGCCATGTTGCAGCGGCTGCACACGCAGCAGAGGGCCATCAATGAGTACCTGTGCAACTATGGCACCATGACAGGGTCGGGGGAGCTTGTTTTTTTTTCCCCACGCCAGTGGGCCATGATCAGGGATGCATGCACTGTCCTGTCACCATTTGAGGAGGCCATGAGGATGGTGAGCAGTGACAGTGCATGCATCAGTGACACTGTCCCCCTTATCCACCTGTTGGATCACACGCTGCGTGGAATAATGGACAGGGCACTTGAGGCAGAACAGAGGCAGGAAGAGGAGGACTTCCTTAGCTCTCAAGGCCCCCTTTATCTAGACAGTGTTCCTGCGTGCCCGCCGATCACACAGGAAGAGGACGAGGATGAGGAGGAGGAGGATTGTGTCAGTATGGAGGTGGAGCCTGGCACTCAGCATCAGCAGCAGTCTTTAAGGGATCAGTCCCAAGAAACACATGGACTTGTACGTGGCTGAGAGGAGGTGGCTGCTGACCATGTCGTCCTTAGTGACCCAGAGGACTCTGGACCAAATGCCTCAGCAAACCTACACTGCATGGCCTCCCTGATCCTGCAAAGCCTGCGTAAGGATCCTCGTATTCGTGGTATCAAGGAGAAGGACCAATACTGGCTGGCAACCCTCCTTGATCCACGTTACAAGGGTAAGGTTGAGGACCTTATCTTGCCATTGCAGAGGGAGCAGAGGATGAAACATCTTCGGGAGGCCTTGCAGAAAGGTCTGTGCAACGCGTTCCCGGAGACTGGGAGGTTACAAACTCCTGTTTCTGGACAACGTGTTGCTGAGGCTTCAGTCAGTCAAAGAAGGAGCGGTGGAGAAGGTGGCCGTCTGACTGATGCGTTCAGACAATTTTTTGGCCTGCAGCCCCAAGGTATGATCGGTTCCAGCAACCATCGCCAGCGTCTGTTTTACATGGTGCAGGAATACCTAGGGGCAAGATCTGACTTGAACACCTTTCCCACCGAAAATCCTCTGGGTTACTGGGTCTTGAGGATGGATCACTGGCCAGAGCTTGCACAGTATGCAATTGAGCTACTGGCCTGTGCTGCGTCCAGCGTTCTTTCAGAACGCACATTCAGTGCTGCTGGAGGCTTTGTAACTGATCACAGGGTGTGCCTGTCCACCGACTCGGTCAATAGACTGACCTTCATAAAAATGAATCAGTCTTGGATCACCACCAGCTACCAAGCACCTGATGCTGATGTAACCGAATAATTTTTTTGAAATCTCAGATCCCTTCAAAGACTGCCTATGCTGATGCTGAGTGACTATCCTGCGTAATTATCCTCTTCTTCCTCAATGATCACGCTGATAGCTTGTAAGAACATTTTTGGTTCTGGGCGCCACCACCAGTGCCTAAGGCCCAATTTTTCCGCCCCTGTTTAACAGGGGCGTGTAAATACAATTTTTGATGCAATATTTTGCAGCAGGGCTCGTTTCTGCGTTCCAACTAGAGTATCTGTGAGGGTTTGCAGTGTTGTGGCACCAGCACCAGTGCCTAAGGCCCAATTTTTCAGCCCCTGTTCAACAGGGGCATGTAATTACAATTTTTGATCTAATATTTCACAGCAGGGCCCGTTTCTGTGCCCACCAAGAGTGAGTGAGGACTTACAGTGTTGTGGCACTAGCACCACCACCACCAAAGGCCCAATTTTTCTGCCCCTGTTCAACAGGGGCATGTAATTACAATTCTTGATCTAATATTTCACAGCAGGGCCCTGTGAGGGCTTACAGTGTTGTGGCCACAACAACACCTAAGGCCCAAATTTCTGCTGAGTATATAGGGCAGGCCCCTACTTTCAAACATCTAACTTACAAACGACTCCTACTTGCAAACAGAAGGAGACAACAGGAAGTGAGATGAAATCTACCCCTAGGAAGGGAAATTCTCTCCTGTAAGAGTTAATATGGGAAAAACGTTTCTCCTTTCCACTGATGCTTTATCACCAATCCTTGTTTCACAAAAAAACCCAAATTTTCAAAAAACATTTGTCATTGGGACAAAAAATGAGGTGAAATCTTCTGAAGAGGAGCACAGACAGCAAAACAAATGTCACAGGGGTGATAACCCTTCCCTATGTTTTCCAAAAAGCTTAAAATAGATTTTTTGGCTGAAGCTAAACACGTTAAAAATGTACCAGTTCAAAATTATAAACAGATTCTACTTAACAACAAACCTACAGTCCCTGTCTTGTTTGCACCACCTGTATACTGCTTTTCAGAGTATATATGGCCTGGTGGCTCCACGCCTTTCCTTTTTTTAATTTAGGTGCGGGGTTCCCCTTAATAACCATAGAAGACCCAAAGGGCCTGGTAATGGACTGGGGGAACCCATGCTGTTTGTCTCACTGATTTTCATCCATATTGCCAGGACCCGACATTACATTAAAGCCACAAGCAGTTTTAAATGACTTTTTTTCCTTTAAAAATGACATTTTGTGCTGGGACTGTTCTAAGCACGGGAAACATGCACCACTTTACAGGCATACTATAGACACCCCCCAGGTATGATATTTAAAGGAATAGGTTGGTTGTTGTCCCTTGTTAATTTGACATTGTATTTTTGAAATGTACCTGCCTACTCACAAACTGTCCTTTTTGAAGAAAAAAACATAGGCAAGTATTTTCATTTAAAAAAATCTACATTTATTCTGGCTCATAACAAAATAAAGAGGAAGGCAACGCTGAAGAAACGGAGAAGCCTTTGTACCCCAGGGCACACATCAACTCTTTATAACTAAAAATTTGTAGCCTGAGAAGTCCATATAATATGGAGCACAATTTGGTCCAGGACTCTCAGAGATCAGGAACAGCAGCAGATCACATACAGTATATGTCCCCAGGCTGTGGTACTACAACAGCCTGCATCTTCTGTCAGACCAGACTGAACCCAGGCCATCACTTTCATGTCTTCCTTGCAGCCTTCCCTCCACGCTTCCCTGCAGCCTTCCCTGCAGCCTTCCTTGGAGGCTGTGCCTCTGGAGGTGGACTTGTAGCAGGAGAAGGAGGAGGAGGAGGAGGATGGGCGAGCGCACATAAGTGCATGTTTTCACTAATTTGGCCCCTCAACCCCTTCTGAAGGGGCTGAAAAATACGATTCTCACACCTGAAGCATTGGCCCTCCTCCATTTGCTGCAATTTTGCAGCTACATAGCAGCCATAGGCCTCTTCAGCATCGGGGGGTGTTTTCAGGGCTGCATTAGTGTCCTTAATGAGGCCCAGTGCTGCTTCCTCCACGTTACTCCCCTTCCTGGCCTGTTTTGTTGTAAAGTGGAGGGAAGGCACCTGGAATTGAGTCAGGCTACTGGGCCTGGCCACCTCCTGGCTGACACTTACCCCATCTCCTCCTGGCTGACACTTAGCCCCGTCTCCTCCTGGCTGCCACATTCCAGAGCCTCGTCCTGGCTGAGGTCTTCCTGTGTATGAAAAAGGGACATAGCTGTAGTTTTTGGTTCATAAATCACACACAATTTTCAGCTCATGGCTGTTGCAAATTGAATGTTAATAAATAGAAAAGACTATCATTCTGAGCCCAGCATTTTTCATTCGTGTCCCAATCATTTTTTGCCCCTACTGTCTATTGATTGTTGTATATGTTGTAATATGTTCACCGATTTATGTGGGACATTATATTATTATATGTATGTACACATACAGTCAATATTGACCAGGCCAGAATTCAATTGAGAATGGTTGATTTGTCCAAGTCAACTGAATTTTAACATATCAAGGGGACAGCTGAAGACTCTTTGATGTGTTGATCTTATGCAAGTCTACCTAGGTGTGTGAGGTGAGGTATGGTCTGGAAACCTAATTGAACATTTCAAAGGGAACATTGTTTAAAGGACCATAGAAGAAGTATTTATTGATGGTAATTAGACTTGAGGGGGTAACAATAAGATCAAAGAGTATTTTGGGTTGACCTAGCAGAAACTCCCTCCTAGTTGACTAGTATTTCAGAGAGGACATTCTGGCGTTTAGTTTTAAGTCAGACCTAGGAACATGGGACTCTGAATGATATACTCTGCTGGATATTTTTGTCATCTGTGGACTTTGGACTTTGTTCTGTGTTGGAAGTCAATAAAGTGCATCTCTCTGGAAGAATTGGGTTGCTGCGGAAGAGTACTTACTAATTAATTATCATACCCACGATACCACTATACTACTACACATAATATTATATCACTACATTGATATGTCAAACACTTTTTGTTCAATCATTCATTTGTTAACAATAATAACATCTAGTTAACAACAATAATTTTTGGACAATAAATATTTTCAAAAATACTATACCTGGCTCCAGCTGGGCTCCTCAATTTCTTCCAGGATGGAAGGGCCAGGTTGGTCCTCGGAAGCCTCAGCTGGGGTTGAGGGAAGGGTGGATGGAAGTGTAGAAAGTGATTCCCTGGCTTCAATCTGGTCTTCCAGAAACCGCATCCTGTTGTAGTACCACAAACTGGGTACATACACATCCTTTGCTGCTCATCCTGATCTTATGGAAGCCTGGACCCTATTAAGCTCCTTCCTATACATGCCTGGACCCTATTAAGCTCCTTCCTATACATGCTTCTCAAGCTACCAATTTTCTTATCCACAAACTTGATGTCTGCGCCGGGAACCCACGTCTTCAAAATACAAATTGCAGCAGTTTCTCCAGTGATGCCTTCCTAGCTGGTTTATTTTGATATAAGGGGTTTTTAACCTCCCACAAATTTCTCATATCCCTGTATCTGTCTATGAACTGGCCCATAAATTCAGGGTCTTTGAATTGTTTCATATTTTCTGCAAGACAATACAATAATATCAGGCTAAACTCTCCTAATCTTATCCCAACATAGGCCTCAATCTCGAATCAGTATAGGCCACTGATGTCCCAAATTAAAATGTTACCTTCGTTAGAACGTTCGGCACTTCCTCCATTCACAGATCGTACGTACAACACACGCGTGTTATCTTTATATGCACTGCGCATGTGTGAAACTCCGTGCGCATCACCCGCCCCTGACATTCTTTCTCGAATATTCCCCACCCCTTCCCTTTCATTGCAGTGGGAGAGGAACATGGAGGAGACAAAGCAGGTGCGTGCTAATAGCAGTAACGAGGAGGAGGAAAGCCCGGAGCCCGAAACGTCCCGATCCAGGAGGAGATTTAAGGCCTCAAATATGGCCTTTGTAGAAATGGTGGAGATGGTGGACATCCTGAAGAGGGCCGACTATGACGGGAAGTATGGACCGTACCTAAACCCAAATGTGAGAAAGGCCAAGATCATGACTAAAGTTGTGAAAAGTCTGCACAGGAGTTTTGGGGTACAATGACCCAAGGAGCGATTGAGGAAACGCTGGTTAGACCTAAAATTGAGGGAGCAGGATCAGTACAGAAGGATCAAGAAAGTGCTTCTAAAAAGTAAGTAGTTGTCGTATGTTCCTATTATTAGTATTACTTGCATGCTGCTCCATGTGCTTTTCTTTACTGTTGTACAGTTTAAAATGGCTACTTTCATGTTCATGGGCACAGTAATAGGTCGTAGAAAACATTGTTCATTTGCCAACTAAATACGATTTTTTGGGCAGATACAGGGTTAACTACATTTGGTCATGCTAATTTGTATTAAAAGAAGTTTAGGACATTGTTGTCTACATGTGTTTAAAACTAGAAAGAGGACACTCAGCAGCTGTTTACACATCTGGACTCGGAAGCACTAGAGTGGGACACAAGAACAAACTTTTTAGGGTGTCCCACACAGGTACTCCAGTGGATACTTGGGGTGTCTCCATGTGTGAAACTTGTCCAAAAAAGGTAAGTATTCCAGCTTTGGTAAGGGAAAAAATCATGTCTTCAGCTTGGAACTCTGTCAAAACAGACAATTTTAGCCCACATCCAAACAATGTTTCATATTCCTATTTCTGACCTCAAATATCTGTGTGCTAAGTATACCTTTTGTTTCATTCTCATAGGGGAGAAAAGACTCCGGACGTCTAAGGACACCAGGAAACCCCCTCTCCTGAAGAAGGGGAAAAGAGGACACCACAACCTGAGGATGTGGAGGAAGGAGAGGTGATTGAGATTGTCACCAAAACAGGTGAGTGTCTGACACCACAGATTCGGTAATATATTTATGCCTACATATTTATAATACATGGTGTGTATTTCTTCTTTTAGGTGATGTGCATGTTGTAGAAGAACAATCTACTCATTTCACGACTGACAGTGCACAAAGGCTAATCCAGGACATAATGTTTTGTAGTCAGGATTTAGATGTCATCAAGCAAAAAACAGATGACATAGAACAAAAACTGAAGAACATGATTGATGTACTAGGAAGAATCTAAAGAACACCAAAATGACACCATTTTCAATTTTTTGGGACCAATTTTTTACAATTTTTTTACACATTTTAAAAGTCAAATTTTTAAGATGCACACGGTGTGTCAACATGTGATATCTGCCATCAGGAGATATCAATGTATGCGTTTTGTGGGTGCAACCCCTTCCTTGTAACTCAAGTAGGTGAGAGGAAGTGGTTGCACCCCCAAAACACATCCATTGATCCTCCATGATGGAAGATAGCACATGTTGACTTTAGGCATGGGATCAGGAGGGAAATCCCCAGTTTGACTCCAAATTTGTGTGCATCTTTAAAATGTGGCTTTTACAGGGGGACATCACCCCATCTGATGAAGGCAACATCAACACATTTTTGACACTATAATGTCTGATATTGCCTTCAGTTTTTCAATGTTGAACTTTGTAAGTTCCTGAGTTGTGTATGTTATGTTTTGAAACATGCCTGTTTATGTATTAAAAAAATATTTTCAAGGTAAAACTTTAAAAAAATATATGTTTTTTAAAAAAAATTTACAACGCACATGTGAAAGTACACAGAGTAAAAGGTTTTATACTCAACAATGTGTGGCTTTTTCTTTCAATGCTCAATACCATTTTTTGTATTAAATTGGTGTTTACAGTGACAATGGGTATTATTTAATAATGGAAAAGCATAACGGAGCATTTCTCTTTAAAAAGTTGTGAAGTATGCAGCATGCTAGAACTATGTGGTTAAGTTTGTACTCCACCATATTTGGTCATGCTAATTTGTATTAAAAGAAGTTTAGGACATTGTTGTCTACATGTGTTTGAAACTAGAAAGAGGACACTCAGCAGCTGTTTACACATCTGGACTCGGAAGCACTAGAGTGGGACACAAGAACAAACTTTTTAGGGTGTCCCACACAGGTACTCCAGTGAATACTTGGGGTGTCTCCATGTGTGAAACTTGTCCAAAAAAGGTAAGTATTCCAGCTTTGGTAAGGGAAAAAATCATGTGTTCAGCTTGGAACTCTGCCAAAACAGACAATTTTAGCCCACTTCCAAACAATGTTTCATATTCCTATTTCTGGCCTCAAATATCTGTGTGCTAAGTATATCTTTTGTTTCATTCTCATAGGGGAGAAAAGACTCCGGACGTCTAAGGACACCAGGAAACCCCCTCTCCTGAAGAAGGGGAAAAGAGGACAAAATCCCGCGTCTTCGACCAAATCCCGCACCGAGCTCAACCTCTGGGGGACAACCGGGGGGCCGGGTGGTAGAGGAGGGCCACGGTTATACCTTTGGGCCGAGTCTGGGCCCGCCATACCCCCAAAGGGTTGGGGAAGGGGGGGAGGGAGGGGGTGTGGGAAATGTGGGGTGTTCAGAGGGTGGGGGAGGGGAGGGTGACGGGGAGGGGGGGGAGCAAGAGAGAGCCCAACGCAACCAATAATACTAGGAGCTTGTTTCTTGGAAGGTAAAATCTAAATAGGGGAAAGGGATGTCACCCAACTTAAAAATAATTTCTTATAATGTAAGGGGTCTGAGTGCCTGTATTAAACGAGCTAACATCTTGGGGGAATTGAAGTTTTTGAAGGCCGAGGTCGCTATGTTGCAGGAGACACACCTCAGTACCAAGAGGAATCAAATTATTTACTCCAGGGACTTTCCAGAGTGGTATTACAGTGACTCACCAATAAGGGGTGCTAGAGGAGTAGCCATAGGGTTCGCCAGGGATACGAGGTTCGAACTAGAGGAGAGACTGTCAGACCCGGAGGGGAGATATCTCTTCCTGAAAGGGAAAATTAACAGAAGGAAGTATTCTCTGGCGAACATCTATGGGCCAAATAAAAACACTTACAGAACAGTAATGACTATACTGAGTAAATTTGAGACATTCAAGATGGGGAGAGTAATAGTGGGAGGAGACTTCAACCTATGTCTGGACCCAGAGAGAGACTGTACGTCCCGTGCGCGGGGGAGAGGGGGAGTGTGGCCGGGGAAACTTAAGAAAAAATTACACCAGCTCCAGCTGGTAGATGTCTGGAGGATACAACAGGGAGACACCAGGGACTACACTTTCTACTCCCCCATGCATGGGACATATTCAAGACTCGATTTTTTTTTGATAGAACATAGGATGCTGGAAGAAACTGCAGGGGTTGCCATTGGTAATATGACCTTCTCGGATCATGCACCTGTGAGTTTATACCTAAGGGTAGGAGAAATTGTGACACAGAGCACAGGGTGGAGATTAAACGAAGATCTCTTAGCAGATAGCGATACCCTAAAGAGAATAAAGGAGGAATTAGAATGGTTCTTTAAAATCAATACTCCTGGGGAGGTAAATGAGGCTACAATTTGGGAAGCCCATAAAACTTATATTAGGGGGATTATTATGATGATAGGAGGGGAAAAAAATAAGAGATTGAAAAATCAAAGGCTAGCCCTGACCAAAGAGATCCATAAATTAGAACAACAACATAAAGCATCAGGCGGGAGGGCGGTCTGGACGAACCTACTCAAAAAGAGGGATGAGCTGAGGGCAACCCTAGAGCAGGAAACACGTAAAATGTATTATCTGGTCAAAAAAGAGAGATACATGAATAGTAACAAACCCGGTAGACACCTGGCAAGGGCCCTAAAAAAGAAGAAAACAAATAGCTATATAGAAAGCATTAGGACCAGTTCGGGGGAAATCAAGCATAGAATGCAGGATATAGCTAGAGCCTTTCAAACGTTCTATGAGGCACTATATGCAATAAAAGCGGGTCACTCTCGGGAACAGGATAAACATAGGCACGAGGCCATCAAAACGTTCCTAAAAGAGGCAAACTTAAAAAAAATCACGGAAGAGGACAGCAACATGTTAGATGCCCCCGTGACCCTTCAGGAAGTCAAAAGAGCTATTCAGGATATCCCAAACGGGAAAAGCCCAGGGCCTGATGGACTGACCGCCCTTTATTATAAAAAGCTGCAAGAACCACTACTTCCCATACTGTGCTCATACATCAATGGGATTGGGGTAAGTTGGGAGATGAGAAAGGAAGCTTTAGAAGCAAACATTGCCGTTATAAAGAAGGAGGGAAAGGATAGCACCTTGTGTTCTGGCTACAGACCCATCTCCCTTCTGAATATAGATACAAAGATCTACGCAAAGATCCTTGCAGATAGATTGAAAAGGGTCATAAAAGAGATGATCCACTCAGACCAAGTGGGATTTATACCAGGGAGGGAAGGGAAAGATAATAGCATTAAAACGCTAATGGTGACCCAAATAATGAAGGACAGGGGAGCCCCAGGCCTACTCCTGTCGATAGATGCTGAAAAAGCATTCGACAGGGTAGACTGGGGCTTTATGTGGAACACCTTGGAGGAGTTTGGGATTGGCGACAAAATGATTAAAAAGATCAAGGCACTATATACACACCCCACCGCAAGAGTCAAAATCAATGGTACCCTGTCTGGACCCATTGAAATGCAAAATGGTACCAGACAGGGATGCCCACTCTCCCCGCTGCTGTTCGTGCTGACGCTAGAACCGTTGCTGGTCAAGATCAGACTCAGCCCGGATATCAGCGGTATAAAAATTGGGGAAGATGAATATAAAATAGCAGCCTTCGCAGACGACGTTTTGCTGTTTGTCACCCGTCCAAGGATCACCCTCCCTAACTTACTAGCGACCCTTAGAAATTATGGTCAATTATCAAATTTCCGGGTAAACGCGACCAAGTCGGAAATAATGGAAGTGGTAGAAGATAAAGGAGGAGACAAGGCCTACCAAAAGAGTCTACCTTTCAAATGGGGGGTAAGGGAATTGAATTATTTGGGAGTAAAAATAACATTAACAAAAGAAACAATGTTCCAAGCCAACTACATGACCCTCCTCAATGAAATCGGAGTTGAGCTAAATAGATTTCCGCGGAATCGACTGTCATGGGGCGGCAGAATAAACTTACTCAAAATGTCAATCCTTCCCAAAATCACATATAAATTTCAAATGCTACCACTGGCTGTCACACAGAGCTATCTGAATAAAATACACACACTGTTTCTAAAATTTATATGGAGGGGGAAGAAGCCACGAGTAAAGTACGCACAATTAGTGAATGGCAAGAAGAGAGGGGGTTGGGGAGCACCAGATATTAAAAAATACTACACAGCTGTGATATTGTCATGTATCTTAGAATGGGTTAATAACAATATGGATAAACAATGGGTGAAAATAGAGAACACAAGGAGTGGAGTAGATTTGGGAAAAAATGTTTGGATACCACCACAATTTAGAAAATTAAATATAAAAATATTTGATATCACGAAACACGTTTTAAACACTTGGGATAAGATATACATTAGAGAGAAGTGGAAATATAACTCGCCGCTAGTCCCTCTTAGGGGCACGGATTATTTCCCGCCGGGGAGGGAAGATGTGGCTGAAAGATGGATCCTGAGTAATGATGTCCAGCTCAAGGACATCACCAGCCAGGGAACACTGTGTACCTACCAGGAACTCAAGGCAAGAGACACCTGTTTTGCCATGGATAGCTGGAAATATAGGCAGCTCAAACATTTTGTAGAGTCCCTCCCGCAGCCAATAAGATCAATAGAAGACCTCTATCCACTTGAGAAAGTACTCATAAAGAAAAGTAGGAGGGGAGGAATGTCAAGGATCTATAAAACCCTGATAGAAATGGGAGAGACTGAGCGACCAGGATTTCTTGGGAAATGGGAGGAGGATATAGGAAACAAGATTAGTGATAATGAGGCGAGGAGAATCCTGAGTAGAGCTAATGGCACATCAGTAAATTACAGGATCGCAGAAATGAACTTTAGAGTTTTGGTTAGAATGTATATCACCCCGGACTTAGCACATAAAATACAGGATGAGACGTCGCAGTTCTGCTGGAGAGGGTGCAGAGAAATAGGGACTGCAGCGCATATTTGGTGGGCGTGTCCAGAAATAAGAAAATTCTGGGAGGAGGTAAGGGAGATTATATACATGATAACCAACAAGAAAGTGCCAGATGACCCCTGGGTGTGTCTGCATCACGGCAGCAATATACCTTCTAAAAACTACCGGAAAATCTTGCTGCCGCATCTTCTTAATGCAGCCAAGAGTCTCATCCCTAGGCACTGGAGGAACAGTAGGAGACCATCAATGCGGGAGTGGTTCGACAAAATAGACGAAACCTATTGCATGGAGTACTTAAGATATAGTGAAGGACTGGAGATGGAGGAATATGAGGAGACATGGAGAGACTGGGTTAGGTTCAAGGCCTCAAACCAGGCAGCTGAAGTATGGGAGGACAAGGCAGAAAATACACCCTAAATAAAATATATAAATAAAGAAATAAGCCATGTACCTTGACAGGCTCTGGAAAAACCAGAAACAGCTGAAATAGATCAACAACAGTCTGAGGTTGCGTTGGGTCTCTCTCTCCCAAATAGGGGGGGAGTCTGGGGTGGGGGGGTAGGGAGGGGGGGATATAGTAGTATGATAATAAAGAACCAGAAATGGTAGAGGGCAAACATTTTATAAGGCACTCATGGAATGTAAAACATATTCACAAACAGAAAACGCCACAATGATGTGTAAGTATCGAGGGACAAGCTTGACTGAAAAGTTGAAACAACATCCTCTCATGAATAGTACTTGGCTGATGTGGCAAAAAAAAAAGAAAAAAAAAAAAAAAAAAAAAAAAGCTCCTTCCTATACATGCCTGGACCCTATTAAGCTCCTTCCTATACATGCTTCTCAAGCTACCAATTTTCTTATCCACAAACTCGATGTCTGCGCCGGGAACCCGCGTCTTCAAAATACAAATTGCAGCAGTTTCTCCAGTGATGCCTTCCTAGCTGGTTTATTTCGATATAAGGGGTTTTTAACCTCCCACAAATTTCTCATATCCCTGTATCTGTCTATGAACTGGCCCATAAATTCAGGGTCTTTGAATTGTTTCATATTTTCTGCAAGACAATACAATAATATCAGGCTAAACTCTCCTAATCTTATCCCAACATAGGCCTCAATCTCGAATCAGTATAGGCCACTGATGTCCCAAATTAAAATGTTACCTTCGTTAGAACGTTCGGCACTTCCTCCATTCACAGATCGTACGTACAACACACGCGTGTTATCTTTATATACACTGCGCATGTGTGAAACTCCGTGCGCATCACCCGCCCCTGACGTTCTTTCTCGAATATTCCCCACCCCTTCCCTTTCATTGCAGTGGGAGAGGAACATGGAGGAGACAAAGCAGGTGCGTGCTAATAGCAGTAACGAGGAGGAGGAAAGCCCGGAGCCCGAAACGTCCCGATCCAGGAGGAGATTTAAGGCCTCAAATATGGCCTTTGTAGAAATGGTGGAGATGGTGGACATCCTGAAGAGGGCCGACTATGACGGGAAGTATGGACCGTACCTAAACCCAAATGTGAGAAAGGCCAAGATCATGACTAAAGTTGTGAAGAGTCTGCACAGGAGTTTTGGGGTACAATGACCCAAGGAGCAATTGAGGAAACGCTGGTTAGACCTAAAATTGAGGGAGCAGGATCAGTACAGAAGGATCAAGAAAGTGCTTCTAAAAAGTAAGTAGTTGTCGTATGTTCCTATTATTAGTATTACTTGCATGCTGCTCCATGTGCTTTTCTTTACTGTTGTACAGTTTAAAATGGCTACTTTCATGTTCATGGGCACAGTAATAGGTCGTAGAAAACATTGTTCATTTGCCAACTAAATACGATTTTTTGGGCAGATACAGGGTTAACTACATTTGGTCATGCTAATTTGTATTAAAAGAAGTTTAGGACATTGTTGTCTACATGTGTTTAAAACTAGAAAGAGGACACTCAGCAGCTGTTTACACATCTGGACTCGGAAGCACTAGAGTGGGACACAAGAACAAACTTTTTAGGGTGTCCCACACAGGTACTCCAGTGGATACTTGGGGTGTCTCCATGTGTGAAACTTGTCCAAAAAAGGTAAGTATTCCAGCTTTGGTAAGGGAAAAAATCATGTCTTCAGCTTGGAACTCTGTCAAAACAGACAATTTTAGCCCACTTCCAAACAATGTTTCATATTCCTATTTCTGGCCTTAAATATCTGTGTGCTAAGTATACCTTTTGTTTCATTCTCATAGGGGAGAAAAGACTCCGGACGTCTAAGGACACCAGGAAACCCCCTCTCCTGAAGAAGGGGAAAAGAGGACACCACAACCTGAGGATGTGGAGGAAGGAGAGGTGATTGAGATTGTCACCAAAACAGGTGAGTGTCTGACACCACAGATTCGGTAATATATTTATGCCTACATATTTATAATACATGGTGTGTATTTCTTCTTTTAGGTGATGTGCATGTTGTAGAAGAACAATCTACTCATTTCACGACTGACAGTGCACAAAGGCTAATCCAGGACATAATGTTTTGTAGTCAGGATTTAGATGTCATCAAGCAAAAAACAGATGACATAGAACAAAAACTGAAGAACATGATTGATGTACTAGGAAGAATCTAAAGAACACCAAAATGACACCATTTTCAATTTTTTGGGACCAATTTTTTACAATTTTTTTACACGTTTTAAAAGTCAAATTTTTAAGATGCACACGGTGTGTCAACATGTGATATCTGCCATCAGGAGATATCAATGTATGCGTTTTGTGGGTGCAACCCCTTCCTTGTAACTCAAGTAGGTGAGAGGAAGTGGTTGCACCCCCAAAACACATCCATTGATCCTCCATGATGGAAGATAGCACATGTTGACTTTAGGCATGGGATCAGGAGGGAAATCCCCAGTTTGACTCCAAATTTGTGTGCATCTTTAAAATTTGGCTTTTACAGGGGGACATCACCCCATCTGATGAAGGCAACATCAACACATTTTTGACACTATAATGTCTGATATTGCCTTCAGTTTTTCAATGTTGAACTTTGTAAGTTCCTGAGTTGTGTATGTTATGTTTTGAAACATGCCTGTTTATGTATTAAAAAAATATTTTCAAGGTAAAACTTAAAAAAAATATATGTTTTTAAAAAAAAATTTACAACGCACATGTGGAAGTACACAGAGTAAAAGGTTTTATAGTCAACAATGTGTGGCTTTTTCTTTCAATGCTCAATACCATTTTTTGTATTAAATTGGTGTTTACAGTGACAATGGGTGTTATTTAATAATGGAAAAGCATAACGGATAATAACGGAGCATTTCTCTTCAAAAAGTTGTGAAGTATGCAGCATGCTAGAACTATGTGGTTAAGTTTGTACTCCGCCATATTTATTGCCGTAAGAAATAGGCGGAACCGGCTGGCCATTATCCCAAAGGCATTCTCCACAACTCTTCTTGCTCTGGCCAGCCGGTAATTAAAAACCCTCTTCTCCGGGGTGAGGGTCCTCTGCGGGAATGGCCTCATCAGGTGATCACCCAGACCAAATGCTTCATCAGCGATAAAAACAAATGGGAGTCCTTCCACGTTCTCTCCTGCAGGTGGCAATCCCGAGCCATCACTCTGGAGACATGAGTATAACTCGGTCTGGGCAAAGACTCCACCATCTGACATCTGGCCACTCTTCCCCACATCCACATAGAAAAACTTCTATGTCGTCGATACCACCGCCATCAACACAATACTATGAAACCCCTTATAGTTAAAATAGTATGACCCCGAGTGGGGTGGTGGGATGATGTGGACGTGCTTCCCATCGATTTCCCCTTCGCATTTGGGAAAGTCCCAACGATGAGCAAATTGGGAAGCCACAGTCTGCCATTCCTGTGGAGTTGAAGGAAACTGTTGACTCAAAAAAGAAAAAATAATTATGAGTACTTTTTCACATAACATTGCAAGCAGATTAGACACAAACATTCTTGCCCAAAATCAGTATAACATTTATTTTAACCACTTGCCGACCGCCTCACGCATATATATGTGAACAAAATGGCACGGGCAGGCAAAATCACGTACCTGGTACGTGATTGCCTTCCCGCAGGCGGGGGGTCCAATCGGACCCCCCCCGGTGCCAGCGGCGGTCGGCTTCGGTCTGGGAGCCTTGAGAGGCGAGGGGGAGGCCATCCGATCATGCCCCCCCTCGCGATTGCTCCCAGCCAATGAGAAACATCCCCTGCCTGTGTATAGTACACACAGGCAGAGGATGTGATGTCATCTCTCCTCGGCTCGGCAGTTTCCGTTTCGGCGCCAAGGAGAGAAGACTTCACAGTGAGTGAACACACACACACACAGTAGAATATGCCAGGCACACATAACACCCCCGATCCCCCCCGATCGCCCCCCCCCCGATCACCCCCCAATCACCCCTCCCCCCCATGTCACACTGACACCAAGCAGTGTTTTTTTTTTTCTGATTACTGCATGGTGTCAGTTTGTGACAGTTAGAAGTGGTAGGGCAGTTAGTGTTAGCCCCCTGTAGGTCTAGGGTACCCCCCTAACCCCCCCTAATAAAGTTTTAACCCTTTGATCACCCCCTGTCACCAGTGTCACTAAGCGATCATTTTTCTGATCGCTGTATTAGTGTCGCTGGTGACGCTAGTTAGGGAGCTAAATATTTAGGTTCGCCGTCAACGTTTTATAGCGACAGGGACCCCCATATACTACCTAATAAATGTTTTAACCCCTTGATTGCCCCCTAGTTAACCCTTTCACCACTGATCACCGTATAACCGTTACGGTTGACGCTGGTTAGTTCGTTTATTTTGTATAGTGTCAGGGCACCCGCCATTTATTACAGAATAAAGGTTTAGCCCCTGATCGCCCGGCGGTGATATGCGTCGCCCCAGGCAGCGTCAGATTAGCGCCAGTACCGCTAACACCCACGCACGCAGCATACGCCTCCCTTAGTGGTATAATATCTGAACGGATCAATATCTGATCCGATCAGATCTATACTAGCGTCCCCAGCAGTTTAGGGTTCCCAAAAATGCAGTGTTAGCGGGATCAGCCCAGATACCTGCTAGCACCTGTGTTTTGCCCCTCCGCCCGGCCCAGCCCAGCCCACCCAAGTGCAGTATCGATCGATCACTGACACTTACAAAACACTAAACGCATAACTGCAGCGTTCGCAGAGTCAGGCCTGATCCCTGCGATCGCTAACAGTTTTTTGGTAGCGTTTTGGTGAACTGGCAAGCACCTGCCCCAGGCAGCGTCAGGTTAGTGCCAGTACCGCTAACACCCACGCACGCACCGTACACCTCCCTTAGTGGTATAGTATCTGAACGGATCAATATCTGATCCGATCAGATCTATACTGGCGTCCCCAGCAGTTTAGGGTTCCCAAAAACGCAGTGTTAGCGGGATCAGCCCAGATACCTGCTAGCACCTGTGTTTTGCCCCTCCGCCTGGCCCAGCCCAGCCCACCCAAGTGCAGTATCGATCGATCACTGACACTTACAAAACACTAAATGCATAACTGCAGCGTTCGCAGAGTCAGGCCTGATCCCTGCGATCACTAACAGTTTTTTGGTAGCGTTTTGGTGAATTGGCAAGCACCAGTGGCCTAGTACACCCTGGTCGTAGTCAAACCAGCACTGCAGTAACACTTGGTGATGTGGCGAGTCCTATAAGTGCAGTTCAAGCTGGTGAGGTGGCAAGCACAAGTAGTGTCCCGCTGCCACCAAAAAGACAAACACAGGCCCGTCGTGCCCATAATGCCCTTCCTGCTGCATTCGCCAATCCTAATTGGGAACCCACCACTTCTGCAGCGCCCGTACTTCCCCCATTCACATCCCCAACCAAATGCAGTCGGCTGCATGAGAGGCATTTTCTTTATGTCCTCCCGAGTACTCCTACCCAACGAACCCCCCCAAAAAAGATGTTGTGTCTACAGCAAGCGCGGATATAGGCGTGACACCCGCTATTATTGTCCCTCCTGTCCTGACAATCCTGGTTTTTGCCTTGGTGAATGTTTTGAATGCTACCATTCACTAGTTGAGTATTAGCGTAGGGTACAGCATTCCACAGACTAGGCACACTTTCACAGGGTCTCCCAAGATGCCATCGCATTTTGAGAGACCCGAACCTGAAACCGGCTACAGTTATAAAAGGTACAGTTACAAAAAAAAGTGTAAAAAAAAAAAAACACAAACAAAAATATAAAATAAAAAAAAATAGTTGTCGTTTTATTGTTCTCTCTCTCTCTATTCTCTCTATTGTTCTGCTCTTTTTTACTGTATTCTATTCTGCAATGTTTTATTGTTATTATGTTTTATCATGTTTACTTTTCAGGTATGCAATTTTTTATACTTTACTGTTTACTGTGCTTTATTGTTAACCATTTTTTTGTCTTCAGGTACGCCATTCACGACTTTGAGTGATTATACCAGAATGATGCCTGCAGGTTTAGGTATCATCTTGGTATCATTCTTTTCAGCCAGCAGTCGGCTTTCATGTAAAAGCAATCCTAGCGGCTAATTAGCCTCTAGACTGCTTTTACAAGCAGTGGGAGGGAATGCCCCCCCACCATCTTCCGTGTTTTTCTCTGGCTCTCCTGTCTCAACAGGGAACCTGAGAATGCAGCCGGTGATTCAGCCAGCTGACCATAGAGCTGATCAGAGACCAGAGTGGCTCCAAACATCTCTATGGCCTAAGAAACCGGAAGCTACGAGCATTTTATGACTTAGATTTCGCCAGATGTAAACAACGCCATTGGGAAATTGGGAAAGCATTTTATCACACCGATCTTGGTGTGGTCAGATGCTTTGAGGGCAGAGGAGAAATCTAGGGTCTAATAGACCCCAATTTTTTCAAAAAAGAGTACCTGTCACTACCTATTGCTATAATAGGGGATATTTACATTCCTTGAGATAACAATAAAAATGATTTTTAAAAAAAATGAAAGGAACAGTTTAAAAATAAGATAAAAAAGCAAAAAAATAATTAAAAAATAAAAAAAAAAGCACCCCTGTCCCCCCCTGCTCTCGCGCTAAGGCGAATGCAAGCGTCGGTCTGGCGTCAAATGTAAACAGCAATTGCACCATGCATGTGAGGTATCACCGCGAAGGTCAGATCGAGGGCAGTCATTTTAGCAGTAGACCTCCTCTGTAAATCTAAAGTGGTAACATGTAAAGGCTTTTAAAAATGTATTTAGTTTGTCGCCACTGCACATTTGTGCGCAATTTTAAAGCATGTCATGTTTGGTATCCATGTACTCGGCCTAAGATCATCTTTTTTATTCCATCAAACATTTGGGCAATATAGTGTGTTTTAGTGCATTAAAATTTTAAAAACTGTGTTTTTTCCCCAAAAAATGCGTTTGAAAAATCGCTGCGCAAATACTGTGTGAAAAAAAAAAATGAAACACCCACCATTTTAATCTGTAGGGCATTTGCTTTAAAAAAATATATAATGTGTGGGGGTTCAAAGTAATTTTCTTGCAAAAAAAAATAATTTTTTCATGTAATCAAAAAGTGGTAGAAAGGGCTTTGTCTTCAAGTGGTTAGAAGAGTGGGTGATGTGTGACATAAACTTCTAAATGTTGTGCATAAAATGCCAGGACAGTTCAAAACCCCCCCAATGACCCCATTTTGGAAAGTAGACACCCCAAGCTATTTGCTGAGAGGCATGTCGAATCCATGGAATATTTTATATTGTGACACAAGGTGCGGGAAAGAGACAATTTTTTTTTTTGCACAAAGTTGTCACTAAATGATATATTGCTCAAACATGCCATGGGAATATGTGAAATTACACCCCAAAATACATTCTGTTCCTTCTCCTGAGTATGGGGATACCACATGTGTGGGACTTTTTGGGAGCCTAGCCGCGTATGGGACCCCGAAAACCAAGCACCGCCTTCAGGCTTTCAAATGGCGTAAATTTTTTATTTCACTCTTCACTGCCTATCACAGTTTCGGAGGCCATGGAATGCCCAGGTGGCAAACCCCCCCTCAAATGACCCCATTTTGGAAAGTAGACACCCCAAGCTATTTGCTGAGCGGTATAGTGAGTATTTTGCAGACCTCACTTTTTGTCACAAAGTTTTGAAAATTGAAAAAAGAAAAAAAAAAAATTTTCTTGTCTTTCTTCATTTTCAAAAACAAATGAGAGCTGCAAAATACTCACCATGCCTCTCAGCAAATAGCTTGGGGTGTCTACTTTCCAAAATGGGGTCATTTGGGGGGGTTGTGCCACCTGGGCATTCCATGGCCTCTGAAACTGTGATAGGCAGTGAAGAGTGAAATAAAAAATTTACACCCTTAGAAATCCTGAAGGCGGTGATTGGTTTTCGGGGCCCCGTACGCGGCTAGGCTCCTAAAAAGTCCCACACATGTGGTATCCCCATACTCAGGAGAAGCAGCTAAATGCATTTTGGGGTGCAATTCCACATATGCCCATGGCCTGTGTGAGCAATATATCATTTAGTGACAACTTTGCGCAAAAAAAAAAAAAAAATTGTCACTTTCCCGCAACTTGTGTCAAAATATAAAATATTCCATGGACTCAACATGCCTCAAAGCAAATAGCTTGGGGTGTCTACTTTCCAAAATGGGGTAATTTGGGGGGGGGTTATGCCATCTGGGCATTTTATGGCCTTCAAAACCGTGATAGGTAGTGAGGAGTAAAATCAAAAATTTACGCCTTTAGATATCCTGAAGGCAGTGATTGGTTTTCGGGGCCCCGTACGTGGCTAGGCTACCAAAAAGTCCCACACATGTGGTATCCCCATACTCAGGAGAAGCAGCTAAATGTATTTTGGGGTGCAATTCCACATATGCCCATGGCCTGTGTGAGCAATATATCATTTAGTGACAACTTTTTGTAATTTTTTTTTTTTTTTGTCATTATTCAATCACTTGGGACAAAAAAAAATGAATATTCAATGGGCTTAACATACCTCTCAGTAATTTCCTTGGGTGTCTACTTTCCAAAATGGGGTCATTTGTGGGGGTTTTGTACTGCCCTGCCATTTTAGCACCTCAAGAAACGACATAGGCAGTCATAAATTAAAGGCTGTGTAAATTCCAGAAAATGTACCCTAGTTTGTAGGCGCTATAACTTTTGCGCAAACCAATAAATATACACTTATTGACATTTTTTTTACCATAGACATATGTCTGAATACATTTTGGCCTAAATGTATGACTAAAATTGAGTTTATTGGATTTTTTTTAGAACAAAATTAGAAAATATCATTTTTTTTCAAAATTTTCGGTCTTTTTCCGTGTATAGCGCAAAAAATAAAAACGGCAGAGGTGATCAAATACCATCAAAAGAAAGCTCTATTTGTGGGAAGAAAAGGACGCAAATTTCGTTTGGGTACAGCATTGCATGACTGCGCAATTAGCAGTTAAAGTGACGCAGTGCCAAATTGTAAAAAGTGCTCTGGTCAGGAAGGGGGTAAATCCTAAATATAAGGTCCACTTATCAGATTCCTCACCCACTCTGATGGCCCATTGGAAACATTTTAGGGGGGATATAAACGAGTTTGAGACCCCAAAAAAGCCTATGGCGCTCTGCCTGAATTTAAGGACAACAATAACATTTGGACACATTTTAGGGGGTGTTTACGGTAAAGCACTACAATGGAGCTGACAAAATACATTGTTAAGTGACTAGGCTAGGTGTATATGGGCCCAGGATAGCATGCTAAGGAGGTTAGTGAAGGCAAATATGCACGAAGAACAAAAAAGAAGCATTAAAAGCTTACAGCATGCATGAGGACAAAGGGGACATTCACAGCATATTACAATCATAATAATTAGGGAATGATGAAAGAAATACAATACATTAGCATACATTAAAAAAATAGAATGTGATGTTAAAGGAGAAAACTTACCCTAACATAGTCCTTCTGCAGGACCTGAATGATGGCAGAACAGGTCTCGGGAATAATGATCCCCAGAGCCTGGAGGGAGATGCTTGTAGAGAACTTGAGGTCCTGTAGACTTCTCCCCATTGCCAAGTACCACAATGTGGTGACTAGCCTCTGCTCTGGAGTGATGGCTTGCCGCATGCAGGTGTCCTGCTTCATAATATAAGGGGACAGCAAAGCCAACAGATGATGAAAAAGGGGGTCCCTCGTCTGGAGAAAATTCCTGAAATCATCAGGGTTATTCTCCTGGATCTCACGCAGCAAAGGCATATGAGAGAATTGGTCACGCTGGAGCAACCAATTCTTGGTCCATGAACTCCTCCCCACCCTGTTCATGGACTGGGCTTGGGTCAAAGCAAGAACCCCAACACCAAGATCCCGCACAGCACAAACTCTACGACGAGCACGTACCCGCAACATGGCTTCAAGATGGTCGGCTGGTCAGAACGAACTAACAGAATGCACTGAAGAACAGAAAGGCCTGTGAAGAGCGAGTTGAAAATCAGAAACAAGCAGACAAGAACGCACTGAAAAACAGATACGAACTGACTACACGCACTGAAAACCAGATACAAACCCACAAGCACAAACTGAAGAGCAGTAACGGACTGAAAAGCATGAAAGCTGAAAAATCATCTCTCACCAAACTTCTACTAACACAAGATTAACAGAAGGAGCCCAAAGGGTGGCGCACTGGGTATTGAACTTCCGTTTTCTAGTTCGGTCATACGTGTTGTACGTTGCCTCATTCTTGACGGTCGGAATTTGGTGTGACCGTGTGTATGCAAGGCAATCTTGAGCGGAATTCCATCGGTAAAACCATTTAAGTTTTTTCAGACAGAATAACTCTTTCTTATTTTGGTGGAGGAAGGGTATTTATATGTGTGCGTTTTTTTTTAAGAGCAGCCACCCTATTCCATCACATTGTGGACCTGTTATCTCCCAGCCCACTTTCCACAGCTCAGTTGTCTGGGCCTTCTTTAGCACATATGTAGCCGATCTCACTGTTGCGATTTGCAAACTTTGCCTCAAGCAGATGACGCATGGCAAAAACACCAGCAATTTGGGTATCACATGCTTGACAAGGCATTTAACCTCCCATCACTCAGCCCACTGGCAAGAGCACCTGAAAGCCAGACAAAAGGGAGGCAATTCTGCTCTTCCTCATTCCTCACCTTTCAGATCTACCCCCTCTATATCTCATGACCTCTCAGCAGTCTCCACTGACAGGGATGATGGTATAGTGAAGGGTGTCACAGGTCCTTGCAGCACATCTGCCAGCAGCACACCACCAGCTGTAGACAATAGCAGGCAAATTTCTCTGTCCCAGCTGTTGCAGCGATAAAAAAAATACAGTCACTGCAACCCACACGCCCAGTGTCTAAATTCACACTTGTCAAAGCTGCTGATTTTACAATTCCCGCCTTTCCGTCTGGTGGATTCTGCCCCCTTCTGTGATTTTGCAGAATGTGTTGTACCACAATGGCAGGTTCACAGTCACTTTGCTTCAATTTCTTTGAACGTAAGGCCATTCCAGCTCTGTGCCATCACGCAAAAGGCAATGTTGTGGCATCGTTGAGCAAGGCAGTTAGCCATAAGGTCCACATTACTGCTGACACATGGTCCAGCAAGCATGGTAAGGGACACTATATTTAGTTAATGCTGCAGCTTGTTTTGCTGACACACCTCCATACAGCTGGTGGTGATGATGCAACATTTGTCAGCCCCACCCCCTCCTCCTCCTCCATGCCCTCCTCTGCTGAATTGTCCTATGATCCACCAGTACCCCCTAATATTTCAAGAGGCCATTCAATGAGTCAGGCTAAAAGCTGCCATGCAGTGCTTCAGCTGGTCTGTCTAGGGGATAAGAGCCACACTGAAGCAAAGATTCTATCAGCTCTTCAAGGGCAGGTCCAGGTCCAGAGGTGGTTCTCACAACACCAGCTGGAGAAAGGAATGGTGGTCTGTGATAATGGCACTAACTTGAGACAGGGAAAGTTGACACATGTGCCATGCCTGGCACATGTCCTCAATTTGGTGGTGCAGCATTTTGTAAACAGGTACTCATGGTTGGAAGGTCTGCTAAAGCAGGCTAGAAGAGCCTGTAGCCATTTCAGGTGGTCATACACAGCCAGTGCTCAGTTGGCTGAAATTCAGCAGGAATTCCACCTGCCCGTAAACTGCCTGATTAGTGACATGCCTACCAGGTGGAACTCAACTTTGGAAATGCTGCAGCATGCTACATATGCAGCAGAGAGCTGTCAATGAATATGCGTGTGAATATGGCACAACGACAGGCTCAAGCAGGCTTGTCTTTTTTTCCCTCACCATTGGCAGCTGATAAAGGATGCGTGCATTGTACTGTCACAATTTTTTTTTTAATATCTTTATTTATCAAAAGCATTTTTACATTTATTATAATCCAACATTTACACAACTGTTCTTATCTAACAGTATATTAAAATACGATTCACTTACACATATATTCATAAGTTCAATCCTGGCCATCTATTGACCAACTTTATCATTATGTCAAATCGATGGCCCAATAATCTACATTCTCCAATCCCTTCATAACATCCATCTCCATATATACCCCATACAAACTCCATATATTCCAACAACAAAGAAAAAAAAAAAAAAAAGGGCACCCCACCCCCCCCCCCCGTCTCTCCCCCCCCCCTTACCATTCAATTTATACATCCTATGTTTCCCCTAACAGGGATGATGATGTTTTAAACTGTTCCCACACTTCCCATGCTGTTATTAATTGTTTTTTTAAACCTTTTTCAATCACCAGCCTTTCTTCCATAGAACGCATCTCGCTCATCTCGCTCATCCACTTATCTATGGTGGGAGCTGTCCTACTCTTCCACTTTCTAGCAATAATAGTTCGTGCTGCTATCAGAAAATGTTTTAAGATACCCTTTTTTATATTCTTTACTGATCCTGAAATCATTGATAATACTGAAGCCAATATATCTGGTTGTAAATTTGTTCCTGTCACTGTCCGATATATTTGATAGATTTCATTCCAAAATATCTGAACCCCCGGACAAAAGTACCATATATGTGACAAAGTACCCTTTGCCGCCTGACATCTCCAACAGATGTCCTCATTCTCTGGATTTATTTTATGCATGTCTATGGGGCATTTATACCATCTAGCTATTAATTTTTAATTTCTTTCCTGATGTCTATTGGAAAAAGATAATTTATGGATTAAAATAAATGTTTTTTTCCATTTATTCTTAGGGATATCAATCCCTAGATCTTCCTCCCATTTTTTAATATAACTAATCTCCTGATCTTTATTTTCAGACACTATGCATTTATATACCTTAGATAGTATATGTTTTGGCTTATTTTCTTGTAGAAATAACTTTTCTAACTCAGTAGGCGGTCTATTCACTTTCCCCTATTTCATGAGAGAGATAATAAACTTTTGTAGTTGCAGATGTTGCATCCATTTCCTTTTATATTCCATACCCCAAACCTCTATCGAGGTAGGTCCATTCCCCTCCATTATCTGCACCACCCTTATATCATCCTTACTTTGCCATTTTAAGATGGCCTCCAATGCCGGTGGGAATTCTGGGTTGCTGAAGAGGGGGGTCATTGGGCCAACATAATTAGACCCTATACCCCTCCCCACCAATCCATCCCAAACTTTCAATGTTGAAATGGCAATTGTTCAACAGGGGGCCTATTTTCTCTCTTTATCCATGCAAGTGATTTCAATTTCATGGCCACGATCTCCTCTAATTTCACCCATTGTTTACATTCTGCATTATGGAACCTGTCCATTATTCTAGTCACAAATACCGATTTAAGATATACTGAGAGATCTGGAAACGCCAATCCTCCCTGTTCTTTAGGTCTAGTTAGTACTGCTCTAATAATCCTCGCTGGTTTACCCGCCCATATAAAACTCCCTATAGCCTTCCGTAGGAGGTTCAAAATATTTCTTGCGGGAAATATCGGAATGGTCTGAAATATATAGAGTATCTTAGGCAATATGTCCATCTTTATAATGTTTATCCTGCCCGTCCAAGAGAAAACGCCCCTATCATACCGTTGAAGTGTCTTAATTATTTTTTGCGCCATTGGCAGATAGTTCTGGAGCTTTTCTATTTCCCTAGGAATAAATACCTCAAGATATTTAATTGCTTTATCCTGCCATTTAAAAGAAAAGTTTTTTTTTAAGAGAATCCACAATGTTCTTATGCATATTCATATTTAGTGCTTCAGATTTATTGTAGTTCACTTTGAAGTTACTCAATTCAGCAAAACAATTACATTCTTTAATTAAATTTGGTATTGTTACCACTGGATTCGTAATATACACTAGCAAATCATCTGCATATACCAACATTTTATAATCTTCATCTCCCACTTTTATTCCCTGTATATCCATATTATTCTGAATTGCTATCGTAAGATGCTCCATAACCAATACGTATAACAATGGCGACAAGGGACAACCCTGTCGGGTTCCATTTGTTATATTAGTTTTCCATTCGCACGTATTCTGGCAGTTGGGTTATTATATAAAGCCATTATTTTCTCCTGAAGAATAGGACCCACCCTCCACTGCTATCCCACCCTGTCAAAGGCCTTCTCAGCATCTACCGCCAAAAGACAGGATGGCGTGGCGTGTCTCCGGACATACTCCATCAATGTCAGGGCTTTTAGGGTGTTATCCCGCACCACTCTTCCCTCTATAAACCCTGCTTGATCTAGGTGGATATATGTCGGCATTTTTGGAGTAAGTCTATTAGCTATGAGCTTTGAGTAAAGTCTAAGATCAATATTTGTCAGCAATATCGGCCGATAGTTTCCACATATTGTGTGATCTTTCTCAGGTTTTGGTATGAGTGAAATATATGCCTGCATACCCTGTGTAACGAATGGTTGAGAGGCAGACACCGAATTAAAAGTCCTCTCCATGATTGGGACTAGTAGGTCTTTAAATAACTTGTAAAACCTTGGGGTAAAACCATCTGGGCCGGGACTTTTCCCTGGTACTAACGCATCAATTACCATCTGTATTTCGGTATCTGAGAATTCCTCTTCTAATTGCTCAATCTCTACTGATGTTAAAGTCGGTATAGCAGTATCATTTATAAATTGTCGAATGTTCTGTTGAAATTTTTCAGGATTCCTCTCAGCCAGTTGGTTAGGTACATTATATAATCAGGAGTAAAAATTATGGAATGCCTTCAGAATTCCTTTTGGCTCGTATTTCATATCTCCTGTTTCTGACTTAATCTTTACAATAGATGTTGTATTCACTCGCTGGCGTAGTGCTCTAGCCAATAATTTACTGGGTTTATTACCATATTGATAGAATAAAGTACGACTTTTATCCCTAAGCCTTAATATTTGCTCATTTAGCATGGTTCGCAATTCGAGTCGTTTTTCTGTTAGATCCATTGATATCTCCCGTGTTAGATCTTGTTTATGCTGTTTTTCCAATTGCTCTATTTCTTGCAATAATTGAGCCGATCTATTTCCTTTTGCTTTTTTTAGTCTAGCTCCATGTTTTATAAACAGACCTCTCAGTACACATTTTAATGCTTCCCACTGCACGGGCAGGGAGGTATCATCTTTTACATGATCTAGTACAAAGTTTGAAATAGCCGACCTGATCTCCAACGTACAGACCTCATCATATAGTAGGTTGTCATTTAATTAACACGTGCCTCTTGTTATTTTGGCTCCTGGTGTATCAATCACCAAAAATATAGGGGGCGTGGTCTGACCACACAAAGCTACCTATTTCTGTAAAGGAGACGGTGGCCATTCCTAGGTGATTTATCAGGAAGTAATCTAATCTATGGTATGTACCATGAACTTTTGAGTGAAATGTATAATCTTTCTCCATTGGGTAAGAGACCCTCAAAATATCAACCAGGTGATGTTTCTCTAGCATATCCTTAAATTTCTTTTTGTCAGTACTCATGGGGGATTGAGGATGTGGTGGTATCCATCTCCCGATCAAAAACAAAACAAAAATCACCCCCTATTATTATCACCCCTTCTGCTCTTTCCATTAAGTCTGTTAACAATTGAGTACCTACTTTAATCTGATCCACATTTGGTAAATAAATGTTAATCAATGTGTATTTCTTTCCATATATGATTACCTTCAATAGCAATGCCCTACCGTCATGATTCAACCAAGTTTCTATTATCTGATGGGGTATTGATTTATGAATTGTTATCGAGACACCTCTTGATTTAGAATAAGTATATGTATCATGATACCAGGTAGAATAATATCTATTTTGTATGTTAGGTATTTGATCTGAACGAAAGTGTGTCTCCTGCAAGAAAGCAATACCCACATTTTGTTTATGGAGGAAATACAGAATTTGCGATCTTTTAGTTGCTACATTTATCCCCCTAATATTAAAGGAACATATTTTTATGGTACACATAGAACAATACAGGAGAAAGGAACAAAGGGGAGAGAGAGAGAGGAGGAGGAAGAGAAAAAAAAAGCCTTGTTACACTATAGCAACACCCAATTACACAAACAGCAACCACACCTACTCTTAGACAACTTTTATCCCTAACTACTTAACTCCCAAGAATCCCCACTCACCTCAAGCACTCCCAAACACTCATCCGTTTCACAAACTCACCTCATTAACCAAGCGAATGCTGTCTACCAGGTAATAACCTGTTCACAGCCACCATACAACCCACAATCAACCCCTTCTAAACATAAACCACTCAACCTTACACTCTCTAACTACTCGACTCCTCAGAGTCTAACCTTACAAGTAAGTTCCCTAAAATAGGGGGTACAAAGAGACCTCCCCTAGAGTGGACGTGCCTGACCCAGGCTTATTTATTTATATAAAAAAAAATTAGATTCCCAGATGGAGAGAAAAAAAATGTACTTTCAACCTTTTCCTTCCTTCCTTTCACTCGCATCCCCTCTCTCCCCTTTAAGTGGCAACCCTTTATCCCGTTCACCTTTTATATACAAAACAAATGTCCAACATTAATACATATATTTTATATTATAACCCTCTTTTCAAATGGTTTCTTATTGGGTGTCTCAAAATCATGCCCATTTATAAATTGTAAATATCTTTTCCACCTGGATCATGCAAAATGTTAAAGAACAAATATCCATCATAACTACATACATTTCACATAAATCTCCTATATTTTTATTCAAGATATCTCAAGATCTTTCAAAACTATGAGTCATTTAATATTGGTGAGAGAAGGAGGAGAAAGAGACAAAAAAAAAAAAAGAAAAAAAAAAATTTTTTCCTTTCCCTTTCTTATCTTCCTCCTCCCCACCTCCCCCCATAAAACATGACCCAGCATATACCCTTATCATCCAACCCAAGTGCCAACCACACCCCATATTAATTCAAAACAAGTCTCTAGACTTGTTATGCAGTAATGTCACAATTTGAGGAGGCGACAAGGATGGTGAGCCGTGACAATGCATGCATCAGTGACACAATCCCTGTTGTGTTCCTGGTGGAGCAGACTCTGCGTGGAATTATGGACAGGGCACTCGCAGTGAAGCAGCGGGAGGAAGAGGAGGAATTCCTTTTTCTCTCAAGGACCGCTTTATGCAGACACCATTCTTGTGATGCCACAGAACACACAAGAGGAGGAGTAGGATGGCGGTTTTGGAGGAATTGAAGCAGAGGAAGGAATACATCAAACCTTAAGAGATGGTTTTCTGTCCCCAGAACCCTTGGGAGTAGTACATGGCTGGGAGAAGGCAGTTCCAGATACTGTATTCCTCAGTGACCCCAAGGACTCTGCTTCTCATGCCTCTGCAAACTTTGCAGTGCATGGGCTCGCTCATTCTTCAAGATAAAAAGAAGGGTTTGGGACTTTAAATGGTGTGTCCCAGGGTGCATCTGCACCACGCCCCCGCTCCATGGTCCAATTGGACATTGCGATGCTGGCCCATGTTTTTTACCATCTTGGCTGACATATGGAGAGTCGAGTCTGAGCCGATGAGCGGCGCCATGCTGCCCTGGCGAAGATGCCTCTCCTCCCTTGTCACACCAGCGTGATGCTGGGTGGACCCTGTTTATTAGGCTGGCGGCATAAATAATCCCCACTTGGTGCTAGAAGCTTCTCTGACAGCACACGCTGTGCACCTCGCACCATTTCCATAATTCATGGTCTTCCATAGCACTTTTTACAAGTTATTACCTTGAAAGTTCTAGTCTAAGCACTTTTCTGACTCCTGAGTAGGGATGAGCTTCGAGTTTGAGTCAAACCCATGTTTGACTCGAACATCACCTGTTCGACCATTCATCGAATTGTGAATGATATGGGCCATTATGGGCGTGTCACGGCCCATAATTCACTGCAGCATCGCAGTGCATTGCTGGCTGATGATTGGCCAAGCATGCACTATGACCATGCTTGGCCAATCACAGCACCGTGTGTACAGAGAGCTGTAATTGGCCAAAGCCAGGGTGGCTTTGTCCAATTATGGCTCAGGGGGTTTAGTACACGCCCCACACTATATAAGGCCACCTGCGTGGCGGCCTTGTGTAGTGTGTTGCGGCGGCGGAGAGAGATAGATAGACAGAGAGTGTGCTTCTTCTGATCCTATTAATAGCACAGGCAGGCTCTTCAAGTATTTACACTTAGTGTACTGTGTACCCTGCACCATTGCACCTATAGCTACCTGAAGACAAGTGCTTGTGTGATTCTTCTGATCCTATTAATAGCACAGGCAGGTTCTTGAAGTATTTACAGTTAGTGTACTGTGTACCCTGCACAGTTGCACCTACAGTATAGCTACCTGAAGACAAGGGCTTGTGTTCTTCTTCTGATCCTATTAATAGCACAGGCAGGCTCTTGAAGTATTTACAGTTAGTGTACTGTGTACCCTGCACAGTTGCACCTATAGCTACCTGAAGACAAGTGCTTGTGTGCTTCTTCTGATCCTAGTAACAGCACAGGCAGGCTCTTGAAGTATTTACAGTTAGTGTACTGTGTACCCTGCACAGTTACACCTATAGCTACCTGAAGACAAGTGCTTGTGTGCTTCTTCTGACCCTTTTAATAGCACAGACAGGCTCTTGAAGTATTTACAGTTAGTGTACTGTGTACACTGCACAGTTGCACCTACAGTATAGCTACCTGAAGACAAGTGCTTGTGTTCTTCTGATCCTATTAATAGCACAGGCAGGCTCTTGAAGTATTTACAGTTAGTGTACTGTGTACCCTGCACAGTTGCACCTATAGCTACCTGAAGACAAGTGCTGGTGTGCTTCTTCTGATCCTATTAATACCACAGGCAGGCATTCTGCTAGCTGCTGTATAATCAGTATATATATACATTCCAGTTTTGTGCAGCTACATCTCACTGCAGTGCAGGCCATTAGTATGTCTGGAAGGCCAACAAGGAGAGGCAGATAGTCACAAGCCAAAAAAAGAGGGCAAGCAGGCTCTGTGTCTAGAGGCAACAGTGCTGGTCGTGGACATGGTGCATCCTCATGAGCAAGTGGCTGTGGGACACGCTTGTCCTTTTTTTCGGCAGCTGGACGTGTTGAGCCCCAACATGCCGAAGACTTGGTAGAGTGGATGACCAAGCCGTCCTCATCCTCCTCATCTTCTCTCACCCAGGCTCAGGGTATGTTGTCTGGCAAAGTAGCTGCTAAAACGGCCTCTTCCCTCAGCTCAATGGCATCAGTCACTCCTTCCCTAGCCCCACCATGTCCTCCTGAGGAGTCCCCCGAACTGTTTGACCACAGTGTTGGGTACATGCTCCAGGAGGATGCCCAGCGTTTTGAAGGCTCCGATGATGGTACTCAGCTAGAGGAAGGCAGTAACGTGATCCCAGACAGAGGGGGTACCCAAGAAGGACAGCAATCTGGCAGTCATGTTCCCCCAGATGCAGCATACTGCCAGCTTTGCTCCAGTGATGAGGAGGGAGGGGATGATGAGGTCGCTGACTTCACGTGGGTGCCTGATAGGAGTGAGGAGGAGGAGGAGGCACATCACCAATGAGGCAGGATGCCCTCCAGGGGCCAGCTTAAGGGCAGCACACCGACTGCATCACACCACAGAGCTCCACATGTGCAGGGCGCTGCTGTCTCTGCACGTTATTCCAAAAGTTCTTTGGTGTGGGCCTTTTTTGAGATGAGTGCATCAGATCCCACCACTGCTATTTGCAACATATGTATCAAGCCTATCTCGAGTGGCCAAAACATCACCAGCTTGGGCACCACCTGCTTGACCAGACATATGTTGACCTGCCATGCAGTTCGTTGGCAAGCGTACCTAAAAGACCCACACCAAAGAACAAAGAGGACCTCTCCTTGCTCCTCATCAGCTGGGATCTCCAACCCCACTATACCTTCATTCCTCTCTGAGACCTGCACTGAGAGGAATGAACGTGTAGAATTAGGTGTGTCACAGCCAAGTACTTGAGAGCAATCTGCTATCGGTACACCGACGACAGATTGTACCAGGCAAATTTCCCTGCCCCAGCTGCTGCACCACCGAAAGAAGTTCGCTCCCAGCCATCCACACGCCCAGTGGTTGAATACTAGCTTGGCTAAATTTCTAGCACTTCAACTGCTGCCTTTTCAGTTGGTAGACTCTGCCCCCTTCCGTGAGTTTGTGGAATGTGCGGTTCCTCAGTGGCAGGTTCCCAAACGCCACTTTTTCTCATGGAAGGCGATTTCGGCTCTCTACCGGCATGTGGAAGGCAATGTCTTGGCCTCGCTGGACAGGGCGGTCAGCGGTAAGGTGCATATTACCATTGACTCATGGTCCTGCAGGCATGGACAGGGACATTACCTATCTTTCACGGCGCATTGGGTGACTCTTCTGGCAGCTGGGAAGGATGCAGGACAAGGTGCAGTAGAGTTGGAGGTTGTTCCGCCACCACGCCTCCAAAATGTTACTACTGGTGATTCTGCCACACCTCTCTCCTCCACCCCCTCCTCTTCTTCTTCCTCCATGGCCTCTTCCTGTGCTTTGTCCTCGGAACTAGCGGTGCTCTGTTGGCGTTCAAGGGGCTACACAAGTATGCAAGCCAAAAGATGCCATGTGGTGCTTGAGCTGGTGTGCTTGGGGGACAGGAGCCACACTGGAGCAGAGATTCTGTCAGCTCTGCAGGGGCAGTTTCAGAGGTGGTTGACGCCACGTCAGCTTCAGCCAGGAATGGTGGTTTGCGACAATGGCACCAACCTCCTCTCCGCCCTCCGACAGGGACAACTGGCCCATGTGCCCTGTTTGGCTCACATCCTTAACTTGGTGGTGCAGCGGTTCTTGGGAAGGTACTCGGGCTTAAAGGATGTCCTGAGGCAGGCCAGGAAAGTCTGTGTGCATTTGCGCAGGTCATATAATGCCAGTGCTCGGCTGGATGACCTCCAAAAGGAATTTAACTGCCTAATCTGTGACATGCCCACCAGGTGGAACTCAACATTGGCCATGCTGCAGCAGCTGCACACGCAGCAGAGGGCCATCAATGAGTACCTGTACGACTATGGCACCAGGACAGGGTCAGGGGAGCTTGTTTTTTTCCCACGCCAGTGGGCCATGATCAGGGATGCATGCACTGTTGTGTCACCATTTGAGGAGGCCACAAGGATGGTGAGCAGTGACAGTGCATGCATCAGTGACACTGTCCCCCTTGTCCACCCGTTGGAGCACACGCTGCATGGAATAATGGACAGGGCACTTGAGGCAGAACAGAGGCAGGAAGAGGAGGACTTCCTTACCTCTCAAGGACCCCTTTATCCAGACAGTGTTCCTCTGTGCCTGCCGATCACAAAGGAAGAGGACGAGGTGGAGGAGGAGAAGGAGGAGGATTGTGTCAGCATGGAGGTGGAGCCTGGCACTCAGCATCAGCAGCAGTCTTCAAGGGATCATTTACACTCCCAAGAAACCCATGGACTTGTACGTGGCTGGGAGGAGGTGGCTGCGTATCCTTAGTGACCCAGAGGACTCTGGACCAAATGCCATAGCAAACCTATGCTGCATGGCCTCCCTGATCCTGATCCTGCAAAGCCTGCGGAAGGATCCTCCTATTCATGGTATCAAGGAAAGGGATCATTACTGGCTGGCAATCCTCCTTGATCCACATTACAAGGGTAAGGTTGTGGACCTTATCTTGCTATCGCATAGGGAGCAGAGGATGAAACATCTTCGGGAGGCCTTGCAGAAAGGTCTGTGCAATGCATTCCCAGAGACTGGGAGGTTACAAACTTCTGTTCCTGGACAACGTGCTGCTGAGGCTTCGGTCAGTCAAAGAAGGAGCGGTGGAGAAGGTGGCCGTCTGAAC
The DNA here is from genome assembly GCF_042186555.1 of Aquarana catesbeiana. NCBI lineage: Eukaryota > Metazoa > Chordata > Amphibia > Anura > Ranidae > Aquarana > Aquarana catesbeiana. The sequence continues at coordinate 567,318,346 of NC_133325.1, forward strand.
GATGCGTTCAGACAATTTTTTAGTCCACAGCCCCAAGGTATGATTGGTTCCAGCAACCATTGCCAGCGTCTGTTTTACATGGTGCAGGAATACCTAGGGGCAAGATCTGACTTGGACACCTTTCCCACCGAAAATCCTCTGGGTTACTGGGTCTTGAGGATGGATCACTGACCAGAGCTTGCACAGTATGCAACTGAGCTACTGGCTTGTCTTGCATCCAGCGTTCTTTCGGAACGCACATTCAGTGCTGCTAGAGGCTTTGTAACCGATCACAGGGTGCGCCTGTCCACCCACTCAGTCGATCGACTGACCTTCATAAAAATGAATCAGTCTTGGATCACCACCAGCTACCAAGCACCTGATGCTGATGTAACCGAATATATTTTTTTTAAATGTCAGATCCCTTCAAGACTGCCTATGCTGATGCTGAGTGACTATCCTGTTATGCTGAGTGACTATCCTCTTCCTCCTCAATGATCATGCTGATAACTTGTAAGAATATTTTTGGTTCTGGGCGCCACCACCAGTGGCTAAGGCCCCATTTTTCAGCCCCTATTTAACAGGGGCTTGTAATTACAATTTTTGATGCAATATTTTGCAAGGAGGGTTTGTTGCTGCACTCAATTAGAGCATTTGTGAGGGGTTGCAGTGTTGTGGCACCAGCACCAGTGCCTAAGGCCCAATTTTTCAGCCCCTGTTTAACAGGGGCGTATAATTACAATTTTTGATGCAATACTTTGCAGCAGGGCTCGTTCCTGCACTCCAACTAGAGTATCTGTGAGGGGTTGCAGTGTTGTGGCACCAGTGCCTAAGGCCCAATTTTTCAGCTCCTGTTCAACAGGGACATGTAATTACAATACTTGATCTAATATTTCACAACAGGGCCCGTTTCTGCACCCACCAAGAGTAACTGTGAGGACTTACAGTGTTGTGGCAACACCACCACCAAAGGCCCAATGTTTCTGCCCCTGTTCAACAGGTGCATGTAATTGCAATTCTTGATCTAATATTTCATAGCAGGGCCCGTTTCTGCGCCCACCAAGACTAACTGTGAGGACTTACAGTGTTGTGGCAACACCACCACCAAAGGCCCAATGTTTCTGCCCCTGTTCAACAGGTGCATGTAATTATAATTCTTGATCTAATATTTCACAGCAGGGCCCGTTTCTGCGCCCACCAAGAGTAACTGTGAGGGCTTACAGTGTTGTGGCAACACCAACACCTAAGGCCCCAATTTCTGCAGAGTATATAGAGCAGGCCCCTACTTTCAAATGACTCCTACTTGCAAACGGAAGGAGACAACAGGAAGTGAGATAAAATCTACCCCTAGGAAGGGAAATTCTCTCCTGTAAGAGTTAATATGGGAAAAACGTGTCTCCTCTTCACTGATGCTTTATCACCAATCCCTTTTTCACTAAAAACCTCAAATTTTCAAAAAACATTTGTCATTTGGACATAAAGTGAGGTGAAATCTTCTGAAGAGGTGCACAGACAGCAAAACAAATGTTACAGGGGTGATAACCCTTCCCTATGTTTTCCAAAAAGCTTAAAAATAGATTTTTTGGCTGGAACTACACTTTAAAAATGTACCAGTTCAAAATTACAGATTCTACTTAACAACAAACCTACAGTCCCTGTCTTGTTTGCACCGCCTGTATACTGCTGTTCAGAGTATATAGGGCCTGGGGGTCCCACGCCTTTCCTTTTTTTAGTTTGGGTGCGTGGTTCCCCTTAATAACCATACAAGACCCAAAGGGCCTGGTAATGGACTGGGGGGGTACCCATGCCTTTTGTCTCACTGATTTTCATCCATATTGCCAGGACCCGACATTACATTAAAGCCACAAGCAGTTTTAAATGATTTTTATTCCTTGTCATTTTGTGCAGGGACTATTCTAAGCATGGGAAACATGCGCCACTTTACAGGCATACTATAGACACACCCCAGGTATGATATTTAAAGGAATATTTCCCTTTTTTTACTTTAAGCATCATTAAAATCACTGCTCCCGAAAAAATGGCCGTTTTTAAAACTTTTTTTTGCATTGATACATGTCCCCTGGGGCAGGACCCGGGTCCCCAAACCCTTTTTAGGACAATACCATGCAAATTAGCCTTTAAAATGAGCACTTTTGATTTTGAATGTTCGAGTCCCATAGACGTCAATGGGGTTCTAACGTTCGTGCAAATTTTCGGTCCGTTCGCAGGTTCTGGTACAAACCGAACTGGGGGGTGTTCGGCTTATCCCTACTCTGAGCACATTTCTTCATTCCTTTTCTTGGTTGCCACTGTGGTTGGTTCATATGTAATATTGTATAATAGCCTTCCATCTTTTCCTCATTTCTCACTGTTGGTCATTTCTTTTGCACATATGTTGCTTTTTGGTGCACTACCTAATTCTTCATCTCACTTGGTTTTTGGCTCTCTTCATTTCCTATTCCATTACCAACATTTATTGATACATATAATTTATTCTGATTTTGATTACTGGAGCCCACATCCATCACTTTTTGGACATCCTTTCCTATGGGGAATTTTATTATGTGCCCCTTGCTTTCTTACTGACTCCTGTTACCTCAGCTCCCGGTACAGACAATACAAGTAGCCTTGTTTGTTTTTTTCAGTTTTTCCTATTCCACATACAGTTAACATGTGAATATATGTGTATGGATAGCCATGTTGTCCTTACCAGTATTTCCCTTTCTATGTTCAGGCACCTCACTGGATCTAATTGATAAATTCATTTTTTTCTGTTGATTTGTGATGCATCCGCCCCTGAAGAAGTGGTGATGCATCAAGGCCCCATTCAATGGCATTTCCTCATCTACCTAGTCCTTATAGTATTTTATCTTCATCTTCATCTTCACTCTAATGCTATGGAGGATGGTCTTTTACATTTGTATTGTAATATGCTATGTTTATATTTACCCATTATGGTTTGTAACATGTTATTGATATGTTCTCCAAAAACATTATGTACTTTTGTACTACGTTATGCTATGCATTATTTTAATAGAATAAATACCATTTACTTGAACCATTGATTCATTTGTTAGTTGTGCACCACATGCCTCATTTAAAGTCCCAACCTTCTACTATTTATATACTCATTCTTCAAAGCCTGCAAAAGGACCGTTACAAGGAGAAAGCTCAGAGCTCATCCCATCCTCACAGAGGGAGCAGATGATGGAATATCTTGAGGACACCTTAAAGAGGAGTTTATGCAATGCTTACAGTGTCATGGATAGTTTTGAGGTTTCTGTTGGTCAAGAGTGAGTGGTGGAGAAGTGATGCATTTTAAATTTTTTTTAGTCCTCTGCTCCCAGGGCTGTCAGCTTCCACATCCAATTGGCAGCGTCTGCATCATATGGTGGGAGATTATCTAGGTGCAAAAACAGACATGGAGAGCTTTCCAGTTGACGAACCACTGGGTTACTGGGATGAGAATGAGAATGACATGAGAATAGACCACTGACCAGAACTTGCCCAGTATGAACTTGAGCTGCTGGGCTGCCCTGCATCCCATGTGCTTTCCATTTCTTGCATCAGTGATGCCGGAGGTTTTGTGACAGATAAAAGAGCACGTCTGTTCATAGACTCCATTGACCTGCTGATATTTATCAAAATGAATCAATCCTGGATTAGCAGAAGCTATCAAACCCCTGATGCCGATGTTGCCGATTAAGTGTTTTTGTGATGTGGAATCTGTGCAAGACTGTCTAGGCTGCCTAGCTTTGTGGGTGTTGATTTTATAGTGAATACATTTTTAGGTTTCATGGGCACAATTAACACCCAAGGACCAATTTTTCTGCACCTGTTTGACAGGTGAATATCATTTTAATTTTTGACAGCAAGGCCAATTCTTGCTTTTATCAAAATTACCTCTATAGGGTTATGGTGTGAAGACACCACCAACACCCAAAGCCCAATTTTTCCGCACTTGTTTGCCAGGTAAATATCATTTAAATTTTGACAGAAAGGTCAATTCTTGCTTTCATCAAGAGTACCTCTATAGGGTTACGGTGTGAAAGCATCACCAACACCCAAAGCCCAATTTTTCTGCACCTGTTACTTCTATCCAAAGTCTATGAAACAGACACCAGAATTTATTCAAAAAATCTCTAATCTTTTTCCAAGTGCACTAAATTGTGACCTCGTCATATAGACTGGCTCCCCAAACCATTGTTTACAAGATTAAACACTTCCCGCCCGCCCTATGGCGGATTGATGTCCGGGAAGTGGTTCTGTTATCCTGACTGGACGTCATATGACGTCCAGCAGGATAACATGCCGCAGCGCGCCCCCGGGGGCACGCATCGCGGCGATCGGTGGAGCGGTGTGTCAGTCTGACACACCGCTCCACCGATCTTGGTAAAGAGCCTCCGGCGGAGGCTCTTTAACACGTGATCAGCCATGTCCAATCACGGCTGATCACGCTGTCAATAGGAAGAGCCGTTGATCGGCTCTTCCTCACTCGCATCTGACAGACGCGAGTAGAGGAGAGCCGATCGGCGGCTCTCCTGGCAGGGGGGTCTGCGCTGATTGTTTATCAGTGCAGCCCCCCCGCAGATCACCACACTGGACCACCAGGGATCGCCACTAGGACCACTAGAGAAGGGGCAACATGTGGATGGCCAGGTATGTACCCCATGGCCATCCACATGTGCCCAGTGTGCCAAATCTGTGCCAATCAGTGCCCACAAATGGGCACTGATTGGCACCATTATGTTGCAGTGATGCCCAGCAATGCCACCCTTAGGGGCATCACTGCAAACAAGCAGTGCCATCAGTGCCACCCATCAGTGTCCATTCATGCCACCTGTCAGTGCCCATCCATGCCCATCAGTGCCCATCTATCAGTGCCCATCCATGCCCATCTGTGCCAACTATCAGTGCCATCCATAAGTAACCATCAATGCCACCTACGAGTGCCCATCAATGCCACCTACGAGTGCCCATCAGTGCCGCCTATAAGTGCCCATCCGTGCCACCTATAAGTGCCCATCAGTGCCACATACCAGTGCCACCTATCAGTGCCCATCAGTGCCACCTATCAGTGCCCATCAGTGCCGCCTATCAGTGCCCATCATCAGTGCCCATCAGTGCCACCTCATTGGTGCCACCTCATTTGTGCCCATCAGTGCCGCCGTATCAGTGCCCGTCAGTGCAGCCAAATCAGTGCCCATCATTGAAGATGTTGTGAATTCAGGAAGAAATATATTTTATATTTACTGGCAGAAACATGAGAGATGCTTAGGCCTCACCAAGTAGATGAACTGTGATGTTAAATAGTTGAACTGTTGCCCTCTTGGGGACCTTTAGGATAAAATGGACATTCTCATGTTTGAAAAAGCCTTCCTTTACTACCTCAAATATTGAAGACTTTTACAAGCATGTATTGTAAAGGAAGCTGTTGGAACAAAGACTATTCCTGTCACAAAACAAGGAGATACTTACATGGTATTGTGAATAAACAAACACTGCCACAGGACACAAGGAGACATAGACTTTTATAGCATAGAGATAGCCTCACATTGTGTTCGAATGAAGAACTGTTTAAATAGTTAACACCTTGGTTAACAGAACCATTGTATGAACTTTTAGGATGGTTTCGACAAACAAGTCATTTCTAGACACCCAGTGAGAATGTTCAAGGTCCCTCTCAACACATTAGTGAAAGTTGAAGATTGTGCTAGTCAAAAATAATATAAGGTATCAATAAGGTTATCATAAGTCATTTTAAACTATCTCTGACATTGTAGGTCACAGAGACATTATAATGTTGACGTCGGCGGACCCAACAACTTTGCTATGAAGAAAATGTATATGAAAGTGTGATTTTATAAGTAGAAGTGTTTTAAGTAACGAATTAGTATTAGGAAAAACATATAATCATGATTATAATCATATAAGATTGTAGCCTACACTTAAGATAAACAAATGTTCAGTGGAGATACCAGAAGTTATACCGGTATCCATATAAATAATCATTTTATGTGGTATTGATGAAGTATATAACAATGTGTGTGTTTCCTAGATAGACCAGTTTACAGATATACATTTATAGAGATACAGTTATATAACCAAGTTGTGTAATGATGATTAATCAAACTTATACTGAGTATATTTTACATTAGACCGATTACCAGAATATTTAAAAGTATATATTTATCCCTACCATTATACACCTTATGAAAATAGGACGTATTAATTTAAAAGGATGGACTCAAAACATGTGTGAGACACCTAGTGGTTGAAGGTGGTATTATTTGAACTCACTAAATTTCCAGAGGAAGTTAATAATTAAGTCTCCTAACCCAATGGGAAGTGAGCCACCTCCTTTTGGGCAGAGCCATTATAATTTTTATGGTCTTATTATCTGAAATGGTATTTAGAGGCAAGGAAGATGGGAGACCAGAGGACCAACGAACCAACGAACGGAAGGAGGAGAGAGCTCAGGGGGAGAGCTCAGGGATCCACCCTGAAGGGGGGACACTGGGACACACACACACTCCCAGACTGACACTCATGCACCATGCATGAATACATCTCTTTACATTCATGAAAATTCCTCAACACCTAATACTTAGAACTCGGAGGTCACAAGAAGTAAATCCTCTTCAGGAGTATCCATTTTGAAACTACAGCAGCCATCTTAACTCTGGTAACTAGCCCATAGGAATTGCAGCCATCCTGGAATGGGTAATTATGTTATGTTGATTTTATTTTGCATGTTCTCTCAAATATTGATATGTTCTCACAAATATTGATGTATTGAATATTATACAGTTGATAATCATTCTCCCGAATCAATAACCGCCTTGTAGATTTTTCTCTAAAGATTCAAATTTTTCATTATATTTTTCTTTTTGCATAGTTGCCACATTTATTGACAAAGCAAACGTCTAATTTATTTCACAATTTTAACCACTTACTTACCTGCAGTAAAGTAACGGTTGTACGTGTGAAATACAGATGTTCTGTTTAATTGTCAAGTTCACAAGGTTATTGATTCTACCGAGAAGTTATCATGGTGGTATTATGTCAAAGGGACGGTACGCCCATTCTTGCAAGTGTTTTTATTGATGTTCAAGACGTTCATGTAACGCAATCGGTATCTTAATTTCATGTGATTATTTGTGTTTGTTTACCAATAAATAACTTTTTCGTATGACCACACGTCTCCGTGAATAAGTTTCACAAGCATAGACTGTGTCATATTGATTGATTTTGTATCTTAAAAATATCTTCGTTAAAAATTACTCAAGGATAATTATTGTGCGGGAAACCTGTCCTTAAAAAGGCACAACTTATTCTGACTGAATATTCACGACATAATGGAGGCACTGAGCTGAGATAACGTTGATGTTTTGTACAAGATCAATCATAGTTATGGTGGTGACATACATAATTTTTTGCATGAAATTTTAATTATTAATTATTAATTTTTGGAAAATTTTTATTTTTATGCCAAAAATGTCTGGTCAAAGTGAATTTCATGTTGGGGGGGATGATCAAGAGTCAGCCCTTAGTGGTAGTATGAGTACTCAGAGAAAATTGGTACAAGTACAGGAAATGTTGGAAATAATTTCTAAAATTGAAATGACGGATCATGTCAGAAATAGTTTGTCTAATGAGACTGGTCTAGAAGCATACATTAAAGACCGTAAAAGCCGCGCCAGTCAGTTAATGAAAGACATGTGGAACGCGGAAGGTCAAGGTGATGAACTCACAGACAGCTTCTCTAAGACAAAGGGAATAAAAAGGCTTGATCACCTTCTTTTGGAATTAAGTATTATCCTGCTGTATCTTCAGATTGAGTTCAAATATCAAAGTACCCAACAGAAAGATGATATCTTAGATTTTCTAGATAAATTTGAATAAGTAAAAAAGGACGCTAAAACAATTATGGACGGACTCCACCAAATAAGTAAAGAATGGGAACAATTAATAGAGGAGAGGGAGAGTTTTCTGCAGGAAAACGAGTCTCCTGACGAAAATTGCCGAGTAATAGGCAGTGGAAATTTAGGAAGTTGCCGAGTAATAGGCAGTGGAAATTCAGGAAGTTGGCAGGAACCCCTAAGTAAGCAATTAGAAAAATTAATAGAACAAATGAAGTTTATGCCCCAGGGTAATACTCAGAAACGCATCCCTGAAAGGGACGAGTTTGATAGTACTTCAGAATATGACTCTGAATATGATTCTGACTCTGATTCTGAATATGAAGGTTGGGAGTCAGACGATGAGGAGGAATCGGAAAAAGAACCAATATCTTACCCCAAGCCATCTGTAGAGCAAAGGGGAGTAAAAAGTGAAGTACCACATGAAAGGGGATCTAATCAACTTTCTTTGGGATCAGAGAAAAAGCCAGACACCCCTAAACAAGATACCTCAGAAATAATAAAATTTGTAAATGATGCTGTCCCAGTCTTTAGTGACGAGTCTGACAGTACTTCAGAATCCGACTCTGAATCTGATTCTGAATATGAAGGTTGGGAGTCAGACAATGGGGAGAAATCAGAAAAAGAACCAAATATCTTACCCCAAGCCATCTGTAGAGCAAAGGGGAGTAAAAAGTGAAGTACCACATGAAAGGGGATCTAATCAATTTTCTTTGGGATCAGAGAAAAAGCCAGACACCCCTAAACAAGATACCTCAGAAATAATAAAATTTGTAAATGATGCTGTCCCAGTCTTTAGTGACGAGTCTGACAGTACTTCAGAATCCGACTCTGAATCTGATTCTGAATATGAAGGTTGGGAGTCAGACAATGGGGAGGAATCAGAAAAAGAACCAATATCCTACCCCAAGCCATCTGTGGAGCAAACGGTAAAAAGTGAACCACCACATGAAAGGGGATCTAATCAATTTTCTTTGGGATCAGAGAAAAAGCCAGACACCCCTAAACAAGACACCTCAGAAATAATGAAATTTGTAAATTATGCTGTCCCAGTCTTTAAGGAAGAGGGATCCATGTGCGTTATTGACCACATCGAGACCTATGAAAATACCCTATCAGTTTTAGGCCTCGAAAATCTGGCTGTACTCAAAAGTGCTTCTCACGTAGCAGAAAAGGGGCCAGATCACAACCACCCTGAGTTTAAATCCACATCTTTCAAGGCCCTACCTAACTACATAAAAGTGAGTTTAGCAAAAGATTACAAAGGGGGGTGTTCACAGGAGTCGTTGGTAAAAGAGAGTGACAATTTGTATTCTTTCCAACAGACTGATGAAAACAAAGGGGGGCCTGAGCCCTCAAATAAATTTGTGAATGAAATTCATGTATCTCCTAAATCAGTACATGTTGAAACCCAGAAAAAGACCTACGCTGACATAGTCAGAGGAGACGTGCCAAAGAGTTTCCCTAGCAGGAGACCAGATACCCCACCAAATAGAAGGGGGGAGCAAAGACCACCTCAGGAGTACCACCCATGGGATCCTGGCCCAAACTTTGAAAGAAACTATAGGGTGTATCTCCCACGGGTCAGAATTAGACCTAAGGGTAGACACCCTCACCAGTGTGATTGGCCCCGGGGGCCTACACAGGTAAATAGGGAGCAATCACAGGGTAGGACACCCCAAAATCCCCGGAAAAATAGGGAGCAACTAAGGCCCAGACAAATATCCCAAAATGAAGACAGTGGTTCTGATGGGGATATGTCTGATCAAACTGAGCCAGTAGTCCCTAGAAGGCACAGAAACCGGGTCTCACGACCCAATCCTGAACAACCTATAAACAATGCAAAATCCAAAATCGTTCAAATTATGAATATGTTACACGGTTTTATTGCTGTACGGAACGTGAATAGCATTTCTTCAAGGGGCAAATCTTGTGGCCAACCAAGGGCCACAGAGCCTTTGGAGCGCCTATGGTAAAATAAATCAGAGGAATGCACTGAATAAAGGTATAGGAGACAGAAGTTCTAACACCATGTTTTTCCCCAGGTCACAGTAATGAGGATCCTGAAATCCCTACCGGGGGATGGTGGTTGTTAGATATTAATTATTCTCCTATTTTTCAGTGGTCACTTCATTCCTCTGACATACACAGATCGCTCCAAACAGCCTAATTTCAAGAAGTCGCCTAAGACGGTGATTCCAGAGGAAGACCGAATCCTAAAGACATTAATATCAGGAGGCCTAAATGGTTTGATATTTTGGTAAAAGATGAGGAGTCACCCGCATAAGGTAGTTTGATTGCCTCAAATGAATTGTATTGACACCCCAAAGGGGGGAGATTTTATTTGTTTTATTCCTCACAAGTAGAAGGTTGACTATAATGTCAAATATCTTAGTACTGACAATAAGTATCACCTGTCAAACTTAAATGTTTTAATTGTTATTATTCCAGAACCGCTACAAGTAAGCTAAAAAAAAAATGGTTCTGAAGAATGTCAGTCAGTCATTCATGTCTGGTATCCACAGCTGTAAAGAAATGTCCTCATGTTAATAAGCCCTGAAGCTTTGTCTCCCAGAGCAAATGTTTCATACATTGTCCTGCTATCCAGAGCGTTTAGTTAAAGGACTGATGACACAATAAAAAAAAAAAAAAAGGCTCTGAGGAAGCCCAGGATACCAGCTTAACATTGAGATCTCAAACACAGATCATGTAAAAAAAAAAAAGGGAGACTATATATGTCTTTTCTAACGGAATCCATTTTCCCTTACAGGACTAAGATGTCCATGAGCCGGTCAACAGAACCGAGAGCCCAACGTGTGTGAAACATCCAGCGAAGGAACCGTATGCGGGATTCCGGAACACCACTGATGGCCAGTCTACACGGACAAACCTCCCAGGACGGCCAAGACCCAAAGGTGCCCGAAGTGATCCATTTCCCGCCAACCAACGGATGACGGCCCTGAGATGCACACATCGATCACCAACCCAATTTGTGTTTTCCCTTCAAAGAATTACACCCACACGAAGGTGCCTACACCCTTTAAACATAGATCCACAATACGGATCCATCTCCACAGCTAGATTTACAAGACCCGAATGAAGCCATATTTCTTCAACGTTTTGCATTGGTGAAGTCTTTCAAACGACTCCCGGCATTTGAACACTTCACAAGGGGGGATTTGTTGTGAATTCAGGAAGAAATATATTTTATATTTACTGGCAGAAACATGAGAGATGCTTAGGCCTCACCAAGTAGATGAACTGTGATGTTAAATAGTTGAACTGTTGCCCTCTTGGGGACCTTTAGGATAAAATGGACATTCTCATGTTTGAAAAAGCCTTCCTTTACTACCTCAAATATTGAAGACTTTTACAAGCATGTATTGTAAAGGAAGCTGTTGGAACAAAGACTATTCCTGTCACAAAACAAGGAGATACTTACATGGTATTGTGAATAAACAAACACTGCCACAGGACACAAGGAGACATAGACTTTTATAGCATAGAGATAGCCTCACATTGTGTTCGAATGAAAAACTGTTTAAATAGTTAACACCTTGGTTAACAGAACCATTGTATGAACTTTTAGGATGGTTTCGACAAACAAGTCATTTCTAGACACCCAGTGAGAATGTTCAAGGTCCCTCTCAACACATTAGTGAAAGTTGAAGATTGTGCTAGTCAAAAATAATATAAGGTATCAATAAGGTTATCATAAGTCATTTTAAACTATCTCTGACATTGTAGGTCACAGAGACATTATAATGTTGACGTCGGCGGACCCAACAACTTTGCTATGAAGAAAATGTATATGAAAGTGTGATTTTATAAGTAGAAGTGTTTTAAGTAACGAATTAGTATTAGGAAAAACATATAATCATGATTATAATCATATAAGATTGTAGCCTACACTTAAGATAAACAAATGTTCAGTGGAGATACCAGAAGTTATACCGGTATCCATATAAATAATCATTTTATGTGGTATTGATGAAGTATATAACAATGTGTGTGTTTCCTAGATAGACCAGTTTACAGATATAAATTTATAGAGATACAGTTATATAACCAAGTTGTGTAATGATGATTAATCAAACTTATACTGAGTATATTTTACATTAGACCGATTACCAGAATATTTAAAAGTATATATTTATCCCTACCATTATACACCTTATGAAAATAGGACGTATTAATTTAAAAGGATGGACTCAAAACATGTGTGAGACACCTAGTGGTTGAAGGTGGTATTATTTGAACTCACTAAATTTCCAGAGGAAGTTAATAATTAAGTCTCCTAACCCAATGGGAAGTGAGCCACCTCCTTTTGGGCAGAGCCATTATAATTTTTATGGTCTTATTATCTGAAATGGTATTTAGAGGCAAGGAAGATGGGAGACCAGAGGACCAACGAACCAACGAACGGAAGGAGGAGAGAGCTCAGGGGGAGAGCTCAGGGATCCACCCTGAAGGGGGGACACTGGGACACACACACACTCCCAGACTGACACTCATGCACCATGCATGAATACATCTCTTTACATTCATGAAAATTCCTCAACACCTAATACTTAGAACTCGGAGGTCACAAGAAGTAAATCCTCTTCAGGAGTATCCATTTTGAAACTACGGCAGCCATCTTAACTCTGGTAACTAGCCCATAGGAATTGCAGCCATCCTGGAATGGGTAATTATGTCATGTTGATTTTATTTTGCATGTTCTCTCAAATATTGATATGTTCTCACAAATATTGATGTATTGAATATTATACAGTTGATAATCATTCTCCCGAATCAATAACCGCCTTGTAGATTTTTCTCTAAAGATTCAAATTTTTCATTATATTTTTCTTTTTGCATAGTTGCCACATTTATTGACAAAGCAAACGTCTAATTTATTTCACAATTTTAACCACTTACTTACCTGCAGTAAAGTAACGGTTGTACGTGTGAAATACAGATGTTCTGTTTAATTGTCAAGTTCACAAGGTTATTGATTCTACCGAGAAGTTATCATGGTGGTATTATGTCAAAGGGACGGTACGCCCATTCTTGCAAGTGTTTTTATTGATGTTCAAGACGTTCATGTAACGCAATCGGTATCTTAATTTCATGTGATTATTTGTGTTTGTTTACCAATAAATAACTTTTTCGTATGACCACACGTCTCCGTGAATAAGTTTCACAAGCATAGACTGTGTCATATTGATTGATTTTGTATCTTAAAAATATCTTCGTTAAAAATTACTCAAGGATAATTATTGTGCGGGAAACCTGTCCTTAAAAAGGCACAACTTATTCTGACTGAATATTCACGACAAAGAAGAAAACGTACTTATTTACAAAAAGTTTTAACAGAAACAAAGAGAAACTTGTTTTTTTTCAAAATTTTCGGTCTTTTTTTATTTGTTGCGCAAAAAATAAAAACCGCAGAGGTGATCAAATACCACCAAAAGAAAGCTCTATTTGTGGGAACAAAATGATAAAAAAATTTGTTTGGGTACAGTGTAGCATGACCGCGCAATTGTCATTCAAATTGCGACAGCGCTGAAAGCTGAAAATTGGCCTGGGCGGGAAGGTGTCTAAGTGCCTGGTATTGAAGTGGTTAAGAAAGAATGTAGGAAAAATGTGTTTTTTTCTTGATAAATGTCATTTTTGCTGCAGCAGGTTCTATACATAGTACAGATGTGCCACTTTACAGGCAGACTAAGCGGACCCCCGGGCACTATATTTAAAGGAATTTTTAATTTCTATTATTTCAATTTAAGCATCAGTAAATCACTGCTCATTTAACTTCTTCCCACCAGGCCACTGTACATAAACAGTCGGATGAGCCTTTCATAGTTCTGAGTGGACATTCAGGAACATCTCTCATAATGAGTGCCCACTGATCACAAGACACAGCCAAGACGGGATCAGGATATGGGCACTGTGATTGGCCCTCCCGATCACGTGACGACTGTGTCCAATAACAGCGTAAACAGAGACACATGTCTCTTTGACAGTTCTCCCTGCTGAGCTCAGTGAGAGCTCAGTGCAGGTGGGGGGGAGCGGTGGAATCTGCAAGGTCTGTGACAGCTCTGTGTGTAAGGATGATTTTATACACTGAGCTGTCACAGATCCCCCCACCATACAGTACACCAAGCACCACAGTCCTTGTCCCCATACACATCTGTCACAGTGTCCCGTCACATCTGTACCAGTGCACAAAACATCTGTTAGTGTCCCCATAACATCTGTACCAGTGCACAGAACATCTTTCTGTGCCTCATCACATCTGTACCAGTGCACAAAACATCTGTCAGTGTCCCATCACATCTGTACCAGTGCACAAAACATTTGTCCGTGCCCCATCACATCTGTACCAGTGCACAAAACATCTGTCAGTGACCCATCACATCTGTACCAGTGCACAAAACATCTGCAATAGTGCAATAGTGTACCATTGTGACATCAACATCTGTCAGTGTCCGCTGGTGGCTGTTCAACATCAGTCAGAGTACAAGTGCACAAAAACACCTGTCAGTGTACCAGTGTCCCACCAATAAATAAATAAAATATTTAAAGTGCCACCATCCCCATGCTCGTGTGCAAAGGCGAACGTACTAATTGGTCCTGTACGCATACGTAAACAGCGATCTTATTATCTGGCACAAAACCATATTTACCAAAATTATATTGTCTCTGTTTGCATTGAGATTCATTAAATGTATTTATGCGTTGTGTAAAATTGCATTAGAAAAACTGCTGCGCAAATACTGTGTTACAGAAAAATAGAAAAACCCGCCATTTTATTTTCTAGGAGCTCTGCTACAAAAATATATAATGTTTGGGGGTTCTGAGTCATTTTCTAGCAAAAATACAGATTTTAAAACAAAAAGTGTCAGAAGAAAGCCTGGTCTTAACGTGGATAATGGCTGAAGGTGCTACGTGGATGTTGCACTCAATGTGGCCAGGCTGTGAAAAAGTCTCACACATGTGGCATCGCCATACTCAGGACGAGTAGCAGAATGTGTTTTGGGTGTAGTTGCTAGTATTCCTATGCCGTGTGTCAGAATTAACTTGTTAAAAAAAATCACAAAAATGCAATTTCTTAATTTTCCAAAGAATTGTGGGAAAAAATAACTTCAAAAAACTTGTCATGCCTCTTACTATATAAATACCTTGGACTGTCTACTTTCCAAAAAGGGGTAATTTGGAGAATATTTGCACTGTCTTGACATGTTAGGGCCTCAAGAAATGAGCTGTCAGTACATTAGGTGTGATCAATTTTCAGTGATTGGTACCATAACTTGTGGACTCTAAATCTTTTACAAAGACCAAATATTATACACTGATTTGAGTTATTTTTTAACAAAGAAATGTAGCAGTATAAAATTTGGACAACATTTCCCAGTGGTGATTAAATACCACCAAAAGAAAGCTCTATTTGTGTGAAAAAAAATTAAAAAATCTAATTTGGGTACAGTGTTGCGTGACTGAGTAATTCTCATTAGTGTGAGAGTGCTGAAAGCTGAAAATTGGCCTGGGTAGGAAGGGGGTGAAAGTGCTCAGTATTGAGGTAGTTAAAATGATGTTTTTTACAAACTTTTTTCATTTATACATGTCTGCCAGGGCAGTACCCAGGCCCCCATACCCTTTGTATGCCCAATAACTTGCATCTAAACCCTCAAAATGTGTACTTTTGATTTTTCCAGTTCCAGTTTTCCAGTCCCATAGACTTCAAAGAGGTTTATTATTCGGCTCCGAACTTTCGCAATGTTAAAGAGTTCTGGCTCGAACCGAACAGGAGGTCATTCAGCCCATCTCTACTGCCGAACTCTTGTATTCTAGGAAGACCTACCTGCCATAAGAATGCACTGATCAGCGTTGAAGGCTATAGCCTGCAGTGTTTACCAAGCAAGGAAAATCCAACAGGGCACTTGTACAGGAGTCAATCACTAGTTTGATTTCTGTACAACCTCCCTGCCTCCCTTGAAATTTGTCTGGCCCTGTTGAACTGGCTGAATTTTGATCAATGTATGGCCATCTTTAGTGAGTAATGACTAGTTTATTGTCATTAATTGAGTAAATTGGTTCCTCATCCTCAGCTTACTAACTGCGCCTGGTTCCTTAGAGTTATTAGTCTAGGGTCCATTTCCCCTCTACCCCTTTTCTTTCCCAGCCAAAAGGCTGAAATTTTCCAGGTGCAAGCATAGTATATGGCAAGTATCAGGCAGGCTTTTGAATCACTCAGGGTGAAACCTTTTCCCTTATATTGTCCTTCCCTGACAAGAGGCGGACTTTGCACAGGCATTACCACAATATAACATGAGTGGCAAGGTCTGATACTGTGCAGCAACACACCTGATATTGCAGAGCAGCATTGCCATATTGAGTTGGTGCCAGTGCAGTGTGGATGTTGAGTTGGTGCTTGCGCAGTTGTGCTGCTTGCTGTAAATAGTGTTGGTACCTGCACAGTGATTGCCTTTTGTCAGGGAAAGAGAAGGTAGAGGGTTGGCACCTGTGCAGTGTGATTGTTGAGTTGATACCTTCTGAAAGCAATATTTATGCTACAACACCAAGCAGACAGGAACATTAATTTGCTAGGGGAAGACCTCTCAAATGGGCACTGCACTCAGCAAACAGGGATATAATAGTAACCATAGGCTAAAGGAGGGCAAAATAGTAGACAAATAACTTGTAAAATTAAGGAGAATAGCAGGTATTTTTATAATTACAGTAATAAAAAGTGTAATTTATAGAATGTGGGAATCCCTGTAAAGATGCACATCTTTATCAGATATCATGTAAAATAAGTTGTAAAGCTATATTTGTCATTCATGCCACAATATTGCTTTAAAAAGATTCTCCCAGTCAATTATAGTATGCGTTTGTAATTGTGAAAATTGAATACAGTTGCACAAAATAAACTGACTGCTCAGGTAGGGAGCCGCTGTACTAAACATGCAAGGTTAGTTTAGCGATCTCCCCCGCTGAGCTATTGGGTACACTAGAACACTCCAATCAGCGCTCTCTGCCATTGGCTAAGAGCGCTGATTTTTTTTTTTTTTTATTGCCACTTCAGCCAAGTACAATTCGTGGGAAAATGTTGTATCAACTTTCCAGTCAACCTTGTCCCTCAATACTTTCACATCATTGTGGCCTTTTCTTATTACACCTAATCTTTATTTACCAAACAATATAGAGTATAAAAAAAAAAAGGATTTTTCCCTCTACCATTACTGGTTCCTCTTTACAGTACCTCCGCATCCCTTCCCCCCCACCCCTCCCACATCACCCCCCTCCCCACCCCTCCCCCGAGAGTCCCAACGTCGCCCCTCCTTGTCTACCAGCTCTTCCTAGAGCCTATTGAGTGCCTAGCTTAGTTATAGAATTTTTATAAGTTTTTATCAACTTTTGTATTTTAGTATTTTTATTATTTTTATTAAAGCAAGTTGTCTACCTCTTCCTCCCATACCTCCGCCAACTGGTTTGAAGTTTTAAACCTAACCCAATCTCTCCATGTCTCCTCGTATTCCTCCATCTCCAACCCTTCACTGTATCTTAGGTATTCCATGCAATAAATTTCATCTATTTTGTCGAACCACTCCCGCATTGAAGGCCTCCTAATGTCCCGCCAGTGTCTAGGGATGAGACTCTTAGCTGCGTTGAGGAGGTGTGGTAGCAGTATTCTCTGGTAACGCTTGGAGGAGACATTGCTGCCATGGTGCAGACATACCCAGGGGTCGTCTGGTACAGTCTGGTTGGTAATCAAATATATGGTCTTCCTTATTTCCTCCCAAAATTTTTTAAATACCGGACACGCCCACCAGACGTGGCATTGTCCCCACTTCCCCACATCCCCTCCAGCAATACTGTGAGGTCCCATCCTGGATCTTATGCGCCAGGTCCGGGGTGAAGTACATTCTGGCCAAAATTCTAAAGTTCGTTTCCGCTATCTTGTAGTTTACTGATGTAGCATTTACTCTACTCAGGACCCTCCTCGCCTCCTTATCGCTAATCTTGTTTCCTATTTCCTCCTCCCATTTCTGAAGAAATCCTGGGCGCTCAACCTCCCCCATTCCTACCAAGGCTCTATAGATCCTGGACATTCCTCCTCTCCTATTTTTTTTTATGCAAGCTTTTTCAAGGGGGTATAGATCTTCCATCAGCCTAATTGGCTGCGGGAGGGATTCTACAAAATGTTTCAGTTGCCTGTATTTCCAATTATCCAAAACAAACCAATTTTCTTTTGCCTTGAGTTCCTGATAGGTACACAACGTTCCCTGACTGGTGATATCTCTAAGCTGGACTTCGTCACTCAGAATCCATCTTCCAGCTATGTCCTCCCTCCCCGGGGGGAAATAATCCGTACCCTTAATTGGAACTAGTGGCGAGTTGTATCTCCACTTCTCTTTAGTGAATATTGTGTCCCAAGTGTTCAAAACGTGTTTCGTAATATCAAATACATTTGTGCTCATTTTTCTAAATTGTGGTGGTATCCAAACATTTTTCCCTAAATCTACCCCACTCCTTGTGTTCTCTATTCTCACCCATTGTTTATCTTTATTATTATTGATCCATTCCGGGATTCGTGATAGTATTATTGCTGTGTAATATCTTTTAATATCTGGTGCCCCCCAACCCCCCCTCCTTCTGGCGTTCACTAATTGTGCATACTTTACTCGTGGCCTCTTCCCCCTCCATATAAATCTTAAAAACAATGTGTGTATTTTATTCAAAAAACTTTGTGAGATTGCTATTGGAAGCATTTGGATTTTGTATGTGATTTTGGGGAGAATTGACATTTTAAGTAAGTTTATTCTGCCTCCCCAAGTTAGTCGGTTCCGTGGGAATCTATTTAACTCAGCCCAATCTCGTTAAGGAGGGTCATAAAGTTGGCTTGGAACATTGTCTCTTTTGCTGATGATATTTTAACCCCCAAGTAGCTCAGTTCTTTTGTCCCCCATTTAAATGGTAAGCTCTTTTGGTAGGCCTTATCCCCTTCCTTGTCCTTTACAACTTCCATTACTTCCGACTTGGTCGTATTTACCCGAAAGCTGGATATTTGGCTATAATTTCTAAGGGTCTCCAGTAAGTTGGGGAGTGTTATCCTCGGACGGGTGACATATAGCAGGACATCATCAGCGAATGCTGCGATTTTAAACCCATCTTCCCCGATTCTTACTCCACTAATATCGGGGTTAAATCTTATCTTAGCCAACAACGGCTCCAGTGTCAGCACAAACAACAGCGGGGAAAGCGGGCATCCCTGCCTGGTACCATTCCACAACGCAATGGGTCCGGACAGGGTGCCATTGATTTTCACTCTGGCGGTGGGGTTAGTATACAGGGCCTTAATCCTTCCAATCATTTTATTACCCAAGCCAATCTCTTCCAGGGTATTCCACATGAAGCCCCAGTCTACCCTGTCGAATGCTTTTTCCGCATCCATCGACAGGAGTAGACCTGGGGCTCCCCTGTCCCTCATAATCTGGGTCAGCATTAATGTTTTAATGCTGTTGTCCCTCCCCTCCCTCCCGGGTACGAATCCTACCTGGTCAGGATGGATCACTTCTTTTATAACCTTTTTAAGTCTTTCTGCAAGAATCTTTGCGTAGATCTTCGTATCTACGTTCAGGAGGGAGATGGGTCTATAGCTGGAGCACAAGGTGCCATCCTTTCCCTCCTTTTTTATAATGGTAGTGTGCGCTTCTAGGGCTTCCTTTTGCATTTCCCAGCTTTCCCCAATCCCATTAATATAAGAACACAGTATGGGGAGCAGTGGCTCCTGTAACTTTTTGTAGTAGAGGGCAGTCAACCCATCGGGCCCTGGGCTTTTCCCGTTTGGAATATCCTGGATGGCCTTCCTTAGTTCCTGTAGGGTCACCGGAGCATTTAGCATGTTACTGTCTTCTTCCGTGATCTTTTTTAAGTTTGCCTCCTTTAGGAACACTTTGCTAGCCTCATGCTTATGTTTATCCCGTTCCCGAGAGTCGTCCGCGTTAATTGCGTACAATGTCCTATAAAATGCTTGAAAGCCATTAGCTATATCTCGCGTTCTATGCTTAATTTCACCAGAACTGGTCCTAATTCTTTCAATGTATTGGCTCGCTTTCTTCTTTTTTAAGGCACTTGCTAAGAGTCTCCCGGATTTGTTTCCATTGATATATCTCTCTTTTTTTAACCAAAAAATACGTTTTGCGTGTCTCATGTTCCAGGGAGGTCCTCAGCTCTTCCCTCCTTCTAAGTAAGTTTGCCCATATCTCCCTCCCTCCTGATACTTTATGTTGTTGTTCCAATTCTTGTATCTCCTTGATCAGGGCTATCTTGTGATTCTTTGATCTCTTATTTTTTTCCCCCCCGATCATCAAAAATATACCCCTTATATATGTTTTATGGGCTTCCCAAATTGTTGCCTCATTTACCTCCCCGGGGGTATTGATTTTAAAGAACCACTCCAGCTCTACTTTTATTCTCCTTAAAGTATCTTTATTGGCTAACAGATCCTCATTCAATCTCCACCCCGTACTCTGCATATCAGCTTCTCCTAGCTTTACATGCAAGCTCACGGGTGAATGATCCGAGAATGTCATATTACCAATGGCAACACCCGTGATCTCCTCCAGCAGTCTATGCTCTACCAAGAAGAAATCAAGTCTTGAGTATGTCTCGTGCACGGGGGAGAAGTAAGTGTAGTCCCTTGCATCACCTTGCTGTATCCTCCAGACATCTACTAGCTGGAGTTGGTGCATCTTTTTTTTTAGTTTCTCGGCCCACACTCCTTCCCTCCCCCGTGCACAAAACAAACAATCTTTCTCTGGGTCCAGACACAGGTTAAAATCTCCTCCTACTATGGCCCTCCCCGACCTAAATATCCCAAATTTAGTCAGTATGCTCGTTACATATCTGTGAGTATTTTTATTTGGCCCATAGATGTTTGCCAGGGAACACTTCCAACCATTGATTTTTCCTTTAAGGAAGAGAAACCTCCCCTCCGGGTCAGACAGCCTCTCCTCTAATTCAAATCTAATTCCCTTGGCAAACCCTATGGCCACTCCTCTTGCGCCCCTAATTGGGGTATCGCTGTAGTACCACCTTGGAAAATCTCTAGAATAGCGCTGATTAGGAGCCGGTGGCTGGTAGTTTTCCAGCATGCATGTCCAACAGACCAACTTACACACAGTCAGAATGTCGGCCGGTATTTTTTGTACCTGCAAATGTCTCACAACATTCTGCCCATGTGTACTAAAGCCTATACACATGGGCAGAATGTCGGGAGACATTTGCAGGTACAAAAAATACTGGCTGACATTCTGCCCTGTGTGTACAGGGCTTTAGTATCAATTACAACCAAACAATCCCTTGCCCACACTGAATTTTGATGCTAGGTTTGTCCATAGATGTCCACAGGAGACAAAAACAAAACTGAAGGTAAAAACAAAATCATGAATCTAGATATGTGCGAACGAAAAAATGTGTTTAATTTCAGATCGATTCGTTAAGTTACTAATTGAATTTCATTACATTGGAAACAAAATTAATTTTGTTTAGTTTAGTTTCATTTCTATTATTCATTTCTGACTGGATTCAAATTTTTCCAATGGAAGTATTCAGATCCAAAATATTCAATCAATACAAATTAATTGTGAAGAATAGATGGTACTAAAGGAGCAGGTGGCCTCCATGTCCTTTATAAGCCTTGACTCATCTGCTGTCAGCGAGATCCCACGCTGACAGCTAAGTGTAAACAAATAACGCTGGCTTTGAAAATTAAAAAATCCAGCATGGGGGTCCTCCAATCCATAACAGGCCCTTTGGGTCTGATACGAATTTTGAGGGGAACCTCATGCCTAAATGAAAATCCATACTCTTACGGTCTGGTATAGATTAGGGGGGGCCCACACAGTTAATTTTTAAAGTTAAGCCAGCATTGTTTGTTTACATTCTGCTGCCGCAGTGTCAAAAAATGATAAAAACACACAGTTTTTGACAAGTCCTTTATTTAAAAAAAAATGTCACCCAAAGTAAATCCAGTCTCAATAATGATTAACACCAACCACCTACCCACCTCCTGGCGACTGACATCTTCAGTTTCCACCGACAGTAAATAGAGGGGCGGGGTCACCCACTGTCACTTTTTTTATTTAGTCCTGCTAGGCACCTGCCAACTGACAGCTCCAGTTCCTAGTGCTGATGGAAAAAAGGGGCAGGGTCACTTCTCAATCAGGTGCCCCCACTCCTTTGTTTATTTACTATTGGTGGAAACCAGAGATGTTAGTCGCTGGAAGTCACACACGCTTTTTTGTTTGTTTTCAGGTTGGTGGCCAGTGTTCACCGTGATTGACGCTGGATTTACTATTTTTTTTTTTAATAATAAGACTGAAAAAACTGTGGTTGTGTTTTTATTTACTTTTGACACTTTTTTTTGGTGAATGAGTAGGGGTACTATGTACTCCTACTTATTCACATGGGGGGGGCCAGGATCTGTGGGCCTACTTGTTAAAGGTGGCTTTCAGGTTCCTATAAGCCCCCTGCCCGCAGACCCCCACAACCACCACCTAGAGTTGTGGGAAAGAGGCCTTTGTACTATGTCATCAACATAAGGACAAGGTGCTTTACAGGGAAGCCCCCCTGCCCCAAACCACCCCCCATATTGAGGGCATGTGGCCTGGTATGGCTGCATGCTCGAATAAGGGTATGGTATGAATTTTGGGGGGACTCAATACCATTTTATTTTAATTTTGGCATTGGGGTTCCCCTCAAAATCCATACCAGACTCGAAGGGCCTGGTGTGGATTGGGGGGATGCTCACGCTGTTTTTTATTTTTTTTTAAAGCCGACATTGTTTACATTGACAGCAGATGAGTCATGATTGTTAAGGATGCATAACATCACAGCTTCTGGCTCTGCCCAATACCCCTAATGATGTAACTTCTGTCAAAATGCGCTGGGTGGAGCCAGAAGCCATGATGTCAACATGCATTTACGTACATCGCTAAGGATTCTAGATGTTGCAGTTGATTTAACTTTTATTCTAGTGTTCATGTAAGTGTTTCTAACCTATTTTTAATAAATACACCTGTCAGATTTATATTATTGGAAGTGGTTTTGGATCTCTTTCATGTCATATGCCCATATGGTGATTGAAAGAATGAATCACTATGTGATGCGCTGGGATCTATGGGGGATTGACTGCTATAGTGGCAACAAGCTCTGTTTGACTTCTCTATTGAGAGTTACACACTCTCTGGTAGTGATGGGCCAAACACCGTCCCAGTTCAGTTCATGCCAAAACAGCTGAACAGGGAAAAAGTTCGGACCCAAGCCACAAACTTTATTAAAACCTATGGGACCCGCGCATAAAAAATCAAAATTCCCAATTTTGAAAGCTTATATGGAAGTTATTGGCCATAAACAGGGTATGGGGGCCCGGGTACTGCTATAGGGGACATGAATCAATGCCAACATTTTTTTCTTTAAATATCTTTTTAAAGGAGCAGTGATTTTAATGATGCTTAAAGCTAAGCAATAAAAATGAAAAATTCCTTTAAATATAGTGCCTGGGGGTCCCCTTAGTATGCCTGTAAAGTGGCACATCTGTACCGTGTATAGAACCTGCTGCAGAAAAAATGACACATGTAAAGAAAAAAAATGGCATTTAAATAGATTTTCCCAGCTGCAAGCCATCACCGGCAATAGAAAAAAAGGAAAATAATGGCGTGGGGTTCTCCCCATGCATACCAGGCCCTTTGGGTCTGATATGAATTTTATGGGGAATCCTATGCCAAAATTAAGGGAAAAAACAATGTGCCCCCCAAAAAATCCATACCACCCCCAAAAAATACATACCAGATCCTTATCTAAGCACACAGCCTGGCAGGCCAGGAAAGGGGGGACGAGCAAATGCCATACCAGGCCACATACCCCCATCATGGGGGGTGCTTTGGGGCAGGGTGGACTTTACCTTTTTTTTCTTAACCACTTCCAGCCCAAGGACGTTATATGACATGATTGACTTTCAGTGGGGATATCTGAATGATGCCTGCAGCTACAGGCATCATTCAGATATCTTCTTTTTCAGCCAGTGATTCTGTGCACCGTAAGAATGATCATAGCGGCAGTTCAGCTGCTTGATCATTCTTACAGGCGGCGGGAGGGGACATCCCCAAACTGGTGATTCTCCGGGCTCTCCCATGCAATCGGGGACCTGGAGAAAGAATCCGCCACCGCCAGATAAAGAGTATAGAGGTTTTCGGTGACCAGATGGTCACCAGTCATCTCTAAGACCGTCTGAGGCCCAGGCGTGACGTAATGACATTACGTCCGGGGCGCGGATGTAAACAAAGCCGAGATCTCCGCTGGAAAGCATCGGATCATTCATTTTTTTGATCTGATGCTTTCCAGCCTGGAGAAGAGATGTGGGGTCTTATAGACCCCACATCTCTCCATAAAGAGGACCTGTCACGCACCATTACTATTACGAGGTTTGGCGCCATTCCACAAGTGTTTTAAAGCATGACATGTTGGGTATCTATTTACTCAGCGTAAAGCCATCTTTCACATTATATAAAAATTGGGCTAACTTTACTGTTTTGTTATTTCTTAATTCATAAAACAGTTTTTTTCCAAAAAAAAGTGTTTGAAAAATTGTTGTGCAAATACTGTGTGACATAAAAAGTTGCAATGACCGCCATTTTATTCCCTAGGGTGTCTGCTAAAAAACATATATAATGTTTGGGGGTTCTAAGTAATTTTCTAGCAAAAAAATATGATTTTTACATGTAGGAGAGGAGTGCCAGAATAGACTCCGTTCCAGAGAGAAGAGAGAGGACATCTAACCATGAGTTGCACAACACTACACTAACACCAGTACATGTAGGCACATTTGTCACCCCCAATCGCCCCCTCAGTTAACCCCTTCACTCCCTGTCACAGAGTCACCAAGTGCAGTTTTCACTGATCACTGCATTGGTGTCATTTGTGACTAATAAGTGTTAGGGCAGTTAGTAGTAGGCCCTGGTAGGTCTAGGGTACCCACTAACCCCCCCTAATAAAGGTTTAACCCCTTGATTGCCCCCCAGTTATCCCTTTCACCCCCTGTCACCAATGTCACTAACACAGTGTATAGATCTATAATCTGATTGCCGTATTAGTGTCACGGGTTAGCCAGTTAGTTGGTTAGTTTCACCGTCAGTCTTTTATAGCGTCAGGGTACCCCCATATATTACTGTATAAAGGTTTTAACCCCTTGATCACCCCCGGTTAACCCTTTCACCCCTGTCACTAGTGATCACCATATTAGTGTCATGGGTGACGCTGGTTAGTTATTTTTTATAGCGTCATATATTACCTTATAAAGGTTTACCCCCTGATCGTGGGTGACATCAGTTGGATTTATGTTCATTTATTGTCTCTTTCTCAATTTCACATCAGTGTGGTATTTTCTTATTTCTACTATTATCAAAAAAAAAATTCAAAGTTTAATTAAATAAACACAGTAGTAATAAAAGTCCAAACTTTAATTTTAAATTTTAGTTGCTAGTATTACTTTTATATCTATCTTGCAAAAATTATATTCTTTCCCTACCCATACTCGTCCACCCTCCCCCTACTTCTCCCCCCCATCCCCATCTCCCCTCCCACCTCTGCCCTCCCAATTGGTCTGCGCTCAGTCCTTTTTTCTTATTTCCCTCTGTCATCTTTTCTAGATATTTCTCCAAAGTTTTAAAATTTTTCCATTTTCCCCAAATTCTGTTATATCTTTCTGGTTGCCTGTTTTCTCTGCTGGATAGGTACCAGTATTCCATTCTACTATAGTATTCTATTTGCTCAAACCATTCCCTTTCGTCAGGTTTTTCTATGCTCAGCCACTTTTTGGGGATTAGTCCTTTTGCTGCATTCAGTAATTTTGGAGTTAGCGATTTTCCATATTGTTTATTTGAAACTTTTGATTCATGAAAAAGACACGTCTGCAGGCTATTGATTATCTTTTCTCCAGTTATCTCTTCTATACATTCAAGGATTTTCTGCCTATATACCTTAATTTTTGGGCATTCCCACCAAATATGTGTCACTATGGCCCTCTGTCCACATTTCCTTCAACACTGTGGGGATTTGTCCGGTTGATATTTATGAATTTTGTCCAGTGTCAAATACCATCTAACCAATAGCTTGTCATTCATTTCTATTGTGTTTATATCTGTTGTGTAGTTATACACTGCTCCTATCATTCTCTCCACTTGTTGATCCTCTAATTTCATACCTATTTCTTTTTCCCATTTCTCTATAAAGGGAGGTATCTCTTGTCCTTCCAAATTGGTTAATATTCCATACACTTTGGATATACCGTGTTTTAATGGAGTTTGTACACCACAGAGTTTTTCCAGTGGATTTAAATTCTTTCCATTTCTAATTGGTTGAGGTAGTGTATTTACCAAGTGTTTTAATTGAAATATTCCCAATCACTTTTCTTCCACCCATTTATTTCCTTTAGTTCCAATAGTGTTCTCATCTTCCCATGTTGTGTAGTGATATCCCTTATTTGTGCATTCCCCATTCTTATACCTAAAGGTGTCCCCTTCCGTGGGCCAAAAAAAATTGTTCCAGTAAGTGCAATCAGTGGCGAATTATATACCCAATTTTTTTGTCAATATAGTGCTTCCCATATTTTAAACACATTTATAGTAATGTGTCTCCAAATCTAATGTTCTGTGTTTACGTGGTATCCAAATATTTTTATGCAATATAGTTCTACTTAATGTGTTTTCAATCCTAATCCACTTTTTTTCACTTTTTTCGTTAACCCACTCAACCATTCGTGAAATGATTACTGACTTATAATATCTACTTATATCTGGTGCTGATAGGGCACCATGTTTTTTTTTTTTGCTAATGATTAGTGCAAATTTTACTCTTGTTTTTTTATTTTGCCAAATATATTTTATCATCATTGTTTTTACTGTTCTAAAAAAGCTCTGTGGTATAGCTATTGGTAGCATTTGGAATTTATATATTATTTTTGGGAGGATCACCATTTTAAACATGTTTATCCTTCCCATCCATGATATCAATTGCAGTGAAACCTTGTTTAATTCGGCTTTGATCTCATTTAATACTGGGATATAACTTCTCGACAGTAGATGTCAATTTAATTCCCAAATATGCCAATTCTCTTCTCACCCATGTGAATGAAAATTCCCTTTGTAATGCAAGTTCTTCATTTTTTTCTACTCTTATATTTAATATTTCTGTTTTGATGGGGTTTATTTTAAAATTCGAGAGTTCACCATATTTTTTTTATCTCTTTGATTATGTTGGCAATGTCACTTTTGGGTTGGTTACATACATCAAGATGTCATCTGCGTAAGCTACGATTTTATGTTCCTCATCACCCACTCTCGCCCCTCCTATGTCCCAGTAATTCCCTAATGTCGCAAGAAATGGTTCCATCGACAGTACATATAGGAGTGGCGAGAGTGGGCACCCCTGTCTTGTTCCGTTATGCATTTCAAAAGGCGGCGACTGCTTTCCGTTGACTTTAACCATTGACGTAGGTCGATTATATAGGTTTTTAATCAATCTCATAACTTTCAATCCCAATCCTACTTGATTTGATTGTAGCCGTATTAGTGCAATTGTGACAGAGAAAATTGAGTACTGTCCGTGATACTTTTTTTATTTGCACTAACATATAATTTTTCAGGACAAGCTTTCGGGGTATGTCCCCTTCTTCAAGGTCCAAGCAGTACTGCTTGGACCTTGAAGAAGGGGACATACCCCGAAAGCTTGTCCTGAAAAATTATATGTTAGTGCAAATAAAAAAAGTATCACGGACAGTACTCAATTTTCTCAATCCCAATCCTAGATGTTGAAGTGTATCCATCATGAATCCCCAGTCTACCCTGCCAACTGCTTTTTCCGCGTCAATTGACAGGACCAGTACTGGGTATCCCCTGTTTTTCCCCTTTTGCAACATTAACACTGTTTTTATGTTATTGTCTCTACCCTCTCTACCAGGTAAAAACCCTGTTTGGTCTGGGTCCACCGATATTGGTATCAATTTTTTTAATCTTGTTGCCAGGATTTTTGCATAGATCTTCGTATCAGCATTCAGTAAGGCTATGGGCCTGTAGTTGGTGCAAATAGTTTTATCTTTTCCCTTTGTGTATTATTGTAATGTGAGCTAATAATGACTCTCACCTTGTTTCTTTCTCTTCTCCTAACTTATTCAAGTATTCACATTGGAATCAGTTGTTTTTGAAATTTTTATTAGTATTTAATTGTAAACCCATCTGGTCCTGGGCTTTTGCCTATAGGGGTTTCTTTCAATGCCATTTTGATTTCATCTTGCATGATTGGTTTTTCCAACTCTGTCAAATGTTCCGCTTGAATTTTTGGCAATTTGCCCTTCATTAAGTAATCTTTTATGTTCCTTTTTCTTATTTCATTTTCTTCTTGTGTCTCTTGTTTTCTTATTGCGTAGAGTGCACTGTAATACCATTGAAAGGCAGATGCAATATCTGTTGTATTATATACCATTTCTCCTCTTTCATTTTTTATTTAGAAGGAGGGAGGAGTCTAGTAATGGCTCCGGTTAGGCGTATACCATAGGAGCTCCTGGTCTCCAATCACCTCCAAATGGAGAGACAATTTTCCCCTACTCCTTGGCTCCCCAATTATGGCCTTGTTACAATCTGTTGGTATTCTGGACTTACGAGGCTATACCTGGTGTGAGTGATTTCTGGCGGGGCTTGTGCGGTGGTGGATGAAGGAGACCACCGCCTTTTCACCTGCGGTGCCCGGATATCTGTCCCCACTGCCTCTCGGTCCTAGTGCAATGGTGTGGAGATGGAGGAAGGCGAGGACATGGGACATCTGTGGCAGTCAAGGAGTCTGGTGGCTCGGGTCCGGAGCAGCCTCCCCTCCTTCCTCCCTGTCGGCTGATGAGTGGAGACCGGGGATACTGCGCGGGACTCGGAGACAGGTAAGGAGGCGGAGACATCTTGAGGTTCGGGAGTCGGCACTCAGCCGCTCAGAAGAAATCGGAGGTAAGCGCTGAGGGTGGGTGAAGGCCAAAGGATAGCCGAGCAGAGCCGAGTAAGGCCGAGGGGTGGATTGTTCGTGAAGTGCCAGCCATGCTGAGTAACAGTGAAGCTGTGAACCCGGGGGATCTGGGGGTCAGGGATAAGGTTCCCCCTCCTCAAAACAATTCTTTTTTTTTTACTATTCTTGTTTTCTTGGCTATACCTCACTATACCTATATTAAAGCCTAATAAGCAAATTGGAAAAGGAAATCCTACAGGAGAGAATGGAGAAATAAAGCGGCATAGACTGTCAGTATTATATCTATTGTAGGAACCAGAAACAAGTGATGGTTTAGAAGAACTGTATCTATTTAAGACACTTTTATTATTTTGAACTTTTGACTTACTCTGAGATTCTGTAAACATAAAAATACATGGTATAACAAGATTTCTCGGGACATAAAATAGTAACAGTAAGTCCCATAGCCTCTGCAATCTCCATAAAACTTCAATCATAGAGAAGAACCCCTACCCTCCTTCCCCATATCTCTTTTTTTATTTTTTTTTGAGGGAGAGTGAGAGAGGCGAGAGGAAGAGGGGTAAAGGAGGAAGAAGGGGAAGAGAAGAGGGAAGAGGGGTAAGTCGGCAAGAGGAGGGGAGCAGTGGTCAAATCACCCCGCGCTAGTCTAAGCCCCAATTCCGACCCTATGAATAAATATAACACCCAAGGAGGGGATGGTGAGAGGCAAACTATAGAAAAACATCAAAGTACCAAGGGACGCCAAACGGAGGTTAAGGAGACAAAGGGCCAGAATAAAACACCATTAGAAATTGGTACATTTCAGAATCTAGAATAGAACAAGACCTTTAATAGGATCTAGGAGTTAGAAACGAAGAGGAACAACAGAGGACAGCTCATTTACCAAAAAAAGAAGACATGGAAATTATGTTTGTGGCTCTGGAAAACTCCCTAAAAGCAGAAACGGCAATAATCCATAAAGATCTGGGCTGTATGCTCATGAGAGTAGAGGAAGAAGAAAAAAATGGACTCCCATACAAAATAATAAAAGAGCTAAAAGAAGAAATAAATATAAATATAGACTGGAAGACCAAGAAAGTAGAGCTAGAAGGAAAAATTTAAGAATACGAGGTCTCCCCGAACCCACCCAGACAGAAAATTTTACAGAAATAATAAGGAAAGTCTTTAACCCAATTCTTGGCAAAGAAGAAATAAATCCAATAAAAATTGAAAGAGTGCACAGAGTAAGATTGCCAGGAGAAATGGACATACTGCTAAACTCAGGTTTATAGAAGAAACAACTGATTTCTGTAAAAAACTAGAAATCCCAATACCAGAGAGCATCAGAGAGATAACTGCAGGACAAGAAAGAGCACTCCAGGAAGAAGGACAATGGTAGTTTATTCCTAGGGAACAAACAACCAGAGCAACTATGAACAAATGACCTAATATTTAATCTAAAAATAAAAAAATTAAGAAGTCTGGACTGGGGGAGGGGAAGGGGGAGCAGAGGGGAGGTGGGGGAAGGTGAGTGGAGATAGGGTGGAAAAACAAAATGGAGGGGAGATGGAGACCTGGATAAGCAGCGTGCCTGGGATCACCTCTTCAACAACAGGAGTGGTAGATCTCGAGTGCCAAACAGAACTCCACCTCAGACCAGAAAGAGCAGTGGGGCAAGGGAGCCCCTAAAAGATTAGTTATCTGCTCTAAGACCATGAGGTCAAAATACAACAGCAAGGGGGGGTTGGGGAGTGGGAGGGTGGGAGGGGAGGAGGAGAGAGAGGGAAAAAGGTCTGTTAGGGTAGGATTGTTGCTGCCCTCTAGGCTCTGATACAGGGTGCTCCTCTTGTCCCCCTGCTTGGGGTGCCCCCCTTCTGTTTTGGGGGCAGGGGGGTCGGGGGGTCAGGGGGAGATGTGGAGGAATCGGAGAGAAATAGAGAAAAATGAGTAGTGTAAAATTTTTAACATATAATGTCCAAGGATTAAATTCCCCAGAGAAAAGGCATATGGTATTACGAGAATTAGAAAAGAAATGCTGCATAAATAATATTTTTACAAGAGACACATTTGGCACAGAATACAAATGTCAAGTTATATTCGAGGAACATTCCATTATGGTATTATGGAGATTCTCCAATAAGGAGGGCAAAAGGAGTAGCAATAGGCTTTTGGAAAAATGTGCGCTTTATAGTAGAAAAAAGAAAAGTTGACCCAGAGGGCCGCTTCCTTTTCCTGATAGGGTATGAAATACATGCTTGTGAATGTATATTGCCGCAATAAGAACCCCAAAAAATATTTGATAAGAGTACTAAATGATTTGATGGAATTCAAACAAGGCAAGTTAATTCTGGCCAGAGATTTTATTTTTTCCATGGACCATAAATTACGTCAGCTGCAATGGTCAGAGAACATAAACAACTAAGAATGATTTAAAAAAAAATACATGAACATCAATTAGTTGACATCTGGAGAATTCAACACGCTAGCACAAAAGCAGTGCATGATATGTAATCTAGGTTGGACTACATCTTGGTTGAGCATAGAGCCCTGGAGGTAGTATTGGAAACAACTATAGGAATAACAACAGTGTCAGATCATGCCCCTGTTACAATGAAGATGAAATTACAAGGGGAAACCTATGGTAAAGGCTCATGGAGACTACGTGAAGATCTAATAGATGATAAGGAAACAGAAAACATCATAATAGAAGAGATATGGGAAGCACAAAAGACTGTTATAAGGGGAAAATTGATCTCCGTTGGGGCAAGAAAACAGGAGGATAGAGAAAATACCATGGAGAGAATCATAAAAGAAATATATGATCTGGAACAAAGACATAAAAAACAAATGGAAGTGGAAAACCCATAGGACTCTAATTGTAAAAAGAGATCAATTAAAAGAGCTGATGGAACAGGAGACTAGGAAGGAGTTCAATAGAGTGACACAGGAGAGGTATAAATGGGGTAATAAGCCAGGGCAGCATCTTGCAAAAATCTTAAGAAAATAACATCAGTTAGGTTTTAGCGTCAGTTAGGGTCTGCGTCAGCCCCAGGCAGCGTCAGATTAGTGCCAGTAGTGCTAACACCCACACACGCACCATACACCTCCCTTAGTAGTATAGTGTCTGAATGGATCAATGTCTTTGATCCAATCAGAACTATATTAGCGTTCCCAGAAGTTTAGGGTTCCCAAAAACGCAGCGTTAGCATGGATCAGCCCAGATACCTGCTAGCACCTGCGTTTAGCCCCTCCGCCCAGCCCAGCCTAGCCCACCCAAGTGCAGTATCAATCGATCACTGTCACTTACAAAACACAAAACACATAACTGCAGTGTCCACAGAGTCAGGCCTGATCCCTGCGAACGCTAACAGTTTTTTTTTTGAAGCATTTGAAGCAATCGCTGATAATCAGGT
This sequence comes from Aquarana catesbeiana, assembly GCF_042186555.1. Classification (NCBI taxonomy): domain Eukaryota; kingdom Metazoa; phylum Chordata; class Amphibia; order Anura; family Ranidae; genus Aquarana; species Aquarana catesbeiana. The sequence continues at coordinate 567,350,687 of NC_133325.1, forward strand.
GCTCTTTTTGCCTGTGAGTCTCACCAGTTGTACCAGTAAATTTAGAGGCCACAATGTCCAATTGAAGGTACACTAGTGAAGAGGCCCAGGCCCCACACATTTCTGAGCATGACAGATGAGAGTGAAGAGGAAGTCACCCATCTGTCAGATTCAGGCTCAGAATATGAACCAGTAGACAGCAGTGGCACAACGGAGTAGTGGTCCCTGCCAAGGTCAAGGATACCTGACCCGTTCTTCTTCTGTTGTTGAGGTGCAAGAACCGCAGGGCTCTTGTATGGAGCAGAGAGCCAGTACTAGTGCCGCTTATCCTTCTGGACCAAGCACCAGTGGCCTAGTACACCCTAGTCATAGTCAAACCAACACTGCAGTATCGCGTGGTGACGTGGCAAGTCCCATAGGTGCAGTTCAAGCTGGTGCGATGCCTAGCACAAGCAGTGTCCCGCAGCCACTAAGAAGAGAAACACAGACCCATCAAGCCCATAGTGCCCTTCCTGCTGCATTTGCTAATCCTAATTGGGAGCCCACCACTTCTACAGCACCTGTACTTCCCCCATTCACTGGTCAACCCGGAAATCAGGTGGAAACAGTTTTTATGTCACTTGATTTTTATTTGCTGTTTTTCACGGAAGATCTCTATAGATCTATTGTGGACCAAAGCAATTTGTATGCTGGTCAATTCATCGCCGCTAATCCCCAGTTGACCCTTGCCAGCGATTGGAAACCTATTACCTATAACCTCATGGGCTTAACCGGGGCTTTTTTTCTCAGAGAATAGGTGCAGGAACTTAACCATGCCAGCCACACACACATACCTGCCAAATGGCATCAAATAGTAGCTCTTCCCTCTGCATACAACCCCCTCCCTCCACTGCCCCCATCTTCCCCCCCCCTCCTTAAAAGCTCTACCATCTGTCATATGTCTTACCTTTGTTGCAATATTAAGCTGAAACACCTATCCGTCTGTAGTACCTCCCAGCACACTATACTATACTACAGTCACTTGCAAGAGAGATTATGCAGTAGGAGCATCAACAACTGGTCACCAGGGAAAAAAATGGAGGCCACAGAGGGTGCAGCCTACCACGCACCCTCTCCTGCCCATGACTGCACTGAACCCTGGGCACCTGTTCTGTATCTCCCTTGTCTCTGTCCAGCACTCAGTGGGATCTGCGCAGGAGATCTGACCTGTGGGAGCTACTGGGAGATAAGCTATCACTTGTAAATGCAGAAGCTGGACTTCAGTCCAGGTGATAGTGGTGAGCAGGGAGCAGAAGACCTGAGCCAGAGGTGGTGGAACTGAGTTCCCCCTAGTTCCTGCTGAAAAAAAGCCCTGGGCATAACTAAAAAGAGGGAGTTGCGGTCATATTGGTCCACTGACCCAATTCACCATATAGAAAAATATAAGGAAGTCTTGCGAGCCACAAATGGGTTAATGCCTTAAAGGTAAATATCCTAATAAAAGCAAACAGCAAATACTAACCACGTTTCATATCCGTGTAGGTGATAAAAATAAATAAAAAAACTGTGTCTGCGCTAAACCAAGGATCAAAAGATGTGCAAATAGCAAATATAAGCATTAAAAGATAAATATAAAAATATATAAAATATATAAAAATATAACAATCATATATACTATCAATCAGTGATAAATAATTAAAGTGCCAAACATGCATAGATCTCAAATCCAAGTGCTCATAAAATATCAAAAATTGTGTTCACTCCTCCAATAAAGTGATATATGAATTCCATAAGGATCATAAACGCAAAGTTCATAAATGACAGAACGCAAAGTGCATAAATATAAAGTTCATCATTAGTGTTATCCATCGTGCTCATCCAAAATCATGTGTACAGGGATATAAAGCATGCTTCAGTGCTCTCCAGTGACCCCCAACAGCATATGTGCTCACCTCTAGGCGTGTGACACAGTAACTAAACTATGTCTGAAAACGCATGGGAGCCACTCCTCGGCTCTGATTGGTATGCAGATGCTGACCTCCAATATGCTCATATATCACCACGATTCATGAAATAGGGAAACAGAGAAACTCCATAGTGTAATATGTCCAACAATTTATTATAAAATAAGCACTTCCCTTCATAGGGATACTCACATTTTGTAGGTGCGTGAGTGCACCATCCTAATCAAGGTTATACAATGTATGGATGAATGGTACGGCGTGCGGTGTGGTATATCCTTCTAATCTGCTCCTCACTGCTGACAGCTCCGTCCTGGCCCCTCCCCTACGCATGTTCAGCACAGGGATCACGTGCCTTCATCAGGGAGATCTGATCATCAGGTGATTCCCCTGATATCCCCTGATATATATATACTCTGCATTTAGTGTAGCCTATATCTGCAGTGCATTCCATGGTGTACTTTTTCTATTACACTTCAGGCAGTGTACACAGTATCTAATACAGTCTGTTCAATTTCTACTACACTTCTGGTGGTGTACACAGTATACAATATAGTATAGCCATTGTACACTTTCTAATACACTTCAGACTGTATATATTGTGGTGGAGATTTTGAAATCCACATTTATATCAAGGAGCTCCAAGGGAACCATTGCAAGGACTCTAATTAAATTGCCATGCCCTATATATATATATATATATATGTGTATGTATGCGTATATATATATATATATATATATATATATATATATATATATATATATATATATATATTAGAAGGCCAGTATGCTGGTCTGAGTTTATGGGAGGGGCCCGGAGGGTATTTAAGCTGACCACTTCCCCTTTGTCAGTTCCAGTGCATGATACTACATGTCACTGGGCTGATGCTTCCCAGCTCACCATGTGTCTGTCTGATTACATGTCTTGCAGCTTCTTCGTGCGTGGTGTTCGTCTGCGGTTCTCATTTGCTGTTGCAGGTAGGGTTTGAACTTTTTCATTCATACGCAATGTTGCGATTTATGTTTCCTATCCTGCATCTCTTTCACTCTTAGCTGCCTCTGAGTTGTTGTCGGTCATGTCCTGTCATCATTTGGCACAGGTGTAGTAGATTCACATGTTCCCTCAGCCTTGCTTGTCATCCCACCCACAAACATACATTTTCATTTGTAGATCCAAACCTCCGAGCCACTGTCATTGTCCGATTTCACTCGTTACAGGCTTCGTTGCTCATAGGATTCACAGTCTATGGGCATGCCATCTCATCCATTTGGAGATGAGCATGTATTGTTTGCACAGGTTCTGTGGCTGATTGAGGTGGTAATTAGACCCACCTGGTGCCTTCTCTGCACTTGATTAGCATGGGGGGCTGGGTGGTTGGTATGGGTTCGGTTTTAGAGTAAGACGTGGCATACACTCTCCAACCAATTCATAACGGATTCACTTCATACTTTTCAACCAATCTCTTTTACCCTACTACCGATTCATATCAGATATGTTGCATTACCTACCACAGTCTGATTCGTACCTAGTTCTGTCAGCGGCACAAAGGTTCACATCAGATACATCCCGCACCGATTCATATCACTCACTCTCGTACCCTACAAATGATTAATTGTTATGTCATGCTACTCACTGATTCATATCACTTTCATGCCATACGCATTACTCCAATTCGAGCCTAGTCGCCTCGGCGGCACAACGGTTCGCATCGGTCATGTCCCAAACATTGATTCGTAGCGGTTCTTACCATGCCCTACAATTCGTTATTCATATTATTTCTACTGACCAATTCGGGTCGCAGCGGCAGCTACATGCATCACAGTCCATTCCAAACCTAGTCGATCCGGCGGCACAACGGTTCACATCACGGGTATCCCGCACACCAATTCATAGCGGTTTCTATATAAACCTACGATTCGTTACTTATGTCATTTCTACTAACCAATTCGTTTTACATTTGAACACATCACAATCCGATTCAAACCTAGTCGCATCAGCGGCACAACGGTTCGCACCACCAGTATCCCACACACCAATTCGTAACAGTCCCTATCACAAATCTATGATTCGTTACGTATGCTACTTCGCAGTTTGTTCCTACATATACAATTTCTGCTATCCTTTTTCTTTTTCGCCTATCAGTGGGTGACTTTTTCTTGCAATCACTGCAAGACACGCATCTCATCATAACTCTTTGCAATCACTGCAAGACACGCATCTCATCATAACTCCTTGCAATCGATGCAAGAAACACGCATCTCAGCATAACTCCTTGCAATCGCTGCAAGAAACACGCATCTCAGCATAACTCCTTGCAATCGCTGCAAGAAACACGCATCTCAGCATATAGCCATTTTGCAATCTCTGTAAAATATGCATCTCAGTACAAAATCCTTGCAATTGCTACAAATACAAGTATCTTACCATTTACCCGTTTGCAATCACTGCAAAACATGCATCTCAGTATAAACTCCTTGCAAATACATGCATCTTAGTGTTTACCCACTTGCAATCGCTGCAAAACACGCATCTCAGTATATACTTCTTGCAATCGCTGCAAAAACACGAATCTCAGCATATACCCATTTGCAATCGCTGCTAACATGCATCTCAACATATACTCCTTGCAATCGCTGCAAGCACACTCAGTGGTGCTCATACAGCCCACTTCATTTTTTAGTGGCACTTAATCGGTCACTCATCTCCAGTGGCATTCATATGAGCCACTCATCGTTTTCGTCTGCCTTTTCTCCCTCAGGTCAGTCAAGTTTCCATCCTGTATCAGGCTGGACGTTATTTCCCAGGTAAAGTCGCATACAAGGGGGACACATAAAAAAGGAGAAAAAAAAGAAGAAAGTAAAGAAATCTTGTTGCACTCATGTCACCCCTACTGCAGGTGTTCCCCGTCGACCGAGTTTCGATCATAACCAGGACCTCGCTACTAGAGCGTCAGTCAGGGCCTAGTTCATGGGCTTTTCTATCACATCATTCTGCAGCACCCTTTCACTATACCGTTACTTCACATACATCATTGGACGTGATCTCCAGGCGTTAGTTCTGCCACATATGTCTATACATGACACTCTGTTTTCGAAGGGCAACCCTTTACCTCTCAGACAAGGTCGCTTAACAGTAGACTTGCTGGCAGCGCAAGTGTTAGCAGGCCGAGCACACGTCACCCCCTACAGACTGCAACATTCCTACATAGGCCGTACCAGACTTCTACTTCTCACCCCAGTACGCCCTGGGGTTCTGGTCTTCAGGTTTGTGCTCGCCACAGACAAGCACCAAAGCTATCGGTTATCTGGCCAGTCACCTCCTGGCCCACCTCGGTCGCCACGCACTCTTCTGAGTTTTCTAAATTTCCACTCTACATAAGTTCTGCACAACAGAACTCTGTCAGCTCCTGTCTATGCCTATCATTCCTTTTTCTGTACTTCTTCCTTTTTCCTCCTCTCTGAGTTTTCTCTTTACCACTCCGCTCTCTATCCTATGGCTATGACTCCTCTTAAATATGAGCACCCAGCCCCCTTTTGTCTTCTGGCAGGGAGGACTTCACACCCGCCCCTCTGTAACCCCCCCAAGCGGCTCAGAGCGCGGCTGCCTGCAGTCCCTCAGGGGACGAAACATCCCCAAACTCATAGCTGAGTCGCAGGGATATTACCTTTCCCACTACGGCCAGGAAGGCAGAGCTTTTCAGGCTCCTCTTCCCGCCTCCAGCTGCAGCTGGGCCCAACAGGCATCCCTACAATCCATCCACGGGGCCCAGCTGCACTCTTTGGTCTCCGCCTTAGCCGCAACAGTTTGGACTTCCAGACCAGAGTCACACCTTTGAAAGTTCGCCCTCCCTGACCTGGTCATGGTCCCGATGACAGCTTCTCCTTCTGCCGGTACACCAGGCTCTGCACCTATCGTCCTCCCCATTCATCTTGTCCCGACCAGCATCGGGGAGGATATATTGGAGGGCAAAGACATCAATTGGCATCCCTGCTCATCTCAGTCCATGACTTAGCTGACAACAAATCATATGCCTGGGGGGGATGTCTCAGTGGTTGTCAAGTCGAGAGACCCCAGCCTCAGTTGTAAGCTGTCAGCCACTGAGTTCGCCCTGGCTTCGGGATGTTCAGAGATGTACTTTGTTCAGCCACCCTCAGCAGGAGGGAGGAGCTGGACTTATACCTTCCTGCAGTGACAGATCTTGCTTACAAAATGGAGGTTTTGCCTTCTACGACCATCAGTCATTTTCAGCCAAAGCAGCAGCAAGACTTGCCCAGTTCCAGATGAGCTCTGACTGGAGCCTCACAGACATGGAACTCTTTTGTTGCCACTTCACCCACAAAGCTGACGTTTTCTCCCAATCCCTCATAATAGAACCTGTCACACCAGGCCCAGTGTCACAGGGTTATCCATTATCCGGACGATTTTCTGCTCATCGAACACCTAGACATACCCCCCGGTAGATCTAGACAAGCTAAGAGAAGTCTTCAACAATCTCAATGAACACATAGTGGAAGGCCCAACACATTTCATAAGTTTCTCAGGCATCGTCCTGGATACGCACGCCATGCAGCCTAGCCTGCATTCTGACAAATTAGCTTGTGTTAGGTTGGTCATTCAGGAGTTTACCAGGTCACAGGAATGTACTAAAAGACAGCTGCAGTCCTTGATAGGGATGCTCAATTTTGCTATGAGAACAATTCCTCAGGTTCATCTCAAGGCTCTTAGTCTTTCTTGCCCGAGTGCAGGACCCGACCAAGTCCTCAGACTAGACCCAGCAGCAATAGCAGACTTGGCTATGTGGGATGAGTTCCTCTTCAACTGAAACGACATATCAATGTTTTTCCCTCAGTATCAGCTCAGTCGCCCCAGGTAGTCACAGATGCTGCAGCCTCCACCACCTTTGCTGCAATTTTTGGACATCACTGGTTCGCCAGACCTTGGCTCCCAGAAATCTGCCTGATTCCTGGTTTCCCTCGATCTTCAACATTGTTCGAGCTGTACCCCATCATGGCAGCAGCCCAAGTCTGGGGCCATACGTGGACAGATCAGACAGAGCTTTTCACCACAGACAACCAGGCTACAGCCGACATCATTGATAAGGGTAGATCCAAGTCGCTCCCCATTATGTCCTTCCTGCGCAGTCTGCTGCAACTGTCACTACATCACCAAATTTAAGTTACTGTGAGCATATCCCTGGCAAGTGCAATACCACAGCCGATGCACTGTCCTGCTCCAATTTTGTCTCATTCTTCCAGCAGGAACCCGGAGCCGACCCATCATCCACTCCTATCCCACCTTGGTCTCAACTAACAATGGATTGAAGCCACACCTTGCCAATGCAACCCGGCTCATCAACCACTCACTGTCTAGCAAAACACTAAAGGCTTATCGCACAGCCTGGAACACCTACCGTAGGTTCCTTGCCACTTGCCGTGGAACCACAGTGGATGAAGTCACTCATGTCCTAGCCTCTATATCATATTGCCACACACAGCTGGCTCTCCCTCATACCTCTATCAGGCTGTACCTGGCCGGTATCCAAGCCACTATGTCCTTTATCTTACGGTCTCCAAAACGCAACAAACCAGACCCGGAGTGGATATAAACTTCTTTCGAACCAGCAACGCCTGGTGCCCAGCAATGATCTTTTGACCGTCTGCTCTTTCACCTACCCAGCCAACCCGTTACTGCCTTTTCCGGTCAACCCCCTGAGTGGCAGTCAGTTTATTAACCATGTTGGGATCCTACTGGTCAACTTAGGCCTAGACCCCGGGTGGTATTTTGGACATTGCTTTGGGCTTTGGATCAGCGCAGCCTCAGCCACATCTCAGCACGGAGTACCAGACCATGTGACCAAGAAGCTAGGCAGGTGAAAGTCTGCCTGCTTCGCCAGATATATATTCCAAACCCTCAAGATGGCCCTTTCTCCAAGCTCACTCAATGAGGTTAGAGGCAATAAAGATACTTCCCTACCTGGTTATTTTTGCCCCCTTTTCTTGTCATACCTACCAGACGACCAAAAGCCACACCTCAGGTCTATTTATGTTGTAAGTCGCGTGTTTATGTGATCCACGTTTTATCTCGGTCTTAGGGCCACAACCATAAAAGTATATGTGTGTGTGTATGTAGATGTGTATGTATATGTGTGTGTGTATAGATAAAATAAGGGCCCAGCTCACCTTTCTCCTGTCTCATGGGAACCAGGGAATGTCCCCAGGTGTTAATTGAATCCCTTGTGTTCTACAAAGTCTTTGCACATCAATGGCCCCCTGGTGAGGTAGAGCCTTGACATCTGCAAAGATCAGAACTGTTTGGGCTGGGGATCAAAGGGAATTGTTCATTAATTCATAGACTTAATGGCACCAGAACTTTAAAACCTGAGCATGAACATTTGGGAAGCTTCAGAGGTAGCCAATCAGAATTTGAGGCAACTGTGAACCAATGAACGTGTTGCATCTGTTGATTGGTCGAGAATGCATATAAAATAGGGAAAGAGCTAACTGTTCTTTCTATTCAGCTCCAGACCATCAAGATGACAGGATGTCCATGTAAAGTATTCTCGTATCTCTTAACTTTTTCCCTAACCTTTTCTATCCTAGGATTTGTCTTATAATATTGATAGCCTGTGTATGTCCATTGTAACCTTATCTGAGTTTGGCCTAAATTATCTTGGTAAAATGATAACACTGTACCTGTAACATCACTTGAAATATATGATAAATTCTAATTATTCTAACGTTACTTTTCTGTGTAAATAAATGTAACTGTTTATCTTTTGCACTATCGTTCATGTTTTAATTCTTATATAGACAAAGGTTTTAATCACTCATTTTATGTATTGTTAATCATTTAAGTGAGGTATAAACATTGCCAACACATATGGTTCCCCAGTGTGAGGAAGCTTGACGTTTGAGCGACTGGGATTTGGTGTGTGAAGGACAAGTCTAACTCCAAAAACGGTAAGCATTTTTATGTCCTTGTTTGTATGTCTGTCTCCCCTGTCTGAACACCCAAACTAGCAAGCTTCTTTGAACATTGTGTGTGTGTATATGTGTATATGTATGTATATGTGTGTGTGTGTGTGTGTGTGTGTATGTATGTATGTATGTATGTATGTATATATATATTATAATCTCCTTTTTGTCTGTACTAATACTTTAATGAGACTGATATGAACAGTATAAGTGAAATAAAATTGTACTGAGAGTGTATGAGAAGACATCCTGCTCGGCTGGGCCAAAATTGCAGGAGGGTGTCAGCGTGAATGATATGGGCTCTGATTGGATGCTTGAAGGCAGTGAAAAGAATTAGGATCTGGGCCTTTCTGCCAACAAGCGCCTCTGGTTGACCCTTGCATGAGTCTAGGTCAAGACGCTGCACCTGTGGGCCTAGGTCACACTGAATTATCTTGATGTATATGAATCTATCTTTCTATGTAAACTACTAACTGGGGATCGTAAGTTTTGTAATTAGATCTGTAAACACTGGCTATATTGTAACTGCTACAAATCATATTGCAATTAGGTGTGCATCAGTTAACTGCCTCCTATGCTACAAGCACGCATAGGGTTCTGATTATCCAAGTTTATGCTAATCATTCTTGAGATAACAGAAGTAATAGCCCTTTATTAAGCATTTCTTTTAGAATACTTCAGAAAAGTCCACGGGGAGGATTGAACTATTAGTTTGGGAAATCTCCAGGCTAATTTTTGAAGGACTATAGCCAGGACAGGGAAAATATTGTTCTAATAAGTAGTGAAAAAAAAGCAGCAACGTTGGCAGGGGCGGGACCTGTCAACCCAATCATTGGTCAGAGAATAGCTACCTCTGGGGAAAAGCAACCTATAAGAGGTTGGGGAATCAGTTCAAGGTCTATAGTAAATATGGGTGGTGACATTGATGAACAGGGGACGATGAGGAATTTTTAGGATTGGGGCCTTATACAATCGCCCAGTCCTTGTTGGCAAGATACTCAGAAGCTGATAGGAATTGTCATCTATCAGCAGATGACAAAAAGGTGAAGCCACAACTTGCGGCCAAGTTTAGCACCCCATTTAAAACCCCCAATTAATCACAGAAAAACTCATTGAAGCATTGAAACACAAGGAAAGAGATAGCGTAGCAAGCCAGGGGAAGGGAATGCTGGAATCAAGGGAGAAAAGTCTCCCCAGTTTTGGAGACCATATACAATCAAAAGGGATACTTTCTTCCCCTCTGACGGAAGAACCTCCCAAATATAATAATCCCCCATTTACTGGCTGCGATCCAGCATTCTCCCCTAGACGGCAGTTAACTAGCAATTCCGCTGCTGTAAACAATACGGGCAGTTCTGCTATAGAGTACACGGCCTATGTACCTTTATACCCCCAAGTAACTAGCACCCCACAGCAAGGACCTGGGTGGTGTCACTCTAATGTAGAAAGCATATCACTCAATGTGGGCACACCCGGGTACCATGAGACTGTTAATGCCACCCTTCAGGGCACTTTGCAGTTGGATAAAGTGCCCCCACCTGGCAGCAACAATCTTCCCCAGTCTTATTGGGATCCTGTGACAGAATCCCAAAAGACCAATCCACAACTGATATCTTTTTCAGATGACATATCTGTCTATCCTGTAAGAGAACAAGTGGTTTATGACAACAGTGGGAGATCCACGGGAAAGATGACACATCACGTGCCGTGGACTCCCTCTGAGATGAAGGGATTTCTTAGTGTTATTCCCCATCCAAGGACAGATCCTATTAAATTTGCCAAAGAGCTGCTGGACATCCAGGCAAGCTACAATGCAAACTGGGGTGATATGCTTCAAATAATGTAAAGGGTTTGTGGAGATGGGGACTTGGATGAAATCCTCAGTAAAACTTATATTCCACGGACCCTGTATGTTGACTCCAGCCATCTATGGGATATACTTACTAAGCAATTGGCACAGTTGATTAAAACAGTCTATCCTCCCCAGTCTTGGACCAAGGTGTCAGGAGTGATCCAAGGTCTACAGGAAGATTGTATGACCTACTACAATCACTTTAAACAAGCCATGGAATCAGCTTGTGAGGACATTACTAACAGTGCCCTATCACCCGTATTGATACATAGCTTCATTACCAGGTTGAGAGGAAACATCAGAGAAAAATTGACTGCAAATCCAGACTGGAGAGATAAGCCCCTCTCCTCTTTGTTACTTGCAACTGCTATTTAAAAGGAATATAGCAGATTGGGAGTTACAGAAACCTCAAAGGATCTGCATTGTCACTGATTAGTTGAACAGTGCAGATCTCGACCAAAAACCAAAAGGGAAACCAGTTTGCTTCAACTGCCACAGACCCGGACACTTCAAGAAGGAGTGTACAGCTCCAAGACGCAGTAGGCCACCATGACATGGAGAGGAAATAGCCATGCTGGCATTATGGGAGGAAAGTCTCCAGGCAGAAGGGACACTTTCGGGAGGATGTGAAATTAAATTTCACTGAAAGAAGCTGTAGTAAGCACACGGGAAAAACGCCGCTAATCTTTGCGGCCAGGTGGTTAGCAAAACAGTATGAACATTTGAAAATGCAAATTACATCCCTAAAAGAAGTGCTAGAAATAAGGTAACATCAGTACTTTAGAAGCTTCTATGTCAAATTCGGAGGCTATCCACCAGCAATTAGTACTAGAAAAACAAGATTACAGGTGGACATTCATCAGTTGGGAAAGACTGAAAGATGCAGAAAGTGAAATTAAACCATTATCTGTAGGCTGCCAGGAGCTGTTTGCTCAGTTTTCAGATAGAGGAGATAACAGAGTAACCGATTTGGGTATGTCTGAATTCAGGGGGACATCCTCCACACCTAAGGTATGTACCAAGAATAAATCCCTGGAAGGTAAGAGTTCTTTAAAAGTTGCCCCTATATCTTGTAAACAGCCAGCTATTAAGCCAGTTGTAGCCATCGAACACTCTGTCATCTAAAACAAAGCCGTTTGTCAGGAGATGTTCTACCACTTTAAATAAGATAAAATGTCGCGCTGCTCCGCATCCATGATGGCATGGAGGGAGGCTCCCGCTCTCTTCTTCATCTTCTTCTCTTCTTCATCTTCTTCTCTTCCTCATCTTTTTCTCCGGGCAGCTCCGCATCCATGCTGGCATGGAGGGAGGCTCCCGCTGTGTGACGCGTCTCCTCTTCTGACGGTTCTTAAATAATGGGGGGTGGGGCCACCCGGTGACCCCGCCCCCTTTGATGCACGGGACATAACGGGACTTCCCTGTGGCATTCCCCGTGACGTCACAGGGAAGTCCCGTCAAGTCACCGTGCGTCAGAGGGGGCGGGGTCACCGGGTGGCCTCGCCCCCCATTATTTAAGAACCATCAGAAGAGGAGACGTGTCACACAGCGGGAGCCTCCCTCCATGCCAGCATAGATGCGGAGCGGCTCGAAGAAGACGATGAAGAAGAGAAGAAGATGAAGAAGAGAAGAAGAAAAGAAGATTAAGAAGAGAAGAAGATGAAGAGAAGAGCGGGAGCCTCCCTCCATGCCATCATGGATGCGGAGCGGCCCGAGGAGAAGAAGGGAAGAAGACGCCGCGGAGGAGATGCTGGACGAGAACACCGGAGGAAGAACCAGAAGAACCAGAAGAAGAAGAAGATGAAGGAAGATAGAAGAAAGAAGAAGCATTTAAATAAAGGAATTGTCAAAAACTGTCTCTTGCCATTTTTAACATTTTTGACAGTTTTTTAGTGAAATGGTAGCGGTACTTTTGGACCCCCTTACCATTTCACACAGGGGGGAGGGCCAGGATCTGGGGGTCCCCTTGTTAAAGGGGGCTTCCAGATTCCGATAAGCCCCCCGCCCACAGACCCCCACAACAACCGGCCAGGGTTGTGGGGATGAGGCCCTTGTCCTCATCAACATGGGGACAAGGTGTTTTGGGGGGCTACCCCAAAGCACCCTCCCAATGTTGAGGGCACGTGGCCTGGTACAGTTCAGGAGGAGGGGCACTCTCTCATCCCCCCTCTTTTTCTGCGGCCTGCCAGGTTGCGTGCTCGGATAAGGGTCTGGTATGGATTTTTGGGGGGACCCCATGCCATTTTTTTTTAATTTTGGCACGGGGTTCCCCTTAAAACCCATACCAGACCTGAAGGGCATGGTATGGAATTTAGGGGGACCCCCACGCCATTTTTTTTTAAATTTTGGTTTGGGGTTCCCCTGTGGGGAAATCCCATGCCATTTTTATCAATGAACTTATATGTGTATTGTCAGACCGACAATTCAAATAGCCGCGAGTAGTTTTAAATGACTTTTTTTCCTTTGAAATGTCATTTTGCTGTCAGACTGTTCTAAACATGGGAAACATGTGCCCCTTTACAGGCATACTATAGACACCCCCCAGGTACGAAATTTAAAGGAATATTACACTTTTATTTTTTCACTTTAAGCATTATTAAAATCACTTCTCCCGAAAAAACAGCCATTTTTAAAACTTTTTTGCATTGATCCATGTCCCCTGGGGCAGGACCCAGGTCCCCAAACACTTTTTATGACAATACCATGCATACAAGCCTTTAAAATTAGCACTTTTGATTTCTCCCATAGACTTTTAAAGGGTGTTCCGCGGCTTTCGAATTTGCCACGAATACCCCAAATTGTTCGCTGTTCGGCGAACTTGCGGACAGCCGATGTTCTAGTTGAACATGAGTTGGACTCAAACTCGAAGCTCATCCCTAGGAACTATATTTTGGGGCATGGTAGCCCTTTTTTTTCAAAAGGCAAATAAAAGTTTGTAACATAAAGGTTTCCCATGGAGGGGTTCTTCTCCTCCAGCAAATACACACAACGGCAAGTGCTAGCCCACCTGGTTCTCTTTAGCAGTACTTCTGCTCTTTATCCTGGCCACACAGACAACAGGATTCATCAATGTGGACGGCTTCACTTTAGCGCCCACAGCTCCGCAGGTGTGTTAAATTTGGTGTTATTGCTCTCACTCTCTCATACTGGTCACTGGAAGTTCAACATGACACATCATGGCAAAGAACTCTCTGAGCATCTGAAAAAAAGAATTGTTGTTCTACATAAAGACGGCCTAGGCTATAAGAAGATTGTCAAGACCCTTAAACTGAGCTGTATCACGGTGGCCTAGACCATACAGCGGTTTAATAGGACATGTTATGCTCAGAACAGGCCTCGCCATGGTCGACCAAAGACATTGAGTGCACATGCTCAGCATCATAGCCAGAGGTTGTCTTTGGGAAATAGACGTATGAGTGCTGCCAGCATTGCTGCAGAGGTTGAAGGGGTGGGGGGGTCAGCCTGTCAGTGTTCAGACCATACGCCGCACACTGCATCAAATTAGTCTGCATGGCTTTCATCCCAGAAGGAAGCCTCTTCTAAAGATGATGCACAAGAAAGCCTGCAAACAGATTGCTGAAGACAAGCAGACTAAGGATATGTATTACTGGAACCATGTCCTGTGGTTCGATGAGACCAAGATAAACGTATTTGGTTCAGATGGTGTCAAGCGTATGTGGTGGCAATCAGGTGAGGAGTAGAAAGACAAGTGTGTCTTGCCTACAGTCAGGCATGGTAGTGAGAGTGTCATGGTCTGGGGCTGCATGAGTGCTGCCGAAACTCTGGGGCTACAGTTCATTGAGAGAACCATGAATGCCAACATGTACTGTGACATACTGAAGCAGAACATGATCCCCTCTCTTCAGAGACTGGGCTACAGGGCAGTATTCCAAGATGATAACAGCCCCAAACACACCTCCTAGACAACCACTGCCTTGCTAAAGAAGTTGAGTGTAAAGGTGATTGACTAGCCAAGCATGTCTCCAGACCTAAACCCTATTGAGCATCTGTGGGGCATCCTTAAACTGAAGGTGGAGGAGCGCAAGGTCTCTAACATCCACCAGCTCCATGATGTCGTCATGGAGGAGTGGAAGAGGACTCTAATGGCAACCTTTGAAGCTCTGGTGAACTCCATGCCCAAGAGAGTTGGAAAATAATGGTGGCCACACAAAATATTGACACTTTGGGCCCAATTTGGACATTTTGTTGCCAGAGGTTTAGACATTAATGGCTGTGTGTTGAGTTATTTTGAGGGGACAGCCAATTTACATTGCTATACAAGCTGTACACTCACTACTTTACATTGTAGCAAAGTGTCACTTCTTCAGTGTTGTCACATGAAAAGATATAATAAAATATTTACAAAAATGTGAGGGGTGTACTCACTTTTGTGAGATATATATATATATATATATATACACACCATAGTTTGTAGACACTTTAACTTTCAAACAAACCAATTAATATACACTTATTAAGATAGTTGTTTTACCAAAGACATGTAGCAGCATACATTTTGCACTAAATAAATAAAGAAATTAGATTTTATTGGATATGTTTTATAACAGAAAGAAAATATTTGTTGTTTTTTTTTTCAAAATTGTTGTTCTTTTTGTTTATATAACAATAAAATAAAAATCCCAGTGATGATCAAATACCACCAAAAGAAAGCCTAATTTCTGTGAAAAAATGATATAAATTTAATTTGTGTACAATGTTGCATTATTGTGCAATTGACAGTTAAAGTAGCACAGTGCTGAATAGCAAAAAATGGACTGGTCACAAAGGTAGTAAAACCTTTCAGAGGTCAAGTGGTTAAAGACTGCAACTTGGAGCCTGAGTGTTATTGTATATTAAAAAAACACCAAAATCCCTTGAGGCCGGGTTCACACTGATACGGCAAATGCTCCGACATTGGGCGCTCATGTCGCATGACATGTGAAAATCAATGTTTCCCTATGTTTCCCTAAAAATACTACACTGTGGAGATTCCGTTTATCCCTATACATGATCCTTGAATTGGAGCCAAGGGAAGGAGCTATCTGGTAGAGCGGCAATCATACAGGAGAGGAACCTCCAGTGTTTGCAGCCAGAGCCGTGTTATTTTCAAGCAAAGAGGAGAGGAGACTACCATTGAGGATTACATAGATGCTTGACTAGACCCATTGTGGTTTTCCTTAGAGGTGAGAGGCTGGGTACACTGTGTGTGGATTGAGAAGAGAAAAAAGAGCACTGGATCACTTTATGCACATTTCTGTTAATTTAACCACTTTAGACCTGGAAGGATTTGCCCCCTTCCTGACCAGAGCACTTTTGACAATTTGGCACTGCGTTGCTTTAACTGGTTATTGCGCGGTCATGCAATGCTGTACCAAAACAAAATTTGGGTCCTTTTTTCCTACAAATAGAGCTTTCTTTTGGTGGTATTTGATCATCTCTGCGGTTTTTATTTTTTACGCTATAAACAAAAAAGACCAAAAATTTTGAAAAAATATATAAGATAAGATAATATAAAGATAATTTCTACTTTTTGCTATAAAAAATACAATTAACTCATACATTTAGGCCAAAATGCATTTAGCCACATATCTCGGGTAAAAAAAAATTCAATAAGCGCATATTTATTAGTTTGCGCAAAAGTTATAGCGTCTACAAACTAGGGTATATTTTCTAAAATTTACGCAACTTTTAGGTTATGACTGCCTATCTCATTTCTTGAGGTGCTATAATGGCAGGGCAGTACAATCCCCCCCATGACCCCATTTTGGAAAGTAGACACCCCAAGGAATTTGCTGAGAGGCATGTTGAGCACAGTCAATATTTTATTTTTTTGTCACAACTAATTGAAAAATAACAAAAAAAATGTACACAATCACTTGTGACAAAAAAATAAAATAGTCAATGTGCTCAACATGCCTTTCAGCAAATTCCTTGGGGTGTCTACTTTCCAAAATGGGGTAATTTGGGGGGTTTGTGCTATCTTGACATTTCGGGGCCTTCAAAACTGTCATAGCTGATAGGTAGTGAGGAGTGAAATCACCATTTTATGCCCTTAGAAAGCCTGAAGGCGGTGCTTGGTTTTTCGGGGTTCTGTACGCGGCTAAGTTCCCAAAAGTCCCACACATGTGTTATCCCTGTAATCAGGAGAAGCAGCAGAATGTATTTTGGGGTGTAATTTCACATATGCCCATGGCATGTTTGAGCAATATATCATTTCGGTGACAACTTTGTGTTCATTTTTTTGTCATTTTTCAAAGTTGTCACTGAAACGATATATTGCTCAAACATGCCATGGGCATATGTAAAATTGCACCCCAAAATACATTCTGCTGCTTCTCCTGAGTACAGGATACAACATTTGTAAGACTTTATGGGAGCCTAGCCATGTACAGGACCCCGAAAACCAAGCACCGCCTTCAGGCTTTCTAAGGGCATAAAATTACTTTCAACCCCCAAACATTATATATATTTTTTTAAAGCAAAGGCCCTACAGATTAAAATGGTAGGTGTTGCATTTTTTTACACGCAGCAATTTTTCAAAGGCAATTTTTTTGGAAAAAAAACACTTTTTGGAATTTTTCTGCCATAAAACGCCATATATTGCCCAACTGTTTGCTAAAATATAAAAGATGATCTTATGCAGAGGACACCAAACATGACATGCTTTAAAATTGCGCACAACCGTGCAGCGACGACAAACTACATACATTTTTAAAACCCTTTAAAAGCCTTTACAGGTTACCACTTTAGATTTACAGAGGAGGTCTACTGCTAAAACTGCCCTCGATCTGACATTTGCGGTGATACCTTACATGCATGGTGCAATTGCTGTTTATATATGACACGAGACCGATGCTTGCGTTCGACTTTGCGCATGAGCACGGGGGGACGGGGGTGCTTTTTTTTATTATTTATTTTGCCTTTTCATTAAATTTTACACTGTTCCTTTTTTTTTTTTTTAGCATTTTTATTGTTGTCACAGGGAATATAAATATCCCCCATGATAGCAATAGGTAGTGACAGGTACTCTTTAAAAAAAAAAAAATTGGGGTCTATTAGGCTCTAGATCTCTCCTCTGCCCTCAAAGCATCTGACCACACCAAGATCAGTGTGATAAGATGCTTTCCCAATTTCCCAATGGCACTGTTTATATCCAGCAAAACCAAAATCATAAAATGCTGGTAGCTTACAGTTTCTTAGGCCATAGAGATGATTGGAGCCATTCTGGTCTTCAATCAGCTCTATGGTCAGCTGGTGGAACTGCTGGCTGCATTCTCAGGTTCCCTGGTGGGACAGGAGAGCCTGTGGGCTGAATGAAAAAAGAGATTAATCGGTGGGTATGCCCACCATTAGA
Organism: Aquarana catesbeiana; assembly: GCF_042186555.1. Lineage (NCBI taxonomy): Eukaryota > Metazoa > Chordata > Amphibia > Anura > Ranidae > Aquarana > Aquarana catesbeiana. The sequence goes on from NC_133325.1 coordinate 567,368,784, forward strand.
ATACCACTGTGCATCCACCCACTTTTAATGATGAACATACATGCACTATTTTTTTAAACTGTGGTGGTGAAATCACCTCCTACATCGCTGGAGTCACTGATTTACGTATCATGATAGCAAACGCTGTTGCTGTTAAGATATATAAATCAGTGCTGCAGCTGAATGGTGTACCTGAAAAGCAAACAATGGTAACAATAAAAGATTAACTCAATAAAACAACTTTTTTTAATTGCAATCTGTGCCAAAAAAAGAGTAAAAAATATATGCCGAAGCATGGGGATAAATCGGTGCTGCAGCTGAATGGTGTACCTACAAAGAAAATAATGATTAACAATAAAACACAGTAAACAGTAGAGTATAAAAGAATTACATACCAAACAAAGCAAACATGATAAAACATAGTATTAATAAAACAGTATCAATTATGCAATTAAGCATAAAATATAGTAAAACAGAGCAAAACAATAGAGAGAGAATAGAGAGAGAACAAGAAAAACACCACTATTTTTGGCTTTTCAATTTTATATATATATATATATTTTTTTACTTTTTTTTTACACTTTTCTTGTAACTGTGAAAAGGTTCCAGGTTTGGGTTTTTAAAAATGCGATGGCCTCTTTGGAGACCCTGTGTAAGTGTATACTAGGGTGTGGTAGCATTAGAAACATTCACCGATGCAGAGACAAGGTTGGTCAGGACAGGAGGGACAATAAAAGTGGGTGTCATGCCTAAATCTGCATTTCCTACAGACACAACATATTCTTTAGGAGGTTCGTTGGGTAGGGGTAAGAAGGAGGACATATGGAAAATGCCTCTCATGCAATTGGCTAACTGCTAGGGATGAGCTTCGAGTTCAAGCCAAACTCACGTTCGACTCGAACATCGGCTGTTCACCAGTTCGCCAAACAGCAAACAATTTGGGGTGTTTGCGGCAAATTCAAAAGCCACGTAACACCCTTTAAAAGTCTATAGGAGTAATCAAAAGTGCAAATTTTTAAGGCTTATATGCATGGTATTGTCATAAGAAGTGTTTGAGGACCTGGGCCCTGCCCCAGGGGACATGTATCAATGCAAAAAAAGTTTTAAAAACGGATGTTTTTTCGGGAGCAGTGATTTTAATAATGCTTAAAGTGAAACAATAAAAGTGTAATATTTCTTTAAATGTCATACCTGGGGGGTGTCTACAGTATGCCTGTAAAGTGGCGCATGTTTCCCGTGTTTAGAACAGTCTGAGAGCAAAATGACATTTCAAAGGAAAAAAGTCATTTAAAACTACTTGCGGCTATTAATGAATTGCCGGTCCGACAATACACATAAAAATTCAATGATAAAAACTGCATGGGATTTCCCTACAGGGGAACCCCAAACCAAAATTTAAAAAAAAACTGGCGTGGGGGTCCCCCTAAATTCCATACCAGGCCCTTCAGGTCTGGTATGGATATTAAGGGGAACCCCGTGCCAAGATTTAAAAAAAAAATGACGTAGGGGTCCCCCTCAAAAGTCATACCAGACCCTTCATGTCTGGTATGGATTTTAAGGGGAACCCCGCGCCAAAATAAAAAAAAAAATTGGCGTGGAGTCCACCCAAAAATCCATACCAGACCCTTATCCGAGCAGGCAACCTGGCAGGCCGCAGGAAAAGAGGGGGGGACGATAGAGCACCCCCCCTCCTGAACCGTACCAGGTCACATGCCCTCAACATTGGGAGGGTGCTTTGGGGTCCCCCCCAAAGCACCTTGTCCCCATGTTGATGAGGACAAGGGCCTCATCCCCACAACCCTTGGCCGGTGGTTGTGGGGGTCTGTGGGCAGGTGGCTTATCGGAATCTGGAAGCCCCCTTTAACAAGGGGACCCCCAGATTCCACCCCCCCTGTGTGAAATGGTAAGGGGGTACAAAAATACCCCTACCATTTCACAAAAAAACTGTCAAAAATGTTAAAAATGACAAGAGACAGTTTTTGACAATTCCTTTATTTAAATGCTTCTTCTTTCCATCTTCTTTCTTCTATCTTCTTTCTTCTATCTTCCTTCGGTTTCTTCCTCCATCTTCTTCTTCTTCTGGTTCTTCTGGTTCTTCCTCTGGTGTTCTCGTCCGGCATCTTCCTCCACGGCATCTTCTTCCCTTCTTTGTTCTCGGGACGCTCCGCATCTATGGGAGGCTCCCGCTGTGGGACGCTTCTCATCTTCTGACACTTCTTAAATAATGGAGGGCGGGGCCACCCGGTGACCCCGCCCCCCTCTGATGCATGGGGAATGCCACAGGGAAGTCCCCGTCAAGTCCCCGTGTGTCAGAGGGGGCCTTTAAAGCACGGTGGGTGTAATGCCACGGTTCTGCAGACCATCTGTGTAGCTGTCTGCCATACCTCAGATACAGGCAAGCAGTTACTGAATGACAGAAAGCTTAATGAGCTACCTAGAGCGTGAAACAGTGCCCTGGTAGTTAATTGAGAACTACACTCGGTACTTGTAGTTCATTTATTCACAGGAATTTATGAATCAATGATGCGGCTGTGTGACTGTGTGGGCGGAGCCCCACACGTCCGTGCTCTCTTTGAATTGTGACAGAGAGCAAGGGAAGAAGATCCAAGGCATGCTGTCCAAGGTGTGTGGGGGGGAATCGGAGGGAGAGTGGTCTGATGCTGAACATTAGAGATGAGCCGAACACCCCCCCCCCCGTTCGGTTCACACCAGAACATGCGAACAGGCAAAAAATGTGTTCAAACAGAACACTGTTAAAGTCTATAGGACTCAAACATGGATAATCAAAACTGCTAATTTTAAAGGCTTATATGCAAGTTATTGTCATAAAAAGTGTTTGGGGACCTGTATCCTGCCCCAGGGTACATGGATCAATGCAAAAAAAAGTTTTTAAAACGGCTGTTTTTCGGGAGCAGTGATTTTAATAATGCTTAAAGTGAAACAATAAAAGTGTAATATTCCTTTAAATTTTGTACCTGTGGGTGTCTATAGTATGCCTGTTAAGGGGTGCATGTTTCCCATGTTTAGAAGAGTCTGACAGCAAAATGACATTTTAAGGGAAAAAAAGTCATTTAAAACTACTCGCCGCTATTAATGAATTGTCGGTCCGACTATACACATACAAGTTAATTGATAAAAAAGGCATGGGATTTCCCCACAGGGGAACCCCAAACCAAATTTTTTTTTAAAAATGGCGTGGGGTCCCCCTAAATTCCATACCAGGCCCTTTAGGTCTGGTGTGGATATTAAGAGGAACCCTGTGCCAAATTTTTTTTAAAAATGGCTTGGTGGGGGCCCCCCTCAAAATCCATACCCGACCCTTTAGGTCGGGTATGGATTTTAAGGGGAACCCCGCGCCAAAATAAAAAAAAATGGCGTGGGGTCCCCCCAAAAATCCATACCAGACCCTTATCCGAGCACGCAACCTGGCAGGCCACAGGCGTAACAGGTGACCCTGCCCCCCTCTGATGTCACGGGGAAACCCATAGGGAAGTCCTCGTCAAGTCTCCATGTGTCAGAGGGGGCGGGGTCACCGGGTGGCCCCGCCTTCCATTATTTAAGAAGTGTCAGAAGACGAGAAGCGTCACACAGCGGGAGCCTCCCATGGATGCGGAGCGGCTCGAGAACGAAGAAGGGAAGAAGACGTCATGGAGGAAGATGCCAGACGAGAACACCGGAGGAAGAACCAGAAGAAGAAGAAGATGGAGGAAGAAACCGAAGGAAGATAGAAGAAAGAAGGTAGAAGAAAGAAGATGGAAAGAAGAAGCATTTAAATAAAGGAATTGTCAAAAACTCTCTTGTCATTTTTAACATTTTTGACAGTTTTTTGTGAAATGATAGGGGTACTTTTGCACCCCTTACCATTTTACACAGGGGGGTGGGATCTGTGGGTCCCCTTGTAAAGGCCCCTCGCCCGCAGACCCCCACAACCATCGGCCAAGGGTTGTGGGGATGAGGCCCTTGCTCTCATCAACATGGGGACAGGGTGCTTTGGGGGACCCCAAAGCACCCTCCCAATGTTGAGGGCATGTGGCCTGGTATGCTTCAGGAGGGGGGGCGCTCTATCGTCCCCCCTCTTTTCCTGCGGCCTAGCAGGTTACCTGCTCAGATAAGGGTCTGGTATGGATTTTTGAGGGGACCCTACGCCAATTTTTTTAAAATTTTGGCGCAGGGTTCCCCTTAAAATCCATAACCAGACCTACTAATTTTAAGGGTTAATATGCAAGTTATTGTCAAAAAAAGTGGTTGGGGACCTGGGTCCTGCCCCAGGGGACATGTATCAATGCAAAAAAAGGTTCAAAAATGGCAATTTTTTCAGGAGCAATGATTTTAATAATGTTTAAAGTGAAACAATAAAAGTGAAATATTCCTTTAAATTTCGTACCTGGGTGGTGTCTATAGTATGCCTGTAAAGTGGCACATGTTTCCTATGTTTACAACAGTCCGAGAGCAAAATGACATTTCTAAAGTAAAAAAAAGTCATTTAAAAATACTAGCGGTAGCGCCGGCAACTATAATGAATTGTCGGGTCTCTGCAATACTCATAAAAGTCATTGAAAAAAATGGCCTGTGGTTCCCCCACAGTGCATTACCAGGCCCTTTGGGTCTGGTATGAATATTAAGGGGAACCCTGAACCAAAATGTAAAAAAAAATGTGTGGGGGTCCCCCCAAATTCCATACCAGGCCCTTCAGGTCTGGTATGGATATTAAGGGGAACCCCATGCCAAAATAAACAAAAATGGTGTGGGGGTCCCCCTAAAAATCCATACCAGACCCTTATCTGAGCACGCAACCTGGCAGGCCGCAGGTAAAGAGGGGGGATGAGAGAGCACCCCCCCACTGGGTGACCCCGCCCTCAATTATATAAGAACTGTCAGAAGAACAGAAGCATCACACAGTGGGAACCTCCCATGGATGCGGATCGTCTGAAGAACAAAGCGGGGAAGAAGACGCGGGAGGAAGATACGGACGAGGAGACTGAAGAAAGAAGCAGAGGATCGAAGGAAGAAGAGGAAGAAGTGGGGGAAGAACAAGATGGAGGAAGAAAACTGAAGGAAGACCAGAAGAAGATGGAAGAAAAAGCGGGGAAACAAGAAGACATTAATAAAGGAATTGTCAAAAACCGTCTCTTGTCTTTTTTAACATTTTTGACACTTTTTTTGTGAAATGGTAGGGGTACATTTGTACCCCATTAGCATTTCACACGGGGGGCCAGGATCTGGGGGTCCCCTTGTTAAAGGGGTCTTCCAGATTCGGATAAGCCCCCCACCCGCAGACCCCCACAACCACCGTGCAAGGGTTGTGGGGATGAGACCCTTGTCCCCATCAACATGGGGACATCCTCCCCATGTTGAGGGCATGTGGCCTGGTACGGTTCAGGAGGGGGGCGCTCTCTCATCCCCCCCTCTTTTCCTGTGGCCTGCCAGGTTGCATGCTCGGATAAGGGTCTGGTATGGATTTTTAGGCTGACCCCACGCCATTTTTTTAAAATTTTGGCACGGGGTTCCTCTTAAAATCCATACCAGATCTGAAATGCCTGGTATGGAATTTGGGGGGACCCCCACGCATTTTTTCAAAAAAAATTTGGTTCAGGGTTCCCCTTGATATTCATACCAGACCCAAAGGGCCTGGTAATGCACTGTGGGGGAACCCCAGGCCGTTTTTTTCAATGACATTTTTTTGAGTATTGCAGAGACCCAACAATTCATTATAGCTGCCGGTGCTACTGCCAGTACTTTTAAAAGACTTTTTTTTCCTTTAGAAATTTCATTTTGCTCTCAGACTGTTGTAAACACAGGCATACTATAGACACCCCCCAGGTATGAAATTTAAAGGAATATTTCACTTTTATTGTTTCACTTTAAGCATTATTAAAATCACTGCTCCCGAAAAAACGTCCATTTTTAAAACTTTTTTTTGCATTGATACATGTCCCCTGGGGCAGGACCCAGGTCCCCAAACACTTTTTATGACAATAGTTTGCATATTAACCTTTAAAATTAGCACTTTTGATTTCTCCCATTGACTTTTAAAGGGTGTTCCGGGGCTTTCGAATTTGCCGCAAACACCCCAAATTGTTCGCTATTCGGCGAACAGGAGAACAGCCAATGTTCGAACAGACAGCCCATCCCTAGTCCTGATGTCTTCTATAGCACATAAAGCGTTCAGCAGAGCCAATTGAAAAATAGGTATACAGACACTTTTTTGTACCAGCATCTGGCTCTAAGGGCAATTAAGTAGGGCGCCATCAACTGGTCGTTGAGGTCCACCCCTCCTATATTAAAATTGTATTCATGAACACAGAGGGGTTTTTCCACAACACCCGTCGCCGTTGGAATTTGGACTGTCGTATCTGCATGAAGGGAGGACAGAACGAACATTCCGTGAATCCCTCCACTTCACTGTGAGCAAATTATTACATCTGAAAAAGGCTCTCTCCCCCAGTCTAAAATGGGACTCTACACTGGTAAGCCCCTGGTAAGCCCCAGTGATAAGATTGCACGGTGCCACATGCGCCAATTCCACAATCAAAAAGGTGACTAAAAAGTGGCACGCTTGTGTAATAATTGTCCATGTACAAGTGGTACCAAATTCTGAATAAGGGTGACACCAAGTCCCACACGATCTTACCAGCGCTCCCTATGTATTCTGGGCAGTAGAGATGAGCCTGCGGTTCGAGACGTTTGCGGAAAATTTGAGCGCTGCGGAACGCCCCATAATGCACTGCAAGATCGCAGTGCATTACTGTATGATGATTGGCCAAAGCATGCACCTGACCTGCATGCTTTGGCCAATCACAGTGCACTCTGCTGAGAGAGACAATCATGGCTCAAGGCGACTAAGTCCAAACCCCACACTATATAAGGCTGCTTACAGAGCGGTCGTGTGTAGTGTTGTTGGCGTGGACAGAGAGATAGCTTGAGTTAGATTAAACAGGCAAGTTATTCAGTTAGTGGCAGTGTATTTGCTATATATATATATATATATATATACAGTCAGTCTAGTATATACAGTGGGAACAGAAAGTATTCAGACCCCCTTAAATTTTTCACTCTTTGTTATATTGCAGCCATTTACAAAAATCATTTAAGTTCATTTTTTTCCTCATAAATGTACACACAGCACCCCATATTGACAGAAAAACACTGAATTGTTGACATTTTTGCATTTTTTTTTTTATTTTGGTGTGGGGTTCCCCTTAAAATCCATAACAGACCTGAAGGGTCTTGTATGGAATTTAGGGGGTCCCCCACGTCATTTTTTTTTAAATTTTGGTTCGGGGTTCCCAAGTGGGGAATTCCCATGTCGTTTTTATCAATGAACTTCTATGTGTATTGTCAGACCGGCAATGCAATAGCCGCGAGTAGTTTTAAATGACTTTTTTTCCTTTGAAATGTCATTTTGCTGTCAGACTGTTCTAAACACGGGAAACATGCGCCCCTTTACAGGCATACTATAGACACCCCCCAGGTACGAAATTTAAAGGGATATTACACTTTTATTGTTTGACTTTAAGCATTATTAAAATCACTGCTCCCAAAAAAACGGCCGTTTTTAAAACTTTTTTGCATTGATCCATGTCCCCTGGGGCAGGACCCGGGTCCCCAAACACTTTTTATGACAATAACTTGCATATAAGCCTTTAAAATTAGCACATTATTCATGTTCGTGTCCCATAGACTTTAACGGTGTTCACGTGTTCGAACAAACTTTTTCCTGTTCGCATGTTCTGGTGCGAACCGAACAGGGGGGTGTTTGGCTCATCCCTAGTGCCTAGTGTGTTCTACTGTTAGTGTAGTGTTGTGCAGACTTACTTGATGTCTTCTCTCCTTGGCGCCAGAACGAAAAGACCGGCTCGAGGAGAGATGACATCACTTCCTCTGCTGCTGTTTACATTAGAGAGGCAGAGGAAGGATTTTGTTGGCCGGGAGCAATCGCGAGGGGGTGGCCACGAATGGATAGCCTCCCCCTCACCTCCGATCGCTGGGGGAGAAATACCGACTGCCTGGGGCACCGGGGGGTCCGATCGGACCCCCCGCCCGCGGGAGGCAAGTAATGTACCTGTACGTTACTTTGCCTGCCCGTGCCATTCTGCCAAAGTATATCGTCATGAGGCGGTCGGCAACTGGTTAAGTTCATTTTTTTCCTCATTAATGTACACACAGCACCCCATATTGACAGAAAAACACAGAATTGTTGACATTTTTGCAGATTTATTAAAAAAGAAAAACTGAAATATCACATGGTCCTAAGTATTCAGACCCTTTGCTCAGTAATTAGTAGAAGCACCCTTTTGATCTAATACAGCCATGAGTCTTTTTGGGAAAGATGCTACAAGTTTTTCACACCTGGATTTGGGGATCCTCTGCCATTCCTCCTTGCAGATCCCCTCCAGTTCTGTCATATTGGATGGTAAACGTTGGTGGACAGCCATTTTAGGTCTCTCCAGAGATGCTCAATTGGGTTTAAGTCAGGACTCTGGCTGGGCCATTCAAGAACAGTCATGGAGTTGTTGTGAAGCCACTCCTTCGTTATTTTAGCTGTATGCTTAGGGTCATTGTCTTGTTGGAAGGTAAACCTTCGGCCCAGTCTGAGGTCCTGAGCACTCCGGAGAAGGTTTTCATCCAGGATATCCCTGTACTTGGCCGCATTCATCTTTTCCTCGATTGCAACCAATCGTCCTGTCCCTGCAGCTATAAAAACCCCCCACAGCATGATGCTGTCACCACCATGCTTCACTGTTGGGACTGTATTGGACAGGTGATGAGCAGTGCCTAGTTTTCTCCACACATACCACTTAGAATTAAGGTCAAAAAGTTCTATCTTGGTCTCATCAGACCAGAAAATCTTATTTCTCACTATCTTGGAGTCCTTCAGGTATTTTTTAGCAAACTCCATGCAGGCTTTCATGTGTCTTACACTGAGGAGAGGCTTCCGTTGGGACACTCTGCCATAAAGCCCTGACTGGTGGAGGGCTGAAGTGATGGTTGACTTTCTACAACTTTCTCCCATCTCCCGACTGCATCTCTGGAGCTCAGCCACAGTGATCTTTGGGTTCTTCTTTACCTCTCTCACCAAGGCTCTTCTCCCCCGATAACTCAGCTTGGCCGGACGGCCAGCTCTAGGAAGGGTTCTGGTCGTCCCAAACGTCTTCCATTTAAGGATTATGGAGGCCACTGTGCTCTTAGGAACCTTAAGTGCAGCAGAATTTTTTTGTAACCTTGGCCAGATCTGTGCCTTGCCACAATTCTGTCTCTGAGCTCTTCAGGCAGTTTCTTAGACCTCATGGTTCTCATTTGCTCTGACATATGCACTGTGAGCTGTAAGGTCTTATATAGACAGGTGTGTTGCTTTCCTAAACAAGTCCAATCAGTATAATCAAACACAGCTGGACTCAAATAAAGGTGTAGAACCATCTCAAGGATGATCAGAAGAAATTGACAGCACCTGAGTTAAATATATGAGTGTCACAGCAAAGGGTCTGAATACTTAGGACCATGTGATATTTCAGTTTATCTGCAAAAATGTCAACAATTCAGTGTTTTTCTGTCAATATGGGGTGCTGTGTGTACATTTATGAGGAAAAAAATGAACTTAAATGATTTTCGTAAATGGCTGCAATATAACAAAGAGTGAAAAATTTAAGGGGGTCTGAATACTTTCCGTTCCCACTGTATATACTAGACTGACTGTATATATATATATATATATATATATATATATATATATATATATATATATATATATATATATAAAAATATATAGCAAATACACTGCCACTAACTGAATAACCTGCCTGCTTAATCTAACTCAAGCTATCTCTCTGTCCACGCCAACAACACTACACACGGCCACTCTGTAAGCAGCCTTATATAGTGTGGGGTTTGGACTTAGTCGCCTTGAGCCATGATTGGCCAAAGGCACCCTGCCTTTGGCCAATTATGTCCCTCTCAGCAGAGTGCACTGTGATTGGCCAAAGCATGCAGGTCAGGTGCATGCTTTGGCCAATCATCATACAGTAATGCACTGCAATCTTGCAGTGCATTATGGGGCGTTCTGCAGCGCTCAAATTTTCCGCAAATGCCCCATATGTTCGGTTAGTTTTAGAACAAACACCTGATGTTCGAGTCGTACTTACGTTCATCTCGAACCGCGGGTTCATCCCTACTGCCCAGAATACATAGGGAGCGTTGGTAAGATCGTGTGGGACTTGGTGTCACCCTTATTCAGAATTTGGTACCACTTGTACGTGGACAATTATTACACAAGCGTGCCACTTTTTAGTCACCTTTTTGATTTTGGAATTGGCGCACGTGGCACTCTGCAATCTTATCACTGGGGCTTACCAGGGGCTTACCAGTGTAGAGCCCTGTCTTAGACTGGGGGAGAGAGCCTTTTTCAGATGTAATAATTTGCTCGCAGTGAAGTGGAGGGATTCACGGAATGTTCGTTCTGTCCTCCCTTCATGCAGATACGACAGTCCAAATTCCAACGGAGACTGGTGTTGTGGAAAAACCCCTCTGTGTTCATGAATACAATTTTAATATGGGAGGGGTGGACCTCAACGACCAGTTGATGGTGCCCTACTTAATTGCCCTTAGAGCCTGCTATAAAAAAGTGTCTGTATACCTATTTCAATTGGCTCTGCTGAACGCTTATCTGCTATACAAGACATCAGGACTAGGGATGGGCTGTCTGTTCGGGTCGAACATGAGTTTGACTCGAACATTGGCTGTTCTCCCGTTCGCCGAATAGCAAACAATTTGGGGTGTTTGTGGCAAGTTCGAAAGCCGCGGAACACCCTTTAAAAGTCAATGGGAGAAATCAAAAGTGCTAATTTTAAAGGTTAATATGCAAGCTATTGTCATAAAAAGTGTTTGGGGACCTGGGTCCTGCCCCAGGGGACATGTATCAATGCAAAAAAAAAGTTTTAAAAATGGACGTTTTTTCGGGAGCAGTGATTTTAATAATGCTTAAAGTGAAACAATAAAAGTGAAATATTCCTTTAAATTTCATACCTGGGGGGTGTTTATAGTATGCCTGTGTTTACAACAGTCTGAGAGCAAAATGAAATTTCTAAAGGAAAAAAAAGTCTTTTAAAAGTACTAGCGGTAGCATCGGCAGCTATAATGAATTGTTGGGTCTCTGCAATACTCATAAAAGTCATTGAAAAAAACGGCCTGGGGTTCCCCCACAGTGCATTACCAGGCCCTTTGGGTCTGGTATGAATATCAAGGGGAAACCTGAACCAAATTTTTATTGAAAAAATGCGTGGGCGTCCCCCCAAATTCCATACCAGGCATTTCAGGTCTGGTATGGATTTTAAGGGGAACCCCGCGCCAAAATTTTAAATAAAAATGGCGTGGGGTCCCCCTAAAAAGCCATACCAGACCCTTATCCGAGCATGCAACCTGGCAGGCCACAGGAAAAGAGGGAGGGATGAGAGAGCGCCCCCCTCCTGAACCGTACCAGGCCACATGCCCCCAACATGGGGAGGATGTCCCCATGTTGATGGGGACAAGGGCCTCATTCCCACAACCCTTGCCCGGTGGTTGTGGGGGTCTGCGGGTGGGGGACTTATCTGAATCTGGAAGACCCCTTTAACAAGGGGACCCTCAGATCCCGACCCCCCGTGTGAAATGCTAATGGGGTACAAATGTACCCCTACCATTTCACAAAAAAAGTGTCAAAAATGTTAAAAAAGACAAGAGACGGTTTTTGACAATTCCTTTATTAATGTCTTCTTGTTTCCCCGCTTTTTCTTCCATCTTCTTCTGGTCTTCCTTCAGTTTTCTTCCTCCATCTTGTTCTTCCCCCGCTTCTTCCTCTTCTTCCTTCGATCCCCTGCTTCTTTCTTCAGTCTCCTCGTCCGTATCTTTCTCCCGCGTCTTCTTCCCCGCTTTGTTCTTCAGACAATCCACATCCATGGGAGGTTCCCACTGTGTGATGCACCCAGTGGGGGGGGGGTGCTCTCTCATCCCCCCTCTTTACCTGCGGCCTGCCAGGTTGCGTGCTCGGATAAGGGTCTGGTATGGATTTTTAGGGGGACCCCCACACCATTTTTGTTTATTTTGGCATGGGGTTCCCCTTAATATCCATACCAGACCTGAAGGGCCTGGTATGGAATTTGGGGGGACCCCCACGCATTTTTTTTTTCACATTTTGGTTCAGGGTTCCCCTTAATATTCATACCAGAACCAAAGGGCCTGGTAATGCACTGTGGGGGAACCCCAGGCCCTTTTTTTCAATGACTTTTATGAGTATTGCAGAGACCCGACAATTCATTATAGCTGCTGGTGCTACCGCTAGTATTTTTAAATTACTTTTTTTTACTTTAAAAATGTCATTTTGCTCTCAGTCTGTTGTAAACATGGGAAGCATGTGCCACTTTACAGGCATACTATAGACACCCCCCAAGTACGAAATTTAAAGGAATATTTCACTTTTATTGTTTCACTTTAAGCATTATTAAAATCATTGCTCCCGAAAAAATGACCATTTTTGAAACTTTTTTGCATTGATACATGTCCCCTGGGGCAGGACCCAGATCCCAACCACTTTTTATGACAATAGCTTGCATATTAACCCTTAAAATGAGTAGGTCTGGTATGGATTTTAAGGGGAACCCTGCGCCAAAATTAAAAAAAAATTGGCGTGGGGTCCCCCCAAAAATCCATACCAGACCCTTATCTGAGCAGGCAACCTGCTAGGCTGCAGGAAAAGAGGGGGGACAATAGAGCGCCCCCCCTCCTGAAGCATACCAGGCCAAAAAGATGAAAAGATGGAAAGAAGAAGCATTTAAATAAAGGAATTGTCAAAAACTGTCTCTTGTCATTTTTAACATTTTTGACAGTTTTTTGTGAAATGGTAGGGGTACTTTTGTACCCCCTTACTATTTCACACGGGGGCGGGATCTGGGGTCCCCTTGTTAAAGGGGGCTTCCAGATTCCGATAAGCCACCTGCCCACAGACCCCCCACAACCACCGGCCAAGGGTTGTGGGGATGAGGTCCTTGTCCTCATCAACATGGGGACAAGGTGCTTTGGGGGGGACCACAAAGCACCCTCCCAATGTTGAGGACATGTGGCCTGGTACGGTTCAAGAGGGGGGGTGCTCTATCATCCCCCCCTCTTTTCCTGCGGCCTGGCAGGTTGCGTGCTCAGATAAGGGTCTGTATGGATTTTTGGGGGGACTCCACGCCAATTTTTTTTTTAATTTTGGCGCGGGGTTCCCCTTAAAATCCATACCAGACATGAAGGGTCTGGTATGAATTTTGAGGGGGACCCCTACGTCATTTTTTTAAATCTTGGAACGGGGTTCCCCTTAATATCCATACCAGACCTGAAGGGCCTGGTATGGAATTTAGGGGGACCCCCACGCCAGTTTTTTTTTAAATTTTGGTTCGGGGTTCCCCTGTAGGGAAATCCCATGCAGTTTTTATCAATGAACTTTTATGTGTATTGTCGGACCAGCAATTCATTAATAGCCACAAGTAGTTTTTTTTTTTTTTTTTTTTTGCTACTTCAGTTTTTGTTATTTTGAGGTACTTTAATCAGCTTTTCCGTTCATTTATTTCCCTCACAATTACATCATAGTAGCTTTTTTTTTTTTCTTTCTTTTTTTTTTTTTTCTTCCTTTCCTTTGCTTGCAATCTTCCCTTTCCCCCTTCTATGTACCTTACAAGGGTTTATGTCTTGTATAAACATCTTTATTTTCCCCGACCCACCTTCCCACATGTCCCGCCCCCACCCCCCCCTCAACTCCCCTCTCTACCAGTCGCTTTTCCGGGCCTTTCTCTCGGTTGCTCTTCTGAGTACCGGTTGGGTTGTCAACTACCTCTAATTTTTCTCCTCTTCCCTTGGTGCCTGCATTCTATTACTCCCTAGGCTCCCATAACTTCGGCATATCTCATCGTTTGTTTGAATTTATCCCATTCTTGCCATTTTTCCTCATAGGTGACCAAGCCTTCCCCGTCACTATACCTCAAGTACTCTAAGTTTTGAATCTCATTAACTTTATTGCACCAACTGCTCATTGTGGGTCTCATTGATTCCTTCCAATGTCTGGGGATAAGACTTTTAGCTGCATTTAGAAGTGGCGGCAATAGACTTTTCAGGTATTGTTTGTTCGGGATATTTATCCCATGGAATAGGCAACTCCATGGGTCGTCTAGAAGCTTTATCTTAGTTATTTCTCCTATTATTTGCCTAATTTCTTCCCAAAATTTTTTAATTTCCGGGCATTGCCACCATATATGGGCCGTCGTCCCAATCTCTTTGCACCCTCGCCAACAGTATTGTGAATTTTCCTTTTGAATTTTATGCGCTTTATCGGGGGTGATATGCCATCTCACCAAGCATTTGTAATTCATCTCCCTCATATTGCTGTTTACTGTAGTGGTGTGTACCCTCTGCATTATTTGACTAATCTCTTCCTTCTTCAGGCAGGTCCCCAGTTCGTTTTCCCACATAGTAATATACTGTGGAATATCCGGACCAGTCCTTTCTATGAGTGTGCTATATATTTTTGAGATCACCCTCTTTTTTCCCTTGGCCACGCAGATTTTTTCTAGGGGAAGCAGGTTTGCTTCTGATCTTATTGGCTGAAGCAGGTGCTCAGTAAAATGTTTTAATTGATTGTATTGCCATTCATCTAGCGATCTCCACTCCCTTTTGCTCTTTAATTCATGATACGTGCAGATTTTACCTTGGTCCATAATATCTTTCAGTTGTGCGTTTTCTATTGTTATCCATTTCCCAAACCAGGCTTCGATTCCCGGTATGAAATATTCTGTATTTGTTAGTGGTATTAGTGGTGAGTTAAATTCCCATTTTTCCTGTCTGTGAATGTGATCCCATATTTTTAGTGCGTGTCTAGTGATATTGTTTGTGCCTTTATCTAATTTTCTATATTGTGGGGGTATCCAAATTATTTTACCTAAGTTAACTGTGCTTATTGTGCCCTCCATCTTCACCCATCTCTTTTCTTTATTTTCTTTAGCCCATTCTACAACCCGTGCCAATATTACCGCATTATAATAATTTCTAATATCAGGTGCACCCCAGCCCCCTCTTATTCTATCTTTGATTAACTGTGCCATACTTATTCTTACTTTTTTCCTTTTCCAGATAAATCTTGTGAATAGCTTTTGTATTGTTTTAAAAAAGGTGTCCGGGAGTGGGATCGGTAGCATCTGCATTTTATATATGATTTTGGGGAGGATGATCATTTTGATAATGTTTATTCTGCCCCCCCACGAGATGTTTCCTGTTGTTATTCTATTTAATTCATTTTTAATCTCGTCTAGTAGTGGAAGGAAATTTCTTTGATATAGACTTTCGTTGGTTTTGGTCATCTTAACCCCTAAATAATTTATTTCTTTTTTACCCAAGACAAATGCGAAACTCTTTTTAAATACGAGTTCCTCACCTTTTGGGATATTAAACGTGAGGGTTTCAGACTTCGCTGGGTTTAGCTTAAAGTTTGAGATCTCACCGTACTCTTTTAAAGTTTTCATTATACTTGGGAGAGATGTCTTAGGCCTGGTTACGTAGAACAAGATATCATCCGCGTACGCGGCTAACTTGTGTGTTTCCTCCCCCAACTTTATCCCCCTTATGTCAGGATTCTGTCTTATCCTCGCTAAAAGTGGTTCCAGTGCCAACACGAAGAGCAAGGGGGATAGTGGACACCCCTGTCTCGTTCCATTGAACATTTCAAATGGGTCCGAAACTATCCCGTTTACCCTTACCCTGGCAGTAGGTCTAATGTATAGGGCCTTTATGCGTTTTAACATTTTCACACCCAGTCCTATTTCTTCCCATGTACCTTGCATGAGGCCCCAGTCTACCCTGTCGAATGCTTTCTCGGCATCTATCGACAGGAGTAGTCCTGGGGCCCCATTTCCTTTCATCTCCTGGATTGTTAGTAGGGTCCTGATACCATTATCTTTCCCTTCCCTCCCTGCGATAAAGCCGACTTGGTCTGGATGTATTATTTTTTGCATAACTTTTTTCAGCCTATCCGCAAGGATTTTAGCGTAGATTTTGGTATCTAGATTTAGGAGGGAAATCGGTCTGTAACTTGAACATAACGTTCCATCTTTTCCTTCCTTAGGGATAACAATCATAGTAGCTTCTAAAGCCTCTTTGCGTAAATCCTCTTTATCCCCTATCCTGTTCATGAGATAGCACATTTTTGGGATCAGGATGTCTTCAAACTTTCTGTAATAGAGAATTGTCAGGCCATCCGGCCCCGGACTTTTCCCCATCGGTGTTTCTCTTATGGTTTTTATTATTTCTTCCTCCGTGATGGGTGACTCTAACTGACTGATTTGTTCCTCAGTAATTTTCTTTAGACCGCTCTCTCTCAGGTATGATTTTATTTTAGCCCTTTTCTGTTCATCCTCCTTTTTAGTACCTATATCATATAGACTCGCATAGTATTCCTTAAAAGTCTTGGCAATTTCCACTGATTTATGTGCGAATTCCCCGTTACCTGTTTGTATTTTGTCTATGTAATTTGCTGATTTTTTTTTTGCTAGAGCCTGCGCTAGGTGTCTCCCCGGTTTGTTCCCATAGAGGTACCTTTCTTTTTTTACTTTGTTATACGTCCTTCTTGTTTCTTGCTCTATAAGTTCTCTCATCTCCTCCCTTTTTCTACTAAGCTTTAACAGAGTTTCGTTGTCGTTCTTGTTCTTATGTAGCTGTTCTAGTGTGGTAATTTCCTTCCTCAGGGCCCTGGTCTTCTCTCTAGTGCTCCTTCTTTTCACCGCCTCCTCTTTTATCATAATACCTCTTATATAGGCCTTATGAGCCTCCCACACGGTCATTATTGATACCCCTTCTGTATTGTTTTCTTTAAAATAAATCTCTAATTCCTTTTTCATTCGTTCTTCTATTAATTTATCGTGTAGGAGTTCTTCATTTAATCTCCAGCCCTTATTCCTTATATTTGCCTCTCCTATCTTTAGTTGTAACATTACCGGCGCATGATCAGAGAGTGTCATTATACCGATGTTTGTGCAAATAGCCGCCTCTAGCCACCTATGCTCTATTAAAAAGTAGTCGAGTCTAGAGTATGTCGAGTGGACAGGGGAGTGGAACGTGAAGTCTCTTGTTTTGGGATGTTGTAGCCTCCATACGTCTACCAGTTGGTATTGGTGCAATTTCTGTTTTAGTTTGTTCCTCCATCTCATCCCAGTCCCCTGTGCGCTCGACGTACTATCCTCCTTTGGTTCCGGGCAGAAATTAAAATCGCCCCCCATTATAAGGCCCCCCTTCTTAAATTCCGCTAGATCGGCCAACCGCCTGAGAAGGTAACCTATGGGGTTCTTATTTGGGCCATACATGTTTGCCAGGGTGCACTCTATTCCATTTAATTTTCCTCTTAGAAACAAGTATCGCCCGTCGGGGTCCACCAGTCTCTCGTCTAGCTCAAATTTTACACCTCTGGCAAACCCTATGGCTACTCTTTTTGCTCGGCTCAGTGGGGAATCAGCGTAATACTACATGGGGTAATCTTTTGAGCCTATCTTATTGTTATTTGTTATTGCGAAATGAGTTTCCTGAAGAAGGACCACGTCCGCCTCCAGGGATCTCAGCTCACCTACAATATTCGCTCTTTTCCTAGGAGCATTTATGCCACGTACATTATAGGAAATAACCTTTAGAGACTCAGTTGTTATGTTTGGTCGCACCACTTTGTGAGAGAAAGGACCACATTCTTGTTCTTTCCTATTGTTACTGGTAGCTTCCTTATCCCTCCCCCTTCCCTGCGCCCCCCCGTCCCTTCCCTCTCTCCCCCTTCCCCCCCCACCCATCCCCCCCTTCCCCAAAAAACCTCCCTCTTCCCCCACCCTCCCCTCCCACCACCTCCTCTCCAATGGGGTAATCTGGTCTCCCGGTGACCTGAGAAACCATGAGCCCTACCTCCCCTCTTAGCCCACTGGTTACCCCCCTTGAGGTGAAGCTCGGCTTAGGCGTCCCCAGATCCTATGCTCCCCCTTGGTTGGGGGTTGCCCGGGTCCTCACGATCCCCCCTCCCCTCCGCTCCCCTCCCCCCCCAACCCCCCCCCACGTGATCGCACGGTATTTTCCTGTTGCCCCACGGGTGTAGTTCTGATTATCTCAGTTTATCTTAATTTTATCTTGAGCACTGGTTGCCAGGCCTGCTGATCTTTAGTGGGATCCCTATTTCCTATTCTTTCCCACCATCCTGGGACTTCGACTAAAGGGATCCCCAAGCGGTCACAAAATTTCTGAGTTTCTTCTGGGAATCTCAAAGTTGCCGAGCGGCCTTCCTTGAATCCATTCAAGCAGGCAGGAAAACCCCAAGAATATTTAACTTCGTGCGCTTGAAGCTGGGCCAACAGCGGTTTCAAAACTCTTCTCCTGGTCAGCGTCTCCGCCGCCAGGTCCGCAAAGATTTGTAAGTTCGTCTCGCCATATCGCACAGCTTGGTTCTTTTTTATGCACGTCTTCACCAGTTCTTTATCCTGAAAATTGTGAAATCTTGCGATCACGTCTCTTGGGACGTCCCCCTTGATCTCAGGGGGTTTGCGAATCCTATGCACTCTGTCAAATTTTATTTTACCATTTATGTTGGGTGGGGTAAACATTCCCCCGAAGATTTCATCCATTTTTCCTTGCAGGTCCTCCTTTTCTCCCTGAACCTCTGGGAGACCTCTTATTCGCAAGTTCCTTCTTCTGCTCCTGTTCTCTTGATCTTCCAATCTATACAGGATGCTTCTCTGTACTTTTATGACCTCCTCTATCTGTTTTTGAACACCTTCCAGCACTTCTCCATGTTGATCTAACCTTGTTTCTGCCTCTTCCACCCTTTTTAGTGTTTGATTCATGTCTTCTCGTAAGGAGTTGATTTTTCCGTTAATAGAGGTTTCCAGCTTTGCGAACATCTCCGCCATTTCGCTTTTAGTTGGTAGTTGTTTTTCTCGGGAGTCTTCTCTTTCTATCTCCCGGATCTCATCACTTACTGCATGGATCTCTATCTCTGCTACTTGTCTTCTTGTGCCCATCTTTGGCAAGCTCTCCGGGGCTTTACTTTTAGCTCCTGTTTGTTTACCTGGGCTTTCTCTGTTACTCTCCTGTACCATATACGTCCTGATGGTTCCCGGGCTTGCGCTTGTTCTGGGTGGGTTAGCTGTCATCCCTTTTGTTGATTTTCCTCTCATTCCTCTCTTTTGTTCACTGATATTAGTGAAGGAGTGGTGCTACCAGGTATATTTATGAATATAGGTTTGCATGTATGAGTTTTTCTATATAGTTGTATTTATGTACCGGGTGCAATTGGTTACTCCGGACACCTCACGTTTCCTTGTGCCCTGTGAGTGTTTTGGGTATTCGGGTATATTAGTTCAGTTCAGTTCAGAGTACAATTTAGAGCAAAACTGTATAAAAGTTCTACCAAGCAGCTGCATAAACCATTTGCATAGACCACTTATATAAAACTGTATGGTAGACAAAAAAAAAAAAAAAACCTTATATGATAAGGTTTCAAAAAAAAAAAAAAAAATGTTTATGTCCATGTTATATGTCCATATGTATTGTTATGTAGAGATGCTGCTCCTCCACAAGCACTATAGATGATGTATATGTATATGTTTGTATCGTTGTATCGTTCCACTTACTGAGTCCCGGTCACTCCACCGCTACCAGCACCAGCCAGGTACCCTTAGGTTATGCTAGATACGCATTCACTTGCTTATAGTTGCATATTGCAGGTTAGCAGGTTTTGCATAGCCCTAAGTTGGAATGTATTATTATGTTATGTGAAAATACTACTCCTCTGTAGATAGTATGAAAAATATATATACATGTATTGTTGTGGATAGCACTGGGTTAGTATTTGCCAAGATTTACCGGGGGAGAGGCACAAAAAAAAAAAAAAAAAAAAAAAGCAAAACAAAACCCCAAGACTCTGTGGCTATGCCTCAGACGTTCCAATTGCAAAGTCCCGATCACTCAATCCATCTTTGCGGGTTTTCACAACCATGGGGCGAAGTGCACCGCTTCAAACAACATTTCAGGCAACAATTTTGAGATATATAAACCTTTTTCCTTTTTTTTTTTCCTTTCCTCACTTACCCCACTGGCTGCTCTTGACGACTCCCGCACCTTCCTTGTGTGTATTTTTTTTTTTTTTTTACCTCTATTCCTTCAGTGTCCTTCCGTATCTCTGTGTCTGCATGTCCTCCTGCTCACGGCTGCTCACTGGCTCTCCTTACACCGAGGTAACAGGCTGTCTCACTGCTTCTTTCTGAGGAAACTCCCTGCACGCTGAGAGTAGTATTGACTGGGGGCTGGTGACAGTCTCCGGAGCTCCAGAGCTCCTCCTCGCCCCTTTATCACGCTCCTACACCCGGTCCGGCTTCCCACACACAACCCTCGCAACGGGAGGAACAGAGACCCGGGTGGTGCGGGGGGGTGTTATTGCAAGTCGGAGTCAATCGGAGTGAGCCAGGCGTGAGATACAAATTATACGCCACTATGGGGTTTGCGGAGGCACTCACACCACCGGCACCCACACTGAAGCCCGCCGCCGCTATCCGTATTTAAAAGTCACAGGTTGTAAGATACCAGAGAGCGCCGGGAGCGCCGCCGGGAACGCCGCAAGCTACACTCGTGCTGGTCCGTGCTGGTCCGTGCTGGTCCGTAGGGGGGGGCACCGGCAGGCGAGGGGGCGAAGGGGCTGACGCCTAGTCTCGCATCACAGGGGAGATGCGAACGACCTCAGGGGCTTAGCCTCGGCATCTGCCAAACGCCCACATCCGGCTCCTCCCTCAGAAGATGTGACAGCTATTCGAGTGTCTGCCACAAGTAGTTTTAAATGACTTTTTTCCTTTGAAATGTCATTTTTCTGTCAGACTGTTCTAAACACGACAATCATGCGCCACTTTACAGGCATACTATAGACACCCCCCAGGTATGAAATTTAAAGGAATATTACACTTTTATTGTTTCACTTTAAGCATTATTAAAATCACTGCTCCCGAAAAAAAACATCCGTTTTTAAAATTTTTTTTTTTGCATTGATCCATGTCCCCTGGGGCAGGACCCAGGTCCCCAAACACTTTTTATGACAATACCATGCATATAAGCCTTTAAAATTAGCACTTTTGATTTCTCCCATAGACTTTTAAAGGGTGTTCCGCAGCTTTTGAATTTGCCACAAACACCCCAAATTGTTTGCTGTTCGGCGAACTGGCCAACAGCCGATGTTCGAGTCAAACATGAGTTTGACTCGAACTGGAAGCTCATCCCTAGCAGTTAGCCAGTTGCATGAGAGGCATTTTCCATATGTCCTCCTTCTTACCCCTACCCAACGAACCCCCTAAAGAATATGTTGTGTCTGTAGGAAATGCAGATTTAGGCATGACACCCACTTTTATTGTCCCTCCTGTCCTGACCAACCTGGTCTCTGCATCGGTGAATGTTTCCAATGCTACCACACCCTAGTATACACTTACCCAGGGTCTCCAAAGAGGCCATCGCATTTTTAAAAACCCAAACCTGGAACCTTTTCACAGTTACAAGAAAAGTGTAAAAAAAAAGTAAAAAATATATATATATATAAAATTAAAAAGCCAAAAATAGTGGTGTTTTTCTTGTTCTCTCTCTATTCTCTCTCTATTGTTTTGCTCTGTTTTACTGTATTTTATGCTTAACTTCATAATTGATACTGTTTTATTAATACTATGTTTTATCATGTTTGCTTTGCAGGTATGTAATTCTTTTATACTCTACTGTTTACTGTGTTTTATTGTTAATCATTATTTTCTTTGTAGGTACGCCATTCAGCTGCAGCACTGATTTATCCATCTTGACAGCAACAGCGTTTGCTCTCACGATACATAAATCAGTGACTCCAACACTCTAGGAGATGATTTCACCACCACAGTTGAAAAAAAAAGAGCATATATGCCGAAGAATGGGGGCAGGGGTGGAGGGGTGATTTGATCCTAACATTAGGGGCAGATTGGCCCCATGCTTCGGCATATATTTTTTACTCTTTTTTTGGCACAGATTGCAATTTAAAAAAGTTGTTTTATTGAGTTAATCTTTTATTGTTACCATTGTTTGCTTCTCAGGTACACCATTCAGCTGCAGCACTGTTTTATTTAGCAACAGCGTTTGCTCTCATGATACGTAAATCAGTGACTCCAGCGATGTAGGAGGTGATTTCACCACCACAGTTTAAAAAAATGGTGCATGTATGCTCATCATTAAAAGTGGGTGGATGCACAGTGGTATTCTAATGGTGGGCATACCCACCGATTAATCTCTTTTTTCGTTCAGCCCACAGGCTCTCCTGTCCCACCAGGGAACCTGAGAATGCAGTCGGCAGTTCTACCAGCTGACCATAGAGCTGATTGAAGACCAGAATGGCTCCAATCATCTCTATGGCCTAAGAAACTGTAAGCTACCAGCATTTTATGATTTTGGTTTTGCTGGATATAAACAGTGCCATTGGGAAATTGGGAAAGCATCTTATCACACCGATCTTGGTGTGGTCAGATGCTTTGAGGGCAGAGGAGAGATCTAGAGTCTAATAGATTCCAATTTAAAAAAAAAAAAGAGTACCTGTCACTACCTATTGCTATCATAGGGGATATTTATATTCCCTGTGACAACAATAAAAATGCTAAAAAAAAAAAAAAAAAGGAACAGTGTAAAATTAAATGAAAAGGCAAAATAAATAATAAAAAAAAGCACCCCTGTCCCCACGTGCTTATGCGCAAAGTCGAACGCAAGCGTCGGTCTCGTGTCATATATAAACAGCAATTGCACCATGCATGTAAGGTATCACCGCAAATGTCAGATCGAGGGCAGTTTTAGCAGTAGACCTCCTCTGTAAATCTAAAGTGGTAACCTGTAAAGGCTTTTAAAGGCTTTTAAAAATGTATGTAGTTTGTCGTCGCTGCACGGTTGTGTGCAAATTTAAAGCATGTCATGTTTGGTATCTATGTCCTCAGCATAAGATCATCTTTATATTTTAGCAAACAGTTGGGTAATATATGGTGTTTTAGGGCAGAAAAATTCCAAAAAGTGTTTTTTTTCCAAAAAAATTGCATTTGAAAAATTGCTGCGCAAATACTGTGTAAAAAAAATGCAACACCTACCAATTTAATCTGTAGGGCCTTTGCTTTAAAAAATATATATATAATGTTTGGGGGTTCAAAGTAATTTTATGCCCTTAGAAAGCCTGAAGGCGGTGCTTGGTTTTCGGGGTCCTGTACGTGGCTAGGCTCCCATAAAGTTCCACACATGTTGTATCCTGTACTCAGGAGAAGCAGCAGAATGTATTTTGGGGTGCAATTTCACATATGCCCTTGGCATGTTTGAGCAATATATTGTTTCAGTGACAACTTTGAAAAATGACCAAAAAAAATGTACACAAAGTTGTCACCGAAATGATATATTGCTCAAACATGCCATGGGCATATGTGAAATTACACCCCAAAATACATTCTGCTGCTTCTCCTGAGTACAGAGATACCACATGTGTGGGACTTTTTGGGAACCTAGCCGCGAAAACCAAGCACCGCCTTCAGGCTTTCTAAGGGCATAAAATGGTGATTTCACTCCTCACTACCTATCAGCTATCACAGTTTTGAAGGCCCCGAAATGTCAAAATAGCACAAACCCCTCAAATTACCCCATTTTGGAAAGTAGACACCCCAAGGAATTTGCTGAAAGGCATGTTGAGCACATTGACTATTTTATTTTTTTGTCACAAGTGATTGTGTACATTTTTTTTTTGTTATTTTTCAATTATTTGTGACAAAAAAATAAAATATTCAATGTGCTCAACATGCCTCTCAGCAAATTCCTTGAGGTATCTACTTTCCAAAATGGGGTCATGGGGGGGATTGTACTGCCCTGCCATTATAGCACCTCAAGAAATGAGATAGGCAATCATAACCTAAATGTTATAACTCAACACACAGCCATTAATGTCTAAACCTCTGGCAACAAAATGTCCAAATTGGGCCCAAAGTGTCAATATTTTGTGTGGCCACCATTATTTTCCAACTCTCTTGGGCATGGAGTTCACCAGAGCTTCACAAGTTGCCATTAGAGTCCTCTTCCATTCCTCCATGACGACATCATGGAGCTGGTGGATGTTAGAGACCTTGCGCTCCTCCACCTTCAGTTTAAGGATGCCCCACAGATGCTCAATAGGGTTTAGATCTGGAGACATGCTTGGCTAGTCAATCACCTTTACACTCAGCTTCTTTAGCAAGGCAGTGGTTGTCTAGGAGGTGTGTTTGGGGTTGTTATCATGTTGGAATACTGCCCTGTAGCCCAATCTCCGAAGAGAGGGGATCATGCTCTGCTTCAGTATGTCACAGTACATGTTGGCATTCATGGTTCCCTCAATGAACTGTAGCCCCCCAGTTTCGGCAGCACTCATGCAGCCCCAGACCATGACACTCTCACTACCATGCCTGACTGTAGGCAAAACACACTTGTCTTTCTACTCCTCACCTGGTTGCCACCACATACGCTTGACACCATCTGAACCAAATACGTTTATCTTGGTCTCATCAGACCACAGGACATGGTTCCAGTAATGCATGTCCTTAGTCTGCTTGTCTTCAGCAAACTGTTTGCAGGCTTTCTTGTGCAACATCTTTAGAAGAGGCTTCCTTCTGGGACGAAAGCCATGCAGACTAATTTGATGCAGTGTGCGGCGTATGGTCTGAACACTGACAGGCTGACCCCCCCACCCCTTCAACCTCTGCAGCAATGCTGGCAGCACTCATACATCTATTTCCCAAAGACAACCTCTGGCTGTGACGCTGAGCATAGTTACATAGTTACATAGTAGGTGAGGTTGAAAAAAGACCATCGAGTCCAACCTATGTGTGTGATTATGTGTCAGTATTACATTACATATCCCTGTATGTTGCGGTCATTCAGGTGATTATCTAATAGTTTCTTGAAGCTATCAATGCTCCCCGCTGAGACCACCGCCTGTGGAAGGGAATTCCACATCCTTGCCACTCTTTCAGTAAAGAACCCTCTACGTAGTTTAAGGTTAAACCTCTTTTCTTCTAATTGTAATGAGTGGCCACGAGTCTTATTAAACTCTCTTCTGCGAAAAAGTTTTATCCCTATTGTGGGGTCACCAGTACAGTATTTGTAAATTGAAATCATATCCCCTCTCAAGCGTCTATTCTCCAGAGAGAATAAGTTCAGTGCTCGCAACCTTTCCTCATAACTAAGATCCTCCAGACCCTTTATTAGCTTTGTTGCCCTTCTTTGTACTCGCTCCATTTCCAGTACATTCCTCCTGAGGACTGGTGCCCAGAACTGGACAGCATACTCCAGGTGCGGCCGGACCAGAGTCTTGTAGAGGAGGAGAATTATCGTTTTATCTCTGGAGTTGATCCCCCTTTTAATGCATGCCAATATTCTGTTTGCTTTATTAGCAGCAGCTTGGCATTGCATGCCATTGCTGAGCCTATCATCTACTAGGACCCCCAGGTCCTTTTCCATCCTAGATTCCCCCAGAGGTTCTCCCCCCAGTGTATAGATTGCATTCATATTTTTGCCACCCAAATGCATTATTTTACATTTTTCTACATTGAACCTCATTTGCCATGTAGTCGCCCACCCCATTAATTTGTTCAGGTCTTTTTGCAAGATTTCCACATCCTACGGAGAAGTTATTGCCCTGCTTAGCTTAGTATCGTCTGCAAATACAGAGATTGAACTGTTTATCCCATCCTCCAGGTCGTTTATGAACAAATTAAATAGGATTGGTCTTAGCACAGAACCCTGGGGAACCCCACTACCCACCCCTGACCATTCTGAGTACTCCCCATTTATCACCACCCTCTGAACACGCCCTTGTAGCCAGTTTTCAATCCATGTACTCACCCTATGGTCCATGCCAACGCACCTTATTTTGTACAGTAAACGTTTATGGGGAACTGTGTCAAATGCTTTTGCAAAATCCAGATACACCACGTCTACGGGCCTTCCTTTATCTAGATGGCAACTCACCTCTTCATAGAAGGTTAATAGATTGGTTTGGCAAGAATGATTCTTCATGAATCCATGCTGATTACTGCTAATGATATCATTCTTATTACTAAAATCTTGTATATAGTCCCTTATCATCCCCTCCAAGAGTTTACATACTATTGATGTTAGGCTAACTGGTCTGGTCCCTTGAATGTTTGCCAGCCAATCATGAGAGCTGTTGAACCAGGTCTCTGAAATTCCCACAAAATCCAAATCCTCCTTGTACAACAGTATCTCTAGTTCACCCATCTTGTCCGCCATGCTCCTGGCATTAGTGAACATGCCACATAGTTTAGACCGGTCGCATATTGTCCTCGTATTGGGTGTTTCAAGATTGCAACTAGGACTTGCTACTATACTCACCTTGTGTTTTTGTGCTTTGGTTAACCTACCACTAATGCCCCCAATACTACCCTCTGGAATATCTTCGGCTCTGGCTATCACTGTCTCTGGACCCTCCCCCCCATCGCCTAGTTTAAAAACCCCTCTAACTTTTTGGCCATCTTCATTCCCAGCAGATCTGCACCCTCCTCATTTAGGTGCAGTCCGTCCCTTCTATAGTACCGGTTACCGACTGAGAAGTCAGCCCAGTCCTCCAGGAACCCAAACCCCTCCTTACATGTGCACTCAACTTCTTTGGTCGACCATGGCGAGGCCTGTTTTGAGCGGAACCTGTCCTATTAAACCACTTTATGGTCTAGGCCACCGTGATACAGCTCAGTTTAAGGGTCTTGACAATCTTCTTATAGCCTAGGCTGTCTTTATGTAGAACAACAATTCTTTTTTTCAGATGCTCAGAGAGTTCTTTGCCATGATGTGTCATGTTGAACTTCCAGTGACCAGTATGAGAGAGTGAGAGCAATAACTCCAAATTTAACACACCTGCGGAGCTGTGGGCGCTAAAGTGAAGCCGTCCACATTGATGAATCCTGTTGTCTGTGTGGCCAGGATAAAGAGCAGAAGTACTGCTAAAAAGAGCCAGGTGGACTGGCACTTGCCGTTGTGTGTATTTGCTGGAGGAGAAGAACCCCTCCGTGGGAAACCTTTATGTTACAAACTTTTATTTGCCTTTTGAATAAAAATGGGCTACCATGCCCTAAAATATAGTTCCTAGGGATGAGCTTCGAGTTTGAGCCCAACTCATGTTCGACTCGAACATCGTCTGTCCGCAAGTTCGCCGAACAGCGAACAATTTGGGATGTTTGTGGCAAATTCGAAAGCCACGGAACACCCTTCTCTATGTGAGAAATCAAAAGTGCTAATTTTAAAGGCTTATATGCATGGTATTGTCATAAAAAGTGTTTGGGGACCTGGGTCCTGTCCCAGGGGACATGTATCAATGGAAAAAAAGTTTTAAAAACGGCCATTTTTTCGGGAGCAGTGATTTTAATAATGCTTAAAGTGAAACAATAAAAGTGTAATATTCCTTTAAATTTCATACCTGGGGGGTGTCTATAGTATGCCTGTAAAGGGGCGCATGTTTCCCGTGTTTAGAACAGTCTGACAGCAAAATGACATTTCAAAGGAAAAAAGTCATTTAAAACTACTCGCGGCTATTTGAATTGTCGGTCCGACAATACACATAAAAGTTCATTGATAGAAATGGCATGGGATTTCCCCACAGGGGAACCCTGAACCAAAATTTTTTTAAAAATGGTGTGGGGGTCCCCCTAAATTCCATACCAGGCCCTTCAGGTCTGGTATGGATATTAAGGGGAACCCCATGCCAAAATTAAAAAAAAGGCGTGGGGGTCCCCCTCAAAATCCATACCTGACCCTTCTGGTCGGGTATGGATTTTAAGGGGAACCCCGTGCCAAAATTTAAAAAAATGGCATGGGGTCCCCCCAAAAATCCATACCAGACCCTTATCCGAGCATGCAACCTGGCAGGCTGCAGGAAAAGAGGGGGAAATGAGAGAGCGCCCCCCTCCTGAACCGTACCAGGCCACATGCCCTCAACATTGGGAGGGTGCTTTGGGGTCCCCCCAAAGCACCTTGTCCCCATGTTGATGAGGACAAGGGCCTTATCCCCACAACCCTTGCCCAGTGGTTGTGGGGGTCTGTGGGCAGGGGGCTTATTGGAATCTGGAAGCCCCCTTTAACAAGGTGACCCCCAGATCCCGGCCCCCCTGTGTGAAATGGTACGGGGGTACAAAAGTACCCCTACCATATAACAAAAAAACTGTCAAAAATGTTAAAAATTCCTTTATTTAAATGCTTCTTCTTTCCATCTTCTTTCTTCTATCTTCTTTCTTCTCTCTTCCTTTGGTTTCTTCCTCCATCTTCTTCTTCTTCTGGTTCTTCCTCCGATCCTCTGCTTCTTGCTCCGGTGTTCTCGTCCGACATCTTCCTCCGTGGTGTCTTCTTCCCTTCTTCGTTCTTGGGCCGCTCCGCATCCATGATGGGAGGCTTCCGCTGTGTGACACTTCTCGTCTTCTGACGGTTCTTAGATCCCGCCCCCTCTGACATCACGGGGAAAGCCTCAGGGAAGTCCCCGTCAAGTCCCAGTGCGTCAGAGGAAGCGGGGTCACTGGCTGGCCCCACCCACCGTTATTTAAGAACCGTCAGAAGACGAGAAGCATCACACAGCGTCCAGCCAAGCCAGAAAATGTATCCATGTGTGAATCAGCTGTGGACTGGTGTAAATTAGTCACATTATCCCCAGTTCAAGGGAAAGTGAAAGAGGACTTTGTCCCTCGCAGCCTGAACCCAAAGGTGCCACAGCGTGAGGCAAGGAGGCCTCTGCGCTGCAAGCGTTGTAGCAAATGGGGACATGCTGTTGTCCAGTGCCCCTTGTCACAGGAATGTTCGCGGAGTAACCAAGCTGGATGGGAGGTTGATGAATTCTGGAACTCACCTGCTAGAGAATGTTACCAGTGGTGTCCCAGACAGAGGGATTGAGCAATGCAGAGTCTGTCTACTGATGATCATGACCAGCGGTGTCCTCAGGAGTGGTAACCAGTGGCAACGAGTGAGAGCCAGTCATTGAGGAGATGCCAAGGAGTTAAAGTTCAGCATCCAGTGCCGCGCTTAGAGTGTGGTCAATTAGGGCATGGGATCTTTACTTGCCCAAGGCTTTGGAACACCACCGGCGACTCTGGAAAGGCTGCACTGTCGCCTCATGGCCACAAAGAGGCAGTAGCTTGTGAGGATGCATCTGTGAGACAGTGCACTCAAATGAAGCCAAAGTTATCTGCTGCAGAATATTTTAAGCCTGTTGCAGTTTATGGGACTAATCCCAGTGAAGTGGCAGTGTGTCCGGTGGGGAGATCCACAGAAGGTATGAAAATGGACTTGCTGTAGTGTGCTACCCAGAGCAGAGGGGAGACACAGGTTAAAACCCAGCTTGCAGCAAGGTCAAGGACTGAAAAGAACATATGGCCTCTGTATGCACCTAAGGTAATCCAGCAGAGTGCTGGGAGAGATGTGCTAGAGGTGACCAGTTTGTGTGCCAGGTTCCCTAGTGACAGGTGCTGCAGAGTTGCAGAGGGAAACCTCCCAGGAGCCCACAATGTTGCAGCAGAGGGTTTCCTAGGTCAGCTATAGAGCCACGCTAGTGGGAGAGAGAATCTCTTTGGAGAAGAAGGGTGGTGTGCTGAGCAGCACACAGGGTGCAGTGCGTTCTGACCAAAAACAGCCTGCTAAAGCTTATAACACTGATATGTCTGTGAATGATGATGATACATGTACTTATGGTGATGTGTTCACTAATAGGGATGAGCCGAACATCCCATGGTTCGGTTCACAGCAGAACTTGCGAACAGGCAAAAAATTTGTTCGAACACGCGAAAACCGTTAAGGTCTATGGGACACAAACATGAATAATCAAAAGTGCTCACCCAGTGACCCTGCCGTCCTCTGACGCACGGGGAATTCACAGGACTTCCCTGTGGCTTTCCCCGTGTTGTCAGAGGGAGGCGGTGACAACACAGGGAAAGCCACAGGGAAGTCCCGTTAATTCCCTGTGCATCATTATATAAGAAATGTCAGGAGAAGCGAAGCATCACATGACTGAAGACTCCCACTGAGGCGGATCGTGCGGATGGAGCGGAGAAGAAGCCTGGAGGAAGATGCGGGATGAGAAGAGCGGAGGAAGATGGAGAAGAAGAAGATGAAGAAGAAGATGGAGGAAGAAGAAGAACACCGAAAGAACA
This sequence comes from Aquarana catesbeiana, assembly GCF_042186555.1. Classification (NCBI taxonomy): domain Eukaryota; kingdom Metazoa; phylum Chordata; class Amphibia; order Anura; family Ranidae; genus Aquarana; species Aquarana catesbeiana. Next base: position 567,398,972 of record NC_133325.1, read on the forward strand.
CCAGAAGAAAGAAGATGGAAGAAGAAGCCGAAGGAAGAGGAAATTAATAAAGGACTTGTCAAAAACCGTCTCTTGTGTTTTTTAACCTTTTTGACACTTTTTTTGTGAAATGGTAGGGGTACATTTGTACCCCATTACCAATTCACACAGGGGGGGCAGGAATCTGGGGGTCCCCTTGTTAAAGGGGGCTTTCAGATTCCAATAAGCCCCCCGCCCGCAGACCCCCACAACCACCGGCCAAGGGTTGTGGGGATGAGGCCCTTCTCCCCATCAACATGGGGACAAGGTGCTACCTGAAAGCACCATCCCAATGTTGAGGGCATGTAGCCTGGTATGGTTCAGGAGGGGCCTGGCAGGCCGCAGGAAAAGAGGGGGGACGAGAGAACGGCCCCCCTCTTTTCCTGCGGCCTGCCAGGTTGCGTGATCGGATAAGGGCCTGGTATGGAATTTAGGGGGACCCCCACGCATTTTTTTTTTTAATTTTGGTTCTGGGTTCCCCTGTGGGGAAATCCCATGCCATTTCTATCAATTAACTTTTATGTGTATTGTCGGACCAACAATTCAAATAGCCGCGAGTAGTTTTAAATGACTTTTTTCCTTTGAAATGTCATTTTGCTGTCAGACTGTTCTAAACACGGGAAACATGTGCCCCTTTACAGGCATACTATAGACACCCCCCAGGTACGAAATTTAAAGGAATATTACACTTTTATTGTTTCACTTTAAGCATTATTAAAATCACTGCTCCCGAAAAAATGGCCGTTTTTAAAACGTCTTTTTCCATTGATACATGTCCCCTGGGACAGGACCCAGGTCCCCAAACACTTTTTATGACAATACCATGCATATAAGCCTTTAAAATTAGCACTTTTGATTTCTCCCATAGACTTTTAAAGGGTGTTCTGCGGCTTTCAAATTTGCCGCGAACACCCCAAATTGTTCGCTGTTCGGCGAAATGGCAAACAGCCGATGTTCAAGTCGAACATGAGTTCGACTTGAACTCGAAGCTCATTCTTATTCACTAATCATGAGGAAAGGGGTGTGTCTCCCTTGGCAACCAGATGCAGAGCCACAGGGGCTCTCAATGCGTTGGAGCCAGAGATTTTCCAGGACAGCACAGAATTTGCTCTGGATGAACAGACTGGGTTTACACCATGCAGTGAGAGTTTGTGTGAGCAGTCCACTCACCATATGTGTAACCCAGTTGGTAAGGGGTTAAGTCAGCCAGGTAAAGCTAAAGTAAACAGCTGAGTGTGTGGTTAGCGCCCCCAGGGCAAGCTGGCCAAAATGGTGTATTGCAGTCTGCCTTGATGCATTATCTAAGAGTGAAGCATGATGTCAAAATGTGATTTATATAAAATGGACAAAGGTACTGTCTGTGCTGCAGAATCCCAGGTGCCTCGTATAGCAGGTGATGGATGAGGTGCTGCGGCACACTCATAGCAGAAGCACAATAAATTGGCACAGTTGGGCCAAACAATTACTAGCCATGCTAGACAAGGCTATGTTAAGCAACAAGGGTGTGGACACAAAAAATGCTATGCCAGACAGGGAGATTGCAGAGCGGCCAATGGTTGAGGGAGCATTGGTCCCTGCATAGGTTGTTTCCCTCCAGCCGGAAGGACCAGATAAGGGCACATGCGCAGCAGATGTTTTGGCCAACAAATGTTGACTTGCAGAGGCTCATTGTTAAGTTGGAGGGGATGAGTGAGAGACATGCGTCTGACAGTGTTCCAGAGGAGCGTCAGGCTGTGATGGGTACTTCATGTGAGGTGGAGGCCCCTTTAAATTTCTTGGCCTCTCTCAATGTTTTGCATATTGATGTGGAGTGTGTAGAAATTACAGATGTGCTAGCGAAACTGCTTGAAGTGGTGAAAGCACGTTCCTTGTATACCTGGGTGCCTCTACTACAGTCGGATGTGGTGGTGTTGTGTGGTACCAATGGGTGGAGCCAGGTAGTACAAGCTGTGCTGAGTAACATTAATCCCCAGTGGAACTGGTTGGTACAGTGCTCTCTAATAGTGAGGCAAGTGATCTCTTGGTTCCCTGTTAGGGTGCTTCCGGATACGGTTCAGTACGGAAGGCATTCTGGAGAGCTGATGGAGACATTGGAGGTCTCTCCGCCTTTTGTTGTGATGGACACACCTGCTAGTGCGGTCTGAGGTGTGGCTGAACAGGGATTAGTAAATGGCGCGTATACTGCCTCACCCACTAGACCTCCTAAGAAGGAAGGGCCGGATATGTATGCAGCAAAAGCAGAGATTCTGTCTGTCACCTGCAAAGAGGTACAAATTGAGGTACTCAGAGACGCTCTCAAATATGGTATGGAGAGGAACAAAAATTGTGACATGGAAAAGTGTGAGCTGGCAAAGATTGGTACTGCTAGAAATGGGTCATGTGTTGCTCAATGTCAGTTGTTAGGACAACTGCCCATAGAGATTTGGACAACAGGTGAAGTGAAGCCTTGTGAAGGTCCCATAGGGGCTAGCTGCTCACCTGTGTGTTGTACCTCCTTGGGCCTGGCCCTAACAAATCCTGAGCAAGACAGAACTGACAGTATTGGTAACTGGAGAAATGGTGACTTATTACTGAATGTCAATGTAAATAATGGCCTGGTTATGAAAATTAATAATTTCTTGGCAAATGAGAATGATAAACAGATGTTGAGCTCTGGGGAGTTGGTGGTCAATGGTAACGGCAAAGGAGTTGGCAAACCTAAGAAACCTATTGTGATGGGGAAAAGAGGTACAAGTGAGTGAAATGGTGGTTCCTCACCAGGCATAGTGTCAGAAGCAGGTTCCCTACAGAATCTGTAAACTGAGTTGAAAGGAAGTAGCAGGAAAGGCAGGGGCCACCAGAAAAGAAATGTAAGCTCAGGAACTCCAAGGACAGAGGGAGTTGGCTGAGGATACAGAACTGTAGGACCCCGCTGCGATCCAGGCTAGGGTGTGCCTGGAAACGCACCCGAAAAAAAGATTGGGCCTACGCAGCGAACAGCTAGCGCAGAGGTGCCACAATTAAGGATTTGGGCTGGTGTGCCCCGCCCCCCTTCGGGTTCTAAATGGGGGGGGGAGATGTATGACAGTAGGAGATGCTGTCACTGTAAAATTAGTAGTTTGGGGGACACAGGGTGTGCACATTTGCTTGGTGCAAGACTGCAGAGCATAGATGTGGACTGGAGAAAACTGCTTTTGCAGCTTTCTCCATGTTTTGGTATTCCGTCATGGGGCTCTGTAGTTTGGAGATTCCATAGTGTCTTAGGTGGGACAAGTGAGCACAGCCTTTATAATGAGAGTATGGGAATACCTCATGGCTCCCAGTTGGAGACTGCTCCACACCAAGAGAGAAAGTAGGTCTCCAAGAGTCAGAGGGGCTGCAGGAGGCAGCCAGAACATGTGTAACTGCAAGAGGCAGTGAAACGGTCTGAGGACTAAGGCCAGAGCGGAGCTGTGGGCGCTAAAGTGAAGCCGTCCACATTGAAGAATCCTGTGGTCTGTGTGACCAGGATAAAGAGCATAAGTACTGCTAAAGAGAGCCAGGTGGCTAGCATTTTCCGTTGTGTGTATTTGCTGGAGGAGAAGAACTCCCTAAAATATAGTTCCTGACTGGCTTGAATCACTGACAAAAGCATCTACCACGAGAGCTAATGGTCCCCCATGTTACTATATATATATATATATATATATATATATATATATATATATATATACATATATATATATATATATATATATATATATATATATATATATACAGTATCTCACAAAAGTGAGTACACCCCTCGCATTTATGTAAATATTTTATTATATTTTTTCATGTGACAACACTGAAGAAATGACACTTTGCTACAATGTAAAGTAGTGAGTGTACAGCTTGTATAAACGCAAGTGTATAAAGTGCAAATTGGTTGTCCCCTCAAAACAACTCAATACATAGCCATTAAAACTAAACCACTGGCAACTAAAGTGAGTACACCCCTAAGTGAAAATGTCCAAATTGGGGCCAATTAGCCAATTTCCCTCCCAGTGTCATGTGACTCGTTAGTGTTACAAGGTCTCAGGTGTGAATGGGGAGCAGGTGTGTTAAATTTGGTATTATCGCTCTCACTCTCTCATACTGGTCAATGGAAGTTCAACATGGCACCTCATGGCAAAGAACTCTCATGCCGCTTACACACGAGCGGATTTTCCGTCAAAAAAAACTTGGATGGTTTTTCCGACAGAATTCCGCTCAAGCTTGCCTTGCATACACTCGGTCGAAATTTCAGAGAACTTTTGTGTGACCGTCAAGAACGCGGTGACGTACAACACTACGACGAGCCGAGAAAATGAAGTTCACTGCTTCCGAGCATGCGTCGATTTGTTTCCGAGCATGCGTAGGAGTTTTGCGCGTTGGAATTTGTACAGACAATCGCATTTTCAGATAGGAACTTTTTCTGACCGAAAAATTGAGAACCTGTTCTCAATCGTTTGCTAGCAGGAATTCCGCCAGCAAAAGTCCGATGGAGCATACACGCGGTCGCAAAAGCTCTCATCGGTCTTTTGCTGGCTGTATTTCCGTGTGTATGCGGCATCAGAGGATCTGAAAAAAAGAATTGTTGCTCTGCATAAAGATGGCCTAGGCTATAAGAAGATTGCCAAGACCCTAAAACTAAGCTGCAGCATGGTGGCTAAGACCATACAGAGGTTTAACAGGACAGGTTCCACTCAGATCAGAAAATAGCAAGTGTAGGCGCAATCACTAAGAAATCCCACAGGATCAAATCTACAAAAGTCACTGAACCAAAATCGGTCAAATGGTAAAAGATGGAAGATAACAATCCATATAGCAAACACTAACCAATAGTCTCTATATTGCTGTTATTGAGATGGAGGGGTAAAAATGTCCAGAAGGAACAAGCAGGGCTGCCATCATAATAGGAAAGAAACCATGTTCCTGAAGCTGAAAAACAACAAGTGGAGAGGCGCCTCTGGGCGCAGTCATTTTTATAAGTGTAAAATGTTTAATAAATCTTAAATAAACTCACATTGCAGTAGTAAAAACAAGCATGGTAGTAAGAGTCATGGATGGCGCTCCCGATCCTGTGCCTGTGGACAGTCTCTGTGGTAGATGTAAAAAAAAGCTCTTCCGGATGTGGTAAGCCGGCTTCAAACATGGAGGAGCGGCCTCAGAGCGAGGCTTGAAGCGCACAAGACCGCTGGCCACAGGAGGGTGACGTCATCAACAGTGGACGTGTTTCTTGGGCATGCGCGCTTGGATGGTTAGCAAGCCGCGCCCCTTTATCAACAAACAGGTCTACTCGCCATGCAAAGAAGTTAAATAGGGAAAAGGGGAAGGGAGCAGGGCGGGTAAAAGGGCGGAAAGGATGGGGAATGAGGGATATGTATACAACCCAATGCTAATAGATGTGACAGTGACAAGAATGGGCGAAACAGAAAACGGGAACAAGAAACGGAAGAGGGCTGAGAGTGTCACCAAGGAAAAATGGGTTACAGTGTAACCAAGGGATGGAGGGACAAGAGAGAGGAAGAGAAAGGGGGGGAAAAAAAGGAAGGGAAAGGGGGAGGGGGGGAGGAAAAGGGGAATAGTAAAAGATCCCTAAAACAGCGAAGGAAAAAGAAAGAGGGAGGGGGGAAAAAAAGAAAAGGAAGAGGGGGGGATGGAAGAAGGGGAAAAAAAGGAGAATGGGTAGGTCTGGAGGGCGATATCTAAAACATTAAAAAAATTTTAAAGGACAATCAGCGCAAACCAAAAAGTCAAAACGAATGCAGGCTGAACACTAGAAGGATAACACCAACCTCAATAAAATACAATAAATACAGTAAGTGCAGCGCAAAAAAATGTGGTAATGTTCATAAATGAAAAGGATAATAAATAGTCCAATCATAAGATGGCAAACAAAAAGTTCATAAACAATAAGGAGATAACCCTCTTCTGGGGATGCTAATCTATGCGCTTATCCAGGAGTTGTAGAAAGTAATAAGATTGTGCTTACCAGATCCAAATGACCCCTTGGTTATAGGGGGTCTAAAACAGCATGAATGGACCCATGGCAGGCTGCTGGGCTCGCTGTCATCTGCAGGTCAGGTGAGTTCTTGGAGACATGGAGAGCACCTCAGGTGTCAGATGTGATGCTGGTAACTGCAAAAATAGCTGACATGTGTGGTATGCTCACTCCCAGACCAGAGCGATCCGTGTTGATAAGTGCAGAGTAGCAGTATTCCCCAGAGAAAATGAATAAAAATAAAAAATCTAAGAGCGATCCATATAAAACAAATGTCCAGATTTATTAAATGATTGAAAGAAATCATAAAAAGGACGCTGTTGCAGCGCCAGTGCATATAAGCTACTAAGCGGCAGTGTTGTGCAGTAAAGCAGTACGGATCACAAATAGCTGTCAGACAGAGAAGGCTGCGGGTGACGGCGGTCAGACAGTTCCGCCCTCGTACGTGGCGTTACGTCAAGAAGACTTCGTCAGCGAGGGTGGCCTTTAAAATTCCAGCACAGTACAAATACCCTTCAAAAAAATGAGCAAATAAACAATAGGTGCCTACTCTAATATCCAAATCATTACTTAAATCAATAAATGCTAGGCACAGTTGCCCCCTTTAAGTGCAATCCCACTTTTAAAACCAAATAATCAAACATAAAGTCCGAGGTGCTATCCTAAAATATTCAAATATACATACACAAATGCCTTAAACCAAAAATGTTCCTTAATACAAAAAAAAAGTGAGTGAATGTAAAAAAGGTGTAGCATTAAAGTCCAAGTGATACTCTATTAAAAGATCCATTCCTGGGGCGTGGCCACGGCATGAACGTGTGAGGACGTGCTGAGAGAGAGCTCCGCTCAACCCGCAGCATATACTGCACCTGCAGCAGCTTTCCTGGGGGGATTTTAACCCCACACTATGCCATCCAGACGGTGGACATCACCGCAGCCTCGGCGGACCCCTCGGAACCGATCTGGCTCCCTGGATTTGTACTTTACAGAGCCGCGCCGCACCTCTCCAGGGACATCCAAGATAGCGCCGACAGGTAAACATCAGGCCACTCGTGCTGCCTCCCCTATCCCCTCTCCACGGCCACCTTCTCCCTCTCTTCCTCTACCTGCCTCTCCTGCCAGCTCAGCTAGCTCCGCTCCTCCTGCAACACTGGGAGATGTACTAGGGGACTCAGATTTGAGGGGGTTACATTCTTGCCCTCTCCACAAAGGCACACTTGGAACTGTTTGTTAACAGGGTGGAGAAGGCCTGTAGGCAAGATATTAAGGCCTTGCAGACAGACACAGCACATATTGGGGGTATAGTGGAAGATCTGGAAGCTCAATGGGAAGTTGTTACTCCTGCTCTGCAAGCTCTCCATGAACGCTGTAAGACACAGGACCGCAGGATTAACTACTTAATTAACCAAATGGATGACTTTGAAAACAGAAGTCGCAGAGTTAACATCCGCATCAGGGGTATGCCTGAAGCTACTGGCCCCAAAGACATAGTTCCATCCCTGCAGGGACTTTTCAAACAGATCCTAGGCCGCGCTGCACCTGACTACATTGAGATAGACAGGGCCCTTCATCCGCCCTCAGCAGATCCAGATAAGCCAGGGGACATTATCTGCAAACTACACAAGTATTCCTTGAAGGAAAGCATAATGTTTCACGTCAGAGGTGTCCTCCACATGGACTTTGATGGAGCAAAGTTATCCCTTTTTCCGGATCTCTCTAGATGCACCTTGATGCAAAGCCGGGCCCTTAAGCCGGTACTTGAAGCCCTGCAGGATGCAAAGCTGATTTACAGATGGGGATTTCCGTTCCAACTGTCGGTAACCAAAGATGGTCGACAAGTTGTTCTACGCTCCAGGGAAGAACTGCCACAGTTCCTGCAACAATTGGGCCTACCTGCTATTGACATCCCAGATTGGAGGTCTGCTCAGGAGATACCGCTCCCCGCGCACCCTCAGCCCTGGCGTACTTCTCGCCTCAGAGGTTGGAATAAGCGCAGATCTGGAGAAAATTCTCACCGGGATGAATCACATTCACCCCTCTGTCCCCCCCTTCTGAGGAGATCCTAAAGGATTCTTCTGACTCTCCAACCTCTGTTCTTGTTTACAGGACGCCTCCCCACACTTTTTTCACATTTTTTGGGATGTAGCGACTTTTATTGCAGCTGCTGCAGTTACAACACATCAGGCTGGCACACTGTAGATGATGCTAGGCCCTTCTTGCTAACTGGGGATGACAGTTCTAGGCGGGCTTACACTTGGTGTTGCGCCATTTTCCCCCACGTAGGTCAACTCTTAGGAGTTCAGTCCCACATTTGGGATGCCTCACTGCTCGCTGACCTCCATCCTTTTATTGGTCAGATGGCCGGATGGAGGTTCCCGACTAGTGATGGTTGGCTAGTTTGGAGGGCTCTTATGGTATCCTCCTTGTTGGTTGTTTTAACTGCTGTTTTGTTTTTTTTGTTTTTTGAGTTCTTATGTTTTCCTTATGTTTTCTAAGCACTCATGGATTTATGAATCGACTTTCTGCAGATCTGCTGTTCCTCCTGCTCGGGGCTGGAGACCCTTCCTTGAAACCACCATCTTATGGCATCTCTGAAAGTGGTATCGTACAATGTCCGAGAGTTGAGCTCGTCCAATAAACGCAGTAAGTTGTGGCTCGAGACCAAACGCATGGGGGCACAGATCCTTTTACTACAGGAGACACACTTTCGCACTGACTCGGTCCCCCGCCTTCCCACCCACCTATATTCCCAATGGTTTCTTAGTATTTCCCCTCGAGCTAAATTGAGTGGCGTGGCAATAGCTATACATAAACAATGCCCATTTATCTTGGTGGACCAGTTGTCTGACACAAATGGCAGATATGTTTTTGTTAAAGGTACCATCCTAGGCCACAAATTTACGTTTGCAACCGTGTACGCCCCAAACACCCACCAACTCACCTTTTTGGATTCTCTTTTAGAGTCCCTCTCCCACTTTAGGGAGGGACAATTGATTGTGGGGGGAGATTTCAACGTCAGTCCCGATCCTAAGCTAGACACTTCTGCAGGTCGTTCCACCCACTCATTTGCCTTTCTCAAACATTTTAGAAAAACCTTACAGTCTCATCAGCTTGTCGATTGCTGAAGATTACTTCATCCCACCAACAAAGATTTCAGCTACTATTCGGTGACTCATGCTGTATACACCCGCATTGACATGGTGATGATGGATCGAGGTGCAAAGATAGATATGATAAATGGTATGGTGTTTGGGCTGCCTGGAAACACTATGTTGAAAAGGCAAGCACTGACGAACGACCGAGGGACCCTGCCCCGGCGGGAGGAGAACAGCTATTAGTGTAGTTATTAGTTTTACTTTGATTTGAATTGACCTCCGGAGAGGTAACCTGCAGAAATATCCCCTTAGATGTCATGAGTGCATCTTTCTTTTCTTCTTTTCCTTTCTTTATTATTTTTGTTTTCAGGATCCGACTCTTAAGATTCACATCTGCAGATTCTGCATGCCAAATGGCTCTAATTATCTACCGGACTAAGTAGGGTGTGCTCATGATTACTGCCTATGTCCTTTAGTAGGATTAGAGACGAATCCATAATGGTATGACTCATATGTTTGCACACTTTTTCAAATTGACACCTTTGTCTCTTAATCCCTCTATGTTAGATGGCCAATCGGGCCTGATCATTCTGTATGTTATGAAGACACATGAGCAAATGGCTATGTTGTGCAGAATCTAACTATGCTTTGTCCTGTCTGGCTTTTATTTGCTTTTATTTGAATGTTATGTCAAGAAAATGTATCTAAAAAATAAAGATTACATAAAAAAAAAGATCCATTCCTCAATGTGCAAAAAGAGAAAAAACTCCATGCTCTAATATCCATTAAAAATCTTCTCCTTCTTATTACCCAGCCACATTCCAGTTGGTGGAAGATGATAGTCTGTCTTCATAAATATCTTATCCCCAGAGGTACTGCTACTTTCTCTCATAGAGTGACTATAAATAGCAAAAAACAAAAAGTACTCTCATAGTGCAGTATTTATTTAAAAGTTAATCAAGCATATAAAGCTAAGATTTGTACACTCACATATTATGGTGTCCAATCTCTCAGCAACAAAGCAGTCAGCCTGTAGTGCTCCACCGTTACGCTTAGTGGAAACGGCACATGTTACGATTGCCTGAATTGGAAATGATGTCACCACACAGAACCGTACCACGCTTTTCCGGATATGACACACACATCACTGCCTCTACATGTTTCGCTAAATGCATCTTCAGGAAGCTCTGCGCAGCCATATTGAAGAAGTCTTATATAGTACCTGCTTACACTTGATTGGTGAAAAATTAACTTCCAGGAATTGGCAAATAGCAAAAGATATGACCTATTTTCGCCACTGTGACATGCCTCCATCCCTAAATTACTTTATATGAAAAAGGAAACAGTGGTCATGGGACTTTAAATGAGGCATGTCACTACCCAGAGTCAAAATAACATGAAGTAAATGGTATAGAAAGTTTATTACAATCCAAGAATAAATCTACATTAAATTGATATCATATTGATGCATGATGTTATATGCACAATGATGACACAACCAAAAATAGGAATAAATTGCAAGAACCAGACTGTCTTGGCGTCCTTGAAAAATCACAATGGAACTCGACGCGTCCATGACCACTGTTTCCTTTTTCATATAAAGTAATTTAGGGATGGAGGCATGTCACAGTGGCGATAATAGGTCATACCTCTTGCTATTTGCCAATATTCGGGTGGAAGACACCCTGGTCCTCATTAATCTATTACGTCACCTATTTTTGATTTATTTTTGTTTCTCTTCTTTTTTTATTACCATACTATATCTATATATATTGCTTACCAACATCACTAAGTTTGCTGTTAACCTTCCAGCAAGCCCAGCTAGCGGTTGGGGGTGATATTGCCTCTGTCTGGTTTCCGGGGCTGCAATGTGCGGCACTGTCTCCCCTCCTCCTCCCTGTCAGGGTATGGGTGGGGAGTTCTATCCTGCACATTGGTGCTATGCACACGCTGCCTGCCCGTGATGTCTATCGATATCGGGATGTGGCAACGTCTTTCGTGAATTTCATGCCGAGCAGTGGGTGTGTGGGGATCCACATCCGGCGCATGCCCCGAGGGTGGTCCTGTCCCCGTTCCCTTGTGCTTATTGGCTAACGGAATAGCACTGGCGGGGTCCCACCCTGTATCTCGGGTATACAGCCTGAGCTGGTCAGTATATGCCTCCCTATACCTGAGGGGTATTACAACTGCAGTCTACTCCATGGAACCACACCTAAAAGACTAACTTTGGGACCCTAGGTGACCCCACCTATACACTCTTGTTTACGTTTTTGCTTTTTTTGCGCTAGGTTAAATTTTTTATTTATTTAACTTTATGGGGTTTTTTTTCAGTACTTCACATTTGGTTTATTTTTTATCGTCTCAGCAACCTAGTTTCATTCCACTTCATGCACCTGGTCCTTCCATGCATTTTGTTAGGTTGGTTTGTCCACATATCACCTATTGTGCTCATAGGCCAATAGCATAGCACTGGCGGGGCCCCGCCCTGTATCACAGGCATATAGCCTGAGCAGGTCAGTATATGCCTTTTTACACCTGAGAGGCATTGCAACTATTCCATGGAAAAAAAAAAACAAGAACAAACAATTGTATAGGTGGGGTCACATAGGATCCCAAAATGAATCTTACAGGTGTGGTACCTGTAAGATTCATTTTGGGATCCTAGGTGACCCCACCTATACAATTGTTTGTACTTGTTTTTTTTTTTTGCACTAGGCATTCTTCCCAGCCCTTGTCCATTTTGTTTTTTTTTTTACGGTTTCAGCAACCTGATTTTATTACACGTCACGCACCTGCTCCTCCCATGTATATTTGTATGGTTGGTTTGTCAACTCAATATAATCCCTTTTTTTGGTTAGATATAGTTTTTAGACACCTGTACACCTTTATATATACTTACACGTTGGTATATTTTACATACATACACATATTTATATTTTTACATATATATATACATGTATGATATATATAATTTATTTTTAGATTAGTGTGTACGCAAGCTGTTCCTGCATCCCACCATTCCATGGACTTTTCTGCTGTTTTCTGACCTGCTTCTCTGGCTGTTCCTTTGATATGGATGGGACATTTCTGCCTCAGCCGCGGATGAGACATTGCTGTCACCCCCTTTCTCTCCCTCCCTTTGGGAACCGGGCTAATTTCCAGCTGACTAGTAAGTACCAGACTGCTTGTCTGTCCTAGATCATGTCTTTAATTCCTGTTATGAAAAAAAAAAAGGAAGAGATCCCCTGTGTGGTGGACTTTTAAGACACAATGCTAGATCAAAGGATTTTAAAGGATTAAAGGATTTGAAAGACACTTGTACCCTTGTATGTTTTTAAAGACATAACTACTGCAATGTTGAATACACTGCTATAATATTTAAATATGGTTTCTTCTTGCTTACACCCCTGCAGAAGGAGGCAACTTAGTACTCTGAAACGCGTCGGGTGCGAGAAATCACAAAACTGTATTGTATATTTATGTATATGACGGTGTAAAAGTCTTAGACGTGTTTAAACATTCCATGTTTTTGTATATACTTTTTTCTATACTTTTCTAAATAAATATCTTAAAATCATCAACATATTCTGCTAAAATCCTTTGATCTAGTATTGTGCCTTAAAAGTCCACCACACAGGGGATCTCTTCCTTTTTTCTTGAAATACTGGATGTGGCACGACCCCTTGCGCAACATTACTGGCCCAACAATTGTTTTCTCATTCCTGTAATAGGAAAGTCTTCAATAATTTTGACCGTATACTATTATATTATATATTTTTTTATTTTTTCACTATTATAGACATTCCTTATACTGTACTCCTGATGAGTGGATATGTTCCACGAAATGCGTCAAGTTCCATTGTGATTTTTCAAGGATGCCAAGATAGTCTGGTTCTTGCAATTTATACCTATTTTTGGTTGTGTCATCATTGTGCATATACCATCATGCATCAATACAATATCTATTTATGTGTTCTAATATTTGCTTTTTATGTCAGCTGGTTTTTATGACATTTTTGTGATTTATTACCATGTACTGCGTTTTTCTGCGATTATGTAGATTTATTCTTGGATTATAATAAACTTTCTATACCATTTGCTTCATGTTATTTTGACTCTGGGTAGTGACATGCCTCATTTAAAGTCCCATGACCACTGTTTCCCTTTTCATATAAACTTCCAGTATTTGTTCTCCATTTTGTTGGTGACATTCCCCATGTGGTTTATAACTACTGATGAGACCAGGCTGTATGTATCAATAGCGAAATCTTACAATAAATGTTTTGATACTTATAAAAACAAACATCAATGCATATACACGTATTGAAAGATACCAATTATCTAAAAAATTACATTTGAGATCTATTTCCCTCCCCCTTTTCGATCCTAAATAGATTTCAAATACAAGAAACTTTTACATAATAAGTATTAAAAATATCAAAACTAAAACCCAATTACATACTAAATCTTATTTTAACCCCTTGGTGCTGGAGCCTCCTGGCCCTTTAAGGGGTTTAAGATGTCGTAGGCGGGGATAGTTTTTGATCATGTAACCGCTGTGTCACAGTGGTCACATGATCAGAAAGCTCCCAATCGCAAGTAGTGCACACTCTTGGCACAGCTGTTTTTGCAATTATGAACACAAATATGCGGCAGTTTGGTGCCAAGGCCCACCATCGAGAGGTCAAATATTTGCGTAATGTCGGCGCCAAGAGTTTAACATAAGTATATTTCATTGATACACCTTAAAAAATGTAATCAACTCCTCATAGTGGTCATTGGTTATAATTTTAATGGTTTGTGCTCCTACTACTACCTGATGTTTTAAAAATCTATTAAAGGCAACTTAATCTAATATCTAAATTTCACCAGTATACTACACACTTTTTTAATAACCTGTTAAGAAACAATTTAGGTCAATATCTATATTTAACCCATGTGGAGCCAAATTATTATGTTGGTAGACTAACTTGGTTTTATTTTGTAAGATCTCTTTCCTTAAATCTGTCCCTCTCCAATGTTTAGTTATTTTGTCAATCCCACAGAATGAAAGTAAAGTTGGATCTTTGTGTATACCGGTTTGAAGTGTTTTGAAATTCTATGTTTTCATGATGTGCTCACTGATACCTATGGATAATTTTTTAGTTGTAACCACCAACATATTTTAATCTACATGGGGATGTAAGAAGATAGGTGACATATCGTCTATCACAAGTGATCAATGTATTTATTTTAACCACTTGCCAACCAGCTCATATACATTTACGGCAGCAGGTTGGCCCATTCCCGCAAATCGTCATACCTGTATGTTGGCCCCTTTAAGAGCTTTAGCAGGACCCGATGCATGTGGCCGTCGGCCGCAATGTCTGCCGGCCACCCGCAGGCATCGCGGTTCACGGGCACAAGAGCCAGAATGGGGATCTGTGTATGTAAACACACAAATCCCCATTCTGACAGGAAAGACAGATCTGCTGTTCCTAGTAATTAGGAACAGCGATATGTCTCCTCCTCCAGTCAGTCCCATCCCCCACAGTTAGAAACACTCTTGAGGGAACACATTTAACCCCTTGATCACCCCCTAGTGTTAACCCCTTCCCTGCCAGGGACATTTATAAAGTAATCAGTGGCTATTTTTAGCTCTGACCACTATATAAATGTCACTGGTACCAAAAAAATGTCAAAAGTGTCTGATCTCTGCCACAATGTCGCAGTCCTGTTAAAAATTGGTGAGCGCCGCCATTACTAGTTAAAAAAAATTATAATAAAAATGCCTTTAATATATCCCCTATTTTGTAGATGCCAGTGGTGGCCTGTACATAGGGGGCGCCCGGACACCACACCCCCAGGCTGTCACAAAAAAAAATCATGGCCCTTAAAAAAAAGGCCTTAAGTGCACTGTGTTTGGGCACCGGAAGCGCGGAAGTGAAGCGCCAAATCTATGCAATCATGAGATTGCAGACGCGGCACTTCATTGGTGGGTTTGGAGCTGCTTTGTGGCACAATCCATCGTGCCGACCAGTATCCGTCCGGCCCCCATAGTATATCACTACGGCCGGGTGCTTTGTTCTCAGTGTGGGAACAAAGTCAATTCCGGAGCCCAGCGAGCTACAAAAAGATGGCCGCCGGCCCCCCCTCTCCACTGAATACACAGAAAAAGACAGGAACTAGCTGCAGCTGAAGGGGAGAGACAGAAGCTGCATAAAGGAGGGCTGTGCTGCTAAGGACACAGATGTGAGGAGGATTCTGCTCTGCTGATGGGGACACAGATGTAAGGAAGGACTCCGCTGAGGACACAGATGTAAGGAAGGACTTCGCTGGGGACACAGCAGTAAGGAAGGACTCCGCTGGGGACACAGATGTAAGGAGGGGCTCCGCTGGGGACACAGATGTAAGGAGGGACTCCATTGGGGACACAGATGTAAGGAGGGGTTCCGCTGGGGACACAGATGTATGGAGGGGCTCTGCTGGGGACACAGATGTAAGGAGGGACTCTGCTGATGGGGGCACAGATGTAAGGAGGGGCTCCGCTGTGGAGACTGATGTAAGGAGGGACTCTGCTGATGGGGACACAGATGTAAGAAGGACTCCGCTGGGGACACGGATGTAAGGAGGGACTCTGCTGGGGACACAGTTGTAAGGAGGGGCTCCACTGATGGGGACACAGATGTAAGGAGGGACTCTGCTGGGGACACTGATGTAAGGAGGAACTCCACTGATTGCCACTGGGCAATTGATGGGAAACACGTCCACATCATCCCACCACCCAACTCGGGGTCGTACTATTATGATTACAAGGGGTTCAATAGTATTGTGATGTTGGCGGTGGTGTCGGATAATTATGAGTTCCTGTATGTGGACGTGGGGAAGAATGGCCGGATGTCCGATGGTGGATTAATCGCCCATACAGAGTTTTACAGGCGTCTCCAGAATGGCAGCTTGGACTTGCCACCTCCAGAAGACAATGTGGAAAGACTCCCATTCGTCTTTGTTGCGGATGAAGCCTTTGCGCTGGGGGACCACCTTATGCGGCCATTCCCGATGAGGACCCTCACCCCGGACCAGAGGGTTTTTAATTACTGGCTGGCCAGAGCCAGAAGAGTGGTGGAGAACACATTTGGAATCATGGCCAGCCGGTTCCGCCTATTTCTTACACCCATCCATATGGCGGAGTATAAACTGAATCATATAATCCTGGTGTGCTGTGTTCTACATAACTTTTTACGCCAACATTCTGCCAACTATGCTGGCTCAGTTGGACCTGAGGCCAGAATTATAAATGAAACAACCCTGACGGCGCTTGAAAGTGGCCATCCTGGCTTGCCCTCCCTGAGTGCCCATGTCCGGCTAAGATACCTTGAGTTCTTTGCGGGTAGGGGGGGCATCAATATGCCAGACAATTTGTGAAACCTTGATCAAATAAAAAAAAAATTAAACAAATCTTTGGTGACATTTACTGCTTGTGTTTGTTTTAGCTGACCCTGACCGAAATGTGGTGAGTCCTGAAAATGGCGTGATTGTGTAACCTTATACAAAGCACTGTTGGGTGTTATTTACTAAAGGCAAATACACTTTGCACTACAAGTGCACTTGAAAATGCACTGAAACTGCACTCGTAGTGCAAAGTGGATTTGCCCTTAGGAAATAACACCCATTGTCACAGAAAGCAGCAATTACATCACCACAAAAGTGTTGTAGCGTTGAGACAATAATCCACACATTCTTGATTAACCATCTTTTTAATACCTGCACAATCACATGTGCATTTAGAAAATGTTTTTAAAACAAACCAACATGTTTGTTGTATAACAATTTTTGTGGTGGCATTATCAAAAATAGAAATGTCCATTTAAGATAAAACAGGCATGTTTCAAAACAACAAGAAAGACACAAATCTTGAACTTACAAAGTTCACATTAGGTAAAACTTGAAGGCAATATCAGACATGAGTATTTAGGAACTGTGTTTGATATTGTGTTCAGATGGGGTGAAGTCACCCCAGGAAAAGCCAAATTTTGAAGATGCACACCAATTTTAGAATGTCAACATGTGCTAGCTGCCATCCTGGGGGATCAAGGGATGTGTTTTGGGGAAGCAACCCCTTCCTCTCAGCTACTTTAGTGGTTGCACCCCCAAAACGGATCCATTGATCTCCCGTGATGGCAGATAGCACATGTTGACACACTGTGTGCATCCTCAAAATTTGGCTTTTCTAAAAATCTCTAAAACATTTTTAACATTGTAGCACACAAAAAAACAAAGGAATTTGGAGGGGTTTTAAACTCTCCCCAAAACATCAATGATGTTATTATTTTTTTGAATAACATCATTGATGTTTTTCTTGAGGTTTTCCAATGCTAAATTACACCCCATGATCTCCCCAATAAGGACCTGTGCACTTTCCGAGGTGAAATGCCCCGGATCCACAACATCACGATCACCTAAAAAGAGAGAAACCAAAAAAAAAACATGTATTATAAATATGCCGGCATCCATCTCTTACCTGAGCCTGTGGTCGCAGACACTCACCTGTTGTGGTGCCTATTTCCACCACGTCTTCTTCCTCCTCCTGCTCTTCTTGGGTTGGGGTTATTTCCCCTTCTTCCCAAGGTGGGGGGTCTGTGGTCTCCTCGGATGAGGGGTGTCCTCCGAGTCTTTTCGCCCCTATGTAAAACAAAAATGGTATACTTAGCACACAGATATTTGATGGCAGAACTATAAAGATGAAACATTGCTTGGAAGTGGTGTACAATTGTCTATTTTTGCAGAGTTCCAAGATGTAGAATTTTTAGTGTCCTTTGTCAAGCTTCTATACTTTACCTGTTTTGTACAAACTTCACAGATGGAGACCCCCTATAGTATCCACTGGAGCACCTGTGTGGGCCCCCTAATAAAAAGGGTGTTCTTGTGTCCCACACTAGTGCTCCAGTGTCCAGATGTGAAAACAGCTGCTGAGTGTCCTCTCCTTACACAGAATCTAGTTTGCATTTCATTCTAGTAACAAACCCATCTACACAACCAAATATTTTTCATACAAGTAGGCCCTAAAAAATGTGGGCAAATGCATATGGCCTAAACAATGGTGTTTTATAGGCCGAAAGAAAAATGATTTATGGTTACGAACAAATAATGTGACCATGAACATGAAAGTTGCCATTTTAAACTGTAAAACACTTAAGAAAAGCACATAGAGCAGCACGAACGTAATAAAGACAAAAAGAATAGGAACACAGCACAACTACTTACTTTTTTGCAACACTCTCCGGATCTTTCTGTACTGCTCGGGCTCTCTTAATTTCAGGTCTGACCACCGCTTCCTGAGCTGATCTTTTGATCGTCGTACCCCGAAATTCCGGTGCAGACTTTTGACCACTTTTGCCATGATCTTGGCCTTTCTGATATTGGGGTTGGGGTAAGGTCCATACTTTCCGTCATAGTCAGCCTTCTTCAGGATGTCCACCATCTCCAACATCTCACCAAAGGACATATTTGAGGCCTTAAATCGTCTCCTTCTGGATCGGGACGTTTCCGGATCCGGGCTTTCCTCCTCCTCCTCCTCGTTGCTATAATTAGCACGCACCTGCTCTGACTCCGCCATGTGATTTTCACCCACTGCACCGAATGAAAAGGGGCGTGGAATAGACTAGAAAGAACGTCAGGGGCGGCCGGAGTTACACGCATGCACAGTGTGTATAAAGCGTAACACACGTGCGTAGTGAGCGGAGGAAGGAGTATCGGAGGCGCCGATCGTGATAACGAAGGTAAGAGCCAAACTTGGGCCTATACTGCTTCTAGATTGAGGCCTATATTGTAACTAGATTAGGAGAGTTTTGCCTGACATTAGGGACTTTATGGCAATCTTCATAGATATGTTCAGGGAGCTGCCTTGTCTTTGGGAGATAAACCACCCTGAATATAAGAACCAAACAAAGAGGAAGGCAGCACTGGATCAATTGCTGGAATTTGTGAAGACGGTGATCCCCACGGCAGACATGACCTATTTGAAGATCATAATTGGTGGCCTGAGGAGCACTTATCTAAGGGAGCACAAGAAGGTCCAGGATTCCCAGAGATCCGGAGCAGCAGATGACATCTATGTCCCCAGGATGTGGTACTATGACAGGCTGCATTTTCTGGCAGGCCAGACTGAACCCAGGTCATCAGTCTCCAGTCTTCCTTCCCCCCCCAGCTGAGGCTTCGGACGCCCAACCTGGGCCTTCCAGGCAGCAACATGTGGAGGAGCCCAACTTGAGCCAGGTATAGCATTCCTCTAAATATTTATGCTTGTCCAATCAATGATGTTAACTAGATGTTAGTTTGGAGCACTAATTTATGATTGGGATTGATGATGCAAAAACTAAAACCATGTCCCTTTTTCATACACAATGAAGTCTCAGCCAGGAGGTGGCCGGCCCGAGCAGGCTGCCTGATATCCAGGTCCCTTCAAGCCACCTGCAAAGAGAAAGTGGCAGGAAGAGGAGTACCCTGGAGGAGGCTGCCATAGGCTTCTTTTGGAAGGCTACAGAGGCCCTGACAGCCCTCCACACTGTGGAGGAGGATTTTGCTGGCATAATTGCCTGCAAAATGCAGCGGATGGAGGAGGGCCAACAACTCATGTGTGAGTCCTTAATGTTGGAAGCTCTCAATAAGGGGTTGAGGGGCCAAATAACATCTGCTACCCACATTTGTGACCTCACACATGGTCCTCCTCCTCCTCCTCCAGGTCCTACTACTCCTCCTCCTCCTCCAGGTCCTACTCCTCCTCCTGCCACATCTCCAACAGCAGAGCCACAGCCAGGAAGGAAGCGTGGAAAGAAAACCAGAAAGTGATAACCCTGGGTTCAGTCTGGTCTGGCAAAAGATGCAAGCTCTTGTAGTACCACAGCATGGGGACACAGATGTCATCTGCTGCTTTCCGGATCTCGGGGACTTCTGGACCAGACTGCATTCCCTTACATATGGACTCCTCAGGCCACCAATTTTGATGTTAAAGAATTGATTCTGCCCTGGGGGTCCAAGGCTTCGCCAATTTCTGCTGTTTCTCCAGCGTTGCCTCCCTCTTTGTTTGGTTCTGAGCCCTTAATAAAGGAATTTTTGTTTCAATTATACTCGCCTATGTGTGTTTTCCTTCAAAAAGTACAGTTTGTTTGTGAGGATTCAGGTACATTTCTAAAGTACAATGTGAAATTAACAAGAGACACCAACACCAAACAATCTCCTTGAGATTAAATAATACAAGATATCAATGGTGTTGTGGTAACTTGACACACAAAACACACACGAAAATATTCTGGAGTAAAACTAAAAATAAAATAAAACAAAGATCAGCCTTAAAAAAATTACAAACCTAAAAAAAATTAGAAAAAATTATGCCTTGAAATAAAAAAAATAAAACAACCCAAAAATAATTTTGTCAGATGTGACAAATCAAAATATATTGAGGGAATCCCGATAAATAATAAAGAAAGAAGTTTGTGAGAAGTCTGTGTGAATATGAGCAGCAAAACTACTTCATTCTTCTCACATTATAAAGAAGAAGAGAATGCACCGTATTAAACCATTTTTAACATTGCACCGTGATGAAAGTGTTGTATCCATTGCGAACGCTAATTTTACCAGACCGAGCGGTTCCGTCTCGGAATTTCTTCTGAGCATGCGTGGCACTTTGTGCGTCAGAACTGGCCACACACGGAAGGAATTGACGCGATCGGATTTTGTTGTCGGAAAATTTTATAGCCTGCTCTCAAACTTTGTGTGTTGGAAAATCCGATGGAAAAAGTCCGATGGAGCCCACACATGGTCGGAATTTCCGACAACATGCTCCGATCGGACATTATCCATCGGAAAATCCGACTGTGTGTAAGGGGCATAAGTCTGCTCAACTTATTTCTGTCAGGGCTGGGCTCAGCCCTTCCTCCCTGAGCTGACCGCTCAGCTGTCTGCTAATTGCCAGCTCCTATCTCTCCACAGTGACTCGCCTGTTGATATCCTGCTTGTCAGTCCTGCCTACTTAAGCTGTCCAGCCCAGATGATCTCTGCCTTCACCTTGGTCACATCTCTAGAGACGCTCTCCTGTGTTCCTGGTAAAGACTTCCTTGGCTGACATTCCTTCTGGCTCCAGATCATGCTTGCTGTTCTACTACGCTCATCTCTGGCTTCCTGACGTTTTGGCTTGTCTGACTATCTGTTCTGGTTCCTGAACCCTTTCTATGTTTTGACTACGTTTACTCTGTTTACCTTTTTTTATTATTATTAAACAAGTGAGATTTAACTGTACTTCTGTCTCAGTCTGATTTATGGTTTCTGACAATTTCTTTCTTTGGAAATCTCCAAGTCCAGAATTTGGGCCGTCTCTTTACTACTATCTTCTTACATACCCGTGTGGATTAAAATATGTTGGGCGCACAAGGAAATTATCCACAGGTATCAGTGAGCACATCATGTATATATAAAAAATGGTTTTGAAAAACAGTGCTCCTAAACACTTCAAACTGGTACATAACAAAGACCCAACTTTACTTTCATTCTGTGGGATTGATAAAATAGGGGTATTACTCTTCTGATCAAGAGAATCATGGTTAGAATAATGGGGAAATATCCTATTACTAAGGTAAGTATGCAGGAAAAAACATGGGGTAAAAAAAAGGAGAAAAGGAAAAAGGGGGGGGGGGACTGGTGAACTGGTAAGGTAATAGTATTTATAGAAACGGAAAATTATTTAAATGTCAGTTGATAGAGATAAGTTCCTTGTATTCCTGGGCATGTATGAAGTGCGTTCATCCTCTTGATGGTTTAAAGAAGCAGTGAGATCTTTCATAAATTTTATTTCATTTATTTTTGAGGTCCACAAATTGAGGGAGGCTATGCATTTAAAATGCATTTCCTATGCATTTCCTTTTTTTCAGTCAAGATCATATGCATACACTGACTCACTTATAACATACATGGACATCATTGTTTTTTTATATATATTTTTCTGATTATTGCACAAGTTTGGAATCTCTTGGTGTTGTGATTTCCCAAGAGGAATTTTCAGATTTATATTTTATAATTGTAACACATGTATGATTCATTTATACACACTTATATTTTAGCACGTTTTTTTTCTTTACAGTTGATATTTTTGGTGTGCATCTCACAGTTAAACTGCTGCTTTTGGGGTGGGTTTTACCGGTATAGTGACAGCACAGTATTTTTTCCTTTTCTCTATGCATTTAAAAGGTGTATCACTAACAATTTATGATATCTACCCAACCCTACTCTTCCCAATCTATAACCCAACTTTTGGGATAGATAGAAGATAGAAAACCTATAGTTAAGGTAAAACAATCTTGGTGTTGTTCAGAAGAAAAGACTAGGCTAAGGTCTCATGCACACGAGAGGTCGGTGCAAACTCTGCTGAACACATGTTTTTAAAAGCTGAAACCGGCGTTTAGAAACGCCCGTTTTGCCGCGTTTGCATGCTGCGTTTAGCCGCGTTTTACCGTGTTTGTGTTTAGAACTGTCTGCAGAGCAGAGAATTACATTTTGCGACCCAAATTTGGGGCCCCATATCTCGGGGCCACTTGATGCTAGGAACTCGGTGTGCTAATACAGTGGAACTAGCACTACAACATATCCAAATTTGGGGTTCCTAGCACCAAGTGGCCCTGAGATACGGGGCCCCAAAGTTGGGCTGCAAAATGTCAAGCACTTCTGCAGCAGAGAATGACATTTTCCGACCTGATTTTGGGGCTCCATATCTCGGGCCACTTGATGCTAGGAACACCAAATTTGGATATGTTATAGGGTTAGTCCAACTGTGTTAGCACACCAAGGGGTTCCTAGCACCCATTGACCCCAAGATATGGTTGCCCTAAAATCGGGTCGCAAAATGTCAAACACTTCTGCAGCAGAGAATGACATTTTGTGACCCAACTTTGGGGCCCCATATCATAAGGCCACTTGGTGCTAGGAACCCCAAAATTGGGTATGTTATAGTGTTAGCTCCACTGTGTTAGCACACCAAATTTGGGGTTCCTAGCACCAAGTGACCCTGAGATATGGGGCCCCAAATTCGGTTGACCCGACAGATGAACAGTTTTCCCGATAGGAATTGAGTCCGTCGGAAAGATTTGAAACATGTTCTATTTCTAGGTCCGTCAGAATTTTAGAAAGAAAAAGTCAGACAAAGCCCACATATGATCAGAATGTCCGATGGAATGCTTTCTGCCAGAAAGTCCGGTCGTGTGTACGCGGCATTTGAATCTTGTAAGATACTAAGGGCTTCAGATTTGTGATAGTTGATTTTAATATTTGAAAAATCTCCATATTTTTTTCTTATGGTTTCTCTCGGGTTCTGCGGGGAAACTTCTGGGTTAGTTAACCACTTAAGTCCCGGACCATTTTGCTGACCAAAGACCAGAGCACTTTTTGCAATTCGCCACTGCATTGGCACTGCGTCGCTTTAACTGACATTTGCGCAGTCGTGCGACATGGCTCCAAAACAAAATTGATGTCCTTTTTTTCCCACAAATAGAGCTTTCTGTTGGTGGTATTTGATCACCTCTGTAGTTTTTATTTTTTGCGCTATAAACAAAAATAGAGAGACAATTTTGAAAAAAAAACGCATTATTTTTTACTTTTGCTATAATAAATATTCCCAAAAAATATATAAAAAAACATTTTTTTCCTCAGTTTAGGCCGATACGTATTCTTCTACATATTTTTGGTAAAAAAAATTGCAATAAGCGTTTATTGATTGGTTTGCGCAAAAGTTCTAGCGTCTACAAAATAGAGGATAGTTTTATGGCATTTTTATTAATAATTTTTTTTTTACTAGTAATGGCGGCAAACTCTGATTTTTATTGTGACTGCGACCTTATGGCGGACACATCAGACAATTTTGACACATTTTTGGGAACATTGTCATTTTTACAGCGATCAGGGCTATAAAATTGCACTGATTACTGTAAAAATGACACTGGCAGTGAAGGGGTTAACCACTATGGGGCTAGGGAGGGGTTAAGTGTGTCCTAGGGATGTGTTCTAACTGTGGGGGTGGGGCTGTGTGTGACACTTCACTGATCATAGCTCCCGATCACAGGGAGCTATGATCAGTGACAGTGTCACTAGGCAGGACAGGGAGATGCTTGTTTACATTAGCATCTCCCCGTTCTTCCTCTCTGTGAGACAATCACGGGTATCCCTGCGGACATCAAGTCTGCGGGACCCATGATCATACTCACGGAGCTCGCGGATGCGATGGCACGGCAGTAAATTCAAAGGGAAGTACAGGTACGCCCATTTGCCCAGCCCTGAAAATTCTGCTGACGTAAAACTACATGCGGCGGTCGGCACGTGGTTAAAAAAACAAAACAAACAGGTCATCCGTGAATGCTGCAAACTTATGTTGTAACCAGTGGATGCAGATGCCTGCAATATTAATGTTTTGTCTGATATGGCAGAGGAGGGGCTCTAGGCTAAGAATAAATATAAGAGTGGCAGGGGACACCCCTGTCTAGTTCTATTTCTCAGTGGTAAATAGGTAGACATATCTTAGTTGGCTCTTAAGTACAGCTGTAGAGTAAGAGTAAATAGTGTCCAGCCCATGACACATATGAATCCCCAGGCTAATGTAGTTTTCAGAAATCACCAATTAAACCTATTGAATGCTTTTTCAGCACCAGTTGATAGAAGACACATAGGGATGAAGTGTGAATGAGCAAACTGGGTGTACAGGACTCTGGCATTATCTTTCACTTCCCTTCCATTCATACATCCAGCCTGGTCAAGATGTATTATTTATTAAAGCTAAGGCTTTCGTGCCTATCACTGGATCGGAATCTGGCTCAGGTAAGTATTGGGAGGGCTGCTGCACACAGAAGGTCTTTTACCTTCATGCAAAGACCCTCTGCAAGATTTTTGTAGCTTTCTGTGTCCCTACTGTGGAGATTCCCCCATCTATTTGTTCTGTTGGCCATTTTTTCACAAGAGAGAAAATAAGCTGAAATTCATTAATTTTAGGTTGTTAAGGAAGCAATACAGAATAAAACCACTGCCATTTTTTGATAGCTGTATCTCATTAGGAGTATTTTACTTTGCTTCCTGTTTGGTAGACTCAACAGGTGAAAGAGGGGTCAGGTGAGAGGATATTTTCCTTATGTTGTCATGGAAGAAAGTGTCCCCATTGAACACTTTGTCACTTTTCCGGACCTTTTGGGAACTTACATCTCTGGATTTACCCTCACATTCCTCCCTGGTGATATTGGTAATCACAATTAAAGAGAGTGAATCCCCCTAATGGGGATACAGACCACAATAAAACACCTGACAGGGGTTAAAACCCATCACCACTCTATCCAAATATAAAAAATAGTTTTGCCTGTATTTATATTTTAAAGCTGAAGTCCAAGCAGATTAAAAAAAAAAAATAGTTCCTACAGTTACCAAATATGGTCTTCTTTTTCTAAACAATGCAGCATTCGCTAATCAATTTATCTTTGAATTTAGCATTTGCGGGGCTCATTGTCCCTATAATTTCTTGTAAAGACTGGTGGCTGCAATGCCTGCTCTTCTATTGTTATATCATCAAGTCAAGTTTTTTTGTTGTAATAAATCACTATTACACTCTGTTCTAATAGCTCTTTTAAAATTTGGGACCTTAGTATCAGTGAATCAGCATCTGTAATTTCCAGGCTGTTTGCCTTAGCCCAGTCTGAATATTTTTCATTTTTAACAACCCTTTGTCTATGATACTTCAACCATTTGTATATTGTACATAATGTACATATATGACTCACACATTTGTTCTACAACATACTACTTTCAACTTACGAACCGCAGTTTGTTTGAAAAAGAAACACTTTTACTTTAATTTTGTAAATGCTGTAAAACACATAATATTGTAAACAGTATGAATTTAGGCAGAAGTAAGACATCAATGAGCTCATCTGATAAGCAGATAAAAAAAATCAGAATTCTTGTTGTATTTTCAAAATTAACTGTACAAATTACAGTTGGAAGTAAATGTGTTGCTTTATTAGGAAATGTTCTTGGTAGTACAATTTTCATACTTATATGCAATTTGTCAAAGCTCAGCACCAACCTGTCACTTCACAAGAATGCACTTGCAGGAAGTTGCTGTCTGAACCCTCCTATTCTGCAATAAGCCAGGGTGGGTGAAACTATTGAGAAAAAACAAATACAGATAATCAGTATATGAAATATACAGAAATACAACGAATAAGCTAGGCAATAGATGGTGATAAGTAAGTCTCATCAGCGATGCTGCGTTTAGGAGATGAAAGCAGATGCAAGTTTTAGTCCAACATGTGCCCTGATAGCTGGTTCCTTCTCTTAGTTTTGAAGATGGAGTCTTAGCTCCCAGGATGCACCAGTTTCTTTTCCTTAGACTGAAAAATGATTGGAACTATGTTAAAGGTGAGAAGATTCTATTTTCTGCAAAAACAGTAAATTTACCACCGGCTCCATCTTGTTGTCAAATCTGAAATTGCAAATGGCAAACAATGTAATGATTATACTGCTGGAGACATAACAGGGGATTATGGCCCCCACCATTTTATTTTTATTTTTGAAATCTGTGTACCATCGGGGAGATGTCCCTTCATTATCTGTCTCATAGTCAAAACAGGAAGTGAGTGGAAACCCCTGCCAAGTAAGGGAATGCTGGTGTGTCCCAAGTCACCAGAATTCGTTTTCCTATTAGAACATTTTCCCTCTATTCGATTTCAGATGTTAACCCTAAATTTGGGAGTTTATTTTACTTTCACTTTCGATAATAACGGTAAACAGGAGAGACAGAGTGGGTGAATCTCCCTAACAGGGGCACAGACAGCAATAGAAACCGACATGTATGCAAGTCCTTCTCTACTTAGGTACATTTTAATTACCACCAGTTTCCTAATCTGAGAATTAGCAGTAATTCTTTAAAACATTGTTGCTGTCATAGAGAAAGGTTCCTAAAGTTGCAGTAGTAAGAAGTGGTTGGTAATATTAGTGATGCTGGCACAGATGCTTGCCTGGAGTAAGTGATTCTTAAAGAGATAGGAGCTGGCAATTAGCCGACAACTGAGCAGCCAGCTCAAAGAAGGAAGGGCTGAGCCCAGCCCTGACAGTACCCCCTCCTCAATGACCCCTCCCCCTCGGAGGACCACAAGGCTTGAGGGGAAAATATCTATGGAAATCACTGAGGAGGACAGGGGAAAGTACGTCCGAGGATGAGACCCAAGTGCGTTCCTTCGGACCGTACCCCTTCCAATGTACCAGGTACTGTATGCGCCCACGGAACCTACAGGAGTCAACAATGGACTGTACTTCATACTCCTCATGGTTCTTAACCTGTACAGGGTGAGGACGTAGCACCGAGGTGGTAAATTCTTAAAAAAATTGTTGCTGTCATAGAGAAAGGTTCCTAGAGTTGCAGTAGTAAGAAGTGGTTGGTAATATTACTGATGCTGGCACAGATGCTTGCCTGGAGTAAGTGATTCTTGAAGCAAAACTAAAGGTATAGATACATTATATTACCAAAAGTATGGGGACGTCTGCCTTTACATGCACATGAACTTTAATGGCATCCCAGTCTTAGTCCATAGGGTTCAATATTGAGTTAGCCCAACCTTTGCAGCTATAACAGCTTCATCTCTTCTGGGAAGGCTGTCCACAAGCTTTAGTAATGTGTCTATGGGACTGTTTGACCATTCTTTCAGAAGCCCATTTGTGAGGTCAGGCACTGATGTGGACAAGAAGTCCTGGCTCGTAGTCTTTGCTCTAATTCATCTTAATGAAGATTATGAACAGACAGGCAAGTGTATTTTATTGCAGAAAATATATTGCATTTCTCTCTTCAGCAATAAAAAGCCTGCCTGCTCACAATTTTTAATGTTAATTTTATACTCTTTTATATTTTTTTATATATCTTCTGCTTTTTACAGTAATGAAGAGTGACCCAGTCTTCAAACCGTGAGCAAGAATACGTGAAGAACAACAATCAACATTGTGCCTATTTAATAATCAATAGACTTTTTGGGACGCATCATATAAGGTGATTAATATAATTTTAATCTTTGTTTAATTTTGTAGTGAAAGCAAAACATGTAATTGTGATTATTTTTATATGTTTGATTACAAAATTAATATTTCTGAATCTTGGTGCATACACACTCAGCCAGCCTTGAACAGACATTATTTGTGGATAATCAATACTGTGACCAGCCTTGAACTGCTTGCCGCTATATCTTGTTTCATAGCCTATTACTTTTCTTTGAAATGTTTTATTTCTCCTCTCTATATGTTGAGGCAGCCTTGAACTGACATGTTTGACCATTCAGATTCCTTTGGAGAAGGTTTTATAGTGGGCTATCCTTCTTAACTACCTCAACATAAAGTTTTTTTACTTGATGCATTGGCTTTCCATACATATCTGGCTATATGAATTTGTGTACACACATGAATTAATAATCAGAATACTTGACTGACTGAAAGAAAAAATGGATAGATAGATAGATAGATAGATAGATAGATAGATAGATAGATAGATAGATAGATAGATAGATAGATAGATAGATAGATAGATAGATAAAAATGATGTTTTTTTCTGAACAAGCAGAAATATGCACCTCTGCACTAGATTATCCTAATTAGATGCTTAGCGTTTTGTTCAAGTGTCTCTCATCTGTAATTATATTTTTAGAGTTTGAAATTTGTAGTCACAAAATTAAGACCCGTGTTTTATAATATATTACAGTCAGTGGCACTAGGAAGATAAATAGCTTTATTCATCAAAATTTCAACAAAAGAAAAAACCCTTGCCAACCAATTCCCCCCCCCCCGTACAACTATAAAAAATACATTGGTAAGTTAATAAAACAAATACATGTGTTTATTGACAACATACTGTACAATGATCAACATTAGCAAATATGACATGTTTTCCTTGGTTCGTAATGATTATCTACAGTATATTGTGTTTGTAAGTGTTTTAGCTTAGAATTACCTTTATCTCTTGTTTAATTGCTGTGCATTTTTGCTTGTGTAAAATACTTATATGCTGTGGTGTTTCCTTGTCTTTTGTCAATATTTGCATGGAAGGAAGTATATTTTGGGGGTGTCATTGCAATAGTTTTGTATGTTTAAAAGCTGCCTAGACCATAGCCTAGCATGGTTAGAAAATACA
The DNA here is from genome assembly GCF_042186555.1 of Aquarana catesbeiana. Classification (NCBI taxonomy): domain Eukaryota; kingdom Metazoa; phylum Chordata; class Amphibia; order Anura; family Ranidae; genus Aquarana; species Aquarana catesbeiana. The sequence goes on from NC_133325.1 coordinate 567,428,241, forward strand.
TGTGCTACTGCAACTTTCAATAAAGTGAATTGTTGCCTCCCTATCAGTATTTGATAGGGAGGTATTCAAATTGCAGAATCTAAAAGGAGATGAGGTTCAGGTATGAAAAAAGAAGCTATGCTTCTAACATGACTTGTTACATGACTTCATTGGTCACTTTTCAGATTAGGCAATATATATTTAGTGTATAGCAATTGACTGGATATTTAGAGGATCAGAGTAATTGTGATTTGGCTACAAGAATACTTGTGTAGGAACATGTTCGTTAAAGGTCTACTGTGTTATGCCCTGTACACATGATAGGATTTTCCGACAACAAAATTTTTTTGGATTTTTTTCCAAAGGACGTTGGCTCAAACTTGTCTTGCATACAGATGGTCACACAAATGTTGTCAGAAATTCCGAACGTTAAGAACGCGGTGAGGTACAACACGTATGACAAGCCGAGAAAATGAAGTTCAATAGCCAGTACGGCTCTTCTGCTTGATTCTGAGCATGCGTGGACTTTTGTGCGTTGGAATTGTGCACACACGCTCAGAATTTCCGACAACAAGTTTTGTTGTTGGAAAATTTAAGAACCTGCTTTCAAACATTTGTTGGCAGAAATTCCAACAACAAATGTTCTATGGAGCATACAGAAGGTAGGACTTTCCGACAACAAGCTCACATCCAACATTTGTTGTCGGAAAATCCGATCGTGTGTACAGGGCATAAGTGTTTCTCCTAATTACAAAGCCATTTGCAGAATACTGTGCTTAGGAAACCTTATCTCTCCCCTTTGACAGAAAGATTCTGCTACTAAGAGATTACAGGGCTGGAGTTTGGGCTAGATGATGTTGCCCGCTTGCAAGGCTGTGTATCTGGAATTGTGTTCCCTAAGGAACAGGATCTGTGTTTGTGGAAAAAGACTGTGTGCCTAGAAGTGTTCAATGCTGCAGTCAGAGAGCTGGAACAGAGGTACTTGAGAACCTCCTGTTTTGAAGCTATTTCAGTAGTGCCTATGGATGCTGAGATACACCAAGTGACTGTCAGCCATGGAAGTTGTAAAAGATCTTGATCAAATGTAGGTAATTCACCTTTTCTATCCTCCTCTACAAGTTTTGCATGAAAGTGTTCTAAGTTTAAGATCAATGTATCACTTATCTTAACTATCTAAACATTCATTATTAACATTGAACAACAAAGATTTTGCTTCCTGAATACTTTTTGTGTACCTTTTAGATTCCACGCTGCTAACCATGAAAACAACCTGTAATTTACCTATTACGTACCGTTCTCTATAAATCTTCATTTTTTTTACATGTTGGCATCGACTGGGAAAGGAGGCTTTCATATGTGCAACATAGCCTTGTAGGGGGAAATGCGTTGGGTGGAGCTACAGGTCTTGATGTCACCAAGCATCAGCTGGCTGGCTTGAACCACTGCTGTTCTGAACATTGTATACCGCTCTTGTTGGATGTCAGTGCCAATGGAAATTTTTGAATAAAAATTTGAGTATTGCACCATGAGGCCTCTCTCTTCTATTTTAGAATACATATCCTTGAATGGAGTCTACCCCCTGGAAAATCCAGTAAGGAACATCGCAGCAGTGCCGAGCCGTGTGAGGAGGAAGGATCCTGCTATTCATGAGCCTGGAGACAGAAGATCTTCTGCCGAGTAATCATTCCTGTGTGTGCTCATTTGATCTCTATAACCTGAGATCTACTGTATCTGGTAAGTGGTGCTGTTTACTTTAATCATTGATGAACAGAAAAATCATTTTTGATGCCCTATGAAGCTTGTATTCGTGTGCCACATTTTGAGCACTTTATGGACTATACTGCATAGAATTGTTTCTCAATTTATCACTTGATCATATGGTTTATTTTTTGGCTTTTGCCTTTATTTAATCACAGCATTTTATATTAATCGTAGTAGTTGTTTGCATAATTTTTCTGCATTTTTTCACATATATAACAAAATCCTTTTTCCTTTTTCATTATTTTTGGTTGCACATTTTTTATTTTGTACATATGAAAGGAACATAGGAAAACAACTGTTATTTAACCACTTCAGCCCCAGAAGAATTTACCCCCTTCCCGACCAGTGCGTTTTTTTGCGTTTCGGCACTGCACCGATTTAACTGACAATTGCGCGGTCGTGCGACGTGGCTCCCAAACAAAATTGATGTCCTTTTTTTCCCACAAATAGAGCTTTCCTTTGGTAGAATTTGATCACCTCTGCGGTTTTTATTTTTTGCGCTATAAACAAAAAAATTGCGACAATTTTGAAAAGAACGCATTATTTTTTACTTTTTGCTATAATAAATATACCCAAAAAATATTTAAAAAAACATTTTTTTCCTCAGTTTAGGCTAATACGTATTCTTCTACATATTTTTGGTAAAAAAAATTGCAATAAGCATTTATTGATTGGTTTGCGCAAAAGTTATAGCGTTTACAAAATAGGGGCTAGTTTTATGGCATTTTTATTATTAAATTTTTTTACTAGTAATGGCAGTGATCAGCGATTTTTATCATTACGGTGGACACATCGGACATTTTTGACACATTTTTGGGACCATTGTCATTTATACAGCAATCAGTGCTATACAAATGCACTGATTCCTGTGTAAATGACACTGGCAGTGAAGGGGTTAACCACTAGGGGGCTAGGGAGGGGTCAAGTATGTCCTGGGGAGTGTTACTAAGTGTGGGGGGGCGTGGCTACGTGTGACACATCACTGATCTCTGCTCTCAATCACACAGAGCAGAGATCAGTGACACTGTCACTAGGCAAAATGGGGAGATGCTTGTTTACATTACCATCTCCCCGTTCGTCCTCTCCGTGAGGCGATCGTGGGTATCCCCGCGGTGATCGAGTCCACGGGACCCGCGACCCGACTCATGGAGCTCCCGGCCGGCACGCGCGCCGCCAGCGGCACACATGCAATGCTATGGTGGCAAATTCAAAGGGACGTACGGGTACGCCCATTTGCCCAGCAGTGCCATTCTGCTGACGTACATTGGCGTGCACTGGTCGGGAACTGGTTAAGCACATCCAGTACACCAAGTACTACTGGAATATCTGTTGAGATCTGAAAGTAATGGTTCTGCTGCATGGAATACATTTTGGATATACCAAGTACTGTTGTTACATATGCAAGTGTGACAGTCGTTGTATTACATTAAAAAGGTCAGAATTTGGTTTAGAACAGAAAAACATGGTACATGAATCACTTGTTAACCTGACAAAGATATTTTGTCTCTGCTTCATATAAAGTTCAGACTGAGAAAATTTTGTGAAAGTGATGATCCGGAGAGGTGAAGTTCTTTGTTATTTGAGACAGATGTTTCCAAGGACAACTGATGCCAAGATTAGGGAAGGCATTTTTGAGGGGCCACAGATCAAATGTCATATGTCATCAATAACATATGGTCATTTGGGTCAGAGAAAATGTATTGGAAAGCATTCAAAGATAGTTACATAGTAGGTAAGGTTAAAAAAAGACACAAGTCTATCAAGTCCAACCTATGTGTGTGATTATATGTCAGTATTACATTGTATTTCCCTGTATATTGTAGTTGTTCAGGTGCTTATCTAATAGCTTTTTGAAACTATTGATGCTCCCCGCTGAAACCACCGCCTGTGGAAGTGAATTCCACATCCTTAAAGCTCTTACAGTAAAGAAACCTCTACACAGTCTAAGGTTAAACCTATTTTCTTCTAATCTTCATGAGTGGCCACGTGTCTTATTAAACTCCTTTCCATGGAAAAGTTTTATCCCTATTGTGGAGTCACCAGTATGGTATTTGTAAATTAAAATCATATCCCTTCTCAAGCATCTCTTCTCCAGAGAGAATAAGTTCAGTGCTCGTAAACCTTTCTTCATAACTAATATCCTCCAGTCCATTTATTAGCTTTGTTGTCCTTCTCTGTACTCACTCCATTTCCAGTACATCCTTCCTGAGGACTGGTGCCCAGAACTGGACAGCATACTCCAGCTGAGGCTGGACCAGAGTCTTGTAGAGTGAGAGAATTATCGCTTTATCTCCTGAGTTAATCCCCTTTTTATTGCATGCCAATATTCTGTTTGCTTTGTTAGCAGCAGCTTGGCAATGCATGCCAATGCTGAGCCTATTATCTACAGTACCTGCCCGCGAGAATGTGTTTCCAGCGCAATCCCAGCGCTGGTTCTCGGTGACAGGGTACTGTACATCTCGTGCTGGCTGCAATAGGAAAAACACATTTTCCTATTGTAGCAAGCGCGAGAGAGAATTCCCCTCTAAGGGCATACCAGGCCCTTAGGTCTGGTATGGATTTTAAGGGGAACCCCCATGCCAAAAAAAGCCCCCCAAAATCCATACCGGTCCCTTATCCGAGCACGCAAGCCTGGCCGGTCAGGAAGGGGGGTGGGGATGAGCAAGCACCCCCCCTCCTGAACCGTACCAGGCCGCATGCCCTCAACATGGGGGGTGGGTGCTTTGGGGTAGGGGGACGCCCTGCGGCCCCCCACCCCAAAGCACCTTGTCCCCATGTTGATGAGGACAAGGGCCTCTTCCCGACAACCCTGGGCGTTGGTTGTCAGGGTCTTTGGACGGAGGGCTTATCGAAATCTGGGAGCCCCCTTTAATAAGGGGCCCCCCATATCCTGGCCCCCCACCCTATGTAAATGTGTATGGGGCACATCGTACCCCTACCCATTCACCTGGGGGAAAAAGTGTCAATAAAAAAAACACACTAGACAGGTGTCACAGACCTAGCCAGAACAGAGGCTGTTGGAGAGGACTGTATGCAAGCCTGTTGCCTTTTGATTATGGGCCCTGGATTTTCAATGGATTCATTCTGTTGGGACACATCCTGTGAGGAGATGCTGGTGTCATCAACCTGTGTTTATGTTAATTGAATGAGCTAATGACATTGTCCTCTATACAATGTAGGAGACGGGACGACTGCTATAACTGTGTGAAGCTCGGTGACCACAAGTCTGGGCGAAAGGTCAGGTCTCAGTCACCTAGGCTGTATAAAGGATTAGATAATTAGCTCATGTTAATTAGGTTACATTTGTATTGTTAGAGTAATCTTCTCCTGTGTATATAAGACTGTATTCTGGTTCTGAATAAAGTCAGTTCTTGGTAGCAACAAGCAAGTGTCGCCTTGTGTTGTGCTCAGAGAGGTTGGGATATCTGTATACAGACTGGGAGGAAGTGATATATGACGGAAGCACTCAAGCGGAGTGTGGGACGTTCCGTGACATTGGTGGCAAGCAGCGGGAAAGCTTCCTGCAGTCTGGGACATCCAAACTTCCATCTGGATCCAAGGTCCAGATAGCAGGAGAGGAGAGGTACAGATACCAGCCGTCATAGATGAGGAATTCAGAAGGAGGTTGCGAGAGATGCAGATACAGCACAGAGGACCAGTATCGGAGCAGGTCCTGCTGGGATGGTGTGATTCTATTCGCTGCAAACTCTGGAAGGAAGCGCTAGCCCGTGAGCAGCGACACCAGGGAAAAGTTCTCCCCTCCATCGAGGAAAGGTACTGGTCGCAGTACGGACTGCGGGTGCGGTTTTTGGGAGAAAAACCACACAAGAAGCAGACAGCTGAATTAAGCAGGCATGTATCCCAAGCATGTCCCTGGATAGCGGATGACAGCCCAACGGAAGGCTTAAGCTACGGCGGCTTGGGACTGTTGTTTGTGAAGCTGACAGGGGACCCTAACTTTGGGAGTGATTTGGAGCGGCGGGTGGACGAAATCATGGATTTCAGAGAAGGGCTACTGAACATTTCGGAAGTGCACTGGGCACAGGAAGATTTGGAGTTTCTGGCCGTTCAGGAATGGGAGCTAGAGATCGCCTACAGACGGCTGCTAGACATTGCTCAGTGCCAGGGCTGGGCTCCCTTTGCCTGGGACTATCAGGAAATACCAGCTGACAACCCTGAAATCCTGGCTGAAGAGTTGGCAATGTGGCAGAGCAATAGTGTGCTTTGCCAACCTGCCCCCACAGCTATGGAGGCGGAGGTCTTATGGCAGATGCAGCAAGTGCTGACTGACCTTGATGATCCTGTTTCTGCATGGGATGATCTTGGATGGAGGAATGTGCCTGTCCAGCAGCATGCCAGAGAATCTGCAGTGGAAAATCTGGAGATTGCCATCCCCAAAGCTGAAGTGCTGACAACAGGGCAGAGCTCTGCTAACCTCTGCCCAGCACTGATAACATCTTCTGGGTTCCATGGACAGGAGATGGTGAACCTCCATCCCCAGACACCAGTTGCAGAGACAGGGGATTTGATAGACTTTTCTGCTGAGGAAGAACCATCGGGTGAGCCCCCAGCAGAAGAGTTGGGATTAGGGCCAAACTTCATTGCGCTCTGCTCAGCACTGATGGCATCTTCTGAGTTCCACGGACAGGAGATGGTGAACCTCTATCCACAGACACCAGTTATAGAGGCAGGGGATTTAATAGACTTTTCTGCTGAGGAAGAACAACCTGATGAGCCTCCAGCAGAAGAGCTGCTATTGGGGCCAAACTTCACTGTGCTCTGCCCCGCACCAACAGCAGTATCTGTGGAGTTACAGGGAACTTCCCCAGTTGAACCACCGGCAACCGGGCAGAGTGCTACCAACCTCTGGCCATCACCTACAACAACTACAGAGTTCCAGGGAGGTGGGGCAGTCGGCCTCCCTCCCCAACAGGTAGCCAGAGCAGATGGTGTGGGGTTTCCAGCAGAAGGGCTGGCAACAGGGCCGAGGACTGCTGGACTCTGCCCTCAACTAACAGAGGATGGATTTCCTGTGAAGGTGGATGGGACTTCAGTCTCCACCTGTATACCCCAGGGATGCTGGGCAGTGGGCCCCGATCCCCAACAGCATGACAGAGTGAGCTCAGACACCCTGTCTTCTCTCCAGCGGCAGAAAGGATTCCAGGGAGAAGAGCCAGTCCAGGCCTCTCCCCAGAGGCAGATATGTTCTCTGAGAGAGGCAGAGGTTGGCTGGGTGAGTAATACTCTGTTTGGAACAATTTATTTGAGGTACTGTGTGGGTACAGGCATTAGAGGACTGGAACTATGGACTAACTTCGGAGTCAACCCGTCTGGGGTCTCCTCCTGTGTTAGTCTCCTGCCGAAAGGGGAGAAATGTCACAGACCTAGCCAGAACAGAGGCTGTTGGAGAGGACTGTATGCAAGCCTGTTGCCTTTTGATTATGGGCCCTGGATTTTCAATGGATTCATTCTGTTGGGACACATCCTGTGAGGAGATGCTGGTGTCATCAACCTGTGTTTATGTTAATTGAATGAGCTAATGACATTGTCCTCTATGCAATGTAGGAGACGGGACGACTGCTATAACTGTGTGAAGCTCGGTGACCACAAGTCTGGGCGAAAGGTCAGGTCTCAGTCACCTAGGCTGTATAAAGGATTAGATAATTAGCTCATGTTAATTAGGTTACATTTGTATTGTTAGAGTAATCTTCTCCTGTGTATATAAGACTGTATTCTGGTTCTGAATAAAGTCAGTTCTTGGTAGCAACAAGCAAGTGTCGCCTTGTGTTGTGCTCAGAGAGGTTGGGATATCTGTATACAGACTGGGAGGAAGTGGTATATGACGGAAGCACTCAAGCGGAGTGTGGGACGTTCCGTGAAAACAGGTTTTTAAAGTAATTTATTAGGCAGCTCCGGGGGTCTTATTCCAACTTCGCACTCTCCGGCCTCTTCTCCTGGTGTCCGATTCTTCTCCCACTCTCCGGCCTCTTCTCCCGGTGTCCGGTTCTCCCACTCTCTGGCCTCTTCTCCCGCTCTCCGGCCTCTTCTCCCGCTCTCCGGTTCTTCTCCCACTCTCCAGTTCTTCTGCCGGCTTCTCCGCTATCTTCTGCTCTTTTGCTGCTCTTTTGCTAGCGGTGGCCCGGTCTTCTCCGTCATCTTGTTCCCTCTCCTCTTCTTATGATGTTGACATGACGCTGTATACCGCTGTAATGCTGTGTGTGAGGTGCGCAACGACTTATATAGGCATGGGGTGTGGTCACCCGGTGATGTCACCCGTGACCCCGCCCCTTATGACGTCACAGTCCCGGGGCATGCTGTTTTTTTATTTAAAATTTGGCATGGAGTTCCCCCTCATGATTCATACCAAACACCTGTCAGCAAAGCTTGTCGCTCATTGGGAAAGGAAAAAACAAATTTTTCCTTTCCCGATGAGCGAGCCAGCTGTGATTGACACAATATCACGGTCACCTACTGTACTAGGACCCCCAGGTCCTTTTCCATCCTTGATTCCCCCAGAGGTTCTCCCCCAGTGAGTAGATTGCATATTTTTGCCACCCAAATGCATTATTTACATTTTTCCACATTAAACCTCATTTGCCATGTAGTTGCCCACACCATTAATTTGTTGAGATCTTCTTGCAAGGTTTCCACATCTTGCGGAGAAGTTTTTGCCCTGCTTAGCTTAGTATCGTCCACAAATACAGAGATTGCACTGTTTACCCCATCCTCCAATTTGTTTATGAATACATTAAATAGGATTGGCCCCAGCACAGAACCCTGGGGGACCCCACTTTCCACCCCTGATCATTCTGAGTACTCCCCATTTATCACCACCTTCTGAACTCGCCCTTGTAGCCAGTTTTCAATTCATGTACTCACCCTATGGTCCATGCCAACAGACCTAACTTTGTACAGTAAACGTTTATGGGGAACTGTGTCAAATGCTTTTGCAAAATCCAGGTATACCACATCTATGGGCCTTCCTTTATCTAGATGGCAGCACACCTCCTCATAGAATGTTAATAGACTGGTTTGGAAAGAATGATTCTTCATGAATCCGTGCTGATTATTGCTAATGATACCGTTTTCATTGCTAAAATCTTGTATATAGTCCCTTATCATTCCCTCCAAGATCTTGCATACTAATAATGTTAAGCTAACTGGTCTGTAATTCCCAGATGTATTTCGGCCCTTTTTTTAAAATTGGAGCTACATTGGCTTTTCTCCAATCAGCTGGAACCATTCCAGTCAGTAGACTGTCAGTAAAAATTAGGAACAATGGCCTGGCAATTACTTAACTGAGTTCCCCCAGGACCTTCGGGTGCAAGCCATCTGACTTATTAATGTTAAGTTTTCCAAGTCTATTTCTAATTCTGCTGTTGTTGAGAAATTTCATTGAAACTTTACAACACCAAACTATATTCAGCTGGCCAACAAACCTCTTTCAGCATACAAAACCATGAAGTGCAACATGTTACTAAAGATTAATTTTCTGTAATCATACTTGGACTTCTTTTCCAAAAATCGAGGTGCAATCAATTGCAGACATGGTGAAAGGTTTCACCAGGACAATGGAAAAATTGAATTAGGGCAATTGGAATCCATCAATGCCTACTGACTATTGTTGGACACAGCAGTAAGATGCACTAGACACTGAGTATAACTGAGCAATAAAACACTTTTTGCCCTGTTGAACTCATGCAGCATATCAGAAATGTTATGCAATCAAATACGTTATAGTCACTAAAAGTTAAGTTATGTTATAGTCATTTTGAAATTAAATTTGTGCTCAGTTGTGCTCAAAAGTTTTTCAGGAAGCAAAACATTTGAAAAAAATGTTCTCCAGTGTAACTAATCATTATTTAACATCATACCAATAAATGTTAAAAAATACGTAATAAGGTGACAAAATGAATAGCCTAAACATACCGTACACTGTTTTCAACTTTGTATTTAGATGGGAAGGCAGTAAAAAGCAGACAATACACTAGTATTTTGGCAATGGCTGCCATACATGAGTAAGTAGAACATGGGGCTGGTTTGCAGAGAAGAGAATAATTAGGGCCTGTGTCAATGGGCTTTTCACACATACATGGAAATATAAAAGCAGCTTGAAACAGGTTCTTGCAGCTTAGAAGGAAGTCACATGCATGTCAGGAGGTCAGCTGCAGGTTGCAACCGGTCAAATTGTTAATGAATGTGAATAGTCTTGGAATTTTCTGATGTCTGAACTAATGCAACGTGCAGGTGGAATGCACCTGGTTCAAACTGAATTTGGCAATTGACATAAGCCATTGCTGTGAAATAAGGACAAAAAGAGGGATTAGACTAGCCTGGATTTTTGTGATCCCATCACAATAAGAAAACAAAAAAAAAAAAAGTAATAGATGAAAATTGGACTAGAATGATAAATGAAAGGATGAGGTGTATTTGTTGACTTGTAGAAGCATTTTTTGTTTACAAGAATGCGTAATTAGAAAACTAGAAAAACAGACAAATATGTTTTAGTGAAATTAAAGAGATGTTTCACAATAATGCAATCTACAGTACAGAATCAGCAGTCTACAATTAAATATGTACTATTTTAACCACTTCAGCCCCAGAAGGATTTACCCACTTCCTGACCGGGCCATTTTTTGCGATATGGCACTGCGCCGCTTTAACTGACAATTGCGTGGTCGTGAGTTAATGTACCCAAACAAAATTGACATTCTTTTTTACCCACAAATAGAGCTTTCTTTTGGTGGTATTTGATCACCTCTGTGATTTTTATTTTTTGCGCTATAAACAAAAAAAAAGGGATCCTTTTGAAAAGAAACACAATATTTTTTACTTTTTGCTATAAAAAATATCCCCAAATAAACAAAACAAAAACAAAACAAATATCTTCCTCAGTTTAGGCCAATATATATTCTTCTACATATTTTTGGTAAAAAAATTGCAATAAGCGTATATTGATTAGTTTGCTCAAAAGTTATAGTGTCTACAAAATAGGGGATAGATTTATGGCATTTTTATTATTTTTTTGTTTTTTACTAGTAATGTCGGTGAGCTGTGATTTTTATCGGGACTGGGACATTGTGGCAGACAGATTTTTTGGGACCAATGACATTTATAGAGTGATCAAAGCTAAAAATAGCCACTGTTTACTGCAGGGATCCTCAAACTGTAGCCCTCCAGCTGTTACGGAACTACACATCCCATGAGGCATTGTAAAACTCTGACATTTACAGACATCACTAGGCATGATGGGAATTGTAGTTCCTGAACAACTGCAGGGCCAAAGTTTGAAGACCCCTGGTTTACTGTTTAAATGTCACTGGAAGGAAAACGTTTAACATTAGGGGGCAATCAAGGGGTTAAATGTGTTCCCTCAGTGTGTTCTAACTGTAGGGGGATGGGACTGCCTGGGGGAGGAGACCGATCAGTGTTCCTGTATACTAGGAACACCCAATCTGTCTCCTCTCCCCTGCCAGAATGTGGATTTGTGTGTTTACACACGCAGATCCTCATTCTGGCTCTGTCAGGAGCAGTCGATGGTGCCCGGCAGACATTGCGACAGCTGGGCATGCGCATCGGCTCCTCAGTACCACGGCGGGCGCCCCCATACCCCTTAAAGTGGCTACCATACAGCTACGGCAATTCGCACAGTGAAGCCATTCTGCCACTATCAAAAGATGGCGCACAGTCAGCAAGCGGTTAAACTTGCTAGATCAGAATGATTAGAATAGTTAACTCTGAGGTGAATTTCACATCAGTGTTACATAAGAAACAGTTTACAGGTTCCAATATGTGGCATAATACTAGCCTATGAAATATTTCCATATAAATATTCCATATATATCCAAATATTTGTTAAAGACCTCAACGTTTTAAGTTCCAAGCTTAAAAGATTCCCTATCCTTCAGTATTATGAAAGTAAATTCCATCTGTATCTGGATTGATTTTCCCAATTAGGTTTAAAGTAGTAACACACAATTTTCTTTCATAGAAAGCATCCTCATTTCTTGGCACACAATGAAGGGACAATGTTCCACTGAAGGAACAAGCCATGTTTGGTTAAGCCTATATATATATCTATATAGATATCGATATCTATATAGATATATATATAGATATCTATATATATATATATAGATATCTATATATATATATAAGAAGTGGGTCACAAAAACCTCATTTGGAAAACAACTAACAAATACAATGCACAATAAATGAAAATTCAACAAATAAATACACTTATGCTGCGTACACACAATCAGATTTTCCGACGGGAAATGTTGGATGTCAGGCTGTTGGCGGAAAATCCGACCGTGTGTTGTTTTCCGCCAATAAATATGTGTTGTCATACTTTCTGATCTTGTGTACACAAGTTCACTGGACAAAAGTCCATGGTACAAATAAGCATGCTCGGAATCAAGGACGAGCCGGAAGCGTTCGGTCTTGTAAAACTAGCATTCGTAATGGAGATATCACATTCGTGACACAGCAAATTATGAAATCTCTGACAAACGTATTTCTTTTTTTTTCTAGTGATCTCAAAAATAATATATATATATTTTTCTAGTGATCTCCAGAATAATACCACAACACCATTATTATCTTGTATTTTTTAACCTCAAAGTTACAACTATGCTGGTGTCCCTTGTTAATTTGACATTGTATTTTTGAAATGTACCTGCCTACTCACAAACAAACTGTCCTTTTTGAAGTAAAACACATAGCCAAGTATTTGTCAAAACAAAAATTTTGAATTTAATAGGGAGCACAAGGTCATATCAAAATAAAGAGGAAGGCAACGATGGAGAAACAGTTGGAATTAGTGAAGCCTTTGTAACCCAGGGCAGACATCAATTATTTACATGTCCAAATTGGTAACCCGAGGAGTCCATTTAATAGGGAGCACAATACGGTCCAGGACTCTGAGAGATCGGGAGCAGCAGCAGATGACATATATGTCCCGAGGCTGTGGTCTTCCAACAGCCTGCGTTTTTTGCCAGACTACACCGAACTCAGGCCATCACTCTCAACACTTCCTTCCAGACTTCCTTCCATGGTCCAACTCACAGAGGTGGGTGAGTTCGCCCCTCATCCCCTTGTTTAGGGCCTGAAGAATTATTTCCTTGCATATAGAGCACTGGTCCTCCTCCATCTGTTTTAACGTATCCAAACGCCTCCTGGCCATCAGGGGCCATGCTAATTGCCACTGTAACATGGCGAAGAAAAGCAGTTGTGGCCTCCTACAGGTTCGTGGACTTCCTGGTCCTTTTGGTTGGAGGGCGGAGGAGAGGAACTTGCGATTCTGTCAGGCTGCTTGCCACGGCCTCCTCTTGGCTGAGGCTGAGACTTTCCTCTGTATGAAAATGGTACATAGTGTTCGGTTTTTGGTCATCAGTCACACACAGTTTTGAGCTCATGACTGTTGCAAATTGAATGTTAACAAATAGAAAAGACTATCATTCTGACCTCAGCATTTTTCATTTTTGTCCCAATCATTTTGGCTACTACTGTCTATTGATATATAAACCACTTTGTTAAATCAGAAATTTGTGCTCAATATCATCTAGTTAACATCATTTAATTTTTGACAAGAAATATATTCAACAATGCTATACCTGGGTCAAGCTGGGCTCCTCCACATCTTCTTCCTGGCTGGAAGGCCCAGGGTGGACCTCAGGAGCCTTAGCTGATGTTGAAGGAAGTGTTGAGAGCGATGGCCTGTGTTCCGTCTGGTCGGACAAAAAACTCAGGCTGTGGTAGTACCACAGCCTGGGGACATATACGTCATCTGCTGCTTCTCCGGATCTCTGGGAATCCTGGACTTTCTTGCTCTCCATATTATATGTGCTCCTCAGGCTACCAATTTTGCACTTCAAATAGTTGATGTCTGGCATGGGATGCACAGGCTTCACTAATTCCAACAGTTTCTCCATCACTGCCTTCCTCTTTATCTTGTTTGAATAGTACTTGCCAGAGACATGGCAGCTCCCTGTATTTTTCTATAAACTTTGGCAGGAAATCTGGGGCTGTAAATTTATCAACCATTTTATCTGCAAGACGCAACATGAGACAAATCCTAAAGTCAGGCTAAACTCTCCTAATCTTGTCCAAATATAGACCTCAATCTAAAAGCAGTATAGGACACTAACCACTGATGCCCCAATTTACAATTGTACCTTTGTTTCAACGTCCCTTTGCATGAAAACAATCTTCCATCCTCCACTCACAGATGCTACCTACGTCCGTTACAGTGACCACTCATTATGCTTTATATTCACTGCGCATGCATCAAAATTCGCCACTGTCCTTCTTTCTAGTGTCTTCTCTTTTGGGCCAGTGGGAGAGCAAATGGCAGAGAGTCAGCAGGTGCATGCTAATAGCAGCTGAGGAAATGAATAAAAAAGGGTTTCCGCGCTCACGGACTTAGGTGTGCAGCCTCCCCTTAGACAACCCTTCTAGAGGGTGACTTATAGTATAGAGAATTTTTAGGATAGGGGTAAGTGGAGCTACCTCTAATGGGGTATCTGTTGTGATAAATTATGCTAAATGTGCAACTAAGAGTAACCACTCAACAAGGAAACTTTTAGTTAGTGAGTGTGTCCCCACCTATTGTGTGAAAAGGGATCTAACCTGTAGAAGTCCCCTCTACAATTGGTGTAGTGAAACAATTATTAATCATTACATACAGAGTGAGAGCTCATAAAGCCAAAAGGCGTACATTAATACCCTCCATCCATCCAAAAAATTTAGTGGTGATGAGAAGTATATTAAATCTTAAATCAATACTCCATATATTATAGCATGGATAATTAGTGTAAATAAATAAAGTAATATAAAAATCTGAAGAGTGTGAAAAAGTCTGAAAATCCACATATGAAAAAATATATATATATAGTTCCAGCAAAAGAATACAGTTCCAGCAAAAATATATATAGAATTCCAGCAAAAAAATATATATAGTGTTCCACCAATATATTAGTGTTCCAGCAGTGTTCTTATGATTAGTGACTTTCGTGAAAACAACCAGCTGATATCCAGTGACTTGCGGTGCTCCCCCTCAAGGATCCCCACTCACCACCTCATACTCTACTATATGTAGGCAAGCGGGCATACCGAGTTCCAACATTGCTCCTCCCATTTGCATGTATTACAAATCCTTTCCTAACGGTTTGGCTCAATGTGGTTAAGGGGTTGTTCCAGACATATTGTAAAATATGAAACCTTATATCCCCGCTTGCCATCATAAAGGGCAGACATGTATATTACACAATATGCTCTTGTACAAGAATAATAAAGTTACTCCATGTAATGTTGTTTTTTCAGCTATTTCAAATTATTAATTCGGAGATACCACTTCCTTAGTCCATAGACCTGAATTACAAAGTCATGGGGGAGACCAATAGGACCAGCATAAAGTAAGACCCCTATAGGTAAGGTTTGTGTATTACCATTCCATGTCCTAAATGGTTATTAACATTCTAATTAATGGGACTGTTTGCAAAGTGGCCATAATACTAGATACCCCTATACTCAGCCCTACCAATTTTACCATCCCCGGATCCAAATAATGAACTTCATATATTAGACTAAGGAGTTGGTATTACCACATATCACCATTATGTATATAGGGAACTTTTATATTTTGAGGAAATAGATCTCAATAATTATATACAGGGTGCCCCATGTGCCCCAAACGGGTTTATAACAAATGGGGGACCATATATATATCTCCTGAAGAGGGGGTAAAATCTTACAGAATCCTATGTAAAATATATATCCAAATTACAGGAGAAACAATAGATTATATCCAAACCACAGGAGAAAAAATAATAAATTTATATCCAAACCACAGGAGAAAAAACACCTACAAACGGGGGGAAGGTATAAATACTGTGACCCCTAATCTATTCCACCTCAGGGCGATCACCTCTGTTTTAATGTTTTATATGGGAGGGGAGTCTCTTATTTCTTGTCCTTCTACATTTTACCCTTTACCCCTACTTAAGGGGGAACCGGTGGACGGGCCCTTACCCCCAGACCCCCCTGTGTAGTTATCCCACTAGCCAGCTGCAGAACCCCCATGGGTATAGGTAGGTAGGCACCCCAACCCACACCTACGGGTTGGCTATAAAACAATTTAAGTCTATATCCAAATTTAACCCTTTAGGGGCTAAAGATTGTAAATGGTAAACCCACTCAGTTTCGTTTTGGGAAATAAGTGTTAGTTTGTTGCTCCCTCTCCAGTGGTCTTCAACATGATCTATGCCATAGAACACGAGCCCTGCGGGGTCCCTCTGATCTACCTCATCAAAGTCTCTGGATAGGTGGTGTTTAGGGAACCCTTTCCTAATGCTATTGATGTGTTCCCTTATTCTGACAGCTAGAGGTCGAGTGGTTCTCTCCACGTACTGGAGGTGGCAAGGGCACTCTATGACGTACGTGGATTTGAATGTTTCTTTCTTTCTAGGTTGTGGTTTGCTGACCCTACATGGTAAACATCTTCGACATTTGTAGAATCCCTTCAGACTACTATTGATTTTTACTTGTTTCGGAGGGTCTATAGCATTGTGTACTAAGTAATTTCGGAGGCTGGGTGCTCTCCTGTACACAAATTTAGGTCTTCTGGGTAGGATTTTTGATAGTACTCTATCCTCTTGTAGTATTGGCCAATACCTATTGATAATACGTTCCACATCTTTGTATTGATTGTTATATCCTGTGATAAACAGAATCTCTCCTTGTTTTTTCTTTCTCTTATTGGTATTATTAAATAAGGTCTTCCTGTCCATTTTCATTATCTCCAGTTTTAATTTTTCCGGATTATTGGCTGCATACCCTTTTTCTTGGAATCTCTGAATAAGCATATCTGCTTGTTTTTCAAAATCCGCCGTTAGGTCACAGTTCCTGTGTAGGCGCATTCGTTGGCCCTTTGGGATATTCCCCTTCCATCTTGGATGGTGGCAGCTGGAGACGGGTATGTACCCGTTACGGTCTGTGTCTTTAAAAAAGGTGCGGGTACACAGGGATGTTCCTGACTTGAAGATTTCTAAATCTAAATATTCTATCTTCTGGGAGTCCCATTTTCCTGTAAACGTAATTCCATATTTGTTGACATTCAGTTGTTCAAGGAATTGCTCAAAAGTGTCTGGTGTTCCATCCCATAGGATGATCAAGTCATCAATGTAGCACCTGTACATCTTAATTTGAGGGATTTTTCGATCATAGATATGTTCCTCTTCCCACATGTTTAGGAACAGGTTCGCTACACTGGGGGCATAGCATGCCCCCATGGCTACACCTTATGTTTGTACATAGTAATTGCTATTGTACCAAAAATAATTGCATTCCATGGCCATCTTGAGCCCCTCTAGGATGTAGTTGATTTGCTGTTGTTTCATCCCGGTATTCTCATGCAATGCTTTTTCTACTCCTGCTACCCCATCTTTTTGGACAATGCTGGTGTACAGCGAATTGACATCTATGGTCGCCAGAATCCAGTTGCCACCATCTTTGATTTCTTGCAGTTCCTGAATAAGCTGTTAACTATCCCGTAAGTAAGATTTTCCTTGTTGGACTAACGGCTTCAGGTATTTGTCCAGGTATTCTCCTAGTCTTGAAAAGATGGAGTTGATCCCACTTATTATGGGCCTACCTGGTGGTTTATGCATTCTTTTATGTATTTTTGGCGTATAATACATGACTGGAGTTTTAGTGGATTTTGAGAACAGGTATTCAGCTTCTTTTACATTAAGGATTCCCATTTTTCTCCCCTTCTCAATGAAGATCTTCAATTTCTTCTGGTACTTCTTCTTGGGGTTACTCTTTAATTTCTTGTAAGTATTTTCTACTCTTAGCAGATTTTCCATTTCCTCCTGGTAGTCCTTCTTATCCAGGATGACCAGTCCTCCCCCCTTGTCTGCTGGTCTTATGACTACTTCATGTCGTTCCCCTATTTTCTTAATGGCATCCCAAACGTGTCTTCCTTTTCTGTCCTTCCTTCTTAAGTTTCTTAGGTCTTCTTCCACCATCTTCTTGAATGCATTCAAGCATTGACTCCCTGGTGTTTTAGGCTTATAAATGGAATTATTTTTTAAATTGGTTTGTATATACTCAGGAGTCTCCCGAGTATTGACTTCTTGATTCAGAGCAAAGTGTTTTTTGAGGTTGAGTTTCCTCATAAACTTCTGGAGGTCAATGAAAGTTTCGAATTTATCTAACATTTTTTCAGGGGCAAACTTGAGTCCCAAATCCAACACCCTGAGTTCTTCAGCTGAAAAAGTGGTGTTACTAAGGTTAAAGATCCCTTTCCCTAGTATACCCTCCTTCTTTTTCTTCCTACCTCCTCTCCTTCCTTTTGTCTGCCTCTTCTTTCCGGGTAACTTGACATGGTGCTCCTGTTTCTTTCCTGGGTATGTTCCCACCCATTGTTGGGGTGTGTTCTCTCTCCGGGCTCTTGTCTCCCCATAGGGGTGGGGTCCCCTGTTCTCCTCTGTCCTCCTCTCGTGGGTACTCCCCCATTTCCACATTGTCCTCTCCAACCTGGAGTTCTGTAAGGGATGCAAGTCTTCCATCTTCCTGGGGGCCTGTCCCGATATCCTTCCCTGCGAAAATCCCTCTGTTCATCATATTCTCTCCCATAAGGGGGATGCGAATAGTATGGATTTCTTAGGGGGGAGAATCTATTATAAGTGGGAACATTGTAGCTTCTGTTAGATGTTCTTTGATCTGAGGGTTCCCGATAGCTCACTCTCCTATAGGTGGGTGTATCTTCATACCGGTTAGGTGTTTTAGGCCTTCCTCTGTTATTAGTATTAAGGTATGTTGGTGTCCCTGGTAACGGGGTGTTTTCCCCTAATCCAAGTAATCTAGGTTCAATGACTTCCTACGAATGGTCATCCATTAGGGTATCCTCCATATCATTATTGGGGTCTCCCATAGTGGATTGCCATTTGTAGACTCTGTTATTTTTATAATCAAGGACATCCCTCTTGAATTTTTTCAGTTTTTTTGCCTGAACTTCAACATCATATTTTTTAATATAATCTTGCAGTTCTTTTTCTTTATCCTTATAGTCCCTCTGATTGGCAAATGGCACTAGTAGGCTTTTGATTTCTGTGATGTTGGTTTCTATCATCCTCAATTTAAATTGTCTCCTTTTAACAATGTTTTGGAGCAATTCTCCTTCACATTTATTAAAAATGGAGAACCAATCAGCCATAAGGCCGGTATCATTGATATTATCATTAGGATGTACATCCCATCTAAGCCTCCTTGGGGTCATTTTAGCCGTAATGTATGTTTCTAGTGTGGCGACATCCCACCACACTCTCAATTGTTTTTCTAGGGTATGTTTAATAAGGCTATGCATATCCTGTGCATTGGTGACCTGTTCTTGGCAGAAAATACCCCCCAGGTCAATACTCCTATTTGTCATATACCCAAAAATGTCCATAGCTGCAGAAAAAGCACACCGACCAGGTGAGAGATTAATGAATAAAAAAGGGTTTCCGCACTCACGGACTTAGGTGTGCAGCCTCCCCTTAGACAACCCTTGACTTATAGTATAGAGAATTTTTAGGATAGGGGTAAGTGGTGCTACCTCTAATGGGGTATCTGTTGTGATAAATTATGCTAAATGTGCGACTAAGAGCAACCACTCAACAAGGAAACTTTTAGTTAGTGAGTGTGTCCCCACCTATTGTGTGAAAAGGGATCTAACCTGTAGAAGTAATTTCTTGTAAGTATTTTCTACTCTTAGCAGATTTTCCATTTCCTCCTATATACATAATGGTATATAGGAGGTGATATATGGTAATACCAACTCCTTAGTCTAATATATGAAGTTCATTATTTGGATCCGGGGATGGTAAAATTGGTAGGGCTGAGTATAGGGGTATCTAGTATTATGGCCACTTTGCAAACAGTCCCATTAATTAGAATGTTAATAACCATTTAGGACATGGAGTGGTAATACACAAACCTTACCTATAGGGGTCTTAATTTATGCTGGTCCTATTGGTCTCCCCCATGACTTTGTAATTCAGGTCTATGGACTAAGGAAGTGGTATCTCCGAATTAATAATTTGAAATAGCTGAAAAAACAACATTACATGGAGTAACTTTATTATTCTTGTACAAGAGCATACTGTGTAATATACATGTCTGCCACTTATGATGGCAAGCGGGGATATAAGGTTTCATATTTTACAATATGTCTGGAACAACCCCTTAACCACATTGAGCCAACACGTTAGGAAAGGATTTGTAATACATGCAAATAATCCGCCCATGGGAGGAGCAATGTCGGAACTCGGTATGCCCGCTTGCCTACATATAGAAGAGTATGAGGTACGCTAGCTACGCCTTTGACAACATCGATGACGAAAAGCGTAAGGCGGAGCTACGTGATTACGTCACACGCGGAAGTGGAAGAGAGTGTGGAACGCAGCTGAGGCGCACGCCACTCAGCTGATGATTTTGGGATCCACAAGCTCTCTCTGTGCACACCACTATACGCAGTGTGACTGTTTGGCTTGGTTTTTCTAGTTATTTTATTTTATTTATCTAGCCTGAGTTTTTGGGCAATTAACTTTTCAATAAAGTATTTAAAAAAAACGTAATACACTACGGGAGCCCTGTTTCCTTTCCTATGTGGATGACCATATTGCGGATGGGTTTTGTGTCTGGAGCGGGAGTACCCAGGAACAACCTTATTGGAATCTAGGACGTCACACCACGGCCTGATACTACATGCCTACTACCCCTGCAGGGGTGCAGGGAGCTGGTGAGTGGGGATCCTTGAGGGGGAGCTCCGCAAGTCACTGGATATCAGCTGGTTGTTTTCACGAAAGTCACTAATCATAAGAACACTGCTGGAACATTAATATATTGTTGGAACACTATATATATTTTTTTGCTGGAATTCTATGTATATTTTTGCTGGAACTGTATTCTTTTGCTGGAACTATATATATATTTTTTTTCATATGTGGATTTTCAGACTTTTTCACACTCTTCAGATTTTTATATTATTTTATTTATTTACACTAATTATCCATGCTATAATATATGGAGTATTGATTTAAGATTTAATACACTTCTCATCACCACTAAATTTTTTGGATGGATGGAGGGTATTAACGTATGCCTTTTGGCTTTATATGCTCTCACTCTGTATGTAATGATTAATAATTTTTTCACTACACCAATTGTAGAGGGGACTTCTACAGGTTAGATCCCTTTTCACACAATAGGTGGGGACACACTCACTAACTAAAAGTTTCCTTGTTGAGTGGTTGCTCTTAGTTGCACATTTAGCATAATTTATCACAACAGGTACCCCATTAGAGGTAGCGCCACTTACCCCAGCAGCTGAGGAAAGCCCGGAGCAAGACAGTTCCCAATCCAGGAGGAGATATAAGGCCTCAAATATCTCCTTTGAAGAGATGGTGGAGATGGTGGACATCTTAAAGAGGACAGACTATGATGGGAATCATGGGCCGTACAGAAACCCTAATGTTATAAAGGCCAAGATCATGGCTAAAGTTGTGAGAAACCTGCACAGGACTTTTGGGGTATGACGATCCAAGGTTCAATTGAGGAAACGCTGGTCAGACCTGAAATTGAGGGAGCAAGATCAGTATAGAAAGATCAGGAAAGTGCTGCAAAAAAGGAAGTATTTGTTGTGTGTTCCTATTATTATTATTACTTTCGTGCTGGTCCATGTGCTTTTCTTTACTGTTGTACAGTTTACAAAAAAAATAATAAGTGCGCTTGCAATATGATAATAATAAAACTTATGTGTAAAATTATTTAAATCACAAAGTGATGGTGAAAGTTCTTAAAACATAAAGAAAGTCCATTCATTAATAAAAGTTCAGTGAAAAAAAAAAGTTTTTTATAGTGAATCCAAAAAACGGGAATCCAACATCCAAAAATCAGCCACATCCACCCACATGAGAGGGAAGGTAAAAGAACGGGATGTGAGGGGAACTTCCAGACTCCAGGTGCATCCAGATAACAGTGAGATTGAACGCTTACCAGAGTTGATGGACCTCCTCTGTGGCAAGGTCGAACACACGAGCAGATACAACCCTCTGCAGGGATAAGCGAACTCCCACGTCAGGATCCTCAGATGTTTGTAGTATTCCCAGAGCAGGCAGGTCACTCTGCAAAAAACTCACTGGTCCACGGGACCGTGAGTACAGAAAACAAAAGCTCTGATGGTGTAGTATAGATAAAAAGCCTTTTATTGCTCAGACATGCGGGGAACACTCCTCTGCCATAAAACCTTTTAAAAAGCCGGCAAAATAAAATAGTAGTGAACACCCATGTACAAACATAGGGCTTTTGACGTG
This sequence comes from Aquarana catesbeiana, assembly GCF_042186555.1. Taxonomy (NCBI): domain Eukaryota; kingdom Metazoa; phylum Chordata; class Amphibia; order Anura; family Ranidae; genus Aquarana; species Aquarana catesbeiana. Next base: position 567,450,338 of record NC_133325.1, read on the forward strand.
ATGGCGTATAGTGCGTAGCCACGCCCTACATGTTTCGTCATTTGAAGATGTCATTTATGACGTGAGGGATCATGAGGGAAATCCACATTTTTGAGTCCCAATTTGTGGGCATCTTCAAAATTTGGCTTTTAGAGGGGTGAGCTCACCCCATCTGATGAAGGCAAGATCAACACAGTTTTGACATACTAATGTCTCATATGGCCTTCACTTTAGCAAAATCGAACTTTGTAAGTTCCTGAGTTGGGTTTGTGTATGTTATGTTTTTAAACATGCCTGTTTAGCCACAAAAAAAGGCAAATTAATGTCAAACAAACATGTTATACACCAAGATGTTGGTTTGTTCAAAAATCGTTTATAACGCACATGTGAATGTGCTTGGAGTAAAATGTTTTATACTCAACAATGTGTGACTTCTTATTTCAGTGCTCAATACTAGTGTATTTGTTAAGTTGGTGTAGTTACAGTGACAATGTGCTGTAAAATGTGCCAAAAATCAGGCCATTTTAGGGACTCCAAACAATTTATTCAAGGATGAATATTTTTATCATTAATGCATTACAGATATTACCAAAAATAACATTGTGTGTGTGTAGCAGACCCACAGCACAACATAATAGTTAGCTGAAGAAGAGATTGTCACCTCATGTATCAAATAAGTTACGTTTGCACTATTGAAGAAAATGGCTAAAATTAAAAGGCCATTTGAGAACCTAGGAGACAGATAAGAAACACAAACAGTAATTCAAATGAAATATGAGTTTATTTTTAAAAAAACAAAATTATTGCACATACACAACATTTTTTTGTAAAGCAATTGCCCCTCTACCCACAAAGTACTCTACATATTTTTGCTTGACTTTGCGGGCGCTTTGGGGAGTAAGCCAGGATGGACACTTTCAATAGCCATCATTGCTGCTGTATCGGATGCAAAGTCGGCCTCAGTCGAAACTGAGGCCAGATAGCTGGCTGCATTCTTTCTTAGTTAGTTGTGGAGAATGCAGCAGCTCAACACAACATGGTTCAGTTTGTATTCAGCCAGGTTGATGAACGTTAGGAAGATCCTGAACCGGCTTGCCATTATGCCAAAGGCATTCTCCACCACTCTTCTGGCACATGACAGCCGGTAATTAAAAACCCTCTGCTCTGGGGTCATGTTCCTCATGGGGAACGGCCTCATGAGATGTTCCCCCAGAGCAAAGACCTCATCCGCTACAAATACAAAATTGAGGCCCTCGACATTCTCCTCCGGAGGTGGCAACCGCAATGTGTCATTTTGAAGATGCCTGTAGAACTCAGTCTGGGTGATCATTCCTCCATCAGAGTTTCTGCCATTCTTCCCAACATCCAGGTAGAGAAACTTATAATTGACCGACACTACCGCCAATATCACAATACTACTAAACCCCTTATAATTATAGTAGTAAAACCCCGAGTTGGGTAGTCGTACAATCCTTACGTGCTTCCCATCTATAGCACCACCACAATTGGGAAAATCCCACTGGTGATTAAACTGGGAAGTCAAACAAGAAAAAAAGAATTATTACTTTTGCACATAATATTGCAAGCAGATTAGACACAAACATTCTTAACATGTATTGAAATAAGTATTTAAAGACAAAAGTATAAGGTCAACTTATCAGATTCCTCACCCCCTCTCGTGGCTCGTTGGAAACATTTTATGGTGGGGGGATGGTAGATGTTTTGGACAGGTAACTCTCTCTACTTCATTGAGAGCTGAATGCATAAATAATGTGTGTTACTTTGCCCAGCCCCTCCTTACTTACACCATTGGCAGCCCACTGGACAGGTAAGAAGTGTAATAATCCAAAAATATGAATACACACTGTCCAAATTGAAGCACATTTTTACATTCTGCAATTAACTATCAAGATAATAGGAGAACAAAACTTTAAACAGTACCATTTGAAAGTATTCAGACAGGCCCTTTCACTACATGCTTTGGTGAATTCATCCATAAATATGACCACAAAAGAGGTAGGTATAGGTAGGTGTGTATGTGTTTGGCAAAGTCAGCAGATAGATTATTGATATCGGTTGACTTAGCATTTGGGGGGGAGGGTTCCAAATGAGTTTGGGCCCCCCAAAAAATAGCCTCTTGCACTCTGCCTGAATTTAAGACCAACAATAACATTTGGACACATTTTAGGGGGTGTATGGGTAAGCACTAAAATGTAGCTGACAAAAAACATTGTTAAGTTACTAGGCTAGGTGCGTTTGGGCCCAGGATAGCATGCTGGGGAGGTTAGTGAAGGCAAATATTAATGAAGGACAAAAAAGGAGCATTAAAAGCTTACAGCATGCATGAGGACAAAGGGGACATTCACAGCATATTACAATCATTGTAATTATGGAATGAAGAAATTAATACAATACATTAGCAAACATTAAATACATAGAATGTGATGTTAAAGGATAAAACTTACCCAAATAAAGTCCTTCTGCAGGACTTGAATGATGGCAGAACAGGTCTCTGGAATCCCAGTCATGAAATTGATGTCCTGGAGACTTCTCCCCATCAACAAGCACTGCAAGGTGGCGACAAGCCTTTGCTCGGGAGAGATGGCTTGCCGCATGCAGGTGTCCTGCTTACTAATATAAGGGGACAGCAAAGCCAATAGATGGTGGAAGACGGGGTCTGTCATCCAGAGATAAATTCTGAAATCATCAGGATTATTCTCCTGGAGCTTCCGCAGCAAAGGCATATGACAGAATTGGTCACGATTAAGCAACCAAGAACTTCTCCTCCCCCTGTTCATGGACTGGACTTGGGTCAAAGCAATAACTCCAAGCCCAACAATAGCACGATCTCTCCGACGAGGGGTTTGTGAACTACACCAGTTCTGATGATATGGATTGACCCCTTTGCTCAGCTGCGCCATTCATAAAGTATAGAGTGATGACGTTTGTGATCACCAGAAGAAAATAAAGGGAAAAAAGCCAGAAAAAGAAGCAAAACAATGCTGCCATTGCATCTAAGGGCTGCTAAGCTAATTACATTTTTGTTTGGAATTAAATCTGTTTTAAGTGGTCCTTGCATTGGCAAAGGAAATATACACTTCAACCCCTTCCTGTCCACCTCAGCATCCCTTTAAGAATTTATGAAAGCCCAGGGGTGGGAAGGATCATCTATCATGTAACCACTGTGATTGGCTGTCACAGTGGTCCAATGATCGGGATCCCGCTCCACCAGTTACAGACCGTTAGTGGGGACCAAAAACTGTCTTTGACAGTTTGCTCTCTGTGCTGCTAGTGTGCAGTGAGCACTCTCTCAGTACAGAAGAATCAGCCACCCAGCAACGCATATGTGCAGTGTGTGGGCTTTAAAACCCACCCGTTTGCAGCCGCACATTTGTTACCTGGGCGGCAGTAGTTTAAGCTAATCCTTTTCCAAAGTATGTGTAAAGACTTGTAGACTGGAGATAAATCAATCTAAGTGAAATGTGGACAGTTGGAGCTATTGTTATTGTTTTTTTCTGGTCACCCTTAAACTAATGAATGGATGTTTTTTTATTTATTTATTTATTTTTCCTGAGAACCACTGGACTGAATGAAGGTTGACAGTATACAATTAAAAGGATACAGATGCATTCATGCACAAAAAAACAGAACAGCAAAGTACGTATAAGATTTCATATAAGAATATGTCAGGTTATTTTGGCAAGTTTGGCTTTGTCGGTGTCTGTATGAACACATTCTCTTTTATTCCATTCCACAGGAAAGTTGGCAAAAGAATGACAAAATTTGTGTCATAGTGTTTCTGTATTGTCAGCATTAACCTTTCCCATGGTTATTTGTTCTGTGTAATGTTACACTTGTCTTGCTGCAACACATGAATAGCTGAGCCAATTTTGTGATGCAAATTAATTCAGTTGGATTGTAAATTGTGTGAAGGAGCAGTGGTTTCTTCAACAACCTGCCTGCGTGCATCCAGCTGATTTCTCCTATTCACACTAAAGTGCACTGTTTTCTTGTTGAACCTGAAAGTACATCCAGAAAACCTTTATTTTGCAGAGGTTTTTACATTATTATTTATTTATTCAGTGTCATACAATACCTCACTAACAAAACATTCTGCTCTGCAATCATAAATAAAAATACCCGTGGACATATTTATATTTATTGAGGTCATAAACGAAGCTTGTATTTGAATGTGGTGAGAAATTGAGTGATAATAAGTAGCTATAAGGGGCTTGTTCCTGGTGTCATTTTTCATGAAGTGAATTGTTACTTCTCAGTTCCATGGCGGACTGTCGCTTGTCTAAGATTTAAAAGTGCTTTTCTACAAATCTATCCCTCTTTGAAGCAAAATGTTAAAGATATGTAAATCATATATGGTATAGTCCTGTTTCTTTTGAGAAAAACTGAAAATATGCAGCCCTCTATACCAATTTTTCTCAATTAGCTCTCTGGAACCTCAAGGTTCCTTCAGAGGTTGCTAGGGGTTCTTTGAGAAATGTATGCCTCTCAAATTTACATAGTTTACATAGTTAGTCTGGTTGAAAAAAAGACACAAGTTCATCCAGTTCAACCAACAAAAGGGAAAAAAAAAATCTATATACAGTGGGGACGGAAAGTATTCAGACCCCCTTAAATTTTTCACTCTTTGTTACATTGCAGCCATTTGCTAAAATCATTTAAGTTAATTTTTTTTCCTCATTAATGTACACACGGCACCCCATATTGACAGAAAAACACAGAATTGTTGACATTTTTGCAGATTTATTAAAAAAGAAAAACTGAAATATCACATGGTCCTAAGTATTCAGACCCTTTGCTCAGTATTTAGTAGAAGCACCCTTTTAATCTAATACAGCCATGAGTCTTTTTGGGAAAGATGCAACAAGTTTTTCACACGTGGATTTGGGGATCCTCTGCCATTCCTCCTTGCAGATCCTCTCCAGTTCTGTCAGATTGTATGGTAAACGTTGGTGGACAGCCATTTTTAGGTCTCTCCAGAGATGCTCAATTGGGTTTAAGTCAGGGCTCTGGCTGGGCCATTCAAGAACAGTCACGGAGTTGTTGTGAAGCCACTCCTTTGTTACCTTAGCTGTGTGCTTAGGGTCATTGCCTTGTTGGATGGTAAACCTTTGGCCCAGTCTGAGGTCCTGAGCACTCTGGAAAAGGTTTCCGTCCAGGATATCCCTGTACTGGGCTGCATTCATCTTTCCCTCGATTGCAACCAGTCGTCCTGTCTCTGCAGCTGAAAAACATGCCCACAGTATGATGCTGCCACCACCATGCTTCACTGTTGGGACTGTATTGGACAGGTGATGAGCAGTGCCTGGTTTTCTCCACACATACCGCTTAGAATTAAGGCCAAAAAGTTATATCTTGGTCTCATCAGACCAGTGAATCTTATTTCTCACCATCTTGGAGTCCTTCAGGTGTTTTTTAGCAAACTCCATGCGGGATTTCATGTGTCTTGCACTGAGGAGAGGCTTCTGTCGGGCCACTCTGCCATAAAGCCCCGACTAGTGGAGGGCTGCAGTGATGGTTGACTTTCTACAACTTTCTCCTATCTCCCGACTGCATCTCTGGAGCTCAGCCACAGTGATCTTTGGGTTCTTCTTTACCTCTCTCACCAAGGCTCTTCTCCCCCGATAGCTCAGTTTGGCTGGACGGCCAGCTCTAGGAAGGGTTCTGGTCATCCCAAACGTATTCCATTTAAGGATTATGGAGGCCACTGTGCTCTTAGGAACCTTAAGTGCAGCAGAAATGTTTTTGTATCCTTGGTCAGATCTGTGCTTTGCCACAATTCTGTCTCTGATCTCTTCAGGCAGTTCCTTTGACCTCATGATTCTCATTTGATCTGACATGCACTATGAGCTGTAAGGTCTTATATAGACAGGTGTGTGGCTTTTCTAATCAAGTCCAATCAGTATAATCAAACACAGCTGGACTCAAATGAAGGTGTAGAACCATCTCAAGGATAATCAGAAGAAATGGACAGCACCTGAGTTAAATATATGAGTGTCACAGCAAAGGGTCTGAATACTTAGGACCATGTGATATTTCAGTTTTCCTTTTTAAATAAATCTGCAAAAATGTCAACAATTCTGTGTTTTTCTGTCAATATGGGGTGCTGTGTGTACATTATTGAGGAAAAAAATGAACTTAAATGATTTTAGCAAATGGCTGCAATATAACAAAGAGTGAAAACTTTAAGGGGGTCTGAATACTTTCCGTCCCCACTGTATATCTATGTATCTATATATACACAATCCTATACCCACAGTTGATCAAGAGGAAGGCAAAAAACCCCAGCAAAACATGATCCAAATTGTTCCAGCAGGGGAATAAATTCCTTCCTGATTCCCCGAGAGGCAATCAGATATTACCTGGATCAACATTAGCTATAAAAGTTGGTATGCCGTTAGATTATGTACATTTAGGAAATAATCCAGGCCTTCCTTAAAGCAATCTATTGAGTTGGCCAGAACCAGCTCTTGAGAGAGTCTATTCCACATTTTCACAGCTCTTACTGGGAAGAAACCTTTCTGTATTTGGAGATTAAATTTATTTTCCTCTAGATGTAAAGAGTGCCCCTTTGTCCCCTGTGATGACCTTAAAGTGAATAACTCACCACCAAATTCACTATATGGATCATATGTATGTATACATGTTGATCTGTTGATTGTATTTCCCTTAATCTCCTCTTCTCAAAAGAGAATAAATTCAGTTCCTCTAATCTTTCCTCATAGCTGAGCTGCTCTATGCCTCTTTTCAGTTTGGATGTTCTTCTCTGCATTTTCTCCACTTCCCAGATATACTTTTTGTGAACTGGTGCCCAAAACTGAACTGCATATTCTAAATAAGTTGCCAGTGATCTTTTCTTGAAGAATGTGTGCTTCTTAGATAAATTGCCAGTGATCTTTTCATCTATCTGTAAGAGGGCCTTTCTTCCCAATGCACACTAATGCAAGCAGCATTCCTCCCACTAACCAACAGTGTAAGAAGCATTCGTGCCACTCACAAACACTGTAAGGAGCATTTTTCCCACTCACCACCAGTTTAATGAAGGCCTGTTCCATTGACACCCAATGTAAAGTGCATTCTTTCCCCTTACCACCAATGTAAAGAGCTATATTCCTACTTACTACCAGTTTAAGGGGTTCCTCTCCCATTGAACCCCAATTTAAGGTGGATTCTTTCCCCTCATCACCAATGTAAGGCGTATTATTCCCACTCACCACCACTGCAAGGGGCATTCTCCCTCACCAACACCAGCTTTCTTACAATTCACCCCTGATAGTTACTAACAAATCTTTAAACTGGGAACATGTCTTCATTTAACTGAGCCATCCATAGCTAGCTGTAACCCTGAGATGACCCAGAAATTATGGGTGGTGATTGTCATGTCTATAATGAAACAGCAGACACCTTCAGTGAATCATCAAAGGGAACATGCTATGTGCACTAGACTATCCTTAAAACAGTATTAAACCCATAAACTGTATATATTGTAGCTTACCTATTCTTAGATGTGGTGGCTGCATTAGTTTCTATTTTTACGCCTTTTTTCCCCTTTATTTTTACCTGTCATTTCTTAGCTTCCTTTAACAGACCAAGTTGTCCAGCAAAAGTGGAAGTTAGAGGGTTCGGAAAAACCATTTAACACTGACAGGGGTGATTACAATGGTCAATTTCTATTGATTTATGGTAAACTTTTATCCCAAAAGGAAAAAAAAGTTATGGTAGCTGGAGTTTGCCTTTCATTTGTTAGTCAAGTCTATCTACATCTGCTAGTGCAGCTAACCCTTCCCTCTCCCCAGATTAACAATGATGCTGTTCAGCAGTGACTTAATTGTTCCTCCACCCAGAGTAGAACCACCCTAAAACAACGTGTGTTCCACATCAGGGGAAAAGTAAAGGAAAAAAGAATAAAAATTGTTTTTGAAAAATTAGATGAGATGAGCTCAAATGCTGTATACAGAGAAAGAAGTATACACCCATCAACATGAAGTTAATGCAGTGTGTAGATGTTATCCAAGCCCAAGTACTTTGATTTGGTACTGAACAGCTGTGGCTTTTTCCTGACCAATTAACTACATAGATCTTCACCTATAATGTAAAATTGTATCATGCAAACACAACTTTATAGGAAAAAATAAATACAGAAGAGGAATAAATAGAGAAGACGGGGACGAAGATCCATCTTCAAGTAATGTGCTATGAGAATATTTTAAATAGAAGTTAACTGTTGCATAGATCATGCAATGCATTCCCAAATAAGCTACACTGCTAAAAATCAGTTTTATTGAATATAAATAAAATATATCAACATTCAAAACCCTAACTCATAAAAACATTTAAAATTCTCACAAAATCCATAATGGCACCCTTCACAATGACAGTAGTCACACAGCTGTAGAATATATGTAAATATAGATAGATATATTTAGAGGAAATACTACCTGTAATTGTATGCAAAAAATATATGATATAAAGTATAAAAAACATTCCCTGATGGTAGAATGCTTTGTTAGTAATTAGAGGTGTAGAGATGGAAGGAATGGGGGTGGCAAGACAGAGAAGAGAGAACTGTTTCAATTTCTTAAAAAAAAATGTTGGTTGACATTCTCCTTTTAAAATGTAGCCTGTATTGAATGCTTGCTGGGAGGATAGCTTAAAGCAGGGGTCATCAACCCCCAGGCCACGGCCCACTACCAGGCCGTGGCCTTTCTGCAGCCAGGCTGCAGGTGTGGGCGGGCGGCCAGCATGAGACACTTGGGCGGGCGGCATGAAAAAGCTGGGTGGCCGGCATAAGAGAGCCGGGCGGGCGGCATTATATAGCCGAGCAGCCAGCATATGAGAGCTGGGTGGATGGAAAAAGCGAGCGGGTGGGAAAGCATAGATGATATCATCTCTCTCCATCCCCCACATCACCGTTCTTCTGCCACCACAGCCGGTGTTCTGCCAGCCTCAGTGTCAGAGGTGTGGCGAGGAACAGAGAGATGATATCATCCCTCACTGCCCACCCCGCATCACTGCTCTCCTGCCTTCATTCAGAACCCACCACTGTGCTAAATGGACCAGTACTGCCACCAATGCAGTGGTGTCAGGTAGCGTGGCAAGTGACATTCCACATCTGGTGACAGGCAACGTGGCAGGTGGTGTGGCAAGTGACATTCCACATCTGGTGACAGGCAACATGGCAAGTAACAATCCACATCTTGTGGCAGGCAGCATTACAGGTGATGTAGCAAGTGACATTCCACATCTGGTGACAGGCAATGTGGCAGGTGGTGTGGCAAGTGACATTCTGCATCTAGTGACAGGCAACAAGGCAGGTGGCATGGCAAGTCATATTCCACATCTGGTGACAGGCAACATTGGCAACATTGGCAAGTGACAATCCACATTTTGTGGCAGGCAGCGTGCCAGGTGATGTGGTAAGTGACATTCCGCATCTTGTGACAGGCAACATGGCAGGCAGCATGGCAAGTGACAATCCACATCTGGTGGCAGGCAGCGTGGCAAGTGACAATCCACATGTGGTGGCAGGCAGCGTGGCAAGTGACATTCTGCATCTGGTGACAGGTAACGTGGCAGGTGACATGGCAAGTGACAATCCACATCTGGTGGCAGGCAGCATGGCAAGTGACATTCCGCATCTGGTGGCAGGCAGGCGACAGTGGCAAGTGACATGCTCAGGACTCTCACTGATTCTGCATTACGGTGAGTCAGACTATTTCATTTATTATTACAACATAATAATTGAAATAACGTGCTTCACTCACCCTGACACCATATCAAGCATGGTGCCATGATTCTTGAAGCGCTAACACCAGCCATTGCCCATGAAAAATCGTTCACCTCCTGCGTCCCCCCCCCCCAGTCCTTGGCACAATTTTCTTCCACGCAGGTGATCTACGGTGCCAAAAAGGTTGGGGACTGCTTGCTTAAAGGACGTTGGCACTGGCCTTGTTTTTCTTTTTTTTTTTTTTTTTTTAATATTCTTTATTTATTCGAAAGGAGGCAGGTAATCCAATATCATATCACTTTCCATATACACATTTGCTTTTAACTACCATACATTTTGTGCCAACTTAATAATCCATAATTATATAAGCATGTATTTATACGTCTTCATTTACTTATACTTATATGTGTATATCCACTCAAAAGAAGAAAGGAATCCTCCCTTTCTTTTTATATTTTACCAAAAATAAAAACCTACAAAAGTAAATAAATCAGTAAACCCACAAACCCAAAAAACAAAAACAAATCAAAAACGAAAGAACCAAAAAAAAAGGGGAGGAAGGGGTCATCCTCCGTTCCCCGAGGAGACGGGCGTACAAGGTGAAAACACACCAACATAGGGCCCATCATTCCCCAGACGCACTCCCCATTAATCTCCTCCCCTCTTCTGAGTATACAAATTGATCCCAGTCTGCCCATGTTCTAGTGTATTGCTTTTTTCTGTCTTGTGCTGACATTACAAGATCCTCCATAATCCCGATGTTCCCTACCCTATTTAGCCACTGAGCAATGGAAGGAGGTTTGGGATCCCTCCAGCTAAGAGTAATACAGGCTTTAGCTGCATTGACCATGTGACATAACACAGATTTTTTATATGCCTGCCGGGGCATTTGTGAACAATGAAGCAGAAAAAATGCGGGGTCGTCTGATATTGAAAAAACTGTAAACTTTTGAGATATCCTCTGAACCTCCAGCCAGTATTGTCTAATCTTAGGACAGGACCAAAATATGTGAAATAGTGTCCCCCGATCCTCTCTACATCTCCAACAATGGTCGGAGGCCTCTGGAGAAAATTTACTTAGCCTTGCCGGGGTGTAATACCATCATGTCAGTAATTTATAATTAGATTCCTGAATCCGTGTGCATATTGATGAGTTCAACGAAAGATAGATAATATTCTGTCGTTGGGCTGGGCTAAAGGTCCTATCCAGATCTCTCTCCCATTTACCAAAGCCTGGCATCACAAAATCTTCTGAGGGCATGCTAAGCAAGGCATATATCTTTGAAATCGTCCGAGGGAGGGGTTAGTTTCCATCACAATATGACTCAAATAAAGTTAATTGACACTGATAATTTATCGGTGGTCCCAGAGACCTAAGAAAATGACGTAGCTGCAATGCCTGCCAAAGATTTATTTCGTACTGGCCCCCCGGGTGCGTCAATGTGGCCACCGTGGGCCAATTCTCATGATCCAGAAAATGCGATGCCTGAAAACAGCCCCTCTCTATTAAATTCTTAAACGCCCCTAATTCCATACCTGGGGGGAAACTAGGGTTTCCCAATATTGGGAACAAGGGTGATTGTGTCGTGGAAAATTTAGGGTTCCGACAGAGCCCAGATCCCATTCTCAATGTAGGGCCTATAATAGGATGTGTTTTAAGAGGGACGGGTAGGGCTGCATAGCACCAAGGTGCTCTACCCAAAGGTATCGGGCTACACCGCCAAAGCACTTGGGTAGCGTCAAAAGACATCTACTAATCCTGGGGCATTTATTCGCCGATATAAATTTAGTAAAAAGAGTGCGAATTTGCCGAAAAAAAAACTGCCGGTATAATGATAGGTAATGCCTGAAAAAGGTACAAGAATTTTGGCATGATACTCATTTTGATAATATCGGCCAAACCACGAGTGTAGCCCCTGATTCCATTTATCCAATAAAGATCGCACTACGTTGTATAATGGTGGAAAATTTACCGCAAAAGTATTGCCCAGGTTTGATGGTATATATGTACCCAAGTACCTTAACGCTGAAGTCACCCATTTGAATTTAAAATTAGGTTGTATAATACCACGCTCTAATTGAGGAAGTGCCACTCCCATAGCTTCCGATTTAGTAAAATTTATTTTTAAATTTGAGAGAGCTCCATAGCCTTCAAACTCCTTCATAAGATTAGGCAATGAAATATGTGGATTAGACATAGAGAACAACAGACCATCTGCATAGGCTGAGACTTTGTAATTGTAATCTCCTATCTGTAGCCCCAAGATATCTGGGTTTTGCCGAATTTTGTTCAACAATGGCTCCAGCGAAAGCGCAAACAACAGGGGCGACAGAGTGCATCCCTGCTGTGTTCCATTTGAGATCCTAAAAGGTTTTGAGAATACTCCATTTATTTTAACCGACGCCTGTGGAGCAGTATAGACCTTAGCAATCCATTGCAGCATACGGTCTCCTAGTCCCATGTGCCTCAGGACCGAAAACATAAAATTCCAGGTTACTCTATCGAACGCTTTTTCTGCATCGGTGCTCAGAAAGACGCACAGGGTATTTATCTTATTAGCGTGATGGATCAAATTAAGTACCTTGATAGTATTGTCTCTTGCTTCACGAGAGGGAATAAACCCTACTTGATCTAGATGGATTAACTGAGTAAGCTGAGGTTGAATACGGGAGGCTAGTAATTTAGTAAAAAGCTTTAAATCTACGTTTAATAGCGAAATTGGACGGTAACTTCCACATTCTGACGGATCTTTCCCCTCCTTTGGAATGACGGAAATATACGCCAGAAGTGCATCTGGGGGCAGTGTGGTCGTCTGGCCCAGCGCATTAAACATCTTTATCATGTGCGCACCCAACACAGAAAGATAGTTTTTATAGTACTGTAAGGTAAATCCATCTGGGCCTGGTGCCTTCCCAGATTTGACCATTTTTATCACCATCATCAACTCCTCTATAGTAATAGGGGCTTCTAAGCTACTACGTACCGGGGAGGGAAGTCGAGCAAGACATGATGAGGAAAGGTATTCTTCCAGAACAGAAGGAGAGGAGGATGGTGGTGTCAAATTATATAAAGACGAATAGAATTCTCCAAACGTCTTAGCAATATCTTTTGGCAGCGCAATTAGTTGACCATCCCTTCCTTTTATGTGAGGTATATATGTTGTCGAACTCCTCTCCTTAAGCTTCCCCGCCAACAATTTACTGCATTTATCTCCCAGTTCATATGTCACCTTCCTTCCAGACTGTATCACTGCTTCAGCTTTAAAACGTAGGAGGTCTGTTATTTGTTGCCTCAAATGAGCCAGATCATTCCCCATAGAGGGCTCCTGTGTTCTCTTATGTTGTAATTCAAGGACCTGTATATCTCCCAGTAATTTTGTTATCTGTACTTCTCGTGCTTTCTTCAAACGGGAACCATGTTTGAAATTAAAATAAAATTGCATTTGCGCTAGGAAAAAATAATAAATCACACAAAAATATATATGTAATTATATAAAGTGCATAGTTATCAAACCAATATACCCAAAAATCTATTATAATCCGTGCAACATTAATCTTGTGACCCCAAAATAAAGTGCAACATGTGAAAAATATTGAAAATACAAGTGTAAACTCCGGTTAGAGAGTATCCACTCCTTCACCAAATGGATTTAAAAGGGCATAAACGTTCATTCAAATTATATCCTGAATGCATAGATCCAGTGTTCATCAAAAGGTGCTTTTCATCATGCTCATCAAAACCAGTGCAAAACATATAATGTGCTTCAGTGCTCCTCCAGTGTTCCCCAAAAGCCTATGCGCTCACCTCAGAGCGTGTGACACAGTACCTAAATTATGCCAGAACACGCTTGGGAGCCACTCCTAGGCTCTAACGATACACAGGTGATGAAATCCAACTTGCTCAATCAGCAGCATTTCAGATCATGGATAAAAGAGAAAAGTTCCATAGTGTGATATTGCAAGGACTTTTATTAAAAAATAGATATTCCCCTCATGGGGTACTCACATGGTATAGGTGCGTAAGTGCACCATCCTATACAGGGCTCTATCTATGAGAATCAGATCGTTGGTACGGCATACGGTGTGGTGTGTCTGCTTCGCCTTACTAGCCTTGCTGACAGCTCCGTCCTAGCCCCTCCCCTACGCGTCTTCGGCACAGGGATCACGTGCCTTCTTCAGGGGGATCTAATTGGACGGGCGCTCTGTGTTCTACATATACTAGCGGCGGCCATTTTGCCTTGGACCGCAGACATACTAGTAATGGGCTACAGCTGCTTTCAAAGTGTATTATATTACGATCGGCGGTAAGCCCCATACGAGGAGACCGAAAGATTAAAACATACTTAATTAAATAAGGCTAATCAATGCAAAACCCAATGACTTAACTGGTCCTATATACTGTAATGCTTATCCAGAGCGGAGCTGTCTGCATTTGAGGACACCACAGCGCACCTCATACACATCTCCCCATACCATCAATCCAATCTAATAAAATGATCACCCATATCTATTTCAATTATATTCCAAATAATACAAGATCTACATTATTATATGCATAAAAATATATAAAAAACCCCATATTACACAATATTCATTATAAAAGCCAGCAAAATTACTTATCTCAATAGCTAAAAAATATGGTCCATATATGCTGCTCCACTATGATGATCTAATATAATTACAGCTTTATTACAACTCATCTGTCCTCATAATGTGGCCGGGACCATATATGTTCTGCTACAATGGAAATGTATATATAAAATCTCTTACATAAAATATAATTCCCTGCTAATAATATAAAACATATTCCATAAAACAAAATCAATATACATATAAAAAATATTTTAATATTTTATTGTAGGCAAATATAAAATTGATAAAATCTAGATAAAAATAAAAATAAAATAAAAACAAAAAAATATAAAATATAAAAATATATGAAAAAAAGGATAGAGAGGACAGCTATTTATTGACTATAGAGAGGAAAACTATTTATTGACTATAGAAACCGAAAAGACGAAAAAAACAAATTTAGGGAAGATAATACAAAGTCCTATAACCACATATAGTGGATATCACTCTCTAATGTTATTGTGGATCCTACTATGCCTAGGAAAAAATGTATCCCATCAATTCCCTTATTCCTATTCAAAATAGTAATGATCAAACTGCAAATAACTATCAGTGGGGCTCCTCAATAAATATCAATCAAAAATTACTAAGAAAACACTTTAAAATCAAATTCCTTATTTAATCCGCCCGGCACCAAAGAGCCAAGCTTGTGTATCCACCAGGATTCACGCTTACTGATTTCCCTAACAAAATTGGTGCCCCTCCAGTGCCGCTTGGGTGCTTCTATTCCCCAAAATTTCATTCCGTCGGTACTCTGGTTGTGCATTTTTTTAAAATGCATAGACAAGTGATGTTTATCCGACCCTTTGCGTATATTCCTTACGTGCTCTTCCATACGGTCTTTTAAAGCCCTAGTGGTACGACCCACATAAATAAAATTACACGGGCACTTAAGCGCGTAGACCACCCCAATTGTATCGCAGGATATGAAATCTTTAATAATATGAGATTGATTAGTTCTTGGATCGGAAAATTCTTTCACTCTTTTGTTATTACTGGGAACCCTAATACAGCTGTAGCATCTACCACAGTCATAGAAACTCTTGAGATCCCAAAACATTTTTGGCTTGGATGGAGGTGGTTCCACTACATTGTGTACTAACCTATCACGCAAGTTTGGAGCTTTCTTAAAAACAATTTTGGGTTTCTCGTGGGAGTATATCTCTAAGGTGAGTGTCCTGCTTCAGTACATTCCAGTATTTCCGTATAATCCTTTTTACTGCGTTGCTTTGCAGGGAATAGTCCAAGATAATGCTAATACCATCACTTTTATCATTCCCCATATTTTTGACATTTTCCTTTAATAAATCTTCTCTATTTAGACTTCCTACTTCAACTTTTTCTTTATCCAGCAATTCTTTATGGTACCCTTTGTCTAAGAACATCCTGCTTAACATATCGGATTGTATCTCATAATCCTCAGCCCTCGTACAGTTTCTCCGCATCCTGGTAAATTGGCCTCTGGGTATATTCTTGAGCCAAGGTTTATAATGGCAACTGGTAATCGGGATGTACGAATTGTGGTCTGTTGATTTAAAAAAGGATTTGGTAACAATACCCTCATTGGTGTTAAAAATTTCCAAATCCAAAAAATGCACACAATCCCTACTAATATCCCAAGTTAAAGAAATGTTTCGGTCATTGATATTCATGGAGTCCAATAACTCCTTTAACACATCTACGTTCCCTTTCCAGATGACCAAAAGGTCATCAATGAACCTTTTATATAGTAAATTACTGCCACCATCCTCACTCAAAATACCATGTTTGATCAAAATCCCCCGTATTACTGCCTTATGTGCCTCCCATACCATGCCCGGGTCGCTCCCTGGCGTGTCGTTCGTCTGAAAGTATGCTATAAGTTCTTTTGCCAAATCCTCCCAAATTTCAGGATTTTGTAGCAAACTCTCATTAAGACGCCAGCGCCACTCCGGGGAGCCAGCCGAGCCTGACAGAGAGAGGCAAAGAGTCACTGGGGCGTGATCTGACCACGTTATATTTCCAATGGAAACATCCCGTACTGAGGCAAGTAAATAATGTGGAACCAAAAATAAATCTTTTTTAGAGTACACTTGATGTGGGTTAGAAAAAAAAGTATAATCTTTTTCCCCTGCGTGAAGGATTCGCCAGGCATCTACCAGTTGCAATTCGTAAAGTTTCCTCAGAATACGCTTTATGGCACTGCCTGGAACCGATGAAATCCCTACGGAAGTGTCTATTCTAGGGTCCAGGGGGATATTAAAGTCCCCCCCAGGATCAGTTTACCTTCTGCAAATTCTGCTAGCTTTTGTAGAACTTTGTTCAAAAAAGAGTCTTGGTTTAGATTTGGTGCATATACAGTGGCCAGTGTCACCTTAATGCCATCAAGGTATCCTTAAGAAAAAGATAGCGACCATTTAGATCCAAACATTTCTCTATAAGAGACCAGGATACTCGACTGGAAATCAAAATGGCGATACCTTTAGATTTTGCTTCTTGATTACAAGCATGATATACACATGGAAAAAATCTGTTCTGAAGAAAAGGGAGTCTACCCGCCTTACAATGTGTTTCCTGTACAAATGCCACATCTGTGCATGTTCGCTTCAGGTCATTAAGGAGCATCCTCCGTTTATCCGGGACATTCAGTCCTTTCACGTTTAGAGTAGTCACTCGCACCCCGTCCATCTCCCCTGGGAACGGAGGGACAAACCCCCAAAGAGAAAAAAAAAACCCCACCCCCTAACTAAACCCCTAAAGAGAGCACCCACCTCCGAGCTATGGTTCACGTGGGTGCTGGCCTATATGGGGAGTTGGCTTGACCTGGCTGAGATGCTCCGCTCTCAACTCTACTCCCCTTGCTATAGTCACATAATATATTACCGCCATACCGCCCAGCCAAAAAAAAAAAAAGAAAAAAATATCTTCCTCTACTCCTATTTCCCCAAGCATAACCACTTATTACATCACATAGCAGTCTTCCCCCTAATGTAGGAGAGAAAAAAAAAAAAAAACCCAAACAAGGAGAGGGGAGGGTGAGCAAGGGAGAGAGAGCAAGATAAAGGGAGAAAAAAAATCCCCATCTCCCCTCTCCCCACCTCCACTGCACCCCCCCTCCCATCCCCCCCCCAGTTTTCCCAGCATGCACCACTTGTCTCCTTTCCCCCTCTATCAGTACAATCCCACAGGGGGATTGAAGGCAAGTAGGGCATGGCTGAGACAGCACCCCTAGTCCCGCCTGCTATCCGCTAAGCCATATTTGTCTCTCGTACTTAGTAACTTGGTAACCGGAGCCCACCTTCCGGGCCCACAGCCTACTCAGACTAAATTCTAGTGTTATCCCCTTTCCAAAAAAAAAAATAAATAAATAAAAAAACACAAAAAAAAAAAACTAACAAACAACCAAGCAAATGCCAAAACATCTACCTAGTTATTTATCTATTTTCCCTCCTCCTGCCTTCCCCTTAAAAAATAACCCAAACTTCCCCTTCCCTCTCCCACCCCCCCTTCCCCGTGCCAGTGAAAACCCCCCTCCTATCCACCTAATTTCTCTATAAACCTTTCCCAAAGTGTGTTCCTCCATAACTCCTCAATAAATTCCCTTAGAAATTCATTGTGTGATTAGTGCCTTTCGGGTCTGAGTACGCTGTGGTCCTTGATCTATCTGACCAGAGGGGCATTCCCCCATATAGGGGATGCCCGCTAGTTGAACTGTTGAAGGAGAGCTCCAGGAACCCGACTCTGTTATATGGCTTTATCATAATTAAAAAAAAAAAAAAGGGTGTAGATGAGGTTCTCTATGGACCAATCATCTACTTAGGTCCGAAGTATATATAAACATACACATATAGGTATCCATCCCAAGAACTCCATTTCCCCCATTTAGTAATCAGCCTCCCCATTGGATCCATGAAGAAAAAAATAAATAAATAAATAAATACATAAATAAATAAATAAATAACATCCCTCCCCCGTTTCTATATATAGTGCTTTTGCAAGGTGCCCTTCTAATTTGTGACACTTAACAAGAGGCACCCCTATAATCCCTATACTCAAAAAGTGCCCCTAAAACCCTAAAACACCTATAATTATACACATTATACCCACAAGAGGAAATAAATAAATAAATAAATTATATACATATATATATATATATATATATATATATATATATATATATATATATATATATATATATATATATATATATATATATATATATATATATATATATATACATATATATATATATATATATATATATATATACATATATATATATATATATATATATATATATATATACACATACACACATACTCATATACATATATATATACACATACACATACATACATGCATACACATGCACATACGTACATATCCACACATGCATACACACATACATAATAAAAATAAAATTTCATATCAATCCCAAAACATAAATAAAATAAATAAAATAATGGATAAAGATAATAAATTATATTCCAATACCCTCCAAATGTGTTGTACCACCTCAAATTATACACATCATGCTCACACAGTGAAAAAATAAATTAATTAATTAATAAATTAATAAGTAAATAAATAATTAAATAAATATAATACTTTTAATTATACACCTCATACCCACACAGTGAAAAGAAAAAATAAATAAATAAAAATATATAGTGCCTATACCATGTCTATACCTATACAGTGCCAATAATGTCCACATTCTCCACGAGGTTGCAGTAAACCAAATATTAAAAAATAAGTAAATAAATAAAAGCGGACCAGGTATTACTGACGTCTCTCTGAGAGGAGGAAGAGAGAAGAAAAAAAAAGGAAGGGGGGATGTAAAAATATTTTTCTCTACTTTCTAAAAAAGACAAAAAACTAGGGAAGAAAGGAAAGGAAGAGGCCTAGGCCGATTAGTCACGTCATCCACTGGGGTTACACCTCCTGTCCTCCCCCAGAATGAGATATACCACCCGGTCCCCCGCTTCTCCCTGTTGCTTGGGGTAATGGTTCTTCTGCTGCGCCTGGGGTCACTGATCATTTCATTGGTCTTAGTATAGGCTGCAGCCAATTTGGAATAGCAAGGGTCTCTATCTCCAGAAAGCTAAATAGTTCAGGGAGATCAGCGGGGTGCTGCAGAATGAAAGACGATGAGCCTTTCCTTACAATAAGTGCAATGGGGTACCCCCACCAGTAAGTTCCCCCCTGCTTCCTAATTCTATGTAAAAGTGGATGTAACATCGCCCTTCTCTGTAGGGTAGCCCGGGATAAATCAGGTAATATTTTCACTGGTGTCCCCTCGTAAACAATTTCCCCAACCTTCCATGCCTTGCGGCTTATTAGTTCTTTGTGGGCATAGCGCTGGAAGCGGCATATCGTATCCCTAGGTCTATTCGGATTCATCGAACGGGGTCCGAGGGATCTATGGATTCTCTCAAACTCTAGGTCATGGGGGGAGATTATCTAGTTGCTGGCAAATTGCCAGAACCGCAGGTTGTAAAGCTTCTTGTCCTACCCCCTCTGAAATACCTCTAAATTGCAAATTATTGCGTCGGCTCCGGTCTTCGAGCTCTTCCAAATGGAGCTGCAGTGAGGATGCATAGGAAGCGTGTACACTCTGTACCTCTTCCAGATGAGCAACCCGATTTTCCAGGGAAGCCAGGGATGATTCCTCAGTTGTGAGCCTGGCAGTCAGCTGTTCAACCTCCATCTGTACCACCTTCAGGTCTCTATGATGCACCTCTTCCAGGCGTGCCATCATTGCCTTGAGGTTCGCTCTCGTCGGTAGCGCCTGCATGAGTGCTCTGAGATCCATCTCCATGGACTCTGTAGGCGGAGCTTCCCACGATCCTGGAGACCTCTGTTGTTGGTCGTCCATGCTGCTCTGAGTTCCCGAGGCGGACCCCGGCTTAGCTGCAGAGCAGGATAGGGCAGGATTCGCCAGCCCTCCGGGCGTTGCCGTGACGGTGAGTGAGACAGTATTTGCCAGTCCTCCAGGCTCTGTTACACCGCGTGTCTCCGCTGTTTGACCCCTGGCTTTGGCCGCTCGTGTGCACGGGAATTACTGCTGAATCTCGGGTTGTAGTGGTATCCCCTGTAATTGCTTATCCTTCCTCTTCATTCCGGGGGACTACCAGGTTTAAGATGCTGCCTTAATAGCACGTTGGCCGGCTAGTATAGCAGGTATAACCGCATGCTTCAAAAAATAGCCGGAGGGGTGTTCGGAGCTCTGTGAGCGTGTGTCTCTACTCGGCCATGTTCAAGCCTCTCCCCTCCCACGGCCTTGTTTTTCATGTTAAAAAGGTTTTATTGTGATCTGAAAAGTAATGTTTACTTTACCCAGAGCAATAATCACAGCCTCTGAAATGAGCAATCCCTTCTAACAGAGCTGACTGTACCAGGTGTTGTCCTTTGCAAGAAGGCATTAAACTTGCCAAAGTACATAGTGCTGCATTTTTATGTTCATAATCATAAATGTGTTGTATCATAAACAAGTGGTATTTTTAAAATTAATTATTGTTTTTACCTTTTTTTTCATGCTTTTTGTCTCCGGCTACTGATCTCCTTCAGTCTCCTTCAGTGGAAGCCCAACAACTCCATGGTAAAGTAACTCTCCTGAAATCTATAGCAGTATTATTGAGTATACCTGTGGGTGACCATAAGTAAGTTTCCACGAAGACTAAATGGGGGCTGTACATAGCAACATGAACAAGTTGTGCTCTTTAGGGCGCTTGGTAGTATTTTATTGTGTGAAGTAATCAGAGACACCCTCAGCACTCAGATCTAAATAGAATGCTTTTTGCTGTTGTAGATTAGTTTGCCCTAAGCAAATTTTAAATGTGCAACTATATTGCCCACAGCTATAAAATGAGCTTTATTTTACCCAGCCAATGGAGATTATAGTCTTTCCATTGTTTGGCCATGGAGTTGTTGAAAAAGGTAGGGGTAGTTAGCCTGTTAAAGTATGGAGAAATCTTAGAGGGAAACTTCTGGAATAATAAGCAGGGCAATAGTATCATCAGCAAATAATTTAATTTTTGATAGTGACCAGCCTCTTCTATGCCAGATAAATCTCTATCTTCTAAGCAGTTGTATACCTGCACAAAAAAGCAATCTGTAAGGCAAAGGCATAATGAGCTAGTATGCACCACATACTAGCTCATTATGTAATACTTACCTTAGAATGAGGAATCAGCATCTGATCCCGATCACCGCTGAGGGAGCTGACATTTTCCCCTCAGCGTGTCTTCCGGATTCACAGCTCCAGTGTTGTGAGTTGCCAGAGCTGCGATGACATCACTTCTACACATGCTCATGGGAGTCTTCTTTCCGGCAAGGTCCAGCAGCACCCGCCGGACCTTTAGCCAGGGCTTCACAGTGCATGCGCCGCTGACATCAGCGGCTGCATGCAAAGTGAATATCTCCTAAAACGTACAAGTTTAGGAGATATTCATTTTACCTACAAGTAAGCCTTATTATAGGCTTACCTATAGGTAAAAATGTACAAAAAGGGTATACAACCACTTTAAGTGTGCTAAAGGCACAATTGCCAGCACAAACAAGACTGGAGAGAAAGCACACCTTTAGTTGTCTCTAGCTATTGAAAAGGCTGCTGACCTTTGACCATAACATTTACCAAAGGCTAATGGTTGCTAATACAAACCCACAAAGTAAGCTTCTGGCCAAAGCCCCAAGGGACAAAAGTTCAGAATGAAGGCTAAAGGTTTAGGACATAGAAAAGATTTGATATTCTCATGAGAGGGAAATACATGCATTTCTAATAATAAGTAATAATAGCATGGTTTGGAGAGATCTGTCTCTGCATGTATGAGATATGTACTTTTAAATGGATTTTAAGTAAGCAATAAACAAATGATGGCCCATCTTCAGCTAATACTAGAAAAAGGTTTAATCCTTATGAAGAACAGCAGACCACTGTAGGCATCCCAGCAGCGTTTTATGGTTTGTCCCAACACCTGTAATGCCGTGTACACATGACCGTTTTTTCCGTCAGAGTTTGAACTCTGAAGGTTTTTCTGATGGAGTTCTGATGGAGTTCCGCTGAAACGAACTTGCGTACACACGATCACACTAAAGTCTGATCGTTTAGAACGCGGTGACGTACAACACATACGACGGGACTAGAAAAAGGAAGTTAAATAGCCAGTAGCCAATAGCTGCCCTTGCATCGATTTTGGTCTGTCGGAATAGCATACAGACGAACGGATTTTCCGATAGGAATTGATTCCGTTGGAAAGATTTAAAACATGTTCTATTTCTAGGTCCGTCAGAATTTTCAAAAGAAAAAGTCCGATGTAGCCCACACACGATCGGAATATCCAATGAAATTATTCTGTCGGACCTTTTCTGCCGGAAAAGTCCGGTCATGTGTACGTGGCATAACTGTATTAAAGGATAAGTTCACCTCTCTGAACATATTATGTAACATGTTCAGTAGGGATGAGCTTCGAGTTCGAGTCGAACTCATGTTCAACTCGAACATCGGCTGTTCGCCAGTTCGCCGAACAGCGAACAATTTGGGGTGTTCGCGGCAAATTCGAAAGCCGCTGAACACCCTTTAAAAGTCTATGGGAGAAATCAAAGTGATAATTTTAAAGGCTTATAGGCATGGTATTGTCATAAAAAGTGTTTGGGGACCTGGGTCCTGCCCCAGGGGACATGGATCAATGCAAAAAAAATGTTAAAAACGGCCATTTTTTCGGGGGCAGTGATTTTAATAATGCTTAAAGTGAAACAATAAAAGTGTAATATTCCTTTAAATTTCGTACCTGGGGGGTGGTTATAGTATGCCTGTAAAGGGATGCATGTTTCCCGTGTTTAGAACAGTCTGACAGCAAAATGACGTTTCAAAGGAAAAAAGTCATTTAAAACTACTCGCGGCTAATAATGAATTGTCGGTCCGACAATACACATAAAGGTCCATTGATAAAAACGAAATTAAAAAAAAAATGGCGTGGGGGTCCCCTAAATTCCATACCAGGCCCTTCAGGCCTGGTATGGATATTAAGGGGAAACCCGCTCCAAAATTAAAAAAAAAATGGCGTGGGGGTCCCCCTCAAAATCCATACCAGACCCTTGAGGTCTGGTATGGATTTTGAGGGAAACCTCGTGCCAAAATTAAAAAAAAAATGGTGTGGGGTCCCCCCAAAAATCCATACCAGACCCTTTTCTGAGCATGCAACCTGGCAGGCCGCAGGAAAATAGGGGGGCGAGAGAGTGCCCTCCCTCCTGAACTGTACCAGGCCACATGCCCTCAACATTGGGAGCGTGCTTTGGGGTCCCCCCTTGCCCGGTGGTTGTGGGGGTCTGCGGGCGGGGGGACAAGGGGACTCCCAAATCCCAGCCCCCCCCTGTGTGAAATGGAAGGGGGGGTACAAAAGAACTACCATTTCACAAAAAAGTGTCAAAAATGTTAAAAATGACAAGAGACAGTTTTTGACAATTCCTTTATTTAAAGTCTTCTTTCCATTTTCTTTCTTCTATCTTCTTTCTTCTATCTTCCTTCAGTTTCTTCCTCCATCTTCTTCTTCCTCTGGTTCTTCCTCTGATCCTCTGCTTCTTGCTTCAGTGTTCTCTTCCGGCATCTTCCTCTGCGGTGTCTTCTTCCCTTCTTTGTTCTTGGGCTGCTCCGCATCCATGATGGGAGGCTCCCGCTGTGTGACGCTTCTTGTCTTCTGACACTTCTTAAATAATAGAGAGCGGGGCCACCCGGTGACCCCGCCCCCCTCTGACGCACAGGGACTTGACGAGGACTTCTCTATGGTTTTCCCCATGACGTCAGAGGGGGGCGGGGTCACCCGTTATGCCTGTGGCCTGACAGGTTGCGTGCTCACATAAGGGTCTGGTATGGATTTTTGGGGGGACCCCACACCATTTTTTTTTCATTTTGGCGTGGGGTTCCCCTTAAGATACATACCCGACCTGAAGGGTCGTAGGAAACATGCGCCCCTTTACAGGCATACTATAGAACCCACAGGTACGAAATTTAAAGGAATATTACACTTTTATTGTTTCACTTTAAGCATTATTAAAATCACTGCTCCCGAAAAAACGGCTGTTTTTAAAACTTTTTTTGCATTGATCCATGTCCCCTGGGGCAGGACCCAGGTCCCCAAACACTTTTTATGACAATAACTTGCATATAATCCTTTAAAATTAGCACTTTTAATTATCCATGTTCGAGTGCTATAGACTTTAACGGTGTTCTCGTGTTCGAACAAATTTTTTGCCTGTTCGCATGTTCTGGTGCGAACCGAACAGGGGGGTGTTTGGCTCATCCCTAATGTTCAGCATCAGACCACTCTCCCTCCGATCCCCCCCCCACACACCTTGGACAACATGCCTTTTATCTTCTTCCCTCGCTCTCTGTCACAATTCAAAGAGAGCAAGGACGTGTGGGGCTCCGCCCACACAGTCACACAGCCGCATCATTGATTCATAGATTCCTGTGAATAAATGAACTACAAGTACCGAGTGTAGTTCTCAATTAACTACCAGGGCACTGTTGCACACTCTAGGTAGCTCATTAAGTTTTCTGTCATTCAGTAACTGCCTGGCTGTATCTGAGGTACGGCAGACAGCTACACAGACAGTCTGCAGGACTGTGGGATTACACCCACCATGCTTTAAAGGGTCCCAATAAAAACACTATTAACCACATACAGTTATCAGAATACAATTTCTTCACTATAGTGGTGCTTTAAAGATTGTTTAAAGGTAAAACAAATAATTGCACACTTCTATTTGTTATAATGTATAATTGGGTGCTACACTTGTTAAATGTAAACAGTCTCTAAGTAAATTAAGTAAAGTAAAAAGTAAATTATCTCAAAATGGGGGCATGGCTTGGCAGCGGATGTAGCCAGACGCACATCTTGTGATCTCCGCTAATAATCCGCTCTTTTATCCTGCAAAATACAGCTGATCAACTGATCTTCATACCTAACCGCTCTCCAGTGTCTCCTGATACGCCTGGCTGCTGCTGTCCTTACCCACGACTTGGAGGATGTCTCGGTGGGGGTCCGCGGCCCGCTCTGCTCTGGACCACGAGGCTCAAGATGGTGTGGCCCTCAAGTCAGCCAAGGCAAACTACAGGGAGGCGGCACAGAAACTGTTCTGTCCCAATGGGCTGTGGGACCTACCTGAACTGCCCGGTGACGGAGCGGAAAATGGCAGTGGCTCTCAGTCAGATGCAAATGACACTGTCCCCCTGGAGGATCCGACAGCGCTGGTGCTGCCCTGGAACTAAGTGAGTGTTACCCCCATGTCCCAAACACCACACACCACTAAATCTACAGGCCTGGCCGGGCCTGAGCCCACGTTGTGGGATATCTTCTCTGCGGTCACATCCTGCAATCTCTCTATAACTTCTCTAGCTACAGAGGTTAAGGGGATGAAAGCCGAAGTGTCCTTTCTGCGCCAGGACATGCAGAAACTGAAAGAACGCACGTCTGCCATAGAAGGTCGCATCAGCACCATAGAGGACGATTGGGCCCCCATGCAGAGAGAGTCGAATGCACAACAGATAATAGTGGGTAAACATGCTGCAAAGCTCGATGACCTTGAAAATAGGCTTCGCAGAAACAATGTCAGAGCTATTGGCATCCCTGAAAAAATGGAAGGGAAAAATCCGGTTCAATTCATAGAGCAGTGGTTGCTGGAGACGTTTGGGAAGGAGTCGTTCTCCCCCATGTTTGCGGTGGAGCAGGCGCATCGGGTCCCCTCCAGGCCCCTACCACTGGGCAATCCCCCTAGAGCTTTCCTATTTAAACTGCTCCACTATAAAGATAGAGATGTCATCCTGTCTAAAGCACTCAAGATGGGGATGTTCTGGTGATGGATAACTCCAAAATTTCTCTGTTTCCGGACTTTTCAGCTGAAGTGCAAAAGCAGCAAACCCAGTTTAATGACATGAAGACGAGGCTTAGATCATTGAAGTTACAGTATTCCATGCTTTACCCAGTTCGCTTACGTGTGGTGGCCAGGGATGAAGTTCATTTTTTTTTTAAACCCACATTGGCAATGCAATGGCTTGATAGAGAGGAGCGCTCCCTGAGAGATGACGTGAGCAGAAGACGTAGAGCTACCTGAATGCTAATTACCATGCCTACCACACTAGTACGAGTTTTTCCCTTTTTTGTCTTTTCTCTGCTCAGGAATTGATCAGGTGTCATTTTCAAACTCCTGCTTTGGCGGAAGACTGCTATCACAAGGTGTGTCAGCACCACCTATGTCGATGGATACTAGACAAAGCCTGTTGCCTATTGGCTCTTCAAAGCCAGCTACTGAACTTAGCCCCCCAGTTGAGAGTACCTTGGGGACAGCACAGTTTGGTCCATTTGCCCTAAACATGCTTAACCATGTATCTTACAGGATTCACTTTCATCATCAGAGACTGCATACTTTGATCTATCATATCTCATACCTTATAGAAGGCGACCCAAGGGGTGCCATATCAGACCCATGTTTTAATTGCCTGTGCTTTAGCGTCTTATGGCTAAGCAAGCTGTTGTAACGAGCTGGAATGTAAGAGGTCTGGGAGACAGAGTGAAATGATTGGCAGTACTTCATGTGATTAAACGACTGGGTTCCTCAGTGGTGTGTCTACAGGAGACCCATATGATGCCTGGTCAAGAATCTTCATTCTCTGTCAAATCATTTAGTACCCAGTTTCACTCTGCTTTCTCAACCTATGCCAGAGGGGTTAGTGTTTTAATTAATACAAATGTTTCTTATGTATGCACAACCTTACTTGTTGACCCTTATGGTAGGTATATATTTTTAGTGTGCTCCCTAGACAGACTACACTGCATTATTGTGAATATATATATATATATACATATATATATATATATATATATATACCACCACCCTTCTCGGTAGAGGTCCTAAACATTTTGGCTACCTTTCTATCCCAACACCCAGGCATCCCTGCAATTGTTGTGGGAGACTTCAATAATTATTTGGATGCCGACCTTGATAAGTTATCCACAAAAGCCTCTGTGAATAGCCTGAAAAGGGGACAAACACCCTTTACTCGGCTTCTTTTGGAGCTTGGGTTAAGAGATATATGGAGGCTTAGCCATCCACAGATAAAACGGTATTCGTGCCATTCTGCAACGCATGGAGGTCTCTCAAGAATTGACCTGGGACTTGGTAATGATGTGATGCTCCCACTGGTGACTTCCTCACATTATGAGTTTAGAACCATATCTGACCACTCGCCATTACGTATTGAGTTCCTCACAGCCGGAGTAACCAAGCGGGTCTGCTGGAAGCTCGATCCATTCTGGCTATCTCTCCTTCCTACTCCTGATCCTATTTATAATAATCTGAGTTCATTTTTACAGTTCAAAAAGCCCTCCGCAAGCCCTGGCATTTTCTGGGACATGCTAAAAGCCTATCTATGGGGCCAATTCATTACAGCCATCAATGCCATTAAGACCAGAACTACGGCTTGGGAGCAATCTGTGCTGCAGGAGGTTGAGAGGGCTGAGTCTTCTTTTGTTGACTCCCCTCCTGGACAGACTGAAAGAATTTGGCATGAAGCTCAGCACATAGCCAGGCATCTAATGAAAGCTGAAAATAAACGGTTCTTCCTTCAACAGAAATATTTTGGGGAGGGAGAAAACACAGGCCACATGCTTGCTATGATGGTGAGATCACAGAGGGGATCATATCATATAGAGGCAATAACTAATTCCTCAGGGTCCTTAGTCTTTTCTCATGCTGACATTCTCTCCACATTTAGGGATTTCTCTGCTGATGTATAGTCCTCTAAGCTCTCACCTACGTCAGAAGAAATTAACTCTTTTTTGGAACAATGTCATATCCCACAACTGCCAGCCCCGGTCATGGAGCAGTTAAATGCTCCCCTCATGTCTGATGAACTACTGGAGGCATTGGCATTTTCCTCTCCTGGTAAGTCTCCGGGCTCGGATGACTTGCCGGCGGAGGTGTATAAGCGTTATTCTGAATTACTGATACATCATTTAAAGGAGGTGTTCGAGGATGCAAAGGAGGTGGCATGCTTGCCCCAATCCATGAATGAAGCAATTATTGTGCTTCTGTTGAAGCCTGGTAAAGAAGCCCATTCCCCTGACAGAGCCATTTCGGTATTGACCACTGATGTTAATTTACTGGCAAGGATTCTGGCTACCAGACTAGCCAAGGTTATACATAAAGTGATCCACAAAGACCAATCGGAGTTCATCCTCTCTAGATCCACAGCTCTTAACATCAGATGCCTCCTTCTTAATCTCCAGATACTTGTTGATAACCCAGGCCGCAGAGCAATTCTATCCCTAGACGTGGCTAAGGCCAAAGATAGCGTCGAA
Organism: Aquarana catesbeiana; assembly: GCF_042186555.1. Lineage (NCBI taxonomy): Eukaryota > Metazoa > Chordata > Amphibia > Anura > Ranidae > Aquarana > Aquarana catesbeiana. The sequence goes on from NC_133325.1 coordinate 567,479,030, forward strand.
TGGCCTTACCTGTGGGCAGTGTTGAGATGTTTTGCTCTAAGAGACAATTTTATCCAATGGGTCAAGCTGCTGTATGCAGCCTCCAAGGCTAGGATCCGCGTGAATGGAGACCTCTCAGACTCGTTCCCTCTTTTTTAGGGGCACAAGGCAGGGGTCTCCACTGTCACCCCTGTTATTTGCACTGGCACTTGTGGCTACGATAAGATCATCCCTGTCTATCGTGGGCTTTTTCAGGGGACCGGTCATGGAAAAGATCTCCCTTTACGCGGATGACACCTTATTATATCTGGGGGACATGGATGACTCCCTTACAAATGCTATGCAGATAATACAACAATTCGTCTCCTTGTCGGGATTCTCCATCAATTGGAGCAAATCTGTACTTTTGCCAGTAGATGATCCAACGATCTCACTGCCGGCTGCTGCAGAGTCCCTTAGGGTAGTCTCCTCTTTTAAATATTTGGGAATACAGGTGTCTGCTAACCCACTGTTGTACTTAGAGGAGAACCTCCTGCCCCTTTTCAAAAGACTACAAATGACATGTAACACTTGGTGCAAACTTCCGTTATCAGTAATAGGAAGAATAAACCTTATTAAAATGGTCTGGTGCCCCAAACTGTTATATATTATGCATAATTCCCCACAGTGGATACCCCGTAGATGGTTTAACCGTATTGACACACTGTTCAGGTCCCTGATATGGAAAAAAAGAGTAGCTAGAATAAGTCTTTCCACTCTGCAATATGGTAAAGATAGGGGAGGGGCGGCAGTCCCTAACCCCAAACTCTACTTCTTTTTTTTTTTTAAACAAGTATTTATTGGAGTTTTCAAACAGAAATTAACATTTACAGAAAGGGAAAAAGAAGTCATTTACATATGCAAAAGTGCGGACGCAGCCGCTTAGAGACCGGAATTATGCATTTAAGGTTACATATATGTGTTTGTTATAAAGAACATTTTGATGGAACATTTGTTTTAACATTTATCATAAGAAAAAAGAAAATAAGTTCTTATATTTTGATATGGTTAAACTGGTAGATGAAGGGGAACGGTGTAGATCAGGATTGTCATTCTTGTTGTGAAAATTAGAAGGTCAGGGTGGGATATTTTAAGTACCTTCTATAAATGATGTATATATGTTATCCGGTGTCATGTGTGAAGAGTAGGAACTTGGGGTTCATTATGAGAGGTGGATATCGTAGTTAGATGGGGGGGGGGTGGTAAAGATGGGTCTGTGAGGTGAAGTGTGATTTAACAGTCTGAGTTATGTGTCGTTGCGTCTATTTTATTTTGTATGGGACAGGGAGATTGAGTTAGGGGTAAGGGGTGAAAATGAGATTTTGGAAAGAGGGGTCATGGGACACATTGGGAGGGGGTGATAAGGGGGGATCCATTTCCTGCCACAGCCCATTGGAGTCGTTCAGGGTATGTATTTTTTGTATTCGTTGGTAGTGGTAAAGTGTATCCATGTTGCCCATGTTTTAGTGAATTTAGCTTGTGTGTCATTGGATTGATGGACAAGATCTTCCATGTCCTTTGTTTGTTGGATACGGTGTAGCCATTCTACTATGGTAGGTGGTTCAGAGGAGCGCCATTTGGGGGGTATGCACATTCTCGCTGCGTTCACTAAGTGCATGGCTAGTGAGCGGTGGTAAGCTGGTATGTTATTTGAAGAATGATGTAGTAGGAACAATGCAGGATCAAAATCCAGGGTGTACGTGGTGATTCGTTTGATCAAAGTATGAACTTCCTTCCAGAAGGGTTGGATTTTGGGACAAGACCACCAGATATGTAACATTGAGCCTATGTCATTTTTACATCTCCAACAAGTGTGTGGTATTGATGGATGAAATTGGTGTAGCAAAAGCGGTGTCCTGTACCATCTGGAGAACAATTTATAAGCATTTTCTTGGACCTGCACGTTCATCGAACCCTTGTGGATTGATGTGTGTATGGTATCCCAATCTTGGTCACTAAATTGTATGGAGAGGTCTCGTTCCCACTGTTTGTTGGTCCAGTGTAATGTCACAGTATGATTGTCAAATAAGAGGGAATATGTTTGTGAGATCAGATGTGTTATTGTGCTTGTACTCAAACACAGCTTTTCAAAAGGTGTCGTGTTTCTGGACCAGTCAGGGGTGGGTTTGGATTTGTTAAAGAAGTTTCGTAGTTGGACAAAGGTCCAGAAGGGGAAGGATTCTATATTCAGTTTTGATGCCAAATTAGATTGTGATAAGAGATGTTTCCCCTCGAAAAAGTGTTGGGCTCTGACCGTCTGGTGAGGCCATATGTTCAGTAAGAAAGATGTGTGCATGCCCGGGGTAAAGTCGGGATTCATTCGTAGAGGTGTCATCGGGCCATTGACTGTTGAAATGTTGTGTTTACTACAGGCGGTTCTGAATGAGATTAGTGTGGGATTTATGAGTGGGTGTCGAGAATATTCGCACGGTATAGCGAGGTGGTTAATCCAGGGGAGGTTTTGAATGGGTATGTGTGAGAATGATTGTTCTAAATGTACCCAGTCTTTGTGTTCGGGATGTACGTTCCAGTCAATGATTCTAGTCAGGTGGCATGCTTGTTGGTATTTATGTATATCCGGGAGTCCAATGCCACCCATGAGTTTGGGTGTAGTCAGTCTTTCAAAGCTCAGTCTCGGGCGAGATTTACCCCATATAAATGTCGTGCATGCTTTTCTATACGTGGAAAAGAATTTGGGTGGCAATTTGATTGGGATCGTTTGTAGGAGATACAGAATTCTGGGTAGGATGTTCATTTTGACTATTGCAGCCCTGCCGAACCAGGAGAAGTGACCTGAGGGCCATTTCGTTAAATCTGTCTGGATTTTTTGAAGGAGTGTGGAATGGTTAAGGGCGTATAGGTCCGTTAGAGAGGTCGGCACCTGGATGCCTAGATATGGAATTGCGCGTTTATTCCAGGTGAAAGGGAAATTAAGTTGGCATTGTTTGCAGATTTCTGGGGGGAGGGAGATGTTAAGGGCATTTGATTTCGAAAAGTTGATTTGAAGATTTGAAAGGGTGTGAAAGGTTTGGAAATCTTTGAGTAGGTTCGGTAGTGTGGTGAGTGGTTCAGTAAGGAATAGGAGGATGTCATCCGCGAATGCTGCTAGCTTATAAGTGCGGTGTTTAATGTCTATACCTTTGATGTCTGTGTTGGAGTTGAGGCGTCTAAGAAAAGGTTCAAGAGAGAGAATGAATATTAATGGGGAGAGAGGGCAGCCTTGGCGGGTTCCATTAGACACGGAGAAGGCATCCGACAGGTGGCCGTTAAGTTGGACCTTTGCCGTGGGATTAGAGTAGAGCGCTGATATAAAGTTTAGCATCATTTGGGGAGGGCCAATGTGCTTGAGGGTTTCCATCAAGTAGTCCCATGCCACTCTGTCGAATGCCTTCTCCGCGTCCAGGGAAAGCATGAAACCCTTGGTTTTTGTAGATGTAAGCCAGTGGTGAATATTGAGGGTCTTGAGGGTGTTGTCCCTCGCTTCTCTTCCGGGGACAAAGCCCACTTGGTGAAGTCCTACAAGCTGGGGAATCAGGGGTAGAAGACGATTTGCTAGGGTTTTTGCGTACCATTTGAGGTCCACGTTGAGTAGGGATATGGGTCTAAAGTTGGTGACTAGGGAATTGTCCTTGTCCGGTTTGGGAATTACTGTTATGTGGGCTGTGAGGAGGTCTCGTGGAGGGTTAATTGGTCGTGCGAATGTGTTGAAAGCATTCAAAAAGGAGGGTGTGAGTAGTCCTGCAAATGTTTTGTAGTAGCCTGCTGTAAGGCCGTCGGGTCCTGGGCTTTTACCCGTTTTCATCTGTTTTAAAGCAGTGTCAACTTCAGCGCGGGTAAGTGGGGTGTTTAACTCCTGAGCTATGGATTCTGGTATGGGGGAAGGACTGTATTTTTTTAGAAAGTCTGATATCATTTGGGTGCGGGTGATTTTATCTGTGGAGGGAGTGGGGTTGGGTAGGTTATATAATTTACTATAGTACTGTACGAATTCTTGAGCTATATCTGGTGTTTTGTTCAGTTTGTGTCCGGAGGGGTCAGTGATCTGGTGGATTGTTTGGCTAGATCGAGATGTTTGGAGCGCTCTGGCTAGCATTTTGCTGGCTTTGTTGCCAAATTCATAGAATCTCTTTTTAGAAAGGATATATGAGCGTTTTATTTGTTTGTCTAGTAGGTTTAGTAGGTCTTTTCTGGCCTGTATCAGGTCCTTTAAAACGGTGAGTGCCTGGGACTGTTTATGTATCCTTTCAAGTCTGCCTATCTTATCTATCAAATCTGAGTGTTGTTTCTTTCTTTCTTTGTTTCTTTTGGCCGCTGCCGCAAGAAAAGTTCCTCTAATCACACTTTTATGGGTTTCCCAATTGTTTATTGGGGAAGTGTCTTCTGGGTTGTTTTCTTGGAAGAAGTGTTGTATAGAGGATTCTACTTCAGTCGTGACGGAAGGGTCAGTGAGTAGGGAGGGATCAAGTTTCCAAGTACGGGAGCATGGCGTGATTTCAGGTAAGTGTAATGATAGAGAGATGGGGTGGTGGTCCGAGATAGTCATGGGTTCTATGGATGTTCGGTTGATAAGGGTAGGTCATTTTGTGTCAGGAGTAGGTAGTCTATTCTGGAGTATCGGTTGTGAGGTATTGAGTAGAAAGTGTAGTCTTTAGTATCTGGGTTCAGGGTGCGCCATGTAACGTGAAGAAGTAGCCTGCGGAGTAAGGAGTTGATCACTTTGAGGGCCCTGTATGGAAGCACTGTAGATCCTGAGGAAGTGTCTTGGATTGGGTTAAGGGGGACATTAAAGTCTCCTCCCAGTATGAGGGTGCCTTCTTTAAATGTCGTGAGGGCGTTAGTGATCGATCTAAAGAAACTTACTTGGTGTTTGTTTGGAGCGTAGACATTTGCCAGTGTTAGCATTCTGTTGTGTATCTTGCCTTTTATAAAGAGATATCTGCCTTCTATGTCTGTGCACGAGTCCGTGATCTGGAAGGGGCAATGTCTGGCAATAAGGATCGAAACCCCTTTTGTTTTATGTAGGGGGTTGGTAGCATGTAGTACCGTGGGGTAATGTTTGTTGGTCAGTTTCGGGATGTTATTAGAACGGAAGTGAGTTTCCTGTAGAAAAATTATGTGGGCCTTAAGTTTGTGCATGGAAATAAGGAGTTTGGAACGTTTTTCTGGTGTATTAAGTCCCTTCACGTTAAGGGAAACTATTTTGAGATTGGATTCCTTATTTTTCGTTGTTTTCGATTTCATGGTGGTTTTATTTGGTTGCATTTTGCGATGAGGTGTGGGCTGTGGCAGGAGGTTGGGTAGTGGGTAGTGGTGTGGTTTGGGTAGAGGGGAAAGGTACTGTTGTCAATGGGGACAGGAGAAAGGAAACCGGTACTATGTGGTGTTCGGGTCACCCAAATCAGTGTCCCGAGCCACAGGGGGGGTATTCACCGGTATGAGGTCAGTGGTTTTAATCTGGAGGCAAAATGTGGAGGTTGGATGTAGTGCGTTTAGCCACTGCGTGGGGGTTGGCTCGTCAAGTGAGAGATATGGAGGTTGAAAAAAGAAATTTCCAAAAATAAGGAAAAAAGATAAAAAAGACGTTGTGAGTAATCCAAACGGTCCGTCTCACCATCAGCCACAAGAATTGGAGTAGGGGGTGTAGGAGATATGGTGGGTCTAAATATTTTTTTATAGGAGGGAACGGTTATAGGGGGATGATAAAGTGTATAGGTAGGGTGGATGTGATGGGCGTGTTGGACATAGGGTTATTGTGGTTGGTTATTGGAAGAGTGATGCAGGATGGAGTCTTAGGCCGGTCTCCTGTGATCGTGTAAGTCGATAGAGAGGGTGGGTGGAGGGACATATGTATAGGGAGTAGCAAGCAGTTTTTGACTTTGCTGGTCCCGATTGAGGCTTGTTAATTGTGTCAGGCTCGTAACGAGTAACCATTATCAACTTGGAGTACCTGATGTGCATGTGCATTGGATACACCGTAACAGGTGGTAACAGGTAGTAACAATAAACTTATAAGCAAACCAAAACTAAGTAAGAGTATGGTAACCGTAAGTGCTATAACCGAGGAGTATTGGAACCTCTTGTTTCAGTAGCTAGTCATGGGAATTATGTTGAAAATAATGTGTGAATACTGTTTCATGCGCTATTTTTAGTCTCGACTGTTTGATGGGGCTAATGTGTTGTGGATTATTCAATCTTGGTTGGCAGATGCCGTTATTATATGTACAGCATTTTGTGGTTAAAGTTTTGGGTCGAGAGTGGCTTTATTGTATGAGGGTTGTTATGTCCCCTTATTTAGCTATCTGTCGGATGCATTTTGAGGTGACCTGAGTAAGGGGTCTTACATAGTATTGCCATTATTATTGAGGCACATGAATCGGATATTGAAGGAAGCAATGTTCAACCACTTGAGAATCACCTCCTCTTAGTCCTCAATTGACCGTGAGGAGTAATATTGTGTGATCTATGAGGGGGTATATAAGGATTGCTATGTTGCTATTCCCGGGTGATCATGTGGAGAAGTGTGGAAGGATTTAGTAAGGGTTCTTCTAGTGCCTCTATGTTTTAGAGTTTTGCTGCCTTTGTATAATGTTGGGGGGAGAGTTGCATAAGTGTGTTATGAGGGAGCTGTGCTGTGGATGTAGTTATGTAGAAAGGGTGAATCAAATATATGGGATTGATTATCATACATTACTTTGTTGTATTAAAAAAAAAAAAAAAAAAAACACACCTATATAGTATATTATAATACCTCCCTGCGTAGTGTGATGTTCGATCGGTTATTCGATATGAGGTGTGTAACGAAAAGAGAAACCAGGTATGATTTGGGGATATCTCGGGTGCCGTTGTCTTCTCTGCGGTTCTGTTTTGATTGGAGGAAAGTTAGTGATCTGTCCTTTGGAGGAGGTGAAGGGTCCAATGCTGGTGTTTGGAGCAGTGAGGTAATGTCTCTTCGTGTTACAGTGTAAGGGATTGCGTTACAGTAACGGGTCAGCCTGTGGTCGGAGTCGTCTTTGATGTCTTTTTCGTTGTCATCTGGTAGACCAAGAAAGAATCTAATCTTGTGTATTCATTGTCACACATTGAAGTGAGGCAAATGGGTTCTTCGGCGTATGCTATTAAAGTTGGGAAGCATGTTGGTGCGGTCACTTTTCTATACAGCAGGAGTGTCTGAAGTCGGTTGTCTGATATTCGGGTGAGAAGCGTGGGCTGTCTCTGGGTGCGCGACCGGTACAAGTGAGGAGAACAGTGGCGGTAACTGGTTGGCATCTGGTACGAGCGCTAAGTACAGGGGAGTCATGGAGGAGAAGGCAGTCTGTTTTTACTCACTATTTTCGGTAAGGCTCGGGTCATCAGCGATCCCTACGTGCTCGGCGAGGTAGAGGTGCTGTCATAGGGCTGGATGGCGGGTGGTGAGGGCCCGGAGAAGGGCCGGTCCTGGAGGTGGACGGAGAGCGTCTTCTGCGGAAACTGGTGTTGTGGACGTCCATCGGCTTATCTATTTGCGGGTGGCGGTGGGGAGGTTGCAGGTTAAATTCCGCGTACCAGTTCGGGACTGGTGTGAACGGAATATCGAGCGTACGGCAAAAGGCATCAAGTTCCTCCGGGACTCTTAGGAGTGCTGAGCGTCCCTGGTGAGAGGCGGAAAGGCCAAAGGGGAACTTCCAGGGTTAACGGATGCCTCTTGTTCGCAGAACATCCAGAAGAGGGCGCAAGTCCTTGCGATGTCGCAGAGTAATGGCTGAAAGGTCTTGATAGACATGTATAGGGTAGCCATCATATTCTAGAGTCGGTTTTTCGCGGGCTTTTTGTAGGATGTCCTCTTTGACAGAGAAATCATCTATATGACATATAATGTCCCTGGGTGGATCATTTTCCCTTCCTTTGGGGCGTAGCGCTCTATGTATTCGTTCCATCGGGATCTGTGTTGTCGCTGGTCTGTCTAACAGGTGGTTGAAAAGGCCTGTCACCACCGGGCGGATTCTGTCATGTTCCACAGTCTCAGGTACGCCTCTTATTCGGAGATTGTGTCTTCTCCCCCTGTTATCGAGATCTTCAACATGACGTTGAAGATCTCTCAATTGCATTGTATGAGAATCGACTTTGTGGTGAATGTATTTTACAGTGGATTGTTGATGTATGGCCTTTTCCTCCACTCATTGTATGCGGCCTGTGATGGCCTGTAATTCGTGTCGCAGGTCCGTAATGGCCGAGAATAGGGTGTCTTTGATAACCGTCGCTACTGCCTGCAGGTCAAGTAAGCTTGGTTGGCGGTGTGACGGTAGAGAGGAATCCTGTTGTGGGTGGCTTTGATCGGTAGGAGTCAGAATGATATCGGTAGAGGTTGGAGCGATGGCTGAGGTGGGGGAAGAGGACGCCATAGTTGTCCTCTGTGTCCGGAAGATCAACGGTATTGTTTGGCTTGGACGGCCGGCAAGTTCTCTCGGGGACCGGGATCTGCTGTTTGATGTTCCACGGGAGGATGTTCCCATAATTGAGGTGCAGATGTTGTCGGATAACCCCGAAAAAGGCTGATTGTAGGCTGTGGTGAGAGGGAGCCAGAGGATCAAGCAGCCATCTTCTCACAAGGCAAACCACGCCCCCCAAACTCTACTTCTATGCCTCTCAACTACAACACTTAAGTGGTTTAGGGTCATTGAATGATTCTGATTCAATTGAAAACCTATTGCGGACTGGAACGCGGAACATTTCAGTGCTAGAGGCAGGGCTTCCTCACTTACCACAAACAGTGCCTACTGTTATTCTCCTTAAAAAACTATGGACCACGGTCAGATCTAGCTTGAAGTCCCTGGGATTTCTGGCTGAAACCCCATTATGGGAAAACCCTAATCTAGAGGAAGTGTTCAAATTGCAGGGCTTCCAGATCTGGAGATTGGTCAGAATCTGTAATTATATAAATTATAATAATATATAAACAAAATCTCTTAAAAACATTCCTAGACATACAAGCAGAATTTAACCTTCCAAAGCAACAATTCTACACATATCTTCGAGTATGGCATGCTCTCCAGGCCCAGGGCCAGACTTCTAACCTCTCGCTCTCCAGTCACCCCCTGATAGAGGATATTTTCTTCGGTCAGGAGAAAAAGGGCCTAATATCCCACATCTACTCCTGTCTGTTGTACAAAACACGTAGACCCTACCGAGTAGGAGGGGTTGAACAGAGGACCTAGGAGAAATAAATGGTGAAACATGGGTGTGCCTGCAGGTAGGACCAATTACTTCTGTGTCACAATTGCACAGACTGTCACATTTATTTCTACTGCAAAGGGCCTACCACACACCTATACAACTACAGCGATGGAGAAGGAGGGATTCTTCTTTATACCCCAAACATTGTGGAGAGGAGGGGTCACAAATTCACCTGATGTGTCGCTGTCCAAAATTGCATCGGTACTGGGGCGCTATCACTGAGGTTATTTTCCTCAGTCTACCAGATAAGGGTCCCTCTGGACCCCCTGATATGCATTTTAGGAGCTGTAGATAAAGAGATATACCCCCCCAATTAATATTGCGGTGATCAGATTACTATATTTGGCTCGTAAACTAGTGGCCAGATTTTGGCTTTCTTTACATGTCCCAACTAAACAACAATGGATAGAACAGGTTAACTATATTCTCATCAGGGAGCACCTAACATATCAGCATAGAAATGCAGGGCGGAAATTTCACTCCATTTGGCAACCTTGGTTAGAAACACCTGGGTTGGCACCCCCAAGACCATCTAACGCAGCTCTCCTGTATGTCTTAACCAAGATGTATTAAAGTAACTTTTTTTTTTTTTTTGGTGCCACTATTCTACTGATCTTCATTTGTACAATGTATGTATGCCGAAGTAACAAATGACATTTCCAGTGTTGTGGTGTGTAAAATGCTTTCTGTCTTGGTTGGCGCAATAAACCCTTTTTTCTGATTTAAAAACAAATTATCTCAAAATATATTGACAATAGTGGCCATTTAATCTAAAACAGTTTTCCTTGCTGATTGTAGACCTCTAGATCTGATTTAGCAGTGGACCTCCACAGAGAGACCATTGCGAGGAACAGCCTTTTCTGCTTAGGCTGTGACTGCTTTCTAAAGAAGATGAAATGTTAAGGTCACCTTCAAATCTCTTGGTACTGGTGTGTTGCTTAAACATTAACATGTGTTAAGGAAACCTATTCATTTGGTGAGCTGTCAAAGCACTAGAACAATGCACCTACACCTTTCCTTCTGACACAGTGGGGGGGGGGGGGGGGGGTATTTACTACAAAATTGAGCGTGCAAGTTCTGGTGCAGCTTTGCATAGAAACCAGTCAAATTTCAGGTTTTATTGTCAAAGATTAATTGAACAAGTTGAAGATAGAAGCTGTTTGGCTACCATACACAGGTGCACCAGATTTTGCACTCTCCAGTGTTAATAAGTCCCCCCAGTGCACCATAATGCATGGCAGTGCATTATTTTTCATTGTAGTGTGCTCAAACTGAATGTCACCCCAACATACTAGTGTGTGTTATATGCATTGCCGTAACATACATGTTACGGCAATGCACAGATGTGAAGCCAGTCCTGCATTTAGCTAATTTAAACTGAAACTTCATTTTGGCTTTAACCACTAGTCAACCAACCACTGTACGTGCCCGCCGCCTGTCCCGCCACCTGTCCCTGGAGCCGATGCGCGTGCCCTGTGGGTGCGATACCCGCCGGACACAAGGACTGGGATCTGTGTGTGTAAACAGGGGGAGAGGGGTGAGGAGAGAGATTGTATGTTCATACTAAGTATGAACACCGATCTCTCTCCTCCCCTAGTCAGTCCCATCCCCCTACAGTTAGAACACACCTAGGGAACACAGCTAACCCCTTGATCGACCCCTAGTGTTAACCCCTTCCCTGCCAGTGACATTTATACAGTAATCAATGGCTATTTTTGGCTCTGATCACTGTATGAATGTCAGTGGTCCCAAAATAGTGTCCAATCTGTCCGCCACAATGTTGCAGTCCTGATAAAAATTACAGATTGCCGCCTTTACTAGTAAAAAAAAAAAAAATAATAAAAATGACATAAATCTATCCCCTATTTTGTAGACGATATAACTTTTGCGTGAAACAATCTATATATAAGTATAAATATACGCTTATTGCTATTTTTTTTTACCAATATGTACATATATACTGTACATATTGGTATATATGTATCATATACATACATGTATATAAATATAAATATATCCTTTTTGCGATTTTTTTTACCATTATGTACATATATACATATTGGTATATATGTATTCATATACATAAATGTATACAAATATGTAGAAGAATACATACCGGCCTAAACTGAGGACTTTTTAAAAAATTTTTTTAAAATTGGGATATTTATTATAGCAAAAACAACAAAATATTGTGTTTTTTGCAAAATTGTCGCTCTTTTTTTGTTTATATCGCAAAAAATAAAAACCACAGTGGTGATCAAATACCACCAAAAGAAATCTCTATTTGTGGGAAATAAAGGACATAGATTTTGTTTGGGTGCAGCGTCACGATTGTCAGTTAAAGCGACGCAGTGCGGCATCACAAAAAATAGCCTGGTCGCGAAGGGGGCAAATCCTTCCGGGGCTGAAGTGGTTAAACAAACGGGTAAACAGGAAAAGGGAAGAATGTCCAGAGCCTGGCCACAGTACATGTTTGACATTAAGAAGCCACAATGACATAGTTATGGGGGTTTTTCCTTGTTTCCCCATGCACATACCTTTTCCAGAGCTACTTTCCAATCTTTGTCTTCACTTTCCTAAAGTGGATGCCTTTGCTTAAACCATTTAATAAAAATGTTCCCTAAGTTTAGTAATTAAGGTAAATCTGTTCTGAATATCTAGTCATGCACACATAAAAAAAAAAAAAGCTCATGCACATGATTGGGCAACTGAAATGAACAAAGCAACAACTACGGTCAGGAACATCATGTTAGCCATCAGAAAAATTATAAGAGTCAGAAGGCGCATGTGCAAAGTTGGGCAACAATGGGCACATGCATAAGAATGGGCACAAAAAAAGCATGCATGTGAATGCACAGATAATGGAACCTAGTAGCCTATTTAAACCAAGACCCTGCATGAGATCATCACTGAATGGTCTTGCAGCTTCAATTCCCGTTATCCTTAATTCTGAATCTGCTTCACCCTGTAAATGTCCCAGTTTTCATCTGACTTGCTTTTGAATGACCCTTGCCAGTCTATGTTTGATGCCTACTCTTGTTACCAACTCCTCAGCCTGGACTCGACCAAGATTTTGCCTAACAATTCTGTATCTTACTGGCTTAAAGTTGCCAACTTCTGCTCATCCTTGACCTTGATCCTGCTTGTTATTTGGTGCCTTACTGCTCGTTTTTAACTCAACTTGGCTTGTGACCCGGCTTTGTTCTCTATTGGACTTGGTGAATTCTGGGTGGCCACATTGCTGTGCATCTGCCCACCTGACACCAGCATTCCCAAGTTAAAGTCTTCAGTTCCAGCTTTGTGGCATCTGCATTCTTTCATTGCCCTAGCAGACCCTGTTCCAAATTCCATGGGTGCTTGGATGGTAATTATGCAATAGGCCACCTTCATCATCTCAAGCTCCTTATACAAGAACACATACTAACTAAGCTCAGGAACATTAGCACAAATTGGAATTTCTGTATTTCTGTAGTAAATCAACCCCCCATAACTTAAAGAACATCTCCTAAAGTGGGTGATTCTATTGCAATGGCCTCATTGGATGTTAAAAAGTCAGTTTGTTGTGCCATTTCTTAAGCAGAAACAAAGTGTGGATATAGCTAGATATCAATGCCCAAGAGTTCATTAGCCAAATCTGTACAGAATCAAAAGCCAAAGCCTAATTAAATAGGCCAGTTGGGACTGGCAGCAGGTTTTCAGAAGTTCAGGGAACAATTATATGGTCAAAAGTCCAAAAAGCAGTAAGGGTCTACAATAAGGGTTGGTTATTTCTATCAGATGCAGTGTTTAAGTCCTCTGACCTTTTATTTATACAGCTAATAGAATTTAGCACAGAAATCAGCTGACTAGATGTATTGCAGATGTAGTGCAGGTAGCTGAGCATACTCAGATGGATTATTTGACAGATAAAACTGCAAAGAGTACAAACCAAGGTAGTAAGGATGGAAGTGCTTCACAGTGTGAGAAAATATGCAAGTCTGGCACAAAAAGTCTGCAGAAAACCCAGACAGGCAATACAGAAGTAGATACAGTAGGCATCTGACAAAACCCCTATGAGTATTTTAAGTGCATTGAAGTTGTCTTCACTTTGAATATCCAGTCTTGTTCAAACAAAATTAAAAAAATAAATTATTTTTGTTTGCACATGATTGGATTTTTGAGGTGAACACAGTTTCACCTTATTCAATAAGTTAACTGAACATTAACTTTGTTACAGTATCTAGTCTACCATGCCAATAATATCTACAAACACTTTTCTAGCTTTGGGACTTTTCAGGTGCCGAATCCCATATGATCCAATTAGTTTTCATACATAACCCACCTTCTAGAGGGCAGGTTATATATGAAAACATTAAGATCATATTTAATAATATGCCTATTAGTCAGCATCTAATTTCATTAACAGACTTTAACCCTTAAATGGTTTCTAGTACCACCTTGGATTAGCTGACACTTAGAACCCCTTGCTGGTCTAATTTGGTTGCTTTTCTCCTAGCAGGGTGGGTTAGTGAGGTAGAGGCCTCCAATACTTGGGCAATCATTTAGTTCAACTGATATACTATGTAAGCAACTGTTTATGAGAATTATGCAAACTATCAAAGTAAATACAATTGATAAGTTAATGAAAATACTTTATTAATATACAGTATCTCACAAAAGTGAGTACACCCCTCACATTTTTGTAAATATTTTATTATATATTTTCATGTGACAACACTGAAGAAATGATGCTTTGCTACAATGTAGAGTAGTGAGTGTACAGCTTGTATAACAGTGTAAATTTGCTGTCCCCTCAAAATAACTCAACACACAGCCATTAATGTCTAAACCACTGGCAACAAAAGTGAGTACACGCCTAAGTGAAAATGTCCAAATTGGGCCCAAAGTGTCCATATTTTGTGTGACCACCATTATTTTCCAGCACTGCCTTAACCCTCTTGTGCATGGAGTTCACCAGAGCTTCACAGGTTGTCACTGGAGTCCTCTTCCACTCCTCCATGATGACATCATGGAGCTGGTGGATGGTAGAGACCTTGCGTTCCTCCACCTTCAATATGAGGATGCCCCACAGATGCCTAATAGGGTTTAGGTCTGGAGACATGCTTGGCCAGTCCCTCACCTTTACCCTCAGCTTCTTTAGCAAGGCAGTGGTCTTCTCTAAGGTATGGTTGGGGTCATTATCATGTTGGAATTCTGCCCTGTGGCCCAGTCTCTGAAAGGAGGGGACCATGCTCTGCTTCAGTATGTCACAGTACATGTACACAGTACTCATGCAGCCCCAGACCATGACACTCCCACCACCATGCTTGACTGTAGGCAAGACACACTTGTCTTTGTACTCCTCACCTGGTTGCCGCCACACACACTTGATACCATCTGAACCAAATAAGTTTATTTGGTCTCATCAGACCACAGGACATGGTTCCAGTACTCCATGTCCTTAGTCTGCTTGTCTTCAGCAAACTGTTTGCGGGCTTTTTGTGTATCATCTTTAAAAGAAGCTTCCTTCTGGGACGACAGCCATGCCGACCAATTTAATGCAGTGTACGGCATATGGTCTGAGCACTGACAGATTGACATCCTACCCCTTCAACCTCTGCAGAAATTCTGGCAACACTCATACGTCTATACCCCAAAGATGGATATGATGCTGAGCACGTGCACACAACTTCTTTGGTCAACCATGGCGAGGCCTGTTCTGAGTGAAACCTGTCCTGTTAAATCGCTGTATGGTCTTGGCCACCGTGCTGCAGCTCAGTTTCAGGGTCTTGACAGTCTTTTTATAGCCTATGCCATCTTTATGTAGAACAATAATTATTTTTTTCAGATCCTCAAAGAGTTCTTTGCCATGAGGCAAAACACACTTGTCTTTGTACTCCTCACCTGGTTTCCGCCACACATGCTTGACACCATCTGAACCAAATACGTTTATCTTGGTCTCATCAGACCACAGGACATGGTTCCAGTAATCTATGTCCTTAGTCTGCTTGTCTTCAGCAAACTGTTTGTGGGCTTTCTTGTACATCATCTTTAGAACAGGCTTCCTTCTGGGATGACAGCCATGCAGACCAATTTGATGCAGTGTGAGGCGTATGGTCTGAGCACTGACAGGCTGACCCCCCACCCCTTCGACCTCTGCAGCAATGCTGGCAGCACTCATACGTCTATTTCCCAAAGACAACCACTGGATATGATGCTGAGCACATGCGCTAAACTTCTTTGGTCAACCATGGCGATGCCTGTTCTGAGTTATTTTGAGGGGACATCAATACATCAAAACATCATTACACTGCTATACAAGCTGTATGCTCACTACTGTACATTGTAGCAATGTGTAATTTCTTCAGTGTTGTCACATGAAAAGATATAATAAAATTTTTACAAAAATGTGAGGGGTGTACTCACTTTTGTGAGATACTGTATATACTATATTTTGTTTCATTTTAATGAAGTAATTTATGTTTTCTTGTTCAATCTTTTTATTATTATACAAATGTAACGCAGATAGACAACTTAAAGCGGGGGTCCACCTATCTATCGTTTTTTTTTTTTGAGTTCATTCACAAACTTTTCTTCTCAGCATTACATACTCACATATTGTGTGTAATATGTCCACCTGTCTCAGATTTCGTCGGAAAGAATAACTTATATTATTCACTGCAGGCGGTTTCCATCTTCATTGTGGGCATTTGAAGCCCACAAGCATTTATTTCCTGGATGTGGTGAATGCTGTGCTCCCAGCATTCACCGCTTATTCCCACACATGCTCAGTGGCATCCTGGGAAGCCTGAGACTAGCTCCCAGGAGTCTGGGAGAGGCTAGAAACACGCCTACTCCCACGAGAGGAGAACCAGGAAGTGCAAAGAAGAATAGAAAAATAAAAGGTAATTACGGCGATTTAAATTTTTTTAAACGGCATGTCAGCATCTAGGCAAGGAAGAGAATACATACAGAAATTGTTCAAAATTTGGGTGGAACCCCGCTTTAAGCAATGTGTTACAAATAAATGCAAGGTAGTGCAACAGCATGAAACCTTAGGTTGAATTACAAAGTATGAAGTATAAATGCCCAACGCTGTCTACCCTTGTGTATTTAAATTGGTGTAATCATGCTTAAACAAAATAGTATTACTGATTTTCTCCTACAATGTGAATCGATAAAGTGAACTATTCATTAATTATATTTTCTCATATAAAGTAAAAAAAATATTATTTGATACAAAAATCCATAAATATTTGATCCGAGTTCTATATCTGAGAATAATCCTTTAAAGTGCTTAATGTGCTCCAGTGACAAGTACTGGCAGATAAAGTGTAATTCCGTGCTCCCCTCCTAATGTGCCCGCACTTACCAACTTGAAGTAAATATTGCGCCTGTATTGATATTGTTTTTTTTTTTTTTGTCCTCCAGTGAATGACTGTGTCTTTTCCTCCTCAGGAATTCCAACAGCCAGGAAAAAATATATGTACAGGCTCCTCACACATGTATGGGGAAGAGAACCAGGAGAGATCCATAGTATGTTACCGTTTTAACTATTGTAAAGACATTTTAAAAGCCGATTTTGCACTTACAGTGCAACTAAAACCCATGTTCTGCTCTCTAACGAGCGGACGTAACCTCACCGGAAGTTATCCTTTGCTTAATGCATTTTGTTCCACCCAGAAAGCATCTTCAGAAGTTGAAGTACAAAATATCTATGTATAAACACTGGCAGAATGGGAGGTTTAATGCATGTGATGGGAGTTATCTAGGAGGAGGATTTTAGAAAGTAACACCATAATAAGAACAGAGAGTAGTGATGGGGGAAAGGGGGAAGGAAAATGAGGGAGGTCATCAGGGCTTTTTTCTCAAACAATAGGTGCTGGAACTTAACCACGGCCCCACAAAACCCCTCCCCCTACACACACCCTCCAAATCACATCAAATAGTGGGTGTGTTTAGTCAAATTTCATGAAAACAGTAGGAGGGTCTTAAAGGGGCATTAAATACCAGGATTGCATTACATACAGAGTGCAGAGCTGTTACTTGTAAACACAGAAGTCTGGTTTCTGTGTTTACAAGTGATTGTGGTGAGCAGGCACCAAAGGGTCTGAGTCAGAGGTGGTGGAACTGAGTTCCACCAAGTTCCCCCTGAAAAAAAGCCCTGGAGGTCATAGATGATGAGGAGTGGTAAGTGGTAGGTTTCAGAAGATGGCAGTAGGATTGTTACCTGCTCACTCCCTTAGAAAAACAAAAGGTCTGGGTCAAATCCCACTCCTCTATTTTTTCATGCAGAAGGACCACATTTATCCAAATTGGGCTAAAAAGGGATTGGGGTATCTGAAAGTTTAGAGATCATCTGGAAGACATCTTTCCAAAATTTGTTTATGACAGGACAGGACCAGCACACATGAAACAGAGTTCCCACTTGACCAAAGCCCAAGAAACATTAAGATGGGTATCCAGGAGCATAGTGAGTGATTTTGAAGGGACCTAGGTACCATCTTGTCTTGAACAGGAAAAGGAAAGGAAACATAGAGGTTTTTCTGATCAAAAATATGAAGAGACAAAATAATTTTGATATTAGCACGTCCTCTCAAATCCCCTCTCCCTGATTGAAGCGGAGGTGATATGCTTAGGACTTAATTTTTGTCTCTCACAGGACTTGGATGAGCTCAAATGTGTAGAAGGCATTCACCTATTTTCTTGTAAGTTGATGCCAAAAATTCTACAAGATAAGGATTAGATAACATGCAAACAAAGGTTTGCAAGAGTTGAGTGACCAATAGAAAGATTTTAAGATGGCTGACTTCTGGGTCCTGAGGGACTTATCCAAGTCAATATTATACTGAAAAAAACTACACAGAATACATGATCACATTTTATTTTATTTTATGTAATACAAAATTAAAATATAACTCACCTGTGAGTAGACATGTGGGCTTAGCCCACAACTATGACAAATCCTTTATACCATTTATTACATTGAATCCCATATGAGAGGACCCCAGGTGATGACTGGGACTCTGACCGGAACGTCACTGGATATATCTGTTAAAGGCTAAAGGCCCCTGGGTCTCAGTGACATCATGAGTTTTAAATCGTTCTCATAAAATGAGGTGGTGGTAGACTGACCATAAGAAAAACGATACAGCCACTTAGAGAGATTAGAGAGATTGTTTGGGCATCTCTAGGTGGTCTTTTTTTCTCACATTGCCCTTATTGTGTTATATTCTCCCCATTAAGTATTGCAATGTTCAGAAGGGAAACTAGGAGAGTCTTTCGGGTTGATTTATGAAAGATAAATAGTTTTTTTCAGTTTGCAAGGAAGGTTGCACTTTGCAAGAGAATTTGCTAGGAACTAGATGTGTACACACAAGAGGACCACCCAAAAACTAAATGTGGGCAGTTCCAGCAAGTGACAATTAGTAATGATCAATCTTTTCCCACTTCCTCTTTGCAAGTAGGCACCCCTACCTAACATGGCTGTGGTGGCATTAATTATGTAATTTGTTTGTGACATACAATGGGCCGTACATGGCAGTAGCACACACCAGGAGCACTCCTGCCCATACTAAGGGAGCTATGTGAAGCTGGCAAGCTAAAGTTGGTGAGTATCTTTTACTTGGGATAAATGTGCAACAAAGTATCAGGCCTCTTGTTTGCAGATCAATCAGTGCAAGATATTATGGATGGTATTTAATATTGTTTGTTCTCTCTGTCATTCTCACGGAGTGCATTTGGTATGGGATACTGTTCCAGCCATATTGATCTCTTTATTACATATGGGAGTCATATGATTAGTCAGATGTTTTATTATAGACAATATGGGATAGTGGAGATATACTAGATTGTGCTTTGTCAAATGGCTTGGTTCACTTTAAACTAAGGATACCTACAACACATATAAATTGCTTATCTATACATTTTAGAAAACACATAGCTTCAGAATAATATACTTAGAAATGCTGGTGGATAGCTGTTGGGGTACCCCTATACCTGGAAACCTTAATGAGAGCATATAATCATTTCATCACTCTCTTAAAAATTATGAGAGATATTGTATGAGCTGTAATGATTATACAAAAGTGTACAGACTGTTTCCAGACAGACATTCCTGTTTATCTGTATAAAGTGGTGCACAATATGGCCCATACATCATTACCAGTGTACAAGGAAGGTTGCACTTTGCAAGAGAATTTGCTAGGAACTAGATGTGTACACACAAGAGGACCACCCAAAAACTAAATGTGGGCAGTTCCAGCAAGTGACAATTAGGAATGATCAATCTTTTCCCACTTCCTCTTTGCAAGTAGGCACCCCTACCTAACATGGCTGTGGTGGCATTAATTATGTAATTTGTTTGTGACATACAATGGGCCGTACATGGCAGTAGCACACACCAGGAGCACTCCTGCCCATACTAAGGGAGCTATGTGAAGCTGGCAAGCTAAAGTTGGTGAGTATCTTTTACTTGGGATAAATGTGCAACAAAGTATCAGGCCTCTTGTTTGCAGATCAATCAGTGCAAGATATTATGGATGGTATTTAATATTGTTTGTTCTCTCTGTCATTCTCACGGAGTGCATTTGGTATGGGATACTGTTCCAGCCATATTGATCTCTTTATTACATATGGGAGTCATATGATTAGTCAGATGTTTTATTATAGACAATATGGGATAGTGAAGATATACTAGATTGTGCTTTATCAAATGGCTTGGTTCACTTTAAACTAAGGATACCTACAACACATATAAATTGCTTATCTATACATTTTAGAAAACACATAGCTTCAGAATAATATACTTAGAAATGCTGGTGGATAGCTGTTGGGGTACCCCTATACCTGGAAACCTTAATGAGAGCATATAATCATTTCATCACTCTCTTAAAAATTATGAGAGATATTGTATGAGCTGTAATGATTATACAAAAGTGTACAGAGTGTTTCCAGACAGACATTCCTGTTTATCTGTATAAAGTGGTGCACAATATGGCCCATACATCATTACCAGTGTACAAGGAAGGTTGCACTTTGCAAGAGAATTTGCTAGGAACTAGATGTGTACACATAAGAGGACCACCCAAAAACTAAATGTGGGCAGTTCCAGCAAGTGACAATTAGGAATGATCAACCTTTTCCCACTTCCTCTTTGCAAGTAGGCACCCCTACTTAACATGGCTGTGGTGGCATTAATTATGTAATTTGTTTGTGACATACAATGGGTCGTACATGGCAGTAGCACACACCAGGAGCACTCCTGCCCATACTCGGGAGTGTCCTGGAAGTTACAGAGCCACTTCAGCATTAGTGAGGATACACAACATGCATGGAAGACACAGCACATGCACCACCTAAAGGCTGTTACTGCAGTGTGTGGTGTCCTAATGGATGGGAAAACGAATGTGAGGGAATGGATCCCTTCCTCATGTCTTTGGGGTTTACCACCTGAGGGAGCTATGTGAAGCTGGCAAGCTAAAGTTGGTGAGTATCTTTTCCTTGGGATAAATGTGCAACAAAGCATCAGGCCTCTTGTTTGCAGATCAATCAGTGCAAGATATTATGGATGGTATTTAATATTGTTTGTTCTCTCTGTCATTCTCACGGAGTGCATTTGGTATGGGATACTGTTCCAGCCATATTGATCTCTTTATTACATATGGGAGTCATATGATTAGTCAGATGTTTTATTATAGATAATATGGGATAGTGGAGATATACTAGATTGTGCTTTGTCAAATGGCTTGGTTCACTTTAAACTGAGGATACCTACAACACATATAAATTGCTTATCTATACATTTTAGAAAACACATAGCTTCAGAATAATATACTTAGAAATGCTGGGGGATAGCTGTTGGGGTACACCTATACCTGGAAACCTTAATGAGAGCATATAATAATTTCATCACTCTCTTAAAAATGATGAGAGATATTGTATGAGCTGTAATGATTATACAAAAGTGTACAGACTGTTTCTAGACAGACATTCCTGTTTATCTGTATAAAGTGGTGCACAATATGGCCCATACATCATTACCAGTGTACATTCCTTACTTTTATCAGTCTCCTGAGGGTGTCACTCTCCCTGGTATTACTTAATTCTCTAAGGGGGTTGACTTGAGAACTGTGTCTAGTTGGTTTTCTTTCTTTGCGCACATATGAATTTTGTTCCAATATGCTAATTTTTTTGAGATTATCCTAATTTAGGACTGAACAGTCAGAATTTTGACACGTGACAAATAGAAGAAATGGTTTTAAACTTGAAAAGTCATTGCCCCTATATACAGTACACCTAATCAATAGTTAGCAAGGGGAACACTATTTGATGCCTACATTTTAGTAATAACTAGGGATGAGCTGAACACCCCCCGGTTCAGTTCGCACCAGAACCTGCGAACGGACCGAAAGTTTGCGCGAACTTTAGAACCCCTTCAAAGTCTATAGGATGTGAACGTTCAAAATCAAAAGTGCTAATTTTAAAGGCTAATATGCAAGTTATTGTCCTAAGAAGGGTTTGGGGACCCGGGTCCTGCCCCAGGGGACATGTATCAATGCAAAAAAAGTTTTAAAAATGTCCATTTTTTCTGGAGCAGTGATTTTAATGATGCCTAAAGTAAAAAAATTAAAGTGAAATATTCCTTTCAATATCGTACCTGGGGGGTCTCTATAGTATGCCTGTAAAGTGGTGCGTATTTCCCATGCTTAGAACAGTCCCTGCACAAAATGACATTTGTAAAGGAATAAAAGTCATTTAAAACTGCTTGCGGCTTTAATGTAATGTCGGGTCCCGGCAATATGGATGAAAATCAGTGAGACAAACGGCATGGGTACCCCCCACTCCATTACCAGGCCCTTTGGGTCTTGTATGGATATTAAGGGAAACCCTGCACCCAAATTAAAAAAGGGAAAGGCGTGGGGCCACCAGGCCCTATATACTCTGAACAGCAGTATACAGGAGGTGCAAACAAGACAGGGACTGTAGGTTTGTTGTTAAGTAGAATCTGTTTGTAATTTTGAACTGGTACATTTTTAAAGTGTAGCTCCAGCCAAAAAAATCAATTTTTAAGCTTTTTGGAAAACATAGGGAAGAGTTATCACCCCTGTAACATTTGTTTTGCTGTCTGTGCACCTCTTCAGAAGATTTCACCTCACTTTCTGTCCCAATGACAAATGTTTTTTGAAAATTTGGGGTTTTTAGTGAAATAAGGGTTGGTGATAAAGCATTAGTGAAGAAGAGACATGTTTTTCCCATATTAACTCTTACAGGAGAGAATTTCCCTTCCTAGGGGTAGATTTCATCTCACTTCCTGTTGTTTCCTTCTGTTTGCAAGTAGGAGTCGTTTGTAAGTTGGATGTTTTAAAGTAAGGGCCTGCCCTATATACTCTGCAGAAATTGAGGCCTTAGGTGTTGGTGTTGCCACAACACTGTAAGCCATCACAGTTACTCTTGGTGGGTGCAGGAACGGGCCGTGCTGTGAAATATTATATCAAGAATTGTAATTATATGCACCTGTTGAACAGGGGCAGAAAAATTGGGCCTTTGGTGGTGGTGGTGTTGCCACAACACTGTAAGCCCTCACAGTTACTCTTGTTGGGCACAGGAATGGACCCTGCTGTGAAATATTAGATCAAGAATTGTAATTACATGTCCCTGTTGAACAGGGGCAGAAAAATTGGGCCTTAGGCACTGGTGCCACAACACTGCAAACCCTCACAGATACTCTAGTTGAAGCGCAGGAATGAGCCCTGCTGCAAAGTATTGCATCAAAAATAGTAATTACACGCCCCTGTTAAACAGGGGCTGAAAAATGGGCCTTGGGCACTGGTGCTGGTGCCACAACACTGCAACCCCTCACAGATACTCTAGTTGGAGCGCAGGAATAAGCCCTGCTGCAAAGTATTGCATCACAAATTGTAATTACATGCCCCTGTTAAACAGGGGCAGAAAAATTGCCACAACACTGCAACCCCTCACAGATGCTATAGTTGCAGTGCAGGAATGAGCCCTGCTGCAAAGTATTGCATCAAAAATTGTAAATACACGCCCCTGTTAAACAGGGGCAGAAAAATTGGGCCTTGGCCACTGGTGGCGGTGCCCAGAACCAAAAATGTTCTTCAAAGCTATCAGCATGAAAATTGAGGAGGAAGAGGATTGTGACTCAGCATAACAGGATAGTCACTCAGCATCAGCATAGGCAGTCTTGAAGGGATCTCACATTAAAAAAAAATCAATCGGTTACATCAGCATCAGGTGCTTGGTAGCTGGTGATTCAAGACTGATTCATTTTTATGAAGGTCAGCTGATCGACCGATTCGGTGGACAGGCGCACCCTGTGATCGGTTACAAAGCCTCCAACAGCACTGAATGTGCATTCCGAAAGAACGCTGGATGCAGGACAGGCCAGTAGTTCAATTGCATACTGTGCAAGCTCTTGCCAGTGATCCATCTTCAAGACCCAGTAACCCAGAGGATTTTCGGTGGAAAAGGTGTCCAAGTCTGATCTTGCCCCTAGGTAATCCTGCACCATGTGAATCAGACGCTGGTGATGGTTGCTGGAACCGATCAGACCTTGGGGCTGCAAACTAAAAAATTGTCTAAATGCATCGGTCAGATGGCCACCTTCTTCACCGCTCCATCTGTGACTGACCGAAGCCTCAGCAACACGTTGTCCAGGAGGACCAGGAAATTGTAACCTCCCAGGCTCTGGAAATGCGTTGTACAAACCTTTCTGCAAGGCCTTCCGAAGATCCTCTGCTCCCTCTGCGACAGCAAGATAATGTCCACAACCTTACCCTTGTAACGTGGATCAAGGAGGGTTACTAGCCAGTAATCATCCCTCCCCTTGATACCACGAATATGAGGATCCTTCCACAGGCTTTGCAGGATCAGGGAGGCCATGCAGCGTAGGTTTGCTGAGGCATTCGGTCCAGAGTCCTCTGGGTCACTAAGGACGACATGATCCGCAGCCACCTCCTCCCAGCCACGTACAAGTCCATGGGTTTCTTGGGACTGTAAATGATCCCTTGAAGACTGCTGCTGATGCTGAGTGCCAGGCTCCACCTCCATGTTGGCACAGTCCTCCTCCTCCTCCTCCTCTTCCTGTGTGATCGGCAGGCATGCAGGAACACTGTCTGGATAAAGGGGGCCTTGAGAGGTAAGGAAGTCCTCCTCTTCCTCCCTCTGTTCTGCCTCAAGTGCCCTGTCCATTATTCCATGCAGTGTGTGCTCCAACAGGTGGACAAGAGGGACAGTGTCACTGATGCATGCACTGTCACTGCTCACCATCCTCGTGGCCTCCTCAAATGGTGACAGGACACTGCATGCATCCCTGATCATAGCCCACTGGCGTGGGGAAAAAAACAAGGTCCCCTGTCCCTGTCCTGGTGCCATAGTCGCATAGTTACTCATTGATGGCCCTCTGCTGCATGTGCAGCCACTGCAGCATGGCCAATTTTGAGTTCCACCTGGTGGGCATGTCACAGATCAGGCAGTTCTTGGGCAGGTTAAATACCTTTTGGAGGTCAGCAAGCCAAGCACTGGCATTATATGACCTGCGCAAATGCACACAGACTTTCCTGGCCTGCCTCAGGACATCCTATAAACCCGGGTACCTGCCCAAGAACTACTGCACCACCAAGTTAAGGGCGTGAGCCAAACAGGGCACATGGGTCAGTTGTTCCTGTCGGAGGGCGGAGAGGAGGTTGGTGCCATTGTCACAAACCACCATACCTGGCTTAAGCTGGCGTGACGTCAACCACCTCTGAACCTGCCCCTGCAGAGCTGACAGATTCTCTGCCCCAGTGTGGTTCCTTTCCCCCAAGCACACCAGCTTAAGCACCGCATGGCATCTTTTTCCCTGCCTGCTTGCATAGCCCCTTGAACGCCTACGGAGCACCGTTGGTTCCGAGGACAAATCAGCACATGAAGAGGCCATGGAGGAAGAAGAAGAGGAGGGGGTGGAGGAGAGAGGTGTGGCAGAATCACCACTAGTAGAATTTTGGAGGCGTGGTAGCGGAACAACCTCCAACACTACTGCACCCTGTCCTGCATCCTTCCCAGCTGCCAGAAGAGTAACCTAGAGCGCAGTGAAAGATAGGTAATGTCCCTGTCCATGCCTGCTGGACCATGAGTCAGCGGTAATATGCATCTTACTGCTGACCACCCTGTCCAGCGAGGCCAAGACATTGCCTTCTACATACTGGTAGAGAGCCGGAATCGCCTTCTGTGAGAAAAAGTGGCGTTTGGGAACATGCCACTGAGGAACCGCACATTCCACAAACTCACGGAAGGGGGCAGAGTCTACCAACTGAAAAGGCAGCAGTTGAAGTGCTAGCAATTTAGCCAAGTTAGCATTCAACCGATGGCATGGGGATGGCTAGGAGCAAACTTCTTTCGGCGGTGCAGCAGCTGGGGCAGAGAAATTTGCCTGGTACAATCTAACGTTGGTGTACCGATAGCAGATTGCCCGCAAGTACTTGGCTGTGACACACCTAATTCTACACCTTCATTCCTCTCAGTGCAGGTTTCAGAGAGGACTGAAGGTATAGTGGGGTTGGGGATCCCAGCTGATGAGGAGCAAGGAGAGGTCCTCTTTGTTCTTTGGTGTGGGTCTTTTTGGTACGCTTGTCAATGAACTGCATGGCAGGTCGACATATGTCTGGTCAAGCATGTGGTGCCCAAGCAGGTGATGTTTTGGCCACGCGAGATACACTTGAGACATATGTTGCAAATAGCAGCGGTGGGATCTGATGCACTCGTCTCAAAAAAGGCCCACACCAAAGAACTTTTGGAATAACGTGCAGCAACAGAAGCGCCCTGCACATGCGGAGATCTGCGGTGGGATGCAGTCGGTGTGCTGCCCTTATGCTGGCCCCT